>NC_086449.1:62046194-62646750 GCF_028390025.1 Pseudophryne corroboree
AGGTAGAGAGTGCATGTCTTGTACAGTGGAGTGTTCCTCTTCACCGGGGGGCTCACTACTGGGTACTCAGGGTTCACAGGCTAGCGGGGCTGAACCGGAATGGGTTAATTCTCTTAAGGGAATGATCTCAACTCTTTCTGCAAAATTGAGAAAGAGACGCAATACTTAAAACAAACTGTGGATGAGTTTATGGACAGAGACTAAGTCCTCAAAACAGCATCTCAGTCACCTCCCATTTGTCCGCAAAAGTGATCTCTGGCCCATGTCCTGCAGTCTGACTCTGACGCCAACAGGTCAGACATGGAGGAGGGAGAGGTGGACTCAGAGGAGGAGGGGGGGGGGGGGGGGGGGGGAATGCAGCTCTGTCACAGGGAATAGAGGCTCTTGTAGAGGCTATCAGAAAAGTTCTGCATATTCCTGATAAGGTGTCAGAAGAGTGTGAGGAATCTTATTTTAATGTAAAAAAGAAGTCCTCAGTCACTTTTCCTGCGTCAAAGGAATTGAATACGAATTGTTCGCAGAATCATGGGTTAATCCTGATAAGAAGTTTCAGATCCCTAAAAGGTTGCTCTAATCTTATCCTTTTCCTCTGTAGGATAGGAAAAAATGGGAAAATCCACCGATAGTGGACGCATCAGTCTCTAGGCTGTCACGTAAAATTGTATTGCCTGTTCCTGGTGCAGCCTCCCTGAAAGACACGGCTGATCGTAAAATTGAGACTACACTTAAATCATTGTACACAGCGGCTGGGGTGGCCCAGAGACCCACAATTGCATGTGCGTGGATCACAAAAGCCATTGCTAAATGGTCAGGTAACCTAACTGAGGGGTTGGATTTCTTATCTAGGGGGGATGTTGTCTTACTCCTGCAGCATATACAGGACTCTGCGAACTTTATGGTGGAAGCCATAAAGGAAATAGGAGTGCTTAACGCACGCATCACCGCTATGGCAGTGTCGGCACGCAGGGGCTTGTGGCTACGCCAGTGGACTGCTGACGCAGAATCCAAGAAAGGCGTGGAAGGCCTACCATTCACAGGTGAGGCCTTGTTCGGAGATGAATTAGACAAATGTATCTCCACAGCTACTGCTGGTAAGTCTACGTATCTTCCTTCCGCAACCCCCCCCACCCAACCAAGAAGACTTATTCAGCTTCTAAGTTACAGTCCTTTCGGACGGCCAAGTTCAAGGGCAAATCCAGATGTGCTTCTACGTCCTCCAGCGGCGCAAGAGGTAAACCATGCAAACCAGCAAAGGCAGGTGCTCAGGATCAGAGCTCAGGATCTGCTTCCTCAAAGACTTCAGCATGACGGTGGACCGCAATGCCTGATAGACTGTCCCGTGGGAGCACCCCTACAATTCTTCAGTCAGATCTGGTCAAATTTGTGCCAGGATCCCTGGGTCATAAATCTTATTTCCCAGGGCTACAGACTTGAGTTCCAAGAGCTCCCACCTCACAGATTCTTCAAATCAGACTTGCTAGTTTCACGAGTACAACATGCCATCCAAAAACTGGTACAGACTCACGTCATTGTTCCAGTTCCACCTCATCAGTTAAACAAGGGGTACTATTCCAACTTATTTGTAGTGCCAAAACTGTGCGGTTCGGTAAGGCCGATTTTGAACCTCAAGCCGTTGAACCCGTACTTATGAGTGTTCAAATTCAAGATGGAGTCTCTGAGAGTGGTGATCTCGGGTCTGGAGGAGGGGGAATTCCTAGTGTCTCTGGATATCAAGGATTCGTACCTTCATATTCCGATTTGGCCGCCTCATCAGGCTTATCTACAGTTTGCACTGCAGGACTGTCACTACCAGTTCCAGGCCCTGCCATTTGGTCTCTCCACGGCACCGAGGGTATTCACCAAGGTGATGGCAGAGATGATGTTTCTACTCCGCAAACAGGGAGTGAACATAATTGTGTACCTGGACGATCTGATAAAAGCACCGTCCAGGGAAAGGTTGCTGGACAGCATTGCTCTCTCAACCAAACTACTCCAGGATCAGGAGTGGGTTCTGAACCTTTCCGAAATCTCACCTAGAGCCAACACGGAGGCTTCCATTCCTGGGAATGATACTGGATACGGAGTCGCAGAAGGTGTTCCTTCCATTGGAAAAGGCATTAGTAATCCAGTCGATGGTTCGTGATGTCCTTAAGCCAACCAGGATATCGGTGCGTCTGTGCATTCGCCTTCTGGGGAAAATGGTGGCCTCTTACGAGGCTCTTCAATACGGAAGGTTTCACGCAAGACCCTTCCAACTCGATCTGTTGGACAAATGGTCCGGATCCCATCTACATATGCACCAGAGGATCCGTCTGTCGCCAAAAGCCAGGATCTCCCTTCTGTGGTGGTTACAGACTTCTCACCTCGTCGAGGGTCGGAGGTTCGGAATTCAGAACTGGATTCTGCTAACCACAGACGCAAGCCTCAGTGGTTGGGGAAACGTCACTCAGGGAGTGCAGTTTCAGGGAAGATGGTCAAGTCAGGAAGTCGTCCTTCCAATCAACATTCTGGAACTTAGGGCCGTATACAACGCCCTTCTGCAGGCCTCATATCTTCTTCAAGATCGGGCCATTCAGGTCCAGTCGGACAATGTGACGGCAGTAACGTACAAAAACCGGCAGGGAGGAAACGAAAAGCAGAGCAGCAATGTCAGAGGTGTCAAGGATTCTCCTCTGGGCAGAGAGATACGCTGTGGCGTTGTCAGCTGTCTTAATTCCGGGAGTAGACAACTGGGAAGCAGACTTCCTCAGCAGACACCACCTGCACCCGGGGGAGTGGGGCCTTCACCTGGAAGTGTTCAGATGCTTGACAAGTCGATGGGGATACCCACAGGTCGACATGATGGCCTCTTGTCTCAACAAGAAGCTTAAGCGGTATTGTTCCAGGTCGAGAGACCCACATGCAGTGGCGGTCGACGCCCTGACGACTCCATGGGTCTATCAGATGGTGTACGTGTTTCCTCCGCTTCCTCTGATCCCAAGAATTCGAAAAATAATAAAAAGTGAAAAGGTTCAAGCAATTCTAATTGCTCTGGACTGACCAAGAAGGGCCTGGTACGCGGACCTTCTGGAGATGCTCCTCGAAGATCCGTGGCCTCTACCTCTTCGCGAGGTTCTTCTGCATCAGGGCCCATTCGTCTATCAGGACTTACCGCGGCTGCTTTTGACAGCATGGAAGTTGAATGGCTGATTCTAGCCAGGAGAGGAATCCCTAACAAGGTTATCCTGACTATGTTCCAAGCCAGGAAAGGGGTAATGTCTAAGCATTACCATCGTATTTGGAAGAAATACGTCTCTTGGTGTGAGAGCAGAAAATTTTCTGTGGTGGAATTCCATCTGGGACGTTTCCTGCTTTTTCTACAAGCTGGAATGGATGTGGGCCTACGTCTGGGCTTCATAAAAGTCCAGATTTCGGCCTTGTCCATTTTCTTTCAGAAACAGTTGGCTTCTCTCCCTGAGGTCCAGACGTTCTTGAAAGGTGTTCTACACATCCAACCTCTCTTCGTGCCTCCCACGACACCTTGGGATCTCGATGTGGTGCTGCATTTCCTCCAATCGGACTGGTTTGAGCCGTTACAGGAGGTGGACGTAAAATATCTTACGTGGAAGACCGTCACACTGTTGGCCTTGGCTTCAGCAAGACGTGTGTCGGAGCTGGGAGCTTTGTCTCAAAAAAAGTCCCTATTTGATTTTCTAAGAGGACAGAGCTGAACTCAGAACTCGTCAGCAATCTCTTCCTAAGGTGGTGTCTGCGTTTCACATCAACCAACATATTGTGGTTCTGGTTGTTACCGACACCTCTGCTACTTCAAAGTCTTTGCATGTTGTGAGGGCTTTGAAGGTGTATGTGAAAAGAACAGCTCGTCACAGAAAGACGGACTCGCTGTTTGTTCTTTTTGATCCCAATAAGATTGGGTGTACTGCTTCTAAGCAGATTATTGCACGCTGGATCAAACTTACTACCCAGCATGCTTATTCCACGGCAAGTTTGCCATGTCCAAAATCTGTACAGGCCCACTCTACTCGGTCGGTGGGTTCTTCCTGGGCGGCCACCCGGGGTGTCTCGGCTACTTGGTCAGGTTCCAACACGTTTGCTAAGTTCTACAAGTTTGATACTTTGGCCTCTGTGGACCTTTAGTTTGATCAATCAGTTCTGCAGGAACCTCAGCACTCTCCCACCTGGTTTGGGAGCTTTGGTACATCCCCATGGTACTAAATGGACCCCAGTATCCTCTAGGACATAAGAGAAAATAGGATTTTAATTACCTACCGGTAAATCCTTTTCTCGTAGTCCATAGAGGATACTGGGCGCCTGCCCGATGCTTCGTGTTTCCTGCACTGTTACTTGGTTAAGTATTGTTATTGGTTCAGCTGTTGCTGTTCCTGTTTCAGGTTTGGTTAGCATGACTTTCCTCTTGTTGTGTGTGCTGGTTCGGAATCTCACCACTATTCTTTATATCCTTCTCTCAAAGTATGTCCGTCTTCTTGGGCATAGTTTCCTAGACTGAGTCTGGTAGGAGGGGCATAGAGGGAGGAGCCAGCCCACACTATCAAATTCTGAAAGTGCCCATGGCTCCTAGTGGACCTGTCTATACCCCATGGTACTAAATGGACCCCAGTATCCTCTGGACTACGAGAAAAGGATTTACCAGTAGGTAATTAAACTCCTATTTTTAAAGAACCTCCGTGCAGACGCAGTTATTAGATAGACAGTCATTAGGAAAACACTGCCTGATTGATAGGAAGAGGCGATCGCAGAGCGGGAGTGGGCGTGAGCCATTGGTGGGGCCCGTTCCAGACAACGCAGGTGTGTACAGACCGTTGGGGGGGGGGGCACGGCGGCTGTGTGACGGAGGATAGCAGCCTGCCAGCGCGCAGGAGCTGTGCTGGCAGAGAGCTACTGGCTAAGTGCAAAAGCATCGCCGCCGTGACTGATCGTAGATGTGTTTAATTTAGCACATCTAAGATCAGATCTGAATTAGGCCCAGAGTTTGGGAATCACTATTGTGCAGGATTTGTTATAGGAATGTACATGTCGCGGTAGAACTGCACCGCATGTACACCGATGTGTGAACAAGCCTTACATGTCCTGACTACTGCAAACAAAAAAGCCTTTCTCTCTGCTTTGTGCCGTCCAGGTCGCATCGATGTCTCCGAGATACAAGATTGTTTTCACGGTCTCGGGGTCCATATCACGCTGGACCAGGCCCAAAAAATCCTGCAGAGGTGAGAGCTGGGACGTCCTGGTGTGAGGTGGGACTATTGGGGGTGGGGTGGTATTCAATAGGTTTACAAATGCCACACTAAAATGTCATATCTATCTATCTATCTATCTATCTATCTATCTATCTATCTATCTATCTATCTATCTATCTATCTATCTATCTTTCTCTGACGTCCTAAGTGGATGCTGGGACTCCGTAAGGACCATGGGGAATAGCGGCTCCGCAGGAGACTGGGCACAACTAAAAGAAAGCTTTAGACTACTGGTGTGCACTGGCTCCTCCCACTATGACCCTCCTCCAGACCTCAGTTAGAATCTTGTGCCCGGCTGAGCTGGATGCACACTAGGGGCTCTCCTGAGCTCCTAGAAAGAAAGTATATTTAGGTTTTTTATTTTACAGTGAGATCTGCTGGCAACAGGCTCACTGCAGCGAGGGACTAAGGGGAGAAGAAGCGAACCTACCTAACTGGTGGTAGCTTGGGCTTCTTAGGCTACTGGACACCATTAGCTCCATAGGGATCGACCACAGGACCCGACCTTGATGTTCGTTCCCGGAGCCGCGCCGCCGTCCCCCTTACAGAGCCAGAAGCAAGAAGTGTTCCGGAAAATCGTCGGCAGAAGACTTCTGTCTTCAACAAGGTAGCGCACAGCACTGCAGCTGTGCGCCATTGCTCCTCATGCACACCTCACACTCCGGTCACTGATGGGTGCAGGGCGCTGGGGGGGGCGCCCTGAGGGCAATATAATACACCTTGGCTGGCAAATCTACACCATATATAGTCAGGAAGGCTATATAGGTGTAAAAATACCCCTGCCAGAATTCCAGAAAAAGCGGGAGAAGTCCGCCGGAAAAGGGGCGGGGCTATCTCCCTCAGCACACTGGCGCCATTTTTCCCTCACAGCTCCGCTGGAAGGACGCTCCCTGGCTCTCCCCTGCAGTGTCAAGCTACATAAGGGTAAAAAAGAGAGGGGGGGGGCACTAAATTTAGGCGCAGTATATATAATATAAGCAGCTATAAGGGAAAAAACTCATTTATAGTGGGATCCCTGTGTTATATAGCGCTCTGGTGTGTGCTGGCATACTCTCTCTCTGTCTCCCCAAAGGGCTTTGTGGGGTCCTGTCCTCTGTCAGAGCATTCCCTGTGTGTATGCGGTGTGTCTGTACGGCTGTGTCGACATGTTTGATGAGGAGGCTTATGTGGAGGCGGAGCAAATGCCGATAAATGTGATGTCACCCCCTGCGGGGTCGACACCTGAGTGGATGGTTCTGTGGAAGGAATGACGCGACAGTGTCGACTCCTTGCATATAAGGTTTGACGACATACCAAATATGGGACAGCCGGCTTCTCAGCCTGTGCGTGCCCAGGCGTCTCAAAAGCCATCAGGGGCTCTAAAACGCCCGCTACCTCAGATGCCAGACACAGATGTCGACACGGATACTGAATCCAGTGTCGACGACGATGAGACTAATGTATCTTCCAATAGGGCCACACGTTATATGATTGAGGCAATGAAAAATGTGTTGCATATTTCTGATGTTACCCCGGGTACCACAAAAAAGGGTATTATGTTTGGAGAGAAAAAACTACCAGTAGCTTTTCCTCCATCTGAGGAATTAAATGAAGTGTGTGAAGAAGCGTGGGCTTCCCCCGATAAGAAACTGGTAATTTCTAAGAGGTTACTAATGGCGTACCCTTTCCCGCCAGAGGATAGGTCACGTTGGGAAACATCCCCTAGGGTGGATAAAGCGCTCACACGCTTGTCAAAGAAGGTGGCACTACCATCTCCGGATACGGCCGCCCTGAAGGAATCTGCTGATAGACAGCAGGAGGCTATCCTGAAGTCTATATATACACACACAGGTGTTATACTGAGACCAGCTATTGCTTCAGCATGGATGTGCAGTGCTGCAGCTGCGTGGTCAGATTCCCTGTCGGAAAATATTGATACCCTAGACAGGGACACTATATTGCTAACCGTAGAGCATATTAAAGACGCACTCTTATACATGAGGGATGCACAGAGGGATATTTGCCGGCTGGCATCTAAAATAAGTGCAATGTCCATTTCTTCCAGGAGAGGGTTATGGACTCGGCAGTGGACAGGAGATGCAGATTCTAAAAGGCACATGGAAGTTTTGCCTTATAAGGGTGAGGAGTTGTTCGGGGATGGCCTCTCGGACCTCGTTTCCACAGCAACAGCTGGGAAGTCTACATTTTTACCCCATGTTCCCTCACAGCCAAAGAAAGCACCGTATTATCAGGTACAGTCCTTTTGGCCCAATAAGGGCAAGCGGGTTAAAGGCGTGTCCTTTCTGCCCAGAGGCAGAGGTAGAGGGAAAAAGCTGCAGCATACAGCCAGTTCCCAGGAGCAAAAGTCCTCCCCCGCTTCCTCTAAGTCCACAGCATGACGCTGGGGCTCCACAGGCGGAGCCAGGTACGGTGGGGGCCCGTCTCAAAAATTTCAGCGATCAGTGGGCTCGCTCACGGGTGGATCCCTGGATCTTTCAAGTAGTATCTCAGGGGTACAAGCTGGAATTCGAGACGTCTCCCCCCCGCCGTTTCCTCAAATCTGCCTTGCCAAAAACTCCCTCAGCCAGGGAGGCAGTGTTAGAGGCAATTCACAAGCTGTATTCCCAGCAGGTGATAGTAAAGGTGCCCCTACTTCAACAAGGACGGGGTTACTATTCCACAATGGTTGTGGTACCGAAACCGGACGGTTCGGTGAGACCCATTTTAAATTTGAAATCCTTGAACACGTATATAAAAAAATTCAAGTTCAAGATGGAATCGCTCAGGGCGGTTATTGCAAGCCTGGAGGAGGGGGATTACATGGTATCACTGGACATCAAGGATGCTTACCTGCATGTCCCCATTTACCATCCTCACCAGGAGTACCTCAGATTTGTGGTACAGGATTGTCATTACCAATTCCAGACGTTGCCGTTCGGTCTATCCACGGCTCCGAGGGTCTTTACCAAGGTAATGGCCGAAATGATGATACTCCTTCGAAAGAAGGGAGTTTTAATTATCCCGTACTTGGACGATCTCCTGATAAAGGCGAGGTCCAGGGAGCAGTTGTTGGTAGGGGTAGCACTATCTCGGGAGGTGCTACAACAGCACAGCTGGATTCTAAATATTCCAAAGTCACAGCTGGTCCCTACGACACGTCTACTGTTCCTGGGGATGGTTCTGGACACAGAACAGAAAAAAGTGTTTCTCCCGGAGGAGAAGGCCAAGGAGCTGTCATCTCTAGTCAGAGGCCTCCTAAAACCAAAACAGGTGTCGGTGCATCACTGCACGCGGATCCTGGGAAAGATGGTAGCTTCCTACGAAGCAATTCCATTCGTCAGGTTCCATGCAAGAACTTTTCAGTGGGACCTGTTGGACAAGTGGTCCGGATCGCATCTTCAGATGCATCGGCTGATAACCCTGTCTCCAAGGACCAGGGTGTCTCTGCTGTGGAGGCTGCAGAGTGCTCATCTTCAAGAGGGCCGCAGATTCGGCATACAGGACTGGGTCCTGGTGACCACGGATGCCAGCCTTCGAGGCTGGGGGGCAGTCACACAGGGAAGAAACTTCCAAGGACTATGGTCAAATCAGGAGACTTCCCTGCACATAAATATTCTGGAACTGAGGGCCATTTACAATGCCCTAAGTCAGGCAAAACCCCTGCTTCAAAACCAGCCGGTACTGATCCAGTCAGACAACATCACGGCGGTCGCCCATGTAAACCGACAGGGCGGCACGAGAAGCAGGACGGCGATGGCAGAAGCCACAAGGATTCTCCAATGGGCGGAAAATCACGTGTTAGCACTGTCAGCAGTGTTCATTCCGGGAGTGGACAACTGGGAAGCAGACTTCCTCAGCAGGCACGACCTCCACCCGGGAGAGTGGGGACTTCATCCAGAAGTCTTCCAACTGATTGTAAACCGTTGGGAAAGGCCACAGGTGGACATGATGGCGTCCCGCCTAAACAAAAAGCTAGAAAGATATTGCGCCAGGTCGAGAGACCCTCAGGCGATAGCTGTGGACGCTCTAGTGACACCGTGGGTGTCCCGGTCGGTTTATGTGTTCCCTCCTCTTCCTCTCATACCAAAGGTACTGAGGATAATAAGGAGAAGAGGAGTAAGAACTATACTCATTGTTCCGGATTGGCCAAGAAGAGCTTGGTACCCGGAACTTCAAGAAATGATGTCAGAGGACCCATGGCCTCTGCCGCTCAGACAGGACCTGCTGCAGCAGGGGCCCTGTCTGTTCCAAGACTTACCGCGGCTGCGTTTGACGGCATGGCGGTTGAACACCGGATCCTGAAGGAAAAGGGCATTCCGGATGAAGTCATTCCTACGCTGATTAAAGCTAGGAAAGAAGTAACCGCAAACCATTATCACCGCATATGGCGAAAATATGTTGCGTGGTGTGAGGCCAGGAAGGCCCCAACGGAGGAATTTCAGCTGGGCCGTTTCCTGCACTTCCTACAGTCAGGGGTGACTATGGGCCTAAAATTGGGTTCCATTAAGGTCCAGATTTCGGCTCTATCGATTTTCTTCCAGAGAGAACTGGCTTCACTACCTGAAGTTCAAACTTTTGTTAAGGGAGTGCTGCATATTCAGCCCCCTTTTGTGCCTCCAGTGGCACCTTGGGATCTCAACGTGGTGTTGGATTTCCTAAAGTCACATTGGTTTGAGCCACTTAAAACCGTGGAATTGAAGTATCTCACGTGGAAAGTGGTCATGTTGTTGGCCTTGGCTTAGGCCAGGCGGGTATCAGAATTGGCGGCTTTGTCATGTAAAAGCCCTTATCTGATTTTCCATATGGATAGGGCAGAATTGAGGACGCGTCCCCAATTTCTCCCAAAGGTGGTATCAGCTTTTCACCTGAACCAACCTATCGTGGTGCCTGCGGCTACTAAAGACTTGGAGGCTTCCAAGTTGTTGGACGTAGTCAGGGCCCTGAAAATTTATGTTTCCAGGACAGCTGGAGTCAGAAAGACTGACTCGCTATTTATCCTGTATGCGCCCAACAAGTTGGGTGCACCTGCTTCAAAGCAGACTATTGCTCGCTGGATCTGTAGTACGATTCAGCTTGCACATTCTGCGGCTGGACTGCCGCATCCTAAATCAGTGAAAGCCCATTCCACGAGGAAGGTGGGCTCTTCTTGGGCGGCTGCCCGAGGGGCCTCGGCTCTACAACTTTGCCGAGCAGCTACTTGGTCGGGGTCAAACACTTTTGCTAAATTCTACAAGTTTGACACCCTGGCTGAGGAGGACCTAGAGTTTGCCCATTCGGTGCTGCAGAGTCATCCGCACTCTCCCGCCCGTTTGGGAGCTTTGGTATAATCCCCATGGTCCTTACGGAGTCCCAGCATCCACTTAGGACGTCAGAGAAAATAAGAATTTACTCACCGGTAATTCTATTTCTCGTAGTCCGTAATGGATGCTGGGCGCCCATCCCAAGTGCGGATTGTCTGCAATACTTGTATATAGTTATTGTTTAACTAAAGGGTTATTGTTGAGCCATCTGTTGAGAGGCTCAGTTGTTCTCATACTGTTAACTGGGTATTGTATCACGAGTTATACGGTGTGATTGGTGTGGCTGGTATGAGTCTTACCCGGGATTCAAAATCCTTCCTTATTGTGTCAGCTCTTCCGGGCACAGTATCCTAACTGAAGTCTGGAGGAGGGTCATAGTGGGAGGAGCCAGTGCACACCAGTAGTCTAAAGCTTTCTTTTAGTTGTGCCCAGTCTCCTGCGGAGCCGCTATTCCCCATGGTCCTTACGGAGTCCCAGCATCCACTACGGACTACAAGAAATAGAATTACCGGTGAGTAAATTCTTATTATCTATCTATCTATCTATCTTTATAGTATTTGAAACAACAAAAGGCCACATTGTAACATGATGAACCAGTGGTTCCCAAACTCTGTCCTCAAGGAACCTAACACCATGCCTGAGCACAGGTGATTTAACTAGTACATCAATTTGATTTAACAATCTGTGCCAAAGCATGGATATCTATAAAACCTGGATTGTTGGGTTACCTTGAAGAGCGAGGTTGGAAACCACTGTGCTAGACTATCACAACACTGCCATCTAGTGGAGCTTGTCAGAATTACACAGATCATTCTGCTGCTCTACATTATACTGTATAGCAGAGAATTGTATCATTTATTTATTACCAGTTATTTATATAGCATACCTCCCAACATGACCCTCTCCAGGAGGGACACAATGCTCTGCTCCTGGACTTTTCTCTTATAGGCCCTACACACTGGCTGACATCAGCCAAAGATATGAACGATCTCGTTCATAAATGAACGAGATACCGTTCATATCTTTCAGTGTGGAGGCTCCAGCGATGAACGATGCGCGGCCCCACGCTCGTTCATCGCTGGCCCCCGTCGGCTGTACATGCAGGCCAATATGGACGATCTCGTCCATATTTGCCTGCACTTCAATGCAGCCGGGTGACGGGGGGAGTGAAGAAACTTCACTCCCCCCCCACCGCTGGGTCGCCTGTCGGCCAGCTCGGCGGCGGATCGGCCAATGTGTAGGGCCCTTTAATTTATGATTGCCATCACCTGTGCTGAAACACTTTTCTTATCCATTAACCTGTTCAGCACAGGTGCCAGCAATCATAAATTAAGAGGGAAGCCCAGGAGCAGAGCATTGTGTCCCTCCTGGAGAGGGTCATGTTGGGAGGTATGATATAGCGCACACATATCCACAGCGCTTTACAGAGAATATTTGGCCATTCACATCAGTCCCTGCCCCAGAGGAGCTTACAATCTATATTTCCTATCACATGTACACACACACACATTCACACTAGGGTTCATTTGTTGGGATCCAATTAACCTACCAGTATATTTTTGGAATGTGGGAGGAAACACAGGTACGTGGAGAATATACAAACTCCACACGGTTAGAGCCATGGTGGGAATGGAACCCATGACCTCAGTGCTGTGAGGCAGTAATGCTAACCATTACACCATCTGTGCTGCCCTAATGGTGCGTTGTGTGTACACAGCATGGACCGCGACGGCACGCTGACCATCGACTGGTTGGAATGGAGGGATCATTTCCTACTAAATCCGCTGCACAATATGGAGGATGTGGTCACTTACTGGAAGCATTCCTCTGTGAGTATATATATATATATATATGAGTGCGGACACTTATTGTTCCGCTCACTATAACCTTATATGATATATGGGGCACTGTTTCTCCAATACGGAGTACAGGACGCAGGGACACATCAGGATCATTATGCTAAGCAATGAATGACCATAGACTCTCAGATTTCTGCTCTGCCCCTTGTTTGCCAAGCTGTGACTGTTATTTTGTATTGGTACAAGTGGTAAGTCCTACCCCACACACCTACCTTCATGCCACCTACCTTCCTGGCAAATGCCAATGATTTGCTGTTGGATGGTTGCTGAAAATCCATCATGTACTATGTAGAATTCCGATTTGCATTCATTTATAAAAGGTCTGTTCTGTAAATATGTAGCAGAAGTGTTTGCAAGAAGCGCCATTTTTGCTTAACCCCTTCACCGCTGAGGCTTTCACCACCCCTATGCTGAGCCTTTTTTTTTGGGGGGGGGGCACTTTCAGGGCTGGTCACATTCCACCATAAGTGGAATGTGTAGTCCCACAGCAGCTGGAGTGCCACACGTTGCTTGCCCCTGGACTAGGCTACCACCTGTGACACTGATGACCAGTCGCCGTCCCCGCCCCATGTGGCGTTCTGATAGGCGGAGCAATGGGTTGTGCTACCAGTAACCACTCCCCCTTCCTAGAACACGCTCTGTGTTGTAACAGCAGTTAATGAAACACAAATAATAGAAATGAATTAAGCGATACTGCCATTGACAATATACGGGCACTCTGCTAGTTTATTGTCCCAGATAGTCATGGTTAACCCATTGTGGGTGAGGGAGTGCGGGGGTAATTGAAATGTACAGTCACCAGATGGGTAGGGATCTTCTGGTGATCCCCTTATGGTATTACACTCATTGGGGGAATTCAAATGTTCGAAAAGTCAGTTGGGAGTGTTTTTTTTCCTATCTAATAGACAGACTCCCAACCGACTTTTCAAACATTTGAATTCCACTCATAGGATGAGGATAAGAATCAGTGCATGGAACAATGGCCTGGATGCCACCACCCGAGATCCAGTTTTTTTTTCTTTCCTGTAGGATTGCCAGGGAGACCAGGTCGGAGAAATTAAAAGAACACTTGATAGTGTATTATCAGTTATTCCATATATACAGTCATACAGCCTATAAAAACAATTACGCAGTGTCCAATAAATGAAAAGTCTACCAGATTTAATATGGGCGTCAAAGAAACAAGGCGTAACCATAAATGATCAGTCTAGACACACCATCTAAGACCTCCCTTTGGTCCTCCACCAACACGTTTCAACCTCATTGAAGTCTTTTCAAAGGTATCTCAGCGCAGGGATCCTTCTCCTACAGCCTGGGTGGTGCTGGGAGCTAGACTTCCGGTCCCCAGTGTTTGGCACTCAGCCCTGGAGGCTTCAATATGTCTTTGCTACAGCAGCTGTATCTTTACCCTTCCCCTGGGTTTAATTGAATGCCGCCACAGCCCCTGTAACTGGTCCAGGGTTCGTCACACCTAGCCCCCCTCTTCGCACTGGGGTACTGGGAGTCGGGCACTACCGGTCCCGCAGCATGCATCTACTCATAGCCCTGCAGCCGGGGCAGTTATTCCGGCTGCAGTGGCTGTGTGCACGCTTCCCCTGTGCAGTACATGGTGGGATAACCACCGCCTAGCTGCAGCCACTGGAGGTGTTCTGTATCACCGCACCATACTTAACATTTAAAACATTTTGTATACTGCGCCTGGCGCAGTTTCAAAACGCCGTCTAGCACCGGGAAATGTCACCTAATCAGTCTACTGGAAAAGGTTAACCCCTTCAGTGACGGGACCGCTATTTTAGCCACTATGTCCCCCGATGGATGCAATTGATTATACGCTGTGGGTCTTGTTCCTGCATGAATTCGCCTTGCCAGCACTGCAAAAATCAAGATTGTGCACGTGTTTCTAATAAACTCTGCACTGGATAATGCACTTATAATATTAGATGGTTTATTTGTAAGTAATTTGAATGAAACATATACACACATCCCTAGAGCTGTAAACTCCGGCTGCGCTGAAGGCCGTTATCATCTGGTGGTAACGTTTAAAGGGGCGCATTGGTTGGATACAGGTTACCCCACGCTGAGTGTCTTGGAGCCAGCAGGAGTGTTCCAAAACCTCTCATGCATCCTGGGCTCCTTAATGTTTTCATATGTGCTCATCAGAGTATAACTATGAAGGGGCCACATCATTCTGAAAGAAGGGATTCTCCTGTTTAAAATCAGCATATCCCTGAGCTTACTGAAGCCAGGAAAGGGAACGATCCTCCCCCCTACCCTGTAGCACTTAGTGATTTCTATAGAGTAGGGTTTATTTTCTGCTAATCACACGTGATCACCAGAGAATAGCCCTGCAGGGACCCACGGCATTTGTATCTGGTGACTGCCTCCTTCCAAGTGAGGTTACTCTGGAGTCTGGGTGCTAGGCTTGGCGAGATAAACTGCTTTCTGCTGTGGGGTACACTGGGCTCCACAAGGAATTACATCGGGGTGTAGAGTAGGATCTTGATCCGAGGCACCAACAGGCTCAAAGCTTTTGACTGTTCCCAAGATGCACAGCGCCGCCTCCTCTATAACCCCACCTCCATGCCAGTGAGCTCAGTTTGTAAGTTGGTGCCTTGCAGTATGCAGGCACTTTACAGGTGGCTGCCTTAAGCAGCATTTTTCAAAGTATTTATACACAGACTGAACAGTGGATTCTGTTTGAAGACTTCAAGGGCTGCTGCTGGTAGAGTCATAGGTGTGCGCAGGGGGGGTGCCTGGTGCGCACAGGCACCCCCTAATATCTGGCACCCAGATCTCACATGCCTGATGCAGCGATCGCCGAGCAGGCTGAATACTGTCCCCTCTGCGCTGCACCCTGTCAGGACTGCATTACTGACCGGATGCCACTACCACTGCCACCGGCTTTCAAACTCCCAGCTCCACCTCCATGTTCAAAAACAGCGTGATGTGATTACGTCATGCTGCTCGTACGCCCACCCGCCACATGCCCACCTCTCTCCTTCTATGCTATGCCAACGCCAGCCACTGATGAGGATCTGCATGCAGCCAGCGTTCCTCTTAGGAAGACAAATTCAATACTGGCAGGCGGTCAGCAGCAGCATTGACACGTCACTCGTTTTTCCAGCAGCAGCAGCAGTACTAGTCTGCGACTGTCAGTGTCAGTGAGTGACTGACTTGTAAGTAAGCTGCTGCAGCTTGCATAGGAAAGAAAGAGAGTGGGAGCCAGACCAGGCTGAGGAGGAGCAGTGTAATTGCAGTGAGTGCCATCAGGGGTGTTTGTTTGGTGCACACCACAACATCTGACAATGTATCTGCTTTATTAGGATTGGTACAAGGGTGGATATTTTATATTGCGTTGACCATCAATAGATGGTGCTAAACATGCCCAAAAGGCGGTGCTAGACACACCCCTCCGACGGT
Organism: Pseudophryne corroboree; assembly: GCF_028390025.1. NCBI lineage: Eukaryota > Metazoa > Chordata > Amphibia > Anura > Myobatrachidae > Pseudophryne > Pseudophryne corroboree. The sequence continues at coordinate 62,062,008 of NC_086449.1, forward strand.
GCACCCCCTAATAAAATGTGCTGTGCACGCCTATGGGTAGAGTCTTAGAGACTTTTCAGCATGCAGCTCCATCACCCCCAGCGGCGCTGTATACTCCCGCGCCAGAGTTGCCGGGTCACTGCAGCGGAGACGGAGGCTTCTTCTTCTAACTGTGAGTCACACACACGCCGCCGTCTACGGGATCGCGGGGCCGCAGAAAAAGGGGGAGGTAAGGGGCTCCTGTGCTGCACTTTACCTCGATCCAGCGCGGCCGTAGGAGGCGGGCCGCGCAGGCGCTGGCACTGATTACTGGGCAGTTTGCTCCACTAGCCACCAGGGTATTATTCAGGGCACAGGTCAGGGGGATTTAGTATAATTCCCCCGTTTTATATTCTGCCCGCACACCCGGTGGGGATGCCAGCAGGGGGAGCAGTTCGGACCTGAGGCCCCTCCCCTCAGCCCCAGGCTTATTGCAATTGTTTGTGGTGTAGTTTTTGTCAGTGGATGGGGCTAAGCTGTGGCATCATGTCCCATATAAAGTGATTTATACGTTTGCTTTATGGGAATGTGTTATTAAGTTGCTCTAGAACCTACGTGAATGCGACTTCTGATGAATGTTCATCACATGTCTCTGGGCTATGGGCCTAAATCAGCATGAGTTGTAGTTGTCCGTCTCGCATGCCGGGCCCTTCCCCTCCTTGCTAACCTGCGAAAGCTTCACTCAGCAGTGAAGCGCTCGCATGATAAGGGTAGCCCCCTGCTTGCGCAGCCATGTTTTGGGTTGCTGCGGCTGTGTGTGACATCACACAGCTGCCGCGGCCCGCCCCACAAACAGCCCGGACACGTCTGCGTTGCCCAGACCGCGCTCCCTCCCCCAAACGGTGCATCGGCACAACACTTTGTGGGCGCCGACGCACCGTTGGGGGGGGGGGGGGGGGGGCCCGGTGAGGGCCCCGATGGCTGCGTGACGTCACTGCCCCCCCGACAGGACTTAGACTGCATTCTGAAGAAAATGCGATTTAAGACCTTGCGCATGCATGCACCGGCGACGTCACATGCACACATGTGCTGAAGTCGCCAAATAGAGATTTGGGCACAATAGTGACTGATGCTGAATCGGCCCCTACGTCTTATACATCGATGTGTACAGTATAAGCCTGCGGCTGTCTGACTCTGTGTGTTTTAAAATACTCGCAGGTCCTGGATATTGGAGAGTCGCTGGCCGTTCCAGATGAGTTCTCTCAGAAGGAGATTCGTTCGGGGACATGGTGGAAGCAGCTTCTCGCAGGAGGAGTGGCTGGAGCGGTGTCGAGGACAGGTACTGCCCCCCTGGACAGGCTGAAAGTCCTCATGCAGGTGATATACCCATGTATATTATATGGCACAAACAAACCATACGTCGCCATGTGTCCACCTACTTACCGTATTACTCTCTACCTGTATACAGGTCCACGGATCCAAATCTCGGGGGCTCTCCATGCTGAGAGGTCTGAAGGAAATGATTGAGGAAGGGGGGATTCGCTCTCTCTGGCGTGGAAACGGAATAAATGTCCTGAAGATCGCGCCCGAATCTGCCATCAAATTCATGGCGTACGAGCAGGTGAGTGGTGGCGTCGCAGTTATGCCGGTCATGACTGTTCTGCGGTTCCAATTCATCCTTACGTTGGATCAGTGGTGGCTTTAGCGCGTCTTCCAAGTTGCAGGCGCCAAGACTGAGGTACGAGTGGGTGCTCAACTGTGTTCTAATTCTTTCTCAGATTAAGAAATTAATCCGGGGACAGCATGAAACGCTGAGGGTCAGAGAGCGGTTCATCGCTGGGTCGCTGGCTGGCGCCATAGCTCAGACTGTGATTTATCCTATGGAGGTGAGAAGAGGGGAGCGGAGAAACGCGGCCGATGGGGAACGTACTGTATAGTTATTGGGATTGGTGTGGTGAGATGGAGAGAAAGAAACGCGTCATGTAGCTTTTAAGAGAGTGCCACAGAAATGTGAATGAGGCGGCCAGTTTTGTATTTCAGGTTTATAAAATACAATGAATAAAATACAACGTCGCAGAGGATATGTTGCAGAAGACAACAGTGCCACGTTTCACCCTTTGTTCATCTCACAGGTGCTCAAGGTGCGTCTGGCTCTCCGTCGGACTGGTCAGTTCAAAGGGATGTCAGATTGTGCCCGGCAAATCTTGCGCACAGAAGGGATCAGAGCATTCTCTAAGGGCTACCTACCAAACCTACTGGGGATTGTGCCATATGCCGGAATTGACTTGGCAGTATATGAGGTGAGCTTACATGTGGCGGCGAAATGCGTGGAAGCGGCGATGGAATGAGTGAGATCATCTGTCTTCTGCCCGTTGTCCAGGTTGTGTCTAATTTTCTTTTTCTTTTTTTCTTCCCTATTTTCTTATTTTCTCCATCTAACCGCCTCCTAGACACTGAAGAACACCTGGTTACAGAGGTACCGAGCGGGCACTAGCGCAGACCCTGGAGTGCTTGTGTTATTGGCGTGTGGCACAGTGTCCAGTACATGTGGGCAAATTGCCAGTTACCCGCTAGCCTTGGTCAGGACGCGCATGCAGGCGCAAGGTGAGAGGAGCATTATAGGGCTAAGTTTATGCTATTTACGTTACAGGCAAAGTGTAAAATGCAACGAAAGTAGAAACATGGGGGGTAATTCCAAGTTGATCGCAGCAGGATTTTTTTTAGCCGTTGGGCAAAACCATGTGCACTGCAGGGGGAGGGGGGGGGGCAGATATAATAAGAATTTACTCACCGGTAAGTCTATTTCTCGTAGTCCGTAGTGGATGCTGGGACTCCGTAAGGACCATGGGGAATAGCGGCTCCGCAGGAGACTGGGCACAACTAAAAGAAAGCTTTAGACTACTGGTGTGCACTGGCTCCTCCCACTATGACCCTCCTCCAGACCTCAGTTAGGATACTGTGCCCGGAAGAGCTGACACAATAAGGAAGGATTTTGAATCCCGGGTAAGACTCATACCAGCCACACCAATCACACCGTATAACTCGTGATACAATACCCAGTTAACAGTATGAGAACAACTGAGCCTCTCAACAGATGGCTCAACAATAACCCTTTAGTTAGGCAATAACTATGTACAAGTATTGCAGACAATACGCACTTGGGATGGGCGCCCAGCATCCACTACGGACTACGAGAAATAGAATTACCGGTGAGTAAATTCTTATTTTCTCTGACGTCCTAAGTGGATGCTGGGACTCCGTAAGGACCATGGGGATTATACCAAAGCTCCCAAACGGGCGGGAGAGTGCGGATGACTCTGCAGCACCGAATGGGCAAACTCTAGGTCCTCCTCAGCCAGGGTGTCAAACTTGTAGAATTTAGCAAACGTGTTTGACCCCGACCAAGTAGCTGCTCGGCAAAGTTGTAGAGCCGAGACCCCTCGGGCAGCCGCCCAAGAAGAGCCCACCTTCCTCGTGGAATGGGCTTTCACTGATTTAGGATGCGGCAGTCCAGCCGCAGAATGTGCAAGCTGAATCGTACTACAGATCCAGCGAGCAATAGTCTGCTTTGAAGCAGGTGCACCCAACTTGTTGGGCGCATACAGGATAAATAGCGAGTCAGTCTTTCTGACTCCAGCTGTCCTGGAAACATAAATTTTCAGGGCCCTGACTATGTCCAACAACTTGGAAGCCTCCAAGTCTTTAGTAGCCGCAGGCACCACGATAGGTTGGTTGAGATGAAAGGCTGATACCACCTTAGGGAGAAATTGGGGACGAGTCCTCAATTCTGCCCTATCCATATGGAAAATCAGATAAGGGCTTTTACAGGACAAAGCCGCCAATTCTGATACCCGCCTGGCCGAAGCCAAGGCCAACAACATGACCACTTTCCACGTGAGATACTTCAATTCCACGGTTTTAAGTGGCTCAAACCAATGTGACTTTAGGAAATCCAACACCACGTTGAGATCCCAAGGTGCCACTGGAGGCACAAAAGGGGGCTGAATATGCAGCACTCCCTTAACAAAAGTTTGAACTTCAGGTAGTGAAGCCAGTTCTCTCTGGAAGAAAATCGATAGAGCCGAAATCTGGACCTTAATGGAACCCAATTTTAGGCCCATAGTCACCCCTGACTGTAGGAAGTGCAGGAAACGGCCCAGCTGAAATTCCTCCGTTGGGGCCTTCCTGGCCTCACACCACGCAACATATTTTCGCCATATGCGGTGATAATGGTTTGCGGTTACTTCTTTCCTAGCTTTAATCAGCGTAGGAATGACTTCCTCCGGAATGCCCTTTTCCTTCAGGATCCGGTGTTCAACCGCCATGCCGTCAAACGCAGCCGCGGTAAGTCTTGGAACAGACAGGGCCCCTGCTGCAGCAGGTCCTGTCTGAGCGGCAGAGGCCATGGGTCCTCTGACATCATTTCTTGAAGTTCCGGGTACCAAGCTCTTCTTGGCCAATCCGGAACAATGAGTATAGTTCTTACTCCTCTTCTCCTTATTATCCTCAGTACCTTTGGTATGAGAGGAAGAGGAGGGAACACATAAACCGACCGGTACACCCACGGTGTCACTAGAGCGTCCACAGCTATCGCCTGAGGGTCTCTCGACCTGGCGCAATATCTTTCTAGCTTTTTGTTTAGGCGGGACGCCATCATGTCCACCTGTGGCCTTTCCCAACGGTTTACAATCAGTTGGAAGACTTCTGGATGAAGTCCCCACTCTCCCGGGTGGAGGTCGTGCCTGCTGAGGAAGTCTGCTTCCCAGTTGTCCACTCCCGGAATGAACACTGCTGACAGTGCTAACACGTGATTTTCCGCCCATCGGAGAATCCTTGTGGCTTCTGCCATCGCCGTCCTGCTTCTCGTGCCGCCCTGTCGGTTTACATGGGCGACCGCCGTGATGTTGTCTGACTGGATCAGTACCGGCTGGTTTTGAAGCAGGGGTTTTGCCTGACTTAGGGCATTGTAAATGGCCCTCAGCTCCAGAATATTTATGTGCAGGGAAGTCTCCTGACTTGACCATAGTCCTTGGAAGTTTCTTCCCTGTGTGACTGCCCCCCAGCCTCGAAGGCTGGCATCCGTGGTCACCAGGACCCAGTCCTGTATGCCGAATCTGCGGCCCTCTTGAAGATGAGCACTCTGCAGCCACCACAGCAGAGACACCCTGGTCCTTGGAGACAGGGTTATCAGCCGATGCATCTGAAGATGCGATCCGGACCACTTGTCCAACAGGTCCCACTGAAAGGTTCTTGCATGGAACCTGCCGAATGGAATTGCTTCGTAGGAAGCTACCATCTTTCCCAGGATCCGCGTGCAGTGATGCACCGACACCTGTTTTGGTTTTAGGAGGCCTCTGACTAGAGATGACAGCTCCTTGACCTTCTCCTCCGGGAGAAACACTTTTTTCTTTTCTGTGTCCAGAACCATCCCCAGGAACAGTAGACGTGTCGTAGGGACCAGCTGTGACTTTGGAATATTTAGAATCCAGCCGTGCTGTTGTAGCACCTCCCGAGATAGTGCTACCCCGACCAACAACTGCTCCCTGGACCTCGCCTTTATCAGGAGATCGTCCAAGTACGGGATAATTAAAACTCCCTTCTTTCGAAGGAGTATCATCATTTCGGCCATTACCTTGGTAAAGACCCTCGGAGCCGTGGATAGACCGAACGGCAACGTCTGGAATTGGTAATGACAATCCTGTACCACAAATCTGAGGTACTCCTGGTGAGGATGGTAAATGGGGACATGCAGGTAAGCATCCTTGATGTCCAGTGATACCATGTAATCCCCCTCGTCCAGGCTTGCAATAACCGCCCTGAGCGATTCCATCTTGAACTTGAATTTTTTTATATACGTGTTCAAGGATTTCAAATTTAAAATGGGTCTCACCGAACCGTCCGGTTTCGGTACCACAAACATTGTGGAATAGTAACCCCGTCCTTGTTGAAGTAGGGGCACCTTTACTATCACCTGCTGGGAATACAGCTTGTGAATTGCCTCTAACACTGCCTCCCTGCCTGAGGGAGTTGTTGGTAAGGCAGATTTGAGGAAACGGCGGGGGGGGAGACGTCTCGAATTCCAGCTTGTACCCCTGAGATACTACTTGAAAGATCCAGGGATCCACCCGTGAGCGAGCCCACTGATCGCTGAAATTTTTGAGATGGGCCCCCACCGTACCTGGCTCCGCCTGTGGAGCCCCAGCGTCATGCTGTGGACTTAGAGGAAGCGGGGGAGGACTTTTGCTCCTGGGAACTGGCTGTATGCTGCAGCTTTTTCCCTCTACCTCTGCCTCTGGGCAGAAAGGACGCGCCTTTAACCCGCTTGCCCTTATTGGGCCAAAAGGACTGTACCTGATAATACGGTGCTTTCTTTGGCTGTGAGGGAACATGGGGTAAAAATGTAGATTTCCCAGCTGTTGCTGTGGAAACGAGGTCTGAGAGACCATCCCCGAACAACTCCTCACCCTTATAAGGCAAAACTTCCATGTGCCTTTTAGAATCTGCATCTCCTGTCCACTGCCGAGTCCATAACCCTCTCCTGGCAGAAATGGACATTGCACTTATTTTAGATGCCAGCCGGCAAATATCCCTCTGTGCATCCCTCATGTATAAGAGTGCGTCTTTAATATGCTCTACGGTTAGCAATATAGTGTCCCTGTCTAGGGTATCAATATTTTCCGACAGGGAATCTGACCACGCAGCTGCAGCACTGCACATCCATGCTGAAGCAATAGCTGGTCTCAGTATAACACCTGTGTGTGTATATATAGACTTCAGGATAGCCTCCTGCTTTCTATCAGCAGATTCCTTCAGGGCGGCCGTATCCGGAGACGGTAGTGCCACCTTCTTTGACAAGCGTGTGAGCGCTTTATCCACCCTAGGGGATGTTTCCCAACGTGACCTATCCTCTGGCGGGAAAGGGTACGCCATTAGTAACCTCTTAGAAATTACCAGTTTCTTATCGGGGGAAGCCCACGCTTCTTCACACACTTCATTTAATTCCTCAGATGGAGGAAAAACAACTGGTAGTTTTTTCTCTCCAAACATAATACCCTTTTTTGTGGTACCCGGGGTAACATCATAAATATGCAACACATTTTTCATTGCCTCAATCATATAACGTGTGGCCCTATTGGAAGATACATTAGTCTCATCGTCGTCGACACTGGAGTCAGTATCCGTGTCAACATCTGTGTCTGCCATCTGAGGTAGCGGGCGTTTTAGAGCCCCTGATGGCTTTTGAGACGCCTGGGCAGGCACAGGCTGAGAAGCCGGCTGTCCCATATTTGGTATGTCGTCAAACCTTTTATGCAAGGAGTCGACACTGTCGCGTAATTCCTTCCACAGAACCATCCACTCAGGTGTCGACCCCGCAGGGGGTGACATCACATTTATCGGCATTTGCTCCGCCTCCACATAAGCCTCCTCATCAAACATGTCGACACAGCCGTACCGACACACCGCATACACACAGGAAATGCTCTGACAGAGGACAGGACCCCACAAAGCCCTTTGGGGAGACAGAGAGAGAGTATGCCAGCACACACCAGAGCGCTATATAACACAGGGATCCCACTATAAATGAGTGTTTTTTCCCTTATAGCTGCTTATATTATATATACTGCGCCTAAATTTAGTGCCCCCCCTCTCTTTTTTACCCTTATGTAGCTTGACACTGCAGGGGAGAGCCAGGGAGCGTCCTTCCAGCGGAGCTGTGAGGGAAAAATGGCGCCAGTGTGCTGAGGGAGATAGCTCCGCCCCTTTTCCGGCTGACTTCTCCCGCTTTTTCTGGAATTCTGGCAGGGGTATTTTTACACCTATATAGCCTTCCTGACTATATATGGCGTAGATTTGCCAGCCAAGGTGTATTATATTGCCCTCAGGGCGCCCCCCCCCAGCGCCCTGCACCCATCAGTGACCGGAGTGTGAGGTGTGCATGAGGAGCAATGGCGCACAGCTGCAGTGCTGTGCGCTACCTTGTTGAAGACAGAAGTCTTCTGCCGACGATTTTCCGGAACACTTCTTGCTTCTGGCTCTGTAAGGGGGCCGGCGGCGCGGCTCCGGGACCGAACATCGAGGTCGGGTCCTGTGGTCGATCCCTCTGGAGCTAATGGTGTCCAGTAGCCTAAGAAGCCCAAACTACCACCAGTTAGGTAGGTTCGCTTCTTCTCCCCTTAGTCCCTTGCTGCAGTGAGTCTGTTGCCAGCAGATCTCACTGTAAAATAAAAAAACTAAAATATACTTTCTTTCTAGGAGCTCAGGAGAGCCCCTAGTGTGCATCCAGCTCAGCCGGGCACAGAAATCTAACTGAGGTCTGGAGGAGGGTCATAGTGGGAGGAGCCAGTGCACACCAGTAGTCTAAAGCTTTCTTTTAGTTGTGCCCAGTCTCCTGCGGAGCCGCTATTCCCCATGGTCCTTACGGAGTCTCAGCATCCACTTAGGACGTCAGAGAAAACATTTGCAGAAAGAGTTAGGTTTGGGTGGGTTATTTTATTTCTGTGCAGGGTAAATACTGGCTGCTTTATTTTTACACTGCAAATTAGATTGCAGATTGAACACACCCCACCAAAATCTAGGGGGTAATTCTGAGTTGATCGCAGCAGCAAGTTGGGCAAAACCATGTGCACTGCAGGGGAGACAGATTTAACATGTGCAGAGAGAGTTAGATTTGGGTGTGGTGTGTTCAATCTGCAATCTAATTTGCAGTGTAAAAATAAAGCAGCCAGTATTTACCCTGCACAGAAACAAAATAACCCACCCAAATTGAACTCTTTCTGTATATGTTATATCTGCCTCCCCTGCAGTGCACATGGTTTTGCCCAACTGCTAACACAAATCCTGCTGCGATCAACTTGGAATTACCCCCTATATACGCATAAAAAATAATTTTGTATATACACGTATATTACCCGTATATTTGTAACTCCCATTGTCGCTGGTAGGCCAGCCTGTAATGAAAGGCACAGTATACACAAAAGACAAACTACAACCCCATGTAAAGAATACAAACTATATCGTTCCATTGTATACCCAATGGTCAAATACACTCACCGGCTGTAGCTACAGTATAAAGGGGGAAGGACAGCGCTTAGAGAGAATCTGTATATCCGTGCATAAAATCCAAATCAGCCAAATCCTATAATAAAAGGCTACTGCTGCTCCTCACCAGTATTGGGGGAATTCAAGTGTTTTGTACACTGGCAGCCACTAGGTGACGCCTCATGGAGCTTTTCAAGTGTTGCGTTCCGTTCAGAAACAGCCACCAGGCGCTGGCATTACTGTTATGCTGCTCTGTCATTTTGACGGGCTGGTAACTAGCAAATAATAATTTTGGCCTCCTCAACCCTAGTTGTTCCTTAGTTCTGTGTAAGAATATCCTTATGTCTATTACAAGCGCCTTAATATTCCATATTCTGCACAGCCTTCCAATAAATAAGTATGTAGACCAAAAAACAATATCAATGGATCCCTATGGGCAGAAAATCATGGTATACAGTACATATTTGTCCTCCTACATCTAGCCTCAATACGCCATGCAGCGCGCGATTCCTGGCGTGAGTAAGCCGCCAGGTCCCATGCAACTCTGTTAGCGTTGGGAGTCTTGTTTGCTGTTTTTACCCGAAAATGCATATTAGTCGCAATGCGGTGCGACTAGGACGCACCAGGAGACTGAGCTGATCTATTTGATGTGAGGCACTTGCATATCTGTGTGCGACTGAGTCTGTAGACGGAGCCCAGCAGAACTTGGTGTGGAAAAAAAAGTCACGTCCGCCGCATCGTAGCATTTTGTTTAAAGATCCACAGACTCAGTCGCTCACAAGATTTACATATCAAATGAATAAGTGCAGTCCCAAGTTGTGTTCTAGTCACAGCACATTGCGACTCAGACGCATTTTATGTAAAAAAAATAAAAAAAATAAAAAAGACGCCCGGCGCTAGTTGAGTCTCACGTGACCTGGCACACAGAGCAGTGTTGTTTGGCGCGACTGCAGCACAGATGTATGAGGACACATATGTAAGTCCCAGCATTCAATATACGGCACAAGCATAGTGCAGTTCAGAAGCATGCGCGGTGGCGGCAAAAGTGGCACCACTGAGTAAGACTTCAGCGTTGCGTAAATCTCTGCAGTAGGCCCTGTGTTATTTGTAGAATATTTTTGTTATGACCGTAGAGATACAAGTTTAGTCCTGTGAGGTATGTGTGTGTGTCCCCAGCTGTATGTTATTACAGTACACTGTCTCCCTTCCAGCCTCGGTGCAAGGCTCTCCTCAGCTGTCCATGCTGGCTCTGTTCCGTTACATCGTGACGCAAGAAGGGGTCCTCGGCCTCTACCGGGGGATCGCTCCCAACTTCATGAAAGTGATACCGGCCGTCAGCATCAGCTACGTGGTGTATGAAAACATGAAACGCGTGCTGGGTGTGACCAGTCGGTGATGAGGTGAAATGCCCACGGCTCGCCCCGGCCTCTTCAGAGACGCAACAAGACCTCGTCAGAATCCCATTGATTGAGAGGCATTGCCCCAAATGTCATTGTTAACCACTACAAACCCACCGCGTTCTGCAGTCTGACTTGCCCCCAGACCAGCTTTTCTCCACGTGGGGTGCCCAATAGCCCACACCTCCATATCATCCACTTCCACCCTGGGCTTATTGTTTGCACTGATCTCCTGCCTTTCCTTTTTTTATGGGGCCTCCCGCTTGATACTGCCACATTTTCCCTGCAAGGACTTTTTGGGGTGCTGCGTCGGATACTGACTTTCGTGGAGTCCTGTGTTATACTGCATCCTCGCCCCTGGTCCCGGATGGACAATGATAGCCATTTGATAATGATTGTACATTTGGCATGTAGTTTTTGGATGGCTGTAGGGGAAGGAGGTGATACCCCCCTTGAGGCGGCTTTCTTCAATCATCTGAATGTAACTCTCCATAGACTGAATGTAGACTTTCTCTCTGTAGCCACAGTGCATTTATCAGGTCAAGCCATCTGTACGCCGGAGACTTATTCACGTCAGCGAAGATCTTCCAGTCCCGTCCGTCGCCTGCCCCCCATTTTCCTGCTGACGTGACTAGCTCTTCCTTTAACGAGTGTCACAAGATGATGTTCTTTGGTTTTTAGCCTGTCCTATAAGTGGGTTTCATTTGAATGTATTTATTGGGATGCGTACGAGATGACGTTGTAAGGTTATAGAACAGAAAGTTATTATTTATAGCTGAGTCGCCGAGTACAAATTCTGCTCCCCCACAATCTACGCACACATCTCCTTCCATAATGCTACAATGCTCCTCCCACAAGATGAGGATTTATAGATCTCTGCAGAACATTTCACCACAATCTGCTTGTGATGGGTGGAGATGCTGTTTGTTTGCAGAGCATTTCATCACAGTCTTACTGATCCTATATCCCTGCAAAGCATAGCTTTGCTGTTTGTATATTCTGGGTGGAGGGCTGCACTGAAAGTGAAGATCTGCAGAGCATTGCACTGATGTATTTTTATTAAGGATAGAGTGTACACTGATACTATATATCTGCAGAGTATTGCACTGCTGGCTGTGTACTTTGGGTAGAGACCTACACTGATAGTATAGATATGCAGAGCATCACACTGTTGCCTGTGAATTTTGGGTTAATATCTACATGGTTGCAGAGCATTGCACTGCTGTCTGTGTAATGTGGGTGACGATCTACACTGATACTGTGCATTTGCAGAGCATCGCACTGCTGGCTGGGTATTGTGGGTGGAGAACTGTACTGAAAGTGAAAATCTGCAGAGCATTGCACTACTGCCTGTGTATTATTGGTAGAGATTTACACTTTTACTGTATATTTGCAGAACATTGCACTGCTGCAATGTATTATGGGTAGAGATCTACACTGATACTGTATATCTACAGAGTATTGCACTGCTGCCTGTGTATTATGGATGACGATCTACAATGACGCCGTACATCTGCAGAGCATTGCACTCTTGCCCGTGTGTGATGGGCGAAGATCTACACTGATTCTGTATATTTGCAGAGCATTGCACTGCTGCCTGTGTATTATTGATACTCTCTGTCTGCAGAGCATTGCACTGCTGTCTGTTTATTATGGGTGAAGATCTATGCTGAGTATTTGCAGAGCATTGCTCTACATTTCCTGCACGTGTAATTCTTCACCAATACAAGAGGGCTGTATATATAGCTACACTACTGACATGTATTTCTATGCTGAATAAACACAGTTTCAGATAGCCCAGCTTTGTGTAATGTCTCTGAATACTGACAGTGCTCGGGGCCCATCCTACATAGTAGCATAATAACTTAGTATCTAAGGTTGAAAAAAGACAATTGTCCATCGAGTTCAACCTATTTGTGGTCTCCAATGCACGATTATTTCATATAAAATTTTGACTGAAGTTGATGACTGCCGTTACGTTTTACCCCTCTTTTTTATAATAACCATAGTGCGTGACTATGCACCGTAACCCTGGATATCCTTATCCATTAGGAATTTATCTAACCCATTCTTAAAGGTGTTGACTGAGTCGGCCATTACAACTCCCTCAGGCAGGGAGTTCCAAACACGTATCGTCCTTACCGTAAAAAAGCCTTTACGCCGTATTGTGCGGAATCTCCTCTCCTCTAACCTGAGCGAGTGTCCATGAGTTCTCTGTGTTGATCTAACCAAAAACAGGTCCTGCGCAAGATCTGTATATTGTCCCCTTATATATTTGTAAATGTTGATCATGTCCCCTCTTAATCTCCTCTTTTCCAGCGTAAACATGCCTAGTCTTGCAAGCCTTTCCTCATATTCCAGCGTCTCCATACCCCTAATTAGTTTGGTCGCCCGCCTCTGAACCTTTTCTAGCTCCAGGATATCATTTTTGTAGTATGGTGCCCAGAATTGTACACAGTATTCAAGGTGTGGCCTCACAAGTGATTTATATAACGGGAGTATAATACTCTCGTCCCTAGCATCAATTCCCCGTTTTATGCATGCTAATATCTTATTAGCCTTCTTTGCTGCAGTCCTACTTTGGGTACTACTGCTTAGTTTGCTATCTATGAGGACACCTAAGTCCTTTTCCAGTACAGAATCCCCTAATTTTACCCCATTTAGTAGGTAGGTGTTATTTTTGTTCTTGTTACCACAGTTACCTTACACTTGTCTGTATTGAAGCGCATTCTCCATTTCGCTGCCCAAGCTTCTAATTTAACTAAATCATTCTGAAGCGACTCGGCATCCCCCTCCGCATTTATAACTTTACATAATTTGGTTTCATCTGCAAAAATTGACACCATGCTCTCTAGACCTTCTGTTAGGTCGTTAATGAAAATAGTGAACAATAGCGGTCCTCATACTGAGCCTTGCACACCAAAAAGTCTGTGTTTAGGTTGTCTGTGTTTAGCACGTGACGCTGACACCAGGAAGTAGCAGACAGGACCCGCGAGCAGGAGGAATACAGCAGCGCCTGCAATAGAGCCGGGGACCGGAGCTGCAGACAGGACTCGCGGAGGCAGCGCAGGACACGGGACGGGACTGCAGAAACCGGCGGCAGGCGCACCAGCCTGCCCCCGGCGGTAAGTGGAACTTACACAGCCCCACACCCGCTACCTCCAGCCGAGAACAACAGTGAGAGTCTGACAGGCGGGACGCCGCAAACTGTCACACTCATTTACATCAGACTAATAGAGACTACTCAGAAGCACATAGGCACACCACACCTATGGTAAAGGTGACCCATACCAGGGTACACCCGACATTAACCCCAGCTGGGGTCCTTCAGAACAGGGTATACCATTAGGAGGGTATACTTATAAAGGGTGGTCTGCAAGACACACCTGATAGTGGCATTTTAGACATATTGACTACAAGGGTCTGGGAAAAAGTGTACCATTCAGGAGGGTACACTTAGAAAGGGTAGTCTGCACGACACACCTGAAGAGGGTTTCACATAAGCCAAAACAATAAACAAATACAGTTTATTCTGTCTCACGATTATCATTGTACACATAGGGTTTACAGCCATCATTGACACTCCTTATGCAAAAATAGACATTTGCAATTTGTCACCCATTCCTTCCCCCTCCCCTTTGTCTTTTAAAGTGCCTATACTCTCCTTCTTTAATCTCTTGCTATTAATGTATTTAAAGAATTTTTGGGGATTCGCTTTGCTTTCCTTTGCTACTAGTTTTTCAGTTTCTACTTTAGCCGCTCTTATTTCCTTTTTGCATATTTTGTTACATTCCTTATAGTGCTGAAATGACTCTGCTTCCCCGTCAGTTTTGTATTTTTTAAATGCTCGCCTTTTCTTGCCCATAAGTTCCTTTATCTTTTTGTTAAGCCACATCGGTTTATGATTTTTATTCCTTTTTTTGCTGCTCGTAGGAATAAATTTGAGAGTATTTAAAGCTAGCAGGAATGTTAGTACCTCCCATTTCTCCGTAGTATTTTTTCCTAAAAACAAACCTTCCCATTCAATATCCCTGAAAAATACCCTCATCTTTTCAAAATTCGCTTTCCTAAAGTTTAAAGTCCCAGTTGAGCCAGTGTAGGGCTGTTTATGAAAACTGATATTAAATGTGACCATATTGTGGTCGCTGTTTCCTATGGGTTCCCCTACTATAATACCTGATACCAAATCCCCATTGTTTGTTAATACCAGGTCTAATATTGCATTGTACCTAGTTGGTTCCTCAATTAGTTGAACTAAGTAGTTATCATTAAGTGTGTTTAAAAACATATTGCCCCTAGCAGTATCACATGAATCCTTTTTCCAGTTTATCTCTGGATAGTTAAAATCTCCCATCACTACTATGTCTCCAACTCCTGCTGCTCTTTCAATTTGCTTTAGTAACAATTCCTCATCAGATGCGTTGATACCAGGCGGCCTATAGCATACACCCAATACTAACTTTTTTATTCCTTTTTCCCCGCATGCAATTTCTACCCATAATGTCTCGACAGTGTCTACAGTCCCCTCCTGAATATCTTCCCGTATATCAGGTTTTAAAAATGGCTTTACGTAAAGACACACACCTCCACCCTTTTTATTTAATCTGTCTCTCCTAAACAGTGTATAGCCCTCTAGGTTGACTGTCCAATCATGAGATTCGTCCCACCAAGTTTCAGTAATGCCTATAATATCATACTGTTTGCTTGCTGCAAGTATTTCTAGTTCACCCTTTTTACCAGTAATGCTTCTAGCGTTTACATACATACAACTAAGATAAGTATTTTCCCTTGTGTTAGGAACATCTTTCACCTTATGTGGCAAGGATGACCTGTAATCGTCATTGGTTAGTACTTTGGTAAAATCCCTTTTAGTACCCATGTTAGTAACCTTACTGCCTGCTCTTACCCTCCCCCCAACTTCTCCCCCATTTCGTTTACTACCGCCATCCCCACTATTCTCACTGCATGACCCGTAGTTTCTAGCTAAACCCTCCCCCCAGGCTCCTAGTTTAAAATCTCCTCCAACCTTCTAACCATCCTTCCCCCCAGCACCGCTGCCCCGTCCTCAGTCAGGTGCAATCCATCACGAGAAAAGAGATGGCTCCTGACTGAGAAGTCCGGCCAGTGTTCCAGGAACACAAACCCCTCTTTCCTGCACCAATCCCTAAGCCACACATTTCTAATCTCCCTCTGCCTCCCTGGACTAGCGCGTGGCACGGGTAATATTTCGGAGAATATTACCTTAGATGTCCTTGCCTTAAGTTTCTTTCCTAAGTCCCTATAGTCTTTCTTAAGGACATCCCACCTTCCGCTAACTTTGTCATTGGTGCCAACGTGCACCAAGACCGCCGGGTCTTTCACAGCCCCTCCCAACAATCTATCTACCCGGTCCGCGATGTGCGTACCCGAGCACCCGGGAGACAACAGACTGTACGGCGATCACTGTCCCGGTAGCAGATTGCCCTATCTGCCTTCCTGATGATAGAATCCCCTACCACCACCATCTGACTAGGTACCTCACTATCTTTTATCCCAACTGCGCCAGAGGGACCGCTCCTCTGGATGCTAGAGGGAGCAGTCTCCTTTGGGACCGTCATTTCTTCACTATCATCCTCTGATTCCTCATCCAGTCGGGCAAATTTGTTTGGGTTTAATAGTTTGGAGATGTCGAGCCTCCCCCTCTTTTTCTTCCTTCTAACTGTGACCCAGCTGGCTACCTGATCATCATCCTCTTCTACCAGTGACCCCTCCCGCAACTCCTCCACCGTTCTGTCTAAACTTCGCTCGAGATTGTGAATCTCCCTCAGTCACGTAACGGTTTGCTCTAGATCAGTTACCTGGGCTTCCAGGACAACCGTTCGCACACACCTCGTTCAGATGTAATCACACTGGGCCGGTAGCTCCAGGTGTGCATTCATCTTGCACAACATGCACTGAGTGAGGTCCTCTACGTTTACAATACATGAGTGGAAACTGAGCTCAAGTTGCTTCTGATCTCGTCACATAAACAGTAAAAGAATCTTCTGTGCAAACATGAATATGGTTGCTTTGCTGTATGCAGTAACTGTAGTTGCCCACAAGGTGGACATGCAACAGGTAAGGAAACCAAAATGAACAGGCTCTTTCCCTAACGGTTCCTGACTTATGCCATACACCGGATGCACGGCGCATATTGCCTTTGTTTACATTTAGACAGATAAAAGAGAAAATGCAGGTGCACACTCTAAATACTAAGCACCGCTAATCAAAATAATTACAATAAACTTTACAATTTAATACACAGTAAACTTGAGGTGCTCAGTACAATATGGGCTAAAAATATGGGCCCACCAACAGTGACCAGGGGACCTCATCTGATGGGTCCTTAAAATTAAGGTTTAAATCCGGGGCACGGGACCCCCCAGGCCAGCACAAGCCAACCGCCCCAAGGCATCACACTAGTGACAGGTTTAAAATGTTGAAAAGTGTTACATTAGGAAGAAACAGCAGCTATGTTTTGAGAGTGTTACATAGGCGAGGGGTAATTAGAGTGTTAAAAAAGTGTTACATTGGTAAAAAAACCAATTCGGTGCTCAAAAAGTTCTAGATTACGTGCTACAATATGATGCCCCAAAGCTGCCAGGCCACACCAACCCAGGGAGCCCAGTACCCTGAATTCATCCCTAAAACTGACAAATTGTATACATTTATCCAGGACTTACTAGTCATACTGCCTTTTCCAACATGCAGTCTTTAAATGCCAAAGGTCCATGCTAATAAAAAAACACCCTTGGGCAGGCGGGAGAGATGCTAATCCATGTGTGTGCATATGTGTATGTATGTATGTATATATATATATATATATATATATATATATATATACACTGCTCAAAAAAATAAAGGGAACACTAAAATAACACATCCTAGATCTGAATGAATGAAATATTCTTATTAAATACTTTGTTCTTTACATAGTTGAATGTGCTGACAACAAAATCACACAAAAATTATCAATGGAAATCAAATTTATTAACCCATGGAGGTCTGGATTTGGAGTCACCCTCAAAATTAAAGTGGAAAAACACACTACTGGCTGATCCAACTTTGATGTAATGTCCTTAAAACAAGTCAAAATGAGGCTCAGTAGTGTGTGTGGCCTCCGGGAAGGCACCACAGCACTAAACCCTGGGGGATACTGGAGTGCCGGGCACTACTCTGTGATTTATATATATATATATATATATATATATATATATATATACAGTGAAGGGATGACGGCGGCACTCAATCAGACTTCGCAACTGGACTAAATTCCTTTTATTTTGCCAACATGTTTCGGGGATTAATCCCCGTCCTCAGGGCCAGACAAGCCTCACAGTGCCACAAAACATACATTTATAGACAAACGGACAGACATTAACATTAACCCTACTCACCTGCTCCACGGCGCGACCGCCCGCCAGTCCGTCCGACCATGCTTCCGCATTGGCGTCCTCTGACGTCAACGGTGCGCCGCGTCGCAGGGGAGTTCCCATAGCAACCAGCCAACGCTGGACGGGAGCTGGGAAAAAAACATACATTACAGTAAATATATATTAAAAGGTGAATCAAGAATCAGATAAAAAAGCCTCCCCACTGGTCTGCAATTAAGGGATAGGCTACTGGAAGAAACAACATATTACTGACATATTACTTTGTAAACTGCCACAGGTACATAAGAATATGCATAATATAGAAAACAACAAGAAAAAAGAGGATCAAGTGTAATCCCACTAAGGGATTAACCCCTGATGAACCCAAGATAGACATTACCTATTGACCAAGGTGATTAGTAATGATCTGCTACAAAAAGCATTGGATACCCAGGTTTTCATTTAATCCCTTGGGGGATATTGTCCCCAGTGTGAAAATCCACCTGGATTCTTTCTGTAACAATATCCTATCCCGGTTACCACCCCGTAGCGATGCTGGGACGTGGTCAATTAGTATAGCCCTAATACTAGCCACATTATGGCCTGCATTAAGGCAATGATGCGCAAAGGGCTGTTCACTAAAACCTTTTTCAAGGGCTTTCTTGATGGCACTCCGGTGTAATGCCATCCGTTCCCTGAACTGTCGTATGGTCTTGCCCACATAGGCAAGACCACACGGACAGGACAACATGTATACAACGTGTGTGGTGGTACAGGTTAATCGGTGTAAGATCTTAATTTTCTTACCCGTATGGGGATGACTAAAAGTGGTCCCCGTAATCAAAGTGTTACAGGTGACACACCCTAAACACCTAAAACAACCTTTTTTGGTCCGCAAGAAATGTGATTCCCGACTCTTAGTAAGGTTGGTAATGTCAAGCTTAATCACATAATCACCAATGTTACGTCCCCGAGTATAACTCGGTAAGAGGGTAGTATCTGACAATGAGGATAATGCCTGATCTGACTGAACAATGGGCCATAATTGCTTAGCCCTTTTTGTCAATTTATCTGTCCCTGTGGTATATTTATTGACCCAGGGAAGCTTATTAGTTCCTAATCTGGCATTCCTATTGTTCCGGCCTGTGCCTAATGTTTGTTCTCTGGTCATATTCAATACTTTTTGTTTAGTCTGTTCTAATTCCCTCATGGGGTACCCTCTTTCTGCAAATTTTAATAACATCCGATCCATGGCTATTTTGGCCTCCTCAGGGTCTGATGTAATACGGCGTACTCTAAGGAATTGCGAAAATGGTAAACCTTTACGCAATGAGATAGGGTGGAAACTTTGGTGGTTTAGTAAAGTGTTTCTATCAGTGGCTTTAATAAAGATGGATGTGGCCAAAACTCCATCCTTAACTGTAATGGTGACGTCTAAGTAATTAACTGTGACGTCATTAATGACATAAGTGAACTGCACTTCATGTCGCGTGGAGTTATGATTATCCCATAGGGCCACCAGTTGTTCTCTAGGACCACCCCACAGAACCAAGAAGTCGTCTATGAATCGTCTATAATATACAACATGTTGTGTTACCTGGGGATTCAAATAAAACATCTGAGTTTCTACCAGGTGCATAAATGCATTTGCATACGACGGGGCCACCGCTGACCCCATCGCACACCCAGACAGTTGTAACCAAAAAACCCCATTAAACACAAAATAATTAAGCTTCAACACCCTATCTAAGAGGGTCAAGAAAAATGTAATATCTGGTCCCTGGTAAATGGAATTATTTTCTATAAGTAGCCTCACCGCCTCTATACCTGCATCATGAGGGATGCAGGTATAGAGACTGGTGACATCCGCACTACACAATTGTAACTCCTCGGGTAATGGGCCCAAGGCTTGTAATTGCAACAACAGCGACGTAGTGTCCTTAAGGTATGACGGCAAGGACTGAATACAGGGATTAAGGAATGAGTCCAAATATATGGAAATAGGATGATATAAGGACCCCCTAGCCGACACTGGGGATTACACTTGATCCTCTTTTTTCTTGTTGTTTTCTATATTATGCATATTCTTATGTACCTGTGGCAGTTTACAAAGTAATATGTCAGTAATATGTTGTTTCTTCCAGTAGCCTATCCCTTAATTGCAGACCAGTGGGGAGGCTTTTTTATCTGATTCTTGATTCACCTTTTAATATATATTTACTGTAATGTATGTTTTTTTCCCAGCTCCCGTCCAGCGTTGGCTGGTTGCTATGGGAACTCCCCTGCGACGCGGCGCACCGTTGACGTCAGAGGACGCCAATGCGGAAGCATGGTCGGACGGACTGGCGGGCGGTCGCGCCGTGGAGCAGGTGAGTAGAGTTAATGTTAATGTCTGTCCGTTTGTCTATAAATGTATGTTTTGTGGCACTGTGAGGCTTGTCTGGCCCTGAGGACGGGGATTAATCCCCGAAACATGTTGGCAAAATAAAAGGAATTTAGTCCAGTTGCGAAGTCTGATTGAGTGCCGCCGTCATCCCTTCACTGTGCATTGTGGAAAGCATATTCCACTAGGAGGGCACCGCAGCAATTCACAGCAGTTATCCAGGGGAGTGCCGGGACCATTTGTTCGTT
This sequence comes from Pseudophryne corroboree, assembly GCF_028390025.1. Lineage (NCBI taxonomy): Eukaryota > Metazoa > Chordata > Amphibia > Anura > Myobatrachidae > Pseudophryne > Pseudophryne corroboree. The sequence continues at coordinate 62,082,424 of NC_086449.1, forward strand.
ATATATATATATATATATATATATAAAATTCTTGGCCCATTTAACAGAAGAAAACCGTGGAAGACATAATTCAAAGATTGTCCACTATTTTTGATTTGTGAACTGTTTCTCAACTAAAAATGGACTTCTATGTGAGAAAGCAACAGCCGGATGAATACTTAGTGGGTAATTCCAAGTTGATCGCAGCAGGATTTTTTTATAGCAATTGGGCAAAACCATGTGCACAGCAGGGGGGACAGATATAACATGTGCAGAGAGAGTTAGATTTGGGTGGGGTGTGTTCAATCTGCAATCTAATTTGCAGTGTAAAAATAAAGCAGCCAGTATTTACCCTGCACAGAAACAAAATAACCCACCCAAATCTAACTCTTTCTGCACATGTTATATCTGCCTCCCCTGCAGTGCACATGGTTTTGCCCAATTGCTGAAAAAAAAAAATCCTGCTGCGATCAACTTGGAATTACCCCCTTAGTTTGCAGGAATCACTTAGAGAAATACAAAAAGTTGACCCACGTGAAATCCAGCAAGAGGATGAAACATTGATCAGTCAATTTATTGAAGGAGCTCACAGGGGGGCAGTGCGCACTCCATTACGCATGATGAGACTACAGGATTCAAACTGCTCTTTCCACGAATTTAAGGAGACTTATTAAAATTCTGGGACTGAAACAACATTCTGAATCTACTTCATCATTACCGGTGGGATATTCTGAGGCCAGAGATCCCTATGATGTCAGCTATGAAGAAAGACAAGACCTCATGGCACCCAAAGAGACAGTCAAACAGCATGCTCAGTCATCCTCTTGCCCTGACCCAATTGGAGTGTTAAAAAGCCAAACTGCCGAATTAACCTAGGGTCTTACAGAAATGTGCAGGGAGCTGAAAGAACTAAAGAAAGAGCAAATGCTGCACCAGGAATGAGAGGAATGGTATCCTGAACAGAAACCCAGGAAATTGAGTAGACAACTCCTCTCCCATTTTAGTGCGCAGAAAAGGCCTATATGCCAATGCTGTCACCGAAGTGGACTTGTTCAGTACAACTGTAGGCAACATGAAAATGTAAACTTAAGTCCTGAGGCTGAGGATCAGCCTTCAGGAAGCACAGCAAGAATGGGTCCACCCTTAGAAGAAAAACAACCCGTGGATACATGTCCTAACATGGTGAGAAAGTCCACACTTGAAGGTCAGCAATCACTCATTCTTGGGGTGTTACTGTATATAGGAATGTAGTTATGTGACCGGCCGTCAGGAGACCACCAGACACAATACCGACCACTACATCCCGCCCGCTCAAAATCCCACCAGTCGGCATGCCGACCAACAGGGACTATTCCCACTCATGGATGTCCACGACATCCATAGAGTGGGAATAGAACCCGTGGTGAGTGCAGTGAGCCACCGAGCCCACAGAGGGCTTAGCTTTGCTCGCACACATCCCCCCCTCCCCCCGCCGGCCACCTCACAGCCAGGATCCCGCTGTTGGTGTTGTTATCGGCAGTCTCCTGACAGACGCCAGGCGGTAGTCAGCAGTAGATTAGCAGTTATAGAAAGAAGGAAAGAGGAGGGGCACATATGTTAAAGACTAGGGAGTGGAATGTCATGGCAGAAGGCTTGTTCTAAACCAGTATTAGCAAAGTCAGTAGAATCACGCAGCCATTACGTTGCGTAACGTAATTTGCAGCCAATGCGTAACTCCTAATGTATGGAAGATTAATACCTCACATTCCTGGAGGTTGACTCAGTTTGAATAGTGATATTCTGGGCTTTTTATTCGACCAGATGAACCTACAAAAAGCTTCAGACAAAGGGGGTCATTCCGAGTTGTTCGCTCGGTAAATTTTTTCGCATCGCAGCGATTTTCCGCTTAGTGCGCATGCGCAATGTCCGCAGTGCGACTGCGCCAAGTAAATTTGCTATGCAGTTAGGAATTTTACTCACGGCTTTTTCATCGTTCTGGTGATCGTAGTGTGATTGACAGGAAGTGGGTGTTACTGGGCGGAAACTGACCGTTTTATGGGTGTGTGCAGAAAAACGCTACCGTTTCTGGGAAAAACGCGGGAGTGGCTGGAGAAACGGAGGAGTGTCTGGGCGAACGCTGGGTGTGTTTGTGACGTCAAACCAGGAACGACAAGCACTGAACTGATCGCAGATGCCGGGTAAGTCTGGAGCTACTCAGAAACTGCTAAGAGAGGTGTATTCGCAATATTGCGAATACGTCGTTCGCAATTTTAACATGCTAAGATTCACTCCCAGTAGGCGGCGGCTTACCGTGAGTAAATCTGCTAAAAACAGCTTGCGAGCGAACAACTCGGAATGAGGGCCAAAGTTTTTAGATCTGCTGCCGTCAGTAACGGGGCAGCATTTGGAGAGGCTATGACAATCTCGGGAACGATACCATTTTGATCAACTGACATCTGCCTATATAGGAAAGCGGTAAATGTTTTCATCTGTGAAAATCAGTCGTGGAGCAGTTTATGATGTCAGGAAAATTAGCTATAGGGTCAGGAGTTATCTTAAGTCCTAGGTACATGAGTCTAGAAACGGCCAGTGAAAAGGGAACAAGCCATTCCAGTTTTGCGCAGTCGCAGCATGTAGCAAGGAGCTAAGGTCGCAGTCTTATACCCTTTTTCCACCAAAATCCTGGGTCTGTCCCTGGATTTTTTACGCACCACTTTGCCGGGTTGTACCCAGCTTAGACCCCGTTACCACTGCAAAGCAGTTGTCGCATCCATTTCCGCTAAACTCGGCTAAGCCAAGCAAAACGTGTGGATGTCATTAAAAATAGCCTTTATTCTGGCTCACAATGATGAGGTCACATGTGAAAAAAAGGGAGGGACCTGTGCCCAGCGCCTTCTCTCTCCAGACCTGTGTGACCAGCACTCCAAGTACTACAGGCCTGTGTGCGCCCAGCTCTCCTTCCAGGCCCTCTCTGTGCCCAACACTCAGCTCTGCCTGTGTGCGCCCAGCTCTCCTTCCAGGCCCTCTCTGTGCCCAACACTCAGCTCTGCCTGTGTGTGCACAGCTCTCCTTCCAGGCCCTCTCTTAACAGCCTATCCCAGCGAGAACGCGTTTCCTCTGGTCTCTGGGTGATTACATAAGAAGCCAGCGCCCTGGAAGGACCAATCAGCGGCTTTTGCAATTACCTGGGTCAAAAAACCCGGGTAAGAGCTGTTTCCAGTTTTCACTGCAGTGTTACCGGGTTTTACCTGCTAAAAATCCTGCTGGATACCCGGGAAGAAATCCTGGGTCAGTAGATCCAGGATTTTTCTCTTGGAGCTGTTTTCACTGAGCCGCGGCAGCGTCCTGGGTAGACTTGACAATTACCCAGGTTTATTAGGCAGTGGAAAAGGGTTATTACTGTAATTAATCCAAAATAGATTCAAAATCAGAAAGTAGTTGCATAAAAACAGGTACGGCTGTATGGGGATTTGAGAAATATAGCAATCTCTTACTACATTTTTATATTTATATTTCTGATTTACAAAAATTATATATATATATATATATATATATATATATATAAAATATATCCTATATATTTGTCCAGATCTGTGACTCTATGACTCATTTGCTAACGCTATGTCAGGAATCGACTTACCAGGCTGACATCCGTCCACCGCTGCGGACTCCGTCCTGGCTCCCTGCGGTCACCTGTCACCTATGCCCCTGCCATGGGACATCATCAAGGGCCTGGGAACACTCCTGAGACAGCGGGCGTGTAGCGCGCCGCGTCCCCGCTAGGCCGCGGCGTGGGCGCCGCCATGACAGTCTGCAAACAGCCAGTATACTGCGGCCAATCCGGTGCTTGGCCGCACCCACTTTCCTTCACTCACCCAATCCCTGTGCACCATGGGGTACATAAGAGACTGCAGGATCAGTCTGCAGGCATCCTGGACTTTGTGTCACTCCAGCGACCCATGTGAAAGGATCTGTTCCTGTTCCTCCTGTGTTCCTGGTTCTCTGGTTAAGAACTTGTACTCCTGGTTACTCTGCACAGCTCCGTGGAACTTCAAGGCCCAGCAATACCTGCAACCTGCAAACAAGGCTTCACACTCATCACCACCTTGTGTGCTTCAGCCTGCAGTTGAAGACTGACTCCAGGTGTGTCTCATTCCTCCACCTGTGATACAGCTTGCTGCTGCCAGTGCCTCATCACCTGCACTGTGAAGTCAGACTCCTGCCTCTGCTCAGGTTTGCCATTTCCACCTTGCTGCCTAAGTTTCCTGTTTTATAACCTGCACTGGTTTCCAAACCAGAACCATTTCACAAGCACTTGTTCTTCTGTTTATATATTACCGGATATTATTTTCTCAAGTCATCTGTCATCCATTGCCATAGACTTTCAGTTATCATACTGAGTGATTGACTTTATTCATCTGTTATTATTGTTTCTGCTACCATTCTGTATTATATCATCTGCCAAATAAAATACCATTGCGCTCATGCGCAGGAACGTTATCCAGCCTCCTCGTTTTCTCCCATCTACCTCCACTGACCCACTAGCGCCCCCTCCGGGGACACAGCCCAAACACAATCTGACAGTAAGTCCAGGATCGATGGACTCGGATGGTGGACGGAGTGTGGGGTCAGAGGCCTTGCAAAATCTGGTCTCCCGTCTGGATGGTCAAGAGGTTGCGCAGCAGCAGATGCTTCAATTCCTGCAAGGGATGTCCTCCCGATTAGATACACTACAGCAATCCCTGCCTAGTGTACTCTCTCCTACTGTTCCTGTTACTCCAGCACCTGCCAGTGCTGTGAGTTCTTCTATGCCGGCTGCATCAGCTCCAGTGTCACGTCTGCACCTGCCCGTGCCGAGCAAGTATGATGGCAGTCCAAAGTTATGTCGCGGGTTTCTCAACCAATGTGAAATACAGTTTGAGTTATTGCCACATAATTTCCCCACGCCAAGATCCAAGGTTGCCTACATCATCTCCTTACTCTCTGGATCTGCTCTGAGTTGGGTGTCTCCTCTGTGGGAACGTGCTGACCCTCTGATTAACAACTACACAGACTTCGTGTCAACCTTCAGACGGATCTTTGACGAGCCTGGTCGTGCAACATCAGCTTCGGCAGACCTGATCCAACTTCGTCAAGGTACCCGAAGCATGGGACAATATGTCATCCAGTTCCAGACGTTGGCTGCAGAGATTCAGTGGAACAACCAAGCTCTGGTAGCAGCTTTCTGGCACGGACTCTCGGATCGGATCAAGGATGAACTGGCGACCCGTGACATTCCTGTTCAACTGTCTGATTTGATCTCCCTGTGCATTAAGTTGGACTCTCGCATCCGCGAACGCAATAATGAACGCGCTCGGAGTGAGCCACGCAGATCAAGGTTCATACCTTCTGTACAGTTCCAGTCTCCCTCTTCTGACGAGCCTATGCAGATAAATAGGTCCCGCCTAACTCCTGAAGAGCGGGCAAGAAGAATACGTGAGAGACTCTGCCTATACTGTGCTACTGCGGGCCATCAGATTAACTCCTGCACGGTGCGTTCGGGAAACGCCAGATCCTGACTTGTAAGGGAGGAGTCAAGTTAGGATCTTTCAGTCAAGCTCCTTCTCAACAAGACCTCATCCTTCCAGTGACGCTAGAGACTTCAGTTGGGCTCCAGTCTGCGTCAGCATTAGTGGACTGCGGTGCTGCAGGAAACTTTATCACCCAAGCTGCGGTAAATAAATTTTGCCTATCTACCTGTGAACTTTCTTGTCCAGTTTACATTACTGCTGTGGATGGTAGTCGAATCTCCAAGGGGAACATTTCTCATCAAACTGCCCCAGTGGTTCTGGGAGTTGGATTTCTCCATTCTGAACTGATTAAGTTCCTGGTCATCCCTCAAGCCACCCAGGAGATTGTCTTGGGCATGCCCTGGCTCCAGCTACATAATCCACAGTTTGACTGGTCAACGTTGCAGCTTACCTCATGGGGTTCACATTGTCATCAATCCTGTTTAGCCCAAGTGTGTCCCATAAAGTCTACCGAAGTAAAGACACAGTCAAGTCTCCCAGCAGCTTATCAAGACTTCTCAGACGTCTTCTGTGAAAAGGCTGCTGATATCCTGCCGCCCCATAGGGAATGGGATTGTCCCATCGATCTCCTTCCTGGCAAGAAGCCACCTAGGGGGCGCACCTACCCGTTGTCTGTTCCTGAAACTGAGGCGATGAGTGATTACATCAGAGAGAATCTTCAGAAGGGATTCATCCGTCCGTCATCATCACCCGCTGGTGCAGGTTTCTTCTTTGTTAAAAAGAAGGATGGAGGACTGCGTCCATGCATTGACTATCGGGGTCTCAATGACATTACCATCAAGAATAGTTATCTATTACCACTCATTACCGAATTATTTGACAGAGTTAAAGGAGCCCGCATCTTCACCAAGTTAGATCTCCGCGGTGCCTATAATCTCATCAGAATCCGGAGTGGTGACGAGTGGAAGACAGCTTTCAACACTCGAGATGGCCATTATGAATACCTGGTAATGCCATTTGGGTTGAGTAATGCTCCAGCAGTGTTCCAACACTTTGTGAACGAAATCTTTCGTGATGTCCTGTATAAGTACCTCGTTGTTTACTTAGATGATATCCTTATCTTCTCCCAAGACCTTCCATCTCATCGTCTACAAGTCTGTGAAGTTCTCCGACGTCTTCGTGAGAACCGGCTCTACGGGAAACTATCTAAATGCACCTTTGAAGTTCCCTCTATACCCTTCCTGGGTTATATAATTTCCGGATCGGATCTTCAGATGGACCCGACAAAATTGGAAGCTATTGCCAATTGGTCCATTCCAAATTCTCTCAAGTCTATCCAGCGGTTCCTGGGTTTCGCCAACTACTATAGAAAAATTTATTCGAGGATTCTCCACTCTCATCGCTCCTATTACCAACCTGACTCGGAAAGGGGCAGACCATTCCAACTGGTCAGAAGAAGCCTTGGCAGCCTTCCAGAAGATCAAGCTAGCCTTTATGTCTGCTCCAGTGCTGTCTCAGCCAGATGTCAACAGACCGTTCGAGTTGGAGGTAGATGCCTCTACAGTTGGGGTTGGAGCTGTTCTCTCCCAGAAGGGATCCGATGGGAAAGTCCACCCTTGTGGATTTTATTCTCGCAAGTTTCTTCCTGCAGAAGCTAACTACTCCGTGGGAGATCAAGAACTACTGGCGATCAAGCTGGCTCTCGAGGAATGGAGATATCTCCTAGAAGGGGCCAAACATCCGTTTAACATCTACACGGATCATAAAAACCTGCTATATTTAAAGGCAGCTCAGTGCCTTAACCCTCGCCAGTCCAGGTGGGCTATGTTTTTCTCACGTTTTAATTTCAAGCTTCATTTCCGCCCAGGTTCGCAGAATGTGAAAGCCGACGCGTTATCCCGATCCATGGAATCTGAAGAAGGAACATCTGACTCAGTGCCACATTCCATCCTGAGTCCCGTGGTTTTCGCTGCATCTCAAGTCTCCCCAGCTCCTCCTCCTGGTAAGACTTTTGTTTCCCCAGAACTCCGTCCCAAGTTGCTATCTTGGGCCCATCAATCCAAGTTCACTGGTCATCCTGGTGTCCTGAAGACCTTCAAGTTCCTTTCTGCGACATATTGGTGGCCAAAGATGAAAATGGACATCCAGGATTTCGTGGCATCCTGTCCTAAATGTGTGCAGCACAAGACTCCTCGTCAGTCTCCAGCAGGTCAGTTACAACCATTGTCTGTCCCTAGTCGTCCCTGGTCACACCTGTCCATGGATTTTATCACCGACCTTCCTCCTTCTCAAGGACATAATACCATTTGGGTTGTAGTGGACAGATTCACCAAGATGGCTCATTTTGTTCCTCTCCAGGGTCTCCCTTCTGCCCCGAAACTTGCCCAAATCTTCCTACGGGAGATTTTCCGCTTACATGGTTTACCCTCAGAAATAATATCTGACCGGGGGGTACAGTTTGTAGCGAGGTTTTGGAGGGCCCTCTGTTCTGCCATGCAGGTCAAACTGAAGTTTTCGTCATCATACCATCCTCAGACGAATGGGCAGACAGAGAGGGTTAATCAAGAACTTGAGACTTTTTTAAGATTATATGTTTCATCTTCCCAGGATGACTGGTTCGATCTGCTCCCATGGGCCGAGTTTGCCCACAACTTCCGATACCATACTGCTACTGAAACGACACCATTCTTTGCAGTATATGGGCAACATCCCCGTGTACCTGATTTCCAAGAACTCCCTCATATGGATGTTCCTGCTGCCACTACTGCTCTGACTCAGTTTTCATCTATTTGGAGAAAAATTCACGTTTCTCTCAAAAAGGCCTCCAGTCGGTACAAGTTCTTTGCCGACCGCAAGAGACGTGCGGTTCCTCATTTGAAACCTGGGGACAAGGTTTGGCTATCAACCCGTAACCTCCGTCTCAGGGTCCCATCCATGAAGTTTGCACCACGCTTCATTGGTCCTTACCCTGTCGAAAGAGTCATCAACCCAGTGGCCTACAAATTGAAGTTACCATCTTCCCTTCGTATACCTAACGCTTTTCATGTTTCTCTCCTCAGACCTCTAGTCCTAAACCGCTTTCAGAATACTCTTCCAGTAGGTCCCAAGGTTCGAACTCAGTGGGGCGTGGAATTCGAGATCAACAAAATTCTGGATTCCCGTTGCCGGTATGGACGTCTCCAGTACCTGGTCGATTGGTCCGGTTATGGCCCAGAGGAGAGAAGTTGGGTGAATTCGTCCGATGTCCATGCTCCTAGGTTGGTCCGTGTCTTCCACAGCACTCATCCCTCCAAGCCACGTGGGTGTTCGGTGTCCACCCCTAAAGGAGGGGGTACTGTCAGGAATCGACTTACCAGGCTGACATCCGTCCACCGCTGCGGACTCCGTCCTGGCTCCCTGCGGTCACCTGTCACCTATGCCCCTGCCATGGGACATCATCAAGGGCCTGGGAACACTCCTGAGACAGCGGGCGTGTAGCGCGCCGCGTCCCCGCTAGGCCGCGGCGTGGGCGCCGCCATGACAGTCTGCAAACAGCCAGTATACTGCGGCCAATCCGGTGCTTGGCCGCACCCACTTTCCTTCACTCACCCAATCCCTGTGCACCATGGGGTACATAAGAGACTGCAGGATCAGTCTGCAGGCATCCTGGACTTTGTGTCACTCCAGCGACCCATGTGAAAGGATCTGTTCCTGTTCCTCCTGTGTTCCTGGTTCTCTGGTTAAGAACTTGTACTCCTGGTTACTCTGCACAGCTCCGTGGAACTTCAAGGCCCAGCAATACCTGCAACCTGCAAACAAGGCTTCACACTCATCACCACCTTGTGTGCTTCAGCCTGCAGTTGAAGACTGACTCCAGGTGTGTCTCATTCCTCCACCTGTGATACAGCTTGCTGCTGCCAGTGCCTCATCACCTGCACTGTGAAGTCAGACTCCTGCCTCTGCTCAGGTTTGCCATTTCCACCTTGCTGCCTAAGTTTCCTGTTTTATAACCTGCACTGGTTTCCAAACCAGAACCATTTCACAAGCACTTGTTCTTCTGTTTATATATTACCGGATATTATTTTCTCAAGTCATCTGTCATCCATTGCCATAGACTTTCAGTTATCATACTGAGTGATTGACTTTATTCATCTGTTATTATTGTTTCTGCTACCATTCTGTATTATATCATCTGCCAAATAAAATACCATTGCGCTCATGCGCAGGAACGTTATCCAGCCTCCTCGTTTTCTCCCATCTACCTCCACTGACCCACTAGCGCCCCCTCCGGGGACACAGCCCAAACACAATCTGACACGCTAGGCGTAGCTAGGAGCTCTGAGTCATAGTCACAGATCTGGATAGGAGAGACCAGGCTTGCAAGTGTGGCGGTATGCTCGGGTACGGTGTACTGTTAAGAATCTAGCCACTGGTACGCCGTACCCGCGGGCTGCCACTCACACACACCATAGCCGCCGATAGCGGCTACTACTGTAAAAGTCACAGATGTGCTCCTCCTCCCCTTCCCGACCCACTGCTTTGTCAGGGAAGGAGAGGAGAGCGCAGCGCGGTCCCATCCCTCAGTGCTGCTCAGTCAGACTTTGGTCTCCGGCCGCGACGTGTATCTTCTCAATTGAGCACCGGTTCGTTAGGCAACCAGAGCTCGCGTACCGGCAGCTGCGGTTCCTGATTGGCTGCCGGTCCGCGAGCTCTGATTGGCTAACAAACCGGTTCCTCATTTGAGAACATACACGCCGCCGTCGGAGACTACCAGAGTCTGACTGAGCAGCACTGAGGGATGGGACTGCATTGCGCACTCCTCTCCTTCCTCTGACCCTGACAGGTCGTAGCAGCAGCGGGTGAGCAGCGGGAAGGAGGTGGGAGGGGTGGGGTGGGTGGGGTATATGTATAACTGGCATTGTGGGGCATATCTGGCACTGGGGGCATATGTATATATGGCACTGTGGGGCATATGAATATGTGGCATTGTGGGGCATATCTGGCACTGTGGGGCATATGTATATCTGGCATTGTGGGGCATATCTGGCACTGTGGGGCATATGTAAAAAATAAATTTACCAGACATTGTCTTTATACCTAAATTATGTACACATAACATATTATTAACACACTAGGTCATTCATCGTGCCCTGCGTCTGCTCTTCACGCCGTCGCAAGGGCCTACGCCCCCTTGACCATCACACGCCTTTTGGCCATAAAATATTTAACCACTAACAACATTATGCTTGAAGGTAATACTCCATATAATACAAATGTTGCCCGCCCAAAGGACGTGCAAGGGTTAAGGGGCGTAGCCCATTGCGACGGTGTGAAAAGCGCCTGTAGGATGCGATGAATCACCTAGTATGTGTATATATATATATATATATATATATGTATAGCAGTAGTGAAATTGGCGCCCAAAGATTATTATTATGATTATTCGCAAGGAGATTGACAGGAAGAAGGCGTTTGTGGGTGGCAACTAACTGTTTTCAGGGAGTGTCTGGAAAAACGCAGGCATGTCCAAGTGTTTGAAGGGAGGGTGTCTGGCGTCAAATCCGGTCCCGGACTGGCTGATGTGATCGCATCGGCAGAGTGTGTCCTGGGTTGCGCAGAGACTGCACAAAATCAGTTTGTGCAGCTCTGCTACACATGCGTTCACACACTTCCACAGCGAAAATACCATCCCCTGTAGGCGGTGACTATCTGATCGCAGGGCAGCAAAAATCGCTTCCCAGCGATCAGGTCTCAATTATCCCTTGTGTTTGAAGGCTGGGGAGATGCTGATCCCTTCACCCCAAATGCTGTCATTTACAGTGCTGGGGGTGATGAGTTTGGTTATGGCTGAATCCTCTGTATGGAGTCTATATGTTCTCTCCATGGCTGTCCAGGCTTTCGCCACACTGGCCTGGCTAATTGGGGCCTCTGTATGTGTGCCCATTCATTAATAAATGTGTGGCGGGATGTAATGCCGCCCGAGTACCGGCGGCCGTGCGGGATGCTGGCGGAACTCTGACATTTTTTTAAAGGGGCAATCACTTACAAGGCAAAACCATGCCTTGCAAGTGATTGACCCTTTACAAAAACGTCTGAGTCCGTCCAGCAGTCCCACACGTCCACTGGACTCCGACGGCGTTACATCCTGCCGATGGACTGTAAACTCCATTGAGGCAGGGATTGGTGTACAACACTGCGGCATATGCAGGCGCTATGTAGCTAATCATGTAATTGACATTTCATTCAGTACAGATTCAGACGCATGCACCAAGAAGTACATTAGACATGTGTGGGCATTCCTAGGCGGGTACAGGTTGGCTAATAACATGCAAATGTAGGTCAAGTGTGTTGCTGAAAGTGGTTGCACATTTGGTGCACAGATGTACACCAGGCAAGGGTTGTGTAGTGGCATTAGCATAAAGTCATAGACGCAACTGCAGCAAAAGATGCAAGGAGGCCGCGACTGCATCCAACTCAGAATCAGGCCCTATGAAAAGAGATCCTGCTTCCCTCTACTGACCACACCCCCTCAACAGACCCTGCCCCCATTAGGACTGCTTCCTTAAATTTCCCGTTGCTGGTTTTCCATCCGAATCTGCACCTGCACGCAGGAATACCGACCCTATCACTGGGTCCCGGGTACTGAAGGTGGTGTGGTCAAGCCAGGGAGGCATGGTCACGTCACCACCTGGGAAAAAAAAAATAGGAAAATACTTTGCACAGTGTCGTGTTCTGCAAAGGAAGACTCTGGGAAGCCCAGACCCGGATAAATAGTACCTGCTCATCCCTCTCTCTGTGCCCCTAAGAATCTGTAGGAGGAGGGAGTGTGCGTGTCTGCTATGCAAACCCTGTGCCACCCCCCCCCCCCCCCCCGCCCCCGGTGTTTCTGCTGCAACCTTTGCCATCCCCCCCCAGTGTCTCTACAGCAGTCTGTGTCGTCGCCAGGGCCGGTTCTACACCTTGTGGCGCCCAGTGCGAAAGTTTCCACTGGTGCCCCCCCCCCGGCACGGCCAAACAATTAGTGCGCCGTGTCAAAAAGTAGGGGCGTGGCTTCATAGGGGAGGGGCGTGGCCACAGTTATGCCCCCAGATTTGCCCCAAGTAGTTGTGTCCCCCAGTTGATTTGCCCCCTGTAGCTGTGCCCCGTCGCTGTGCCCCCTGTTGCTTTGCCCCCAGGAGTTGTGCCCTCTGTTGCTTTGCCCTCTGTTGCTGTGCCCCCTGTTGCTTTGCCCCCAATAGATTTGCCCCAGTAGTTGTGCCCTCTGTTGCTTTGCCCCCAGTAGTTGTGTCCCCTGTCGCTGTGCCCCTAATAGTTGTGCCATCTGCTGCTGTGCCCCCTGTTGTGCCCTCTGCTGCTGTGCCCCCTGTTGTGCCCTCTGTTGCTGTGCCCCCAATAGTTGTGCCCTCTGCTGCTGTGCCCCGTTGCTGTGCCAATAGTTGTGCCTTCTGCTGCTGTGCCCCGTCAAACACACACAAAAAACAACAACAATACTTACCACTGCCCCGCTCCTGCTTTCCGACCGCTGCTGCTGCTCCGTCTGGCCATCGCGGCTCCTCTCTATGGGAGAGACGTCATGACATCTCTCCCATAGCAGCGCCACACAGACACTAGAGGTAAATACTGACCTCTAGTGTTTGTCACTGGAGCCGGCTGCAGCGGACGCCCACACAGCCCACGGCGTCTGCTGCAGCCGGGGTGCGGGTAGGCGGCGGTGCCTGCGGGGTGACTGCGGCCGCGCCCTGGACGCAGGCACTGCTTGCCCGCACCAAGAACCGCTCCTGGTCGTCGCCACCATTACATATAACTGCAGCAGCCTGTGTCTCTCCCCCCTATACTTCTGCAGCAGCCGCCTGAGTTGCCTCACCCCCCACCACCACTTACCTGGATCTTCTCCTTGCTCCTTCTTAAGGCAGCGGCGGCAGCAGGCTCCTCACACACACAGCGCAGATAGGGATATAGTATAAACTTTATTGTGCCAGGTGATCCCAGTCCCTCTGTGCCCTGCTGATTAATCTATTGGTGCAGGCACTGAACCTGGTCACAAGTCTACCCCCACCAAGGCTTGCTTCCGACTCATCATGGGTTTCCTGCTTTTTTCCTCTGACGGTCTTGGTGCCCCCTCAAATCTGGCACCAGGGGCATGTGCACCCCCCTTGGTTGCAGCCCCGCATAAGCTTGGTTATAGTACATTGATAGTTTTTATCTGTAAAGACGCACAGCTACTAAATACACCAATGGGTACTCTTACATGCTAGCATACCTCACAACATTTAAAGTAGCGGAGAAGTGGACCATAGCAACCAATCAGCTTGTACCTATCATGTTATAGAATGTATTTGATAAATGCTACCTGGGAGCTGCTTCATCTCCATAAACTTACTGGATACTGACAAAATATCCGGGTTGTCCCCGGGATCCCGGCGGCAGTCACCCATACCTAACCAAAATAGACACCTATGTTTGTGTTAGGCTGGGTATACACCTGGCAGATCTATCTGCCGACCCACCAATCGAGTTGCTGTTTCAGGTAAGCATATACCATCAATGGGCTGCTCGATATGTCTGTTCTGGGGATGGCCATCGGTTTATTTTTCCATCGATGGTTGCCATTGAGAAAACAGAAGAGGAACTATCGATGGTCTGAAACTATTCTATGTCATACCATCGATGGTTCATGCAATCAGAGTTTTGTGCATTGCCGCTGCAGATTTTGCAGTCCCTGTGAGTGAAAGAACGTCATAGTAGCAGCAGCTATACACAGGGCAGTTAAGGTACTTTTCAGGGTGTACACAAATTTTTGAATAATCCCGCACCAGTCCTGATATATTTTCCTATATATATATGAATTAGATAGATTGTGGTGTTTTCTGCTTCGCTTAGAAAATACCTTAGGTCTTAAACCCCATATATATTCATATTAGCAGGTGCTCTCCAAAGGCTTGTGGGTCTGAGACCCATGTTTAAATACAAAAACCAGAAAGAGAAAAAAGAAGCATTTTTTTGTTGGACGCACTCCACCACTGTTCCTTTTTAAGAATTAAAATGACTTTTCTTTATTAGATATGCATTAAAATAATTCGAGGAATTGGTGAAATATTAAAATATAGTGTGAATAAGAAAAACAAAGTGTGATATTAAAACTACTTTTTCCGATCGGTGATCCCTCAATGTGAAAAACTCAATAAAGGGCTATTTTGCCTGGAGTATATCTGTGTTAGTGTCTTATTTTTATTATCCTATATACTGCTCTCCTGATTACTGAGACAAATTACCAGTGTAGATTAATTCCTTTTTATACTGAAGAATGAATTTGTAACACTTGCAAAATACTTCAGTGCACTGGTAATTTGTCTCAGTAATCAGGAGAGCAGCAGAGGCGTCACCAGGTGTGGGTACACCCGGAGCACACTCTGCATTACTACACCCCCCCCCCCCCCCTCACACTCACTGCCGGAGCGCGGCTGGACGAAAAGGAGGCGTGACCTAATTTGAATGGGCGTGGCCTCACAGGTCTTCTCTTCACTGCGGGGGGTGTATCCAGCTTCCTCTGAAATGCTGGCTGCCCCCGGAGACTAGGCAGCTTGCAGTGACGGCTCCTTTTCTGTGACAGGAGCCGAGTGCTGCAGAGGATTATCACACTGCAGCACTCGGCTCCTGTCCCTGCAGAAGAGCCAGCACTTGGTGTCACCCCTTCCGTGGGTGATACCTGGGTGCGGGCCGCACTCCCCGCACCCGCCTTCTGACGCCACTGGAGAGCAGTATATAGGATAATAAAAATAAGACACTAACACAGATATACTCCAGGCAAAATAGCCCTTTATTGAGTTTTTCACATTGAGGGATCACCGATCGGAAAAAGTAGTTTTAATATCACACTTTGTTTTTCTTATTCACACTATATTTTAATATTTCACCAATTCCCCGAATTATTTTAATGCATATCTAATAAAGAAAAGTCATTTTAATTCTTTTTTTTTTTTTTTTCCCAAATATTTTTATTGAGGTCAAATGACATATCAAATCACAACAGGTAATGACATGTGATAACATATAGTTCAATTGCATCTAGGGCCACATTGACCGCCCGGAACAGTCGTGTATAAGAAGAGCAATAAAGTATGGTCCAAAACATAGAGTAGAGAACCTCATATTTTCATGTTTTATCTAATAGCATTTAGGTATAGTATATTTTTTTTGTTTTAACATTACATAACCAAATAGCAAAGTTAGTACACATAGGAAATGCTGGAACAACTAATGCGTTCCTGTTATTTAGCGCTTCTTTGCCTAACAGTCGAACATATTAATACGTCTCCCCCTTTGGGGAACGCTAAAACCTAAATTAAAACGTAACTTATAGAAAAATATCTCAAAGGAGATAAAAAATAAAAACTCTAACTATATCAATAATTATAACATCATTAACATTAATAATATCAACAACATTAACATCATTAATAATAATAACCGTACCCGCCAGGGTCAGGGAGCCGCCGACCCATCCACGGAGATATCAATAGTGCAAGAAGAAAGTATAGACGATAGGTATCCAGTGTTAGGGAGTGTGGGGAGAAAGATGATAGGGTTTAAGAGTCCCAGATGGGCTATCAGAGTTAAGTTAATAAGAGGGAGTGGGAGGCCAGAGGGTGTGGCGAGCAGGATAACAGGAGAAAAGAAGAGAGAGAGGGAAAAAAAAAAAAAAAAAAAAAGAAAAAAAAAGGGGAAGGTGGAGGTGAAAAAGGGGATCTGGTGTGGTTATTGGAGAACGATAGGGGGATCATCTGCTAGGACTTGATGTCCGTACCATGTAGTGCAGTGAAAGCTCTGTTTAATGGCTGTTTTTGTCGTAGTAGGAAGTGTGTTGATGAATCGTCGCCAGCAGTGGAACAGGGTAGGGGTTAATATTTCTTTGTTGAGAGTAGTCTCTAGCCAATCCATCGTGAATAAGAATAGCAGTCTAGAAGTGGCTAAAGGCAGTGTGGGGGGGGCGTCTGAAATCCATTGTTGTAAGATGGCCTTCCTGCCTACCGCCGAGAGGATCGTGATTAGTTTTGTGTCTTGGGAGGGGATGTCATGTTGATCACGTATGTAGCCGAACAACGCCCATGGGGCAGTGCATTGAAAGCGTAAGCCCAGCTCGGCAACTCCATAGGTATGTATTTCCGCCCAGAATTTTTGTATGTGACGACAGTGCCAGAAACAGTGCATGAAGTCTGCTATTTCTGAAGAGCATTTTAGACATTTTGCCGACTCGGATAAGCCCATCAAGTGGCTCCTTTTTGGTGATATATATGCTCTATGTAATATTTTGTATGTCATTTCTTGATAGAGGCTGGCAGGGATAAGTTTGAGGGAGTTCGCAAAGCTGTCCATTATATTCTCTGGGGATAAGGACGGGATTTGGGTGGACCATGTTCGTATTTGAGCAAGATCCGTAGTGGGCGTGTGTTCTATGCGTATGCGGGCGTATATTGCTGAGATGGAGCAGGTCCCTGAGCGTAAAAGTGTGTCCAGGGAGTTGACTAGGTCTGTGGTGGTAAGATGTGTGAGGGTTGATCTTATGTAGTGTGATGCCTGGTGAAAATAGAAGTGGTGACGGAGGCTAACTCCATATTTGGTTGATACCTCTGTGAAGGTGAGTGGTTTTTTGTTGGAGTTGAGGAGGTTTCCTATGCATGTTATGCCTGAAGTGTGCCAACTAGTGAAGGGGACGTGGGCCTGGCCTTTTTGAAATTGTGCGTTTCCAACTAGAGGGAGAAAGAGTGAGTGGGTGTGTTGTAATTTGAGAGATTTGCGGGAGAGTCTCCAGGCTGTGATAGTTGAAGTCAATAGAGGGTTATCTAACTGAAGGGTAGACATTTCGGATTTGTTTGCGTGGAGGATGTAGCTGAGGGATAGGGGGGCACAGAATTGGGAGTCAACTTGCGAGTCAGTGAATGTGGATGTTTCGTGGATCCAGTCCATAGCGAATCGGAGGAGACAAGCACGGTTATATTGCTCTACATTCGGCAGATTCACCCCTCCGTTTTGTATTGTTTGGTTTAGTTTAAAAATACTTATCCTGGGCCGTTTATTGGCCCAGATAAATTTCGAAATCGAGGAGTTAAGATGAGATACGTCAGCTTTTGAGAGTAAGATGGGCAACATCTGCAGCACGTAGAGCAGTCTGGGGAAACTAACCATCTTAACTAAATTGCAGCGTCCCAGGAGATTTAGAGGTAATGTTTGCCATAGCGTGAGTTCCGTCTGGATCTTACTAAGAACGGGGTGTATGTTGTTAGTGTATAGCTGGGTGGGGTTAGCAGGGAGTATGATACCTAGATATGTAATATGGGTGTTGGCCCACCGAAATGGGAAGGGGGTATCCCATCCTTTGGTGATCTGGGGGAATATGGCTAATGCTTCTGACTTGTCGAAGTTTACGGTGAAGCCCGCAAAGGCGGAGAAGCGGTCAATGGCTTCTTGTAATGCCGTTACTGACTGTCGTGGGTTAGAGGTGAGTAAAAGGATGTCGTCTGCAAACGCCATGAGTTTAATTTCCCTGTTGCCAATTTTTATACCATGAAAGGTAGGTAGGTTGGCGATATATCGCAAAAGGGGTTCTAGGGCGATGTTAAAGAGGAGGGGGGACAGGGGGCAGCCTTGTCTAGTGCCCCTTTCAAGGAGGAAGGGTGAAGAGGGGATGTTATTGACTATCACCTGCGCAGACGGGTTGGTGTAGAGGGAGTCGATCAGTCCTCGGAATGTCTCACCAAATTGCTGATAGTGTAGGACTCTTGTGAGGTGTGGCCAGGCAATCTTGTCGAAAGCTTTTTCTGCGTCTAGGTTAATTAGAATGTTGTCTATGATATTATTGGTGTGGGAGTGGGTGATGGCTGCTATCGCAGCTCTGATGCCTCGTACTGATTGTCTGTGTTTAAGAAAGCCCATCTGTGCTGGCGATATGATACGTGAGAGGCATATCTGTAGTCTATTGGCCATCAATTTAGTGAGTATTTTAAAGTCTTGGTTAAGGAGTGAGATCGGTCTGTAGGATCCAGGCAGGGAGGGGTCCTTGCCTGGTTTTGGTATAACAATAATTGTGGCTTCGTTAAATCTAATGGGGGTTTGTTTGGAGGTGAGGCTATGATTATAAAGCGATGTGAGGGTGGGGGCGATTTCGTCTCTTAGCATTTTGTAGAATTCCGCTCCGTATCCATCTGGTCCTGGACTTTTGTTATTTGGTAGAGACTTAATGACCTCTATCACTTCCTCTATCGTAATTGGTTTGTCTAGGGAGTCTCTCTCCTCTTGGGTCAAGATAGGGAGGTTCGCCTCCTTCAAAAATGAGTGGTTAATCGCGGGGTCATCGGGGCCTTTGGTGTATAGGGATTGATAAAAGTTCCTAAATTCCGAACAGATGAGATCAGGGTTAGTGGTCAGTTTATCTGCGTGGATTATTGCGTTGACCCAGTTACGGGATTTGGGTCCCTTAATTAGGTTTGACAATAATTTGCCTGCTTTATTGCCCCACCTGTGGAGTCTATTGCGTTGGTAGTCGCAGGAAAGTTGAGCCCGTTCCGTGAGGAACGTGTCATATACCAGCTTGGCTGAGAGGTATGCTTCTTTGTGGGCTAGGGTGTCTTGTTGTGTGTAGTTGCGGTATGTGTGAGTGAGGGTGGAGCTCAGTGCATGTAGTTGTGAGGAAATTTTTTTTCGTTTGGCATGTGTGTAGGACATAATGTGTCCCCTGAGGACTGCCTTTGCCGCTCCCCAGAAAACTGGTGGGTTCAGTTGTTGGTCGCTATTATCTGAGGTATAGTTATGCCAGGTCTGCTTGAGGTGGAGCATAAAATCAGTGGATTGGCGGAGGTAAGCTGGGAATCGCCATTTCAAGACGGTGTGTTGTGGTGAGCCTAGGTGAAGATGTAGGGATATAGGGGCGTGGTCCGAGATAATGATGTTCCCAATAGATGTATTAGTGATTTTGGGTAAAAGATTGGTGTTGGTGAAAATATAGTCAATTCTGGAGTGGGAGGAATGTGGGTGGGAGTAAAATGAGTAGTCTTTTTGGGTCGGGTGGAGTACTCTCCATGGGTCTAGAAGGTTTAGTTGGGAACAGAAGGAGGAGAGCAGGTGGGTGTGAGGTGTGGAGGTAGTGGCACTTACCTTGGATCTGTCCATGGATGGGTCGACGACTGTATTAAAATCCCCGCCTACTATCAGGTTTTGGCTTCCCCACGTGATGAGGGACGATAGCAGATCTGCGAAAAAAGAGTCAGATGAGGTATTTGGGGCATATACATTGAGTAGAGTGTAGGTTGTGTTTTGTATATTTACATCTATTAGCAAAAATCTACCCTCTGGGTCAAGTTGTTTTCTAAGGATGGAGCATTGTAGATTGGCATGGAGTAGGATTGCTACTCCTCTAGATTTCGTGTGATAGGGTGAAGATATACAGTTCCCTATCCAGGGGGCATGGAGGGTGTGTCTAGGGTCATCCAACCAGTGTGTCTCTTGTAGGAATACTACTTGGGGAGACATGCGTTTCAAATGGGCAAGCACTTTTTTTCGTTTGACTGGATGGTTGAGGCCCTCTACGTTCCAAGATACTATATGGAGTGGTGCGGCTACTGGATCTACGTCTATGGGAGTTTGTGAGTGGGAGTCAGAAGGCATCTTATCCCACTCCTATCGGAAAAAATATCATCAGAAAGGGTGAGAAGGTGAGATGGGGTCCCACCCCGGCCCAGCGAACGGGGAGGGAGTTTCCCAGTGGGGGGAGGGGGCTCCGGCCCAGGCAGGTACAGCCAACAAAACAGGAAATCAATAACATAAGTAGTCTCCAACTATGGAGACCTAAATAACAGGAAGTATACATGGGTGTGGGGTGTTTTTACTCTATACACCCTGCACTAGAGACCCGAAAAGGAAAAAAGAGGGTTCGGGCAGTGTTTAGCCATAATCAGAGAGAGTCACGTGGCCATCAAGTGGAGGGAAGGGCGAAGTGTAGCCTGGCTTCATCTGGGTCTTCAAAAAACTTCGGGCGTCCGTCTTCAAAGACTCTGAGGCGCGCTGGGTAAAGCAGTGCGAATTTGATTTTTGCCTCGAAGAGGTATTTGCATATGGGGGCAAAGTCCTTGCGTTTCGCCGCTACTACAGCTGAGAAGTCCTGAAAAATGAGGAGGCGTTCTCCATTGATTGACAGATTAGCTGATTTTCTGTATTGGTCGAGGAGTTTTGTTTTATCCGCGTAGTTTAGGATCCTCATGATTACCGGACGTGGGCGGCTTGCTGGGTTTTTTCGTTCCGGGCCTAATCTGTGTGCTCTTTCGATGGTTAGAGGAGCTCCCTTGAGATTCATGGACAGCTGTTCTGGGATGGTCAGCGAGAGGAGATCTAAGAGCTCCTGGCCTTTTATGGATTCAGGGATACCGATGACTCGTAGGTTATTTCGTCTGCTGCGATTTTCCAAGTCATCGAGCTTGTCTGAGAGATCCGCAACTTCAAGGTGTTTAGCCTGTAGTGAGCGTTGCGCCTCCGTCAGGTCATCCTCCAGGGCCGAGATCCTTTGTTCTGCCTCGTCAAGGCGAGTGGAGTGTTGGGTCAGTATTGTGGATGAGGATTCGATGGCTTCCTTTATGCCCGCGAGTTTCTCATCAAGGAGGGGGCCTAGTACCGCCAGTAGCTCTTTGTGCTTCATTTTAGGTTGTTTGGCAGGCGGTTTGGATTTGCGGGAGCTTCTGGAGAGCGAGCGTGTGGTGGAGTGGTCAGAGTCCGATGAATCTATTTCTGGGGTATCCTCTCGGGCTTGTTGGTCCGTCCCCACGGGCATTACTGGCAAGGGTATCAAGAATTTTTCCATGCAGGGTTGCCCAGGAGGGGAGGTTGCGGCTAAAAACACTGGATGTTTAAGTAGTAAATGATGTAGCGGGTCTCATGTGCTAGGCGGTTATTTATTGCTGGTCATTATTTGGTGCGTTGGGGGTGCCCATCAAATGTGGTGTCTAGCCCTATAAAGCCAAAAGCAGGGTGATGGGGGTATGAAATCCTCGATAGGGGTTGAAGAGGCTTTCAGAGGTAACCGTGAGGTTTGCAGTGGTCTCAGTCTTCGCTTCCAGCGGCCGTTGTGAGGTCACGTGTCACCGGTCAGGTGAGGCGTAGGGTATCTGTGCGTCTTCAGGGGGATGTAGTTGCCGTCGTCGTAGATCGTCTTCCGTGATCGCGGTTTCTTAACGGTGAGAAACCGGTGGTGGTGTTGGGGGTCTCGCCGCGGCCTCCTGGGGAGGCGGAGTCTCCGGGTGTCCGGTGTGATTATGACTAGATCGGGGTCTCGGTCTTTGTGTGGTGGCTTAGTTATCTAGGCGTCAAGTGCCCTCGGTCAGGCGGGTTGTAAGGCCCTTGGCTGTTGTCTGAGAGACGCTACAGCCGTCGTCACAGGTTTGTTTTCGGCCCAGCGGGGTAGTGTGTGTGTCCCCAGTTCTACTGTGGCGGTGTGTCAGTGGCGGATCCAAGGATCCGGTGGGGAGGCGGGTGATGTCGGGAGAGCCCAGGGCCCTGCGCAGCGGCGGTTGGAATCTATGCCCCGGCCCTCGCTAGCCGGTCCGGCCACAATCAGCGCCTTTATCGTTTCCCGAGTCCGCGGCCCTCCTTGGTGTTGGGCCTCGACCCCTCAGTGTTGAGTCTGTCAGGGGGACGCGTATCAGCGGTGTCTGTAGGTGTTTTGGTGCGTTGGTGTCTGGAGACCGAGGCCCCGGCCTCCGGTCAGCCGCCAGGTCCCAATCTCCCTCTACCTTCGGCCCTTGGTCCTGGTATGGTTCGGTAGAGGGTCGCCGGAAGGTGTATCAGCCCCTCTATCCATCCAGCCGTGGGTGAGCCTGCTGAGGAGCAGGGGTGTTACTGGGCTTCCCAGTGTCTAAGAGTAGTTCGGGGGGGGGAGGGGAGGGGGAACCCCGTTACCTGTCGGTATTTTCCTCCTGTCTCAGGGGACACACCGGCACCGGGTCTCGGGTGCACTCGGGGGCACCAGCGCCTGCGGCCGTAATCCGACAGGGAGAGAGAGAGGGGGGCCGCGGTCGGGCCAGCGGGCTAATCTCCTCCCGTCTCCGGCACTTAAGATGGCCGCCGCTCAGGTTCCAGAGCGCGCGGCCCTGGGGTGATTCAGTCAGGTGAGCAGGGGCAGTGGCTGCAGCTCAGGCAGAGTCTCAGCGGGGACGGGATGGCTCTCCGGTGGGTGAGAGGGCTCAGCAGGAGTGGAGCGGTGAAAGCGTAGCAGCTGGGAGCCGTGGGCGCGCGGCCGGGGCCGTCTCCGACCGTCCTGCGGTCTCTCCCCGCGTTGCCAGGTTCGGCGGCACTGTGTGGTGAAGGTGTGCGGTGGGAGGTAAGGAGGGATCCTCAGCCGCGGCCAGTGGTGGTGTGGGTGTCCGGCGTCCTGGGGCTGTTCTCGGACGGATCTGTGGGTCTCCGGAGCCTCCTCCGGTATGGTGTGGAAATCGAGGCCCCGGCTTTTGGGCTTCCCCTAGGCCGCAATCCGCGGGAGTAGTTAGAACCACTCCCCGATTCCGCGGCTCCTTTAGGGGTGCTGCTGGGGTAGTAAGAGGGACAAGAGGTGTGCTGGGTGTCAATTTGGGGCCCTGTAGTGGGCTATTTGATGTATTAGGGGCTCCGTTTAGCAGGAGCTCCTGTGGTGCACCTCCGTCTCCCTCTGCAGCCAGGCCGATAATAATCGTCATTTTAATTCTTAAAAAAGGAACAGTGGTGGAGTGCGTCCAACAAAAAAATGCTTCTTTTTTCTCTTTCTGGTTTTCGTACTTTTCAGGGTGTGTGGCCTAACCACAGGAGGCGTGGCCATGCATCCTTAGAAAAAGTATTGAAAAGATTGTATTTTATGCACCTCCCTGGCCACACTGCAGCCCAGCATACAGCAGCATGTGCTGGGCTGCGAAGAAGAGCTGCTGCTGCCAGGTAAGGGGGAGGGGCCTAGGGGCCCCCACTGGGCCCCTACATCAGACCTGGGCCCAGGTAATTTGTACCCTCTCCCCCCCTCTCTTGGCACCACTAGCTATACATGGATGTACACATGTCCCAAACAATGTTAATGTTTACATTATGGGCTGCTAAGAAGTGACAGTGGGAGGGACTCTGCCGGCTGGGAGGTGGAGATCACTCCCGTGGAGGCGGGGCAGAGTAACCGTCTTGCCCACCTATAAACAAGTCAGCACACAGCAGCGCTAGAAGAGGACGGGCGAGGGAGACAGCGGCAGGATCCCATGCATTCCAACTGATGAACTGCACTCACTGACTGCTGTTTCATACAGGGGCAAATTGGGAACTAAAAGTGGCCCTGTAATATCTTGTAGAAGTGGCCCAACAAGGGCAGCACCAGAGGTATAACATGCGGTGTAGCCATGGCAGCATCACTGGATGGCAGAGCTGCTGTACTGCAGAGATGGAATAACAGAATGAATGGGGACAATGCAGTGTAATGAGTGCGGTGGGCTGCCTGTCATGTGGGGGGTGGGGCCACATGACAACAAACAAAACAGGCCCCACAGACACGTCAGCCTACCAGGAATCTTCCTGCTGAGCCCTATGGCCAGTCCGCCCCTGCATGTGTATACAATAAGGCTTATGCATAGCATTTCGGCTAGATGCCCGGAGGAAGTGCCGTAGTGCTGAGCTAATAGCTGCTTACTGTGCACACAGTAGCTCTGCACTGCAGTGCCTAAAAAAACCCAACAGCTGGCAGACTCTTGGTGGCAAACCATTGGATGTGCCACCATCGATGGTAAAACCTTGTGACATCGAGTGGTAACCATTGATGGATTTTAACCACCGCTACCCAACCCTAGTCAGTTCTGACATCACAGTTTGGCAGGCCTGCTCAGCTTTGACGTCAGTCCTTGCAGGCAGTGTACGGGCGGTCGTCGGCCTCACGTGCACACGGCCGGTGGCGCCGATATATCGTGCAGATTTATCGGGCATTGGCTGTGCGGCAGGGCCCGCGAGATATATCTCTGAATGACATTGTTCACTGAAATATTGGGTGTACGCACCTGCTGCCCCGCTCGCGAACTATATCACCCAGTGTGTACCCAGCTTTAGAGATGGACAGTGATAATCGATGGTATAAAAACATCAATGTGCTTTTCCCCCAGATGCTGGTGTTTGTCCCATTTCACTGCGGCTCTCCTCTGTTTGCATCAGATGGCATGGAATCCACGGTCTTCCGATGGGAAAATGCAGCCAAATGCAACCGTTTTGTAAATCCGACGCAGCCGACGCCCGGTCGCTGGTCTCTGCTTAGCATGCGGAAACCGAGACTGTTGCGCATTCGGGGAGGTAATAAGCCACTAGGCCACAAGGGATGGTTTTGTCGACAGTTCATGACGACATATAATCCAATGGGTAGACATTATAAACGTCGATACGGTCACTGTCGACATGATAAGTGTGCCGACATTCTCATATTGACCTGATGACTGTCGACAATTCATAACACACCCATTTAGACTGTAAGCTCCTATGGCGCAGAGAACTAAACGGGTGGCATATGTTTTCTTTACAGCGCTGCGTACTTTAGTGATGGTATATAGATAATAATAACTTAAATGTAGGTAAGTTTATGATACAATAAAGCTACACTACTGAAGAAGTCCTGCATCATACTCACTGCCCAGCCTACACTGTGCCATTATATTGCAATATACCTCATGTGATAGTAATGAAAACATATTGGATTTCATTCAGGACAGCCTCTGATTGGTTCCTGCTCCTGTCCTTCACTGCTTGTTGAGCCAATCCAGTGAATAAAACCAGTGTTACACCCGCCATCCTGTAAATATTTGCTGGTGATTGGTCACATTTCCTGTCGGTTACCAGCGTGTTTTCCTCTCATTGGATGAGGCGGGCAGCAATCACTTCAGTCCCTCCCACTTGTCTTTGTCCCTATCGGCGCAGGTGCTGCTCTTCCCATTGGCTCGCAGCGCCTGTCCATCATCGAGGAAAGGTCAAACCCTCTCCCGCCATTGGCGGCCCGTGATCAGACGCCGGGGCGCCATTGGCCGAGCTGTACGTCCTTCTGCGGTCCGGTCTGACGCCTCATTTCCCAGTGTGCTCTGCGCGCCGCGGCCTTGTTCGCGCCTTCAGCCGCGGAGGAGCTTCCGCCGCCATGTCCGACTACCCCGGAGCCCAGACCGGGAACCGCAAGGACGCCTTCGCCGACGCCGTACAGAGGGCCCGACAGGTGAGGGGCGGGGAGAGGACGGGAGGCGCCTGGCTGGTGAGGAGACAGCGGCCGGCGTGCTGTGCGGGGGAGAGCCGGGGCCGGAGATGCATGGGACCCGTCCCGGCTGCTGGAGGAGGGCTGGCTGTACGGGGCTGTGTCCTATTGTGTTCTATTGTGTCTGTGTGTAACTGCTGTGGATGCATGGTGTGTCACTAGTGTGTGCGCATCACTAAAGGCTGTGTTACTAGTGTATGTATGGTGTCACTAGGGTCTGTGTGCTACTAACTTATGTATGGTGTATCCCTAGAGTGTGCATGGCGTATCACTAAGGTCTGTGTGTGTTCCTAGTGGATGTGTGGTGTATCGCTAAAGTCTGTGTGCTGAGTGTGTATGGTGTATCACTAGCGTGTGCATTGCTAAGGCCTGTGTTCCTATTGTGTGCATGGTGTCACTAGGGTCTGTTACTAGTGTATGTATGGTGTCACTAGTGTGTGCATGGGTACATCACTAAGGGCAGTGTTACTATTGTGTGCATGGCGTATCACTAAGGTCTGTGTGTTACTAGTGGCTGTATGGTGTATCACTAAAGTCTGTGTGCTGAGTATGTGTGGTGTATCACTAGTGTGTGTATTGCTAAGGGCTGTTACTATTGTGTGGGCATGGAGTATCACTAGGGTCTGTGGGTGTACTATGATTAACTGGCGCTTGGGATTCCAGCGCCCAGTATGCCGGCAGCGGAGTGAGCGCAAAAGTGCCCCCTGCGGGTACGGTGGTTCTCCCTTCAGGGATGTTGTGGACACCCCAAGTGGGAAAATAGTTGCTGGGATCCCGACAGCAGGGAGACTACGTGCCACCTGTTTCTAGTGGATATATGGTGTTACTAGGGTCTGTGCGTGTTACTAGTGGGTGTGGTTCATCAAATCGACCGTGTCTAGGTCGACAATGTTTAGGTCGACCACTATAGGTCGACAGTCGCTAGGTCGACATGGATGGAAGGTTGACAGGGTTTCTAGGTCGACAGGTCTAAAGGTCGACATGAGGATTTTTTTTGTGTGTGTTTTCTTCGTAGAGTGACCAGGATCCCAAATTAGTGCACCGCGTCCCCTCGCCATGCTTTGGGCATGGTGCCTTCGCTCCGCTACCGCTTCGCTCGGCACACCTTACCGTTCCAATCGTAGTCCACGTGGATCGTTAAGTATGAAAAAATCCCCCCCAAAAAATAAATGTGAAACTCATGTCGAACTTTAGACCTGTCGACCTAGCACATGTCGACCTAGAAACCCCGTCGACCTTCCATCCATGTCGACCTAGTGACTGTCGACCTATAGTGGTCGACCTAAACATTGTCGACCTAGACACTGTCGATCTTCAGACCGGATCCCGTTACTAGTGGATGTATGGCATGTTAGTGGATGTATCTCTATCCTTTGGTACTTCAGCTGTTGTTGAACACATCCCAGCATGCCCTGCTACAGTTTTGCTATTTGGCCATGCTAAAACTGTAGCAGGTTCTCAAACGCAGTCCTCAAGGCATCCCAAGGGTCCTGGATTTAAGGTTATCCATGCTTGGCCACAGGTGGCTTAATTAGCCCCTCAGTCAATTTGATTGAACCGTCTGTGCTGAGCCATGGATATACCTAAAACTTGGACTGTTGGGGTGCCTTGAGCATCGCGTTTGAGACCTTCTGTATTAGCCAAAGGGTACATGTGGGCATTATACACAGGTGCAGCACTATATACTGCAACAAATTGGTGAGTTTTGTTCAGAGATGTGCAGGTAAGGTAGGCAGGGGGGAGGGGCAATGCCTTACCTACCATAGACTTTTTACTCCAGAGTTTGGACTATAATGCAAAGAAAATATTTCTAATTGTATGCTTTATATAGTCAACTCTCTGGCATATATGTTACAGGAAAGGCTCTTGCCGTGTCTCATGTCACTGGCATGATGTATCACGAAGGCCTGTGTATTACTAGTGTATGTATGGTGCATCACAAAGTACTGTTAATGTGTTCATGGAGTAACGCTAGGGGCTGTGTTACTAGTGTGTGTATGGTGTCACGAGTCTTGCAGGTGTATTAAGCCTGAAGAAGGCATAAAGAAGTGATAAGTGCAAGGCGATAACGCACCAACCAATCGGCTCAAATATGTAAATTGACTGGTGCATTATCACCTTGCACTTATCACTGCTTTATCACTACTTTATGCCTTCTCCAGGCTTAATACATCTGCCCTTTTTTTGTGTACAGAGTATGTATGGTGTATCACTAGTGTGTGCATGGTGCATCATTCAAGAGCTGTTACTATTGCATGTATGGTGTCACTAGGGGGCTGTGGATCATTAGAGCTACACAAAAAAATGTCTACAGTCAATAGGCAGGGTCAAAAGATTGACATGGAGATGGTAGACACACAAAAGGTAGACACTTTATTTTTTGGGGTGTTTTGTCACTTTTCTGCCACAAAAAAGCTCTGTTGTACTACATCCCCTCGCATGGTTCGCCATGCTTTGGGCAAGGTTCCTTAGTCCGCTAGCGCTGCGCTTGGCACAGGTTACTATTCCCAATTGTAGTCCATGTGGATTGTAAAGTATGAAAAACTGAACTTGTGTCGACCTTTTGATGTTGACCTTTTGACCCCGTTGAACTAATGCATGTCGACCTATTGACTGTAGACCTTTTTAGTGTAGATCTATAGACCGGATACCCACTAGGCTCTGTCACTAGGGGTTTGTGTGCACGTGAAAGTTTGTGAACCCTTCAGGATTTTCTATATTTCTGCTGAATTTAGCTTAAAACTACATCAGATTTTCACGCATGTCCTGAAAGTAGATAGAGAACCAGATCAAACTGAGACTAGAAATTAGATATGCTCATTTTTATTTTGAGGAAAATGATCCAATATCGCACATCTGTGAGTGGTAACAGTATGTGACCCTTTAGGCTTAGTAGATATTTTGAAGGTGAAATTAGTGTTGGGTATCTTCAAGCTATGGGATGACAATCGGGTGTGAGTGGACAACCTGTCTTTTTAAAAGAACAGGCATCTATCAAAGTCTGGTGTTCACAACACATGTTTGTGGAAGTTTATCATGCCAAGAAGGGAGATTTCGGAGGATTTCAGATGAAGGGGGGTATTCAATTGTTTGAAAAGTCAGTTGGGTGTCTGTTTATTCCTGTCTATTAGATAGGAAAATACAGACACCAAACCGACTTCTCAAACATTTGAATTCCCCCCGAAGAGTTGTTGATGCTCAGATTGTGTACAAATGGAGGCAATTCCAGACCATTACTACCCTCAGATGTGCTGACTTTTGTCTGTGGGTGGGGGGTATGTGGGCGCTGTCTCTGAGAAGAACGCATGTGAACTGGGGGGTGGAGGGGAGTGTCTCATGGGCGTGTGCACCAAATTGGAGGGGAGGGGCATGTACAGCATGGAATCTTCCTTAGGGCTGTAACACACTCTGGTTTTTCCCGGATGGCAAAAAGCCGGACAAACTTTGTCCGGCTTTTTGCCATCCGGGAGAAACCGGCAGTGTCTCACACAGGACGGCTTTGAGCCGTGTGTGATGCTGTGCGCATGTGCAGCATCAGACACGGCTTCAGAAAAAACCGTTGTGTGTGAAAGCTCCCCTTCACACACACGGTTTACTGGCTCCAAAGACGGCCCGGCCGCCGGACCTTCCAGTGGTGAGACCCGACTGCAACCCGGCAGCCGGGCCGGGGCCGTGCAGTGTGAAGGGACCCTAGCCCTCACACTGTTAACTACAATGCCGGCACGGGAAAAAGCTGTCCGGCTTTTTCCCGTCCGGCAAAAGCCGGGTAGTGTGTTTCAGCCCTTACAGTACTATTGGGCCAGAGTGGAGGTAACAGCCGGAATCCTCCTTCCGGCAGGGTGGCTGTGAGCTGTAAGCCGTGCTGATGCCCATGCACCGTCTTCCATCCCCTCCATACACACTGAACTGTAGATGCACCGCAGGGGGGAAACAGATAGCTTCCTGAGGAACAGGATCCCGGACGTCAATATACAGATGCCAGAACAGAAACCCGGTGTCATTACACAGACACTGAATGGGATGCCGGCGTCTAAATACCAACATCTGGCATTCCAATTGTCCTGACAGCGGGATGCACTGGTGTCCTTATGGGGGGAGGGGGGTGTTGATGGATGTTAGTTTTAGGCAGCAAAAGGGGGGGGGGGGGGTGTGTTGGCTGCAGCGCCGAATAGGTTAGTGCTATGTACCGGGGACGGAGGGTTCAGCACTTAGCAGAGGAGGTTAGGGTTAGGCAGTGGGGGGGGGGGGGGGGTTAGGGTTAGGCATCAAGCAGTTGGGTTTAGGCACCCACAAGGGAGGGTTATTGTAGGGTAAAGGTGAGGATTTCCAGGGGTCTGTCAGGATTTTGATGGGCGGGATGCCACTGTTGGTATACTGAACGTCTGCATCCCGTCCATCGGCAAATCATACTGGTCCCCTGCTGGGGTGTGCCGGCAATAGCTTTACCAAGAACCATTAAGAAAAAATCACTCACTCACTCACTCACTCACTCACTCACTCACTCACTCACTCACTCACTCTCTCTCTCTCTGTGGGTAGGGATGTTATCCAGGTATTACAGTACCTACTCTATTCTCTTGCAGGGAATATTTGGCGTTCACACCAGTCTCCACCCCAGCACAGCTTAGTTTATGGGGGTGACTTAATTTGGCAGAGTCCATTGCCAATAGTTTATCCCCCCACCCCCTTCCTCCATCCCATCTTTGTTCAGTGATTGGGGCAAATGGCAACAAGGTGATAGTGCAACTTCTTATTACAAGTGCTGTTCTATTGTGTGTGTGTGTGGTTGATTTCCCATCTTAGAACGTTTGACAAAAGATCCCTTATTGGTAGCAGCAATGTTTCTGCTATAGTGATCACTCCATGTGCTGTATGCAGATCAGTGAGGGGACATATTTTAATTTTGAAGGGCAGAATGTTAAACATGCATGGCAGCAGGAGGAGGAAACTTGTTCTGGACTTATGCAGAACGAATAAGGACACAGCCGGGCAGCACAGATGTATGTGACATGACCTGGCCAGGTAACGCACTCCTGGCTGCGGTCGAACCGCATACGTTTAAGCTGGGGCAAGTGGATGAAGAAGGCTTCCAGGGAGCAGAGTTATAGCTGCACATGGAAGCGTTACTTGGTGTGCTCGGGGTGTAGGCCACAGACATTCTGTAGGCTTATGCCAATATCGGTTGGATACACAACTTGGCATGTTCATACGAAGTCTTGTCAGCCTGTTGTAGTCATGGGGGTCAATCCAATTGGCTTTGAAGGGTGCCAACTGCCATTGCAACAACGTCTGCACCGGCTCCCGATCTTACACCCTTTGCGGCCTTTAAGCCCCAATTCGCACAAAATTGCCCAGACCTCTATGGGGTGGCGAGCAGTTTTGTTCGAGCCGCCGTAAAGTGCGGCCAAGTAGATTCGCAGCTGCGATAATATCGCGGCCAATTGGATTGACCCCATTGTCTTTTGTAGACACCTGTGACTTTTATTCTAAACTATTCTCATCAGTAGCCACAGACCATGTAGGGCAGAGATTTTCAACCTCTTGCATCTCGCGGCACACTGAACAATATTTAAATATTGCCAAGGCACACTCAAATTTAATGGTGATACACGGTGCAGTTGCGTGTCCTAGGATGTCATGTCGCAGCTTCTCCATAGGTAATGCCTGAGCCACATCTGAGAAAGCCAGAAGAGCCCAACACTGCCCGGGTCCAAAATAAGAACTGGTTCTGCAACCTCTAAACCCACCAGTATTTATCGCTCCAGGGCCTCAGTAGCGGCGAAACACTGGTTTGGCTCTGCTTCTATGGCGGCACACCTGGAGACTGCTCAGGGCACACTAGTGTGACACGGCACAGTGGTTGAAAAACTGATGTAGGCCAGGAACTTCTACCTCCAGGGTTCTCTCCATTACCTGTTTGTCCTTTTTTATAGGGTGTCATAGTTCACCACAAAAGACAACCTGAATGTGCTGTAAAGATCCCTATAAAGGCACTGGGATAAAGTTGTCTAAACCTCTAAATACAATGCGTCTGTGCAATGATCGCTAAGCCGGTTGCATTTCCTACATGTAGGATATGTGCGCAGCTTGCAGTAACAAACGCAAATGCCGCTGTCTGGATGAGCCCTAGAAGTCTGTATTCAGGTCCTTCAGGTTTCTGTGTTGACTTTTGTAGGATGACACACTTTATGATGAAGGCTTTACGTTTCTTGCCCTTAGGCTGTGTTCCATCTCCTCTTGTATGACTCGTTGGTGTCTACTGTTTATTACACATTACTAGGTCTCTATGCATAGACTGTTTAATAGGTTTATCAAATAGTGTACTGTGTAACAATATTTCTCTAACGTCCTAGTGGATGCTGGGGACTCCGAAAGGACCATGGGGAACAGCGGCTCCGCAGGAGACTGGGCACAAAAGTAAAAAGCTTTAGGACTACCTGGTGTGCACTGGCTCCTCCCCCCATGACCCTCCTCCAAGCCTCAGTTAAGATTTTGTGCCCGAACGAGAAGGGTGCAATCTAGGTGGCTCTCCTGAGCTGCTTAGAGTAAAAGTTTAAATAGGTTTTTTTATTTTCAGTGAGACCTGCTGGCAACAGGCTCACTGCATCGAGGGACTAAGGGGAGAAGAAGCGAACTCATCTGCGTGCAGAGTGGATTGGGCTTCTTAGGCTACTGGACATTAGCTCCAGAGGGACGATCACAGGCCCAGCCATGGATGGGTCCCGGAGCCGCGCCGCCGTCCCCCTTACAGAGCCAGAAGACTGAAGAGGTCCGGAAAATCGGCGGCAGAAGACGTCCTTTCTTCACTAAGGTAGCGCACAGCACCGCAGCTGTGCGTCATTGCTCTCAGCACACTTCACACTCCGGTCACTGAGGGTGCAGGGCGCTGGGGGGGAGCGCCCTGAGACGCAATAAAAACACCTTTTTGGCAAAAAAATACATCACATATAGCTCCTGGGCTATATGGATGTATTTAACCCCTGCCTATTTTTACATAAAAAAGCGGGAGAAAGGCTGCCGAAAAAGGGGCGGAGCCTATCTCCTCAGCACACTGGCGCCATTTTTTCCTCACAGCTCCGTTGGAGGAAGGCTCCCTGACTCTCCCCTGCAGTCCTGCACTACAGAAACAGGGTAAAACGAGAGGGGGGGCACTAAATTGGCATATAAATATTTACAGCAGCTATATTAGGGAAAAACACTTATATAAGGTTATCCCTGTATGTATATATATATGTGTGTGTATATGTGTATATATATATATATATATATCTATATCTATATCTATATCTATCTCTATCTATATCTAGCTAGCGCTCTGGTGTGTGCTGGCAAACTCTCCCTCTGTCTCCCCAAAGGGCTAGTGGGGTCCTGTCCTTTATCAGAGCATTCCCTGTGTGTGCTGTGTGTCGGTACGTTGTGTCGACATGTATGAGGAGGAAAATGGTGTGGAGGCGGAGCAATTGCCTGTGTTAGTGATGTCACCCCCTAGGGAGTCGACACCTGACTGGATGGTCTTATGGAAAGAATTACGTGATAGTGTCAGCACTTTACAAAAGACTGTTGACGACATGAGACAGCCGGCAAATCAGTTAATACCTGTACAGGCGTCTCAAACACCGTCAGGGGCTCTAAAGCGCCCGTTACCTCAGGTCGATACAGACACGGACACTGACTCCAGTGTCGACGGTGAGGAAACAAACGTATTTTCCAGTAGGGCCACACGTTACATGATCACGGCAATGAAGGAGGTTTTGAACATTTCTGATACTACAAGTACCACAAAAAAGGGTATTATGTGGGGTGTGAAAAAACTACCTGTAGTTTTTCCCGAATCAGATGAATTAAATGAGGTGTGTGATGAAGCGTGGGTTTCCCCCGATAAAAAACTGCTAATTTCTAAAAAGTTATTGGCATTATACCCTTTCCCGCCAGAGGTTAGGGCGCGATGGGAAACACCCCCTAGCGTAGATAAGGCGCTCACACGCTTATCAAAACAAGTGGCGTTACCGTCCCCTGATACGGCCGCCCTCAAGGAACCAGCTGATAGAAAGCTGAAAAATATCCTTAAAAGTATATACACACATACTGGTATTATACTGCGACCAGCAATCGCCTCAGCCTGGATGTGCAGTGCTGGGGTGGCTTGGTCGGATTCCCTGACTGAAAATATTGATACCCTGGACAGGGACAATATATTATTGACTATAGAGCATTTAAAGGATGCATTTCTATATATGCGAGATGCACAGAGGGATATTTGCACTCTGGCATCAAGAGTAAGTGCGATGTCCATTTCTGCCAGAAGAGGATTATGGACGCGACAGTGGTCAGGGGATGCGGATTCCAAACGGCATATGGAAGTATTGCCGTATAAAGGGGAGGAGTTATTTGGGGTCGGTCTATCGGACCTGGTGGCCACGGCAACGGCTGGAAAATCCACCTTTTTACCCCAAGTCACCTCGCAGCAGAAAAAGATACCGTCTTTTCTGGCTCAGTCCTTTCGTCCCCATAAGGGCAAGCGGGCAAAAGGCCACTCATATCTGCCCCGGGGCAGAGGAAGGGGAAAAAGACTGCAGCAGACAGCCTCTTCCCACGAACAGAAGCCCTCCCCCGCTTCTGCCAAGTCCTCAGCATGACGCTGGGGCCTTTCAAGCGGACTCGGGCACGGTGGGGGCCCGTCTCAAGAATTTCAGCGCGCAGTGGGCTCACTCGCAAGTGGACCCCTAGATCCTGCAGGTAGTATCTCAGGGGTACAAATTGGAATTCGAGACGTCTCCCCCTCGCCGGTTCCTGAAGTCTGCTTTACCAACGTCTCCCCCCGACAGGGAGGCGGTATTGGAAGCCATTCACAAGCTGTATTCCCAGCAGGTGATAATCAAGGTACCCCTCCTACAACAGGGAAAGGGGTATTATTCCACGCTGTTTGTGGTACCGAAGCCGGACGGCTCGGTGAGACCCATTTTAAATCTGAAATCCTTGAACACTTACATAAAAAGGTTCAAGTTCAAGATGGAGTCACTCAGAGCAGTGATAGCGAACCTGGAAGAAGGGGACTATATGGTGTCTCTGGACATCAAGGATGCTTACCTCCATGTCCCAATTTGCCCTTCTCACCAAGGGTACCTCAGGTTTGTGGTACAGAACTGTCACTATCAGTTTCAGACGCTGCCGTTTGGATTGTCCACGGCACCCCGGGTCATTACCAAGGTAATGGCCGAAATGATGATTCTTCTTCGAAGAAAAGGCGTCTTAATTATCCCTTACTTGGACGATCTCCTGATAAGGGCAAGGTCCAGAGAACAGTTAGAGACCGGAGTAGCACTATCTCAAGTAGTACTACGACAGCACGGATGGATTCTAAATATTCCAAAATCGCAGCTGATTCCGACGACACGTCTGCTGTTCCTAGGGATGATTCTGGACACAGTACAGAAAAAGGTGTTTCTCCCGGAGGAGAAGGCCAAGGAGTTATCCGACCTAGTCAGGAACCTCCTAAGACCAGGCCAAGTGTCAGTACATCAATGCACAAGGGTCCTGGGAAAGATGGTGGCTTCTTACGAAGCGATTCCATTCGGCAGATTCCACGCAAGAACTTTTCAGTGGGATCTGCTGGACAAATGGTCCGGATCGCATCTTCAAATGCATCAGCGGATAACCCTGTCTCCAAGGACAAGGGTGTCTCTCCTGTGGTGGTTACAGAGTGCTCATCTCCTAGAGGGCCGCAGATTCGGCATTCAGGATTGGGTCCTGGTGACCACGGATGCCAGCCTGAGAGGCTGGGGAGCAGTCACACAGGGAAGAAATTTCCAGGGCTTGTGGTCAAGCATGGAAACGTCACTTCACATAAATATCCTGGAACTAAGGGCCATTTACAATGCCCTAAGTCAGGCAAGACCTCTGCTTCAGGGTCAGCCGGTGTTGATCCAGTCGGACAACATCACGGCAGTCGCCCACGTAAACAGACAGGGCGGCACAAGAAGCAGGAGGGCAATGATGGAAGTGGCAAGGATTCTTCGCTGGGCGGAGAATCATGTGATAGCACTGTCAGCAGTGTTCATTCCGGGAGTGGACAACTGGGAAGCAGACTTCCTCAGCAGACACGATCTTCACCCGGGGGAGTGGGGACTTCACCCAGAAGTCTTCCACATGATTGTGAACCGTTGGGAAAAACCAAAGGTGGACATGATGGCGTCCCGCCTCAACAAAAAACTGGACAGATATTGCGCCAGGTCAAGGGACCCTCAGGCAATAGCTGTGGACGCTCTGGTAACACCGTGGGTGTACCAGTCAGTGTATGTGTTCCCCCCTCTTCCCCTCATACCAAAAGTACTGAGAATCATAAGAAGGAGAGGAGTAAAGACTATACTCGTGGCTCCGGATTGGCCAAGAAGGACTTGGTACCCGGAAATTCAAGAGATTCTCACGGAAGACCCGTGGCCTCTACCTCTAAGAAAGGACCTGCTCCAGCAGGGACCATGTCTGTTCCAAGACTTACCGCGGCTGCGTTTGACGGCATGGCGGTTGAACGCCGGATCCTGAAGGAAAAAGGCATTCCGGATGAAGTCATCCCTACCCTGATCAAAGCCAGGAAGGATGTAACTGTACAACATTATCACCGTATTTCGCGTAAATATGTTGCGTGGTGCGAGGCCAGGAAGGCCCCTACAGAGGAATTTCAACTGGGTCGTTTCCTGCATTTCCTGCAAACAGGACGGTCTATGGGCCTCAAATTGGGGTCCATTAAGGTTCAAATTTCGGCCCTGTCACTATTCTTCCAAAAAGAACTGGCTTCTGTTCCTGAAGTTCAGACGTTTGTCAAGGGAGTACTGCATATACAGCCTCCTTTTGTGCCTCCAGTGGCACCTTGGGATCTCAATGTAGTTTTGGGATTCCTAAAATCACATTGGTTTGAACCACTCACCACTGTGGACTTAAAATATCTCACATGGAAAGTGGTAATGCTGTTAGCCCTGGCTCCAGCCAGGCGTGTCTCAGAATTGGCGGCTTTATCCTATAAAAGCCCTTACCTAATTTTTCATACGGACAGGGCAGAATTGAGGACTCTTCCTCAATTTCTCCCTAAGGTGGTTTCAGCTTTTCACTTAAACCAGCCTATTGTGGTGCCTGCGGCTACTAGGGACTTGGAGGATTCCAAGTTGCTAGACGTAGTCAGGGCCCTGAAAATATATGCTTCCAGGACGGCTGGAGTCAGAAAATCTGATTCGCTGTTTATCCTGTATGCACCCAACAAGCTGGGTGCTCCTGCTTCTAAGCAGACGATTGCTCGTTGGATTTGTAGTACAATTCAGCTTGCACATTCTGTGGCAGGCCTGCCACAGCCAAAATCTGTAAAAGCCCATTCCACACGGAAAGTGGGCTCATCTTGGGCGGCTGCCCGAGGGGTCTCGGCTTTACAACTTTGCCGAGCAGCTACTTGGTCAGGGGCAAACACGTTTGCCAAATTCTACAAATTTGATACCCTGGCTGAGGAGGACCTGGAGTTCTCTCATTCGGTGCTGCAGAGTCATCCGCACTCTCCCGCCCGTTTGGGAGCTTTGGTATAATCCCCATGGTCCTTACGGAGTCCCCAGCATCCACTAGGACGTTAGAGAAAATAAGAATTTACTTACCGATAATTCTATTTCTCATAGTCCGTAGTGGATGCTGGGCGCCCATCCCAAGTGCGGATTGTCTGCATTACTTGTACATAGTTATTGTTACAAAAATCGGGTTATTGTTGTTGTGAGCCATCTTTTCAGAGGCTCCTTCTGTTATCATGCTGTTAACTGGGTTCAGATCACAAGTTGTACGGTGTGATTGGTGTGGCTGGTATGAGTCTTACCCGGGATTCAAAATCCTTCCTTATTGTGTACGCTCGTCCGGGCACAGTATCCTAACTGAGGCTTGGAGGAGGGTCATGGGGGGAGGAGCCAGTGCACACCAGGTAGTCCTAAAGCTTTTTACTTTTGTGCCCAGTCTCCTGCGGAGCCGCTATTCCCCATGGTCCTTTCGGAGTCCCCAGCATCCACTACGGACTATGAGAAATAGAATTATCGGTAAGTAAATTCTTATTATAAAGTTGTTGAAATTCACACTACAAGTTTTCTTCGCGGCTGATTTGGGGGGGAATGTATACTTCTGCTGGTGGTTAACTTTCCAGCACTGACTTTTCATCAGCACCTGTACATTGATCACCCAACCTTGGGTAGAATAGTTGTAGTCTTGGCTGTGTGCCTAACAAATGGTTATGTCTGCACTATAAAACGCTGAAGCAGAGATTATACCGAACAAGGTACACCCATATCCGCACTCAGATCTAACACCCCCCCCCCCCCCCCCCCTCTGATGTCTCACAGATTGCAGCAAAAATTGGTGGAGAAACTACTGGCGGAGTCAACAACACCCCGGAATTTAATTTTGGCGGACAAAAAAGGCAGCTGGAGGATGGAGGTGAGCATCTGGCATTGGTATTATTGGGCCTCGGCAACCAGTAGAAAGGATTATACAGTTATATGCTGAATATGTGTATGTGTTTTCTCTCTGCTACCACATAATTACCCTAATTCACGTATTTATTCATTTGCAGACCAACCAGAGTGCAAGAAACTGGCCACACAAAGTGAATGTAAGTGATGGTTCTGTAGTAGCCTGTCTGCACCCGAATGTCATTACCGTGCGCTGGTTCTAGCTCGCTTAACCACCTGGGAAGATACAACAATTCTGTATTTGTATATATATTTTTATAATTTGCTTCATTTACTTTTATTTTAGCAATTGCACCTCCACTCGCTCCAGTCCACCCCACTCGGTAAGTATCCAGTCTGTTCTACTTGTAGATTCTGTCACTCGTGTCCTTCCTTCTTTTAAAAATCAATTGTCCTTTGTTCCTGCAGGTCGTCGTCAGTGACTGAGGAGTACCGTGTACCTGATGGCATGGTAGGACTTGGTGAGTACCCAACCCCTCCCTGCCTCCCCTTACTGAATTCTTTCCATGCAGCGAAGTCAGAAGGTGATGCAAACTCTTCCAATTATCTCTGTAGTCATTGGACGTGGAGGAGAGCAGATCAACAAGATCCAGCAAGATTCTGGATGTAAAGTTCAGATTTCCCCAGGTGAGTCTTCATGTCACTAAGGGGTCGATTCAATTACCAGACAGTTGAATAGCGCCGGGAATTAATACAGCTCAAGTTTAGTCGGTGAATGCCTGTTCTCCCGGACTTAACAGGTTGATTGTTCAGGAGAACAGGCATTCTCCGACTTAACTCCCGGTGCGGAGAACAGGCATTCTCCGACTTAACTCCCGGTGCGATGCTGATTCTCGACAGAATCAGCCGTGCGGCAGCCCTTTTGACGTATTTCCTCTCTCATCCCGCGGGGTGAGAAGAATTCCCGACAATTGGGTGTCACTTGGTGCTGTATTGAATAGTGACGGGTGCTAATTCCCGGCGCTATTCAACTGTCTGAGGATTGAATCGACCCCCTAAATCTTTCCATCGGGAGAAGCTGTGCCCTGGATTTAAAGCCCAACTTCACCATCAGACAACTTTGTGTTCCCATCACACCTCAGAGAATGATGGCGCTTCCATTAGTTCTCCCACTAGCTTGCTTGTACCATGGCTCACAGTTCCAGGAATTTCTGCTTGTTGCAGCTTACAAAACGAGCAGGCTGAAAGACCTCAATGCCTTTGTAACAGAGTAGATTAAATACCCCTTTTACACCACCCGAAATATCCCAGGATTTTGAACTGGAGTGCGCAAAATCCCGAGGACTGCAGGTAGTGTAAAAGGGTCCTTCTCCTAAACACCGGGTCCACTTTCCTGGGAACCCAACCCGGCTTGTACGCAGGGTTGGACACGGGTAAGACGCAGGTAGGAATTGGTGTAAATTGGTAAGCCGGGTCAGCCGACTGGCACCCATTTACAGCATGGCAAACCTCCTGTACCGCAGTGTCTGGGCGGTTGGGAGGCTGGGGGTCACGGTGCATGCTGTCTGCAGACAGCGTGTGCCGTGCTGGTTGACATGCTGCGGCTGGGGACACGGCACATTTTGTCTATGCAGACTGCAGCACCATGCCTGGAAGCGCTGGGGGCAGCACAGCAGCTTCCAGATTGCTGGGCTTTCCCCCGGTGAGACGCTCCAGGCCACCAGTCTGCAGTGTTTCCCGGCGCTTGGAGATGACATCTCTAAGCGCCGGCCCACAAGACACTGCACCTGGGTGCAGTGTAAACTATGCCGATCTGGGAATATCCCGGATCGGCGCTGCAGTGTAATGGGGGGAGTCCCGGGTCTGACCCGTGATTTTGGGGT
The DNA here is from genome assembly GCF_028390025.1 of Pseudophryne corroboree. Lineage (NCBI taxonomy): Eukaryota > Metazoa > Chordata > Amphibia > Anura > Myobatrachidae > Pseudophryne > Pseudophryne corroboree. The sequence goes on from NC_086449.1 coordinate 62,122,439, forward strand.
ATAAGGGTCTCTGAAGTAAATGTAACTGCTAATATTCATTCCTCTGTGTTTCAGACAGTGGCGGCATGCCAGAAAGGATTGTGTCACTCACTGGTTCTCAGGACGCTGTGCAGTAAGTAATGGCAATCTGTCATGCCTTGGCCTGCTGGAGCTATTGTACAATCAGTTGCTGACTGTATACACTGATATGTATGGGAATTGTGATCTGTGAGTGCCGGAAGGTCCTCTGAATTCTCCTTGGTTGTTTATCAGCTTTTTTACAATGTAACTGGCAAATAGACTGCTAGGGGTGGTTCAGTCAGAAACCGTAGCCCCTGGTTGGTCCTCCGTCACGGCCCTTTTTTTGGTTTTGAGTTGGCTCGCTGGTTCCCATGAGGTAGAGCTGCAATAATTGTAATTGCTGTTTTTCTGGATTGCTTTTGTCCTAGTTGATCGATATCTTATACAAAGTCAAAGAGTGATCTTAGGTTGTAATGCATTTAGGTGGGGGGGGTGTATCGAGCCTTGTAAAGAGTGGTGAATTTGCCAGAATTGTAAGTCTTCTAATGTCTATATCCAGGCAACCATCCATTACAAAGAGACTTCTACCATATGTAGGTTTTTTTTCTGGTCGGTGGTTATAATGGACTAGTATGTTACTATAGATCAGGGGTGGGGAACCTTTTTTTTCTACCTAGGGCCATTTGGATATTTATAAAATCCTTCGGGGGCCATACAAAAATTCTCAACTTAAAAAATTACCCTGCCCCCCCAGTAGGTCTGCCCCTTAGAGGTACTGTGTGTGTGCGCCGGAGGCACGCGTGCCCAAAAAAATGGGTGTGGCCAGTTAAAATGGGACGTGATACACATGCCCCCAATAGTGCGGTGCCAGGTATACAGATGCCCCTCACAGTGCCAGGTATACAGATGCCCCTCACAGTGCCAGGTATACAGATGCCCCTCACAGTGCCAGGTATACAGATGCCCCTCACAGTGCCAGGTATACAGATGCCCCTCACAGTGCCAGGTATACAGATGCCCCTCACAGTGCCGGGTATACAGATGCCCCTCACAGTGCCAGGTATACAAATACCCTCCCCTCCGTGCTGCTTACCGTGGGACACTGAGGAGAGCGCGGCTGTCGGGTGGGAGCGGCGGCGTGTAGTACTTCAAACCAGCCGCCAGTTCGAGAGCCAATCAGAGCTCGCGGACCGGTAGCCGCGGCTCCTGATTGGCTGCCGGTCCGCGAGCCCTGATTGGCTCATGGACCGGCGGCTGGTTTGAAGTACTACACGCCGCCGCTCCCACCTGACAGCCGTGCTCTCCTCCCTGTTCTGACAGCTGAGACACGCTGCCGCCGGACTGAGCGGCAGCGTGTCTCACTGACACAAGCGGGCCGGAGGTTCCCCACCCCTGCTATAGATGTACCTACAGATGTGTCCTCACACCTAGCGTCTATACGCAAGGAGACACCGGGCGTGTGTGCGCTGCACTGAGCTCTGTAGTATAGACCCCCCCCTTTAAATTTTGTATTTTATTTGCAGACGCAGTGAAAAAAGCCACTTTGTGTACTAGAGATGCTGTGCTGCGATTTTAGCCACGCAGGAATTGCATTTAGACATGTACGAAGTTGCAGATAAAGCAGAACGGAACCTGGCGTGATAGAATCGCAGCCTCTGCGTTGTAGCGCTTCCTGTACTGATTCACGCACAGATGTAGACGTATCACATTGATCAGTGTAATCTAGCAATGTAGTTTTGTAGCTTCCGGTTTTATTTGTGTAAACGATGCACATTTTAATTCTGCACGCCTGTCGTGTTGGACCTGGCTCGCTGAGAGGCTGTTTGGCGCGACTGAAGCCTCAGCATATGAGGACACATCTGTATATAATGGTTTGAGAATGGTGACAGATGTAGTTAGCCATGTTTCTGCTATTTTACTTCAGAGAAGCGCTACGATATAAGCTGGTGCTATAACTGCAGCTACCAAGATAGTTGTGCGCTATCAGATCTGTGTCCTGGCTGGGATCCGGACTATAGGTCGACAGTAACTAGGTCAACATGTTCTAGGTCAAAAGGTCGATGAGTTTTTCACAATTTTTTTCTTTTTGAGCTTTTTCATACTTAACGATTCACGTGGACTATGATTGGGACAGTAATCTGTGCCGAGCGGTAGCGGAGCGAGGCATATTGCCCGAAGCATGGCGAGCCATGCGAGGAGTCACGGTGCACTAATTGGGGTTCGCGGTTACTCTACGAAGAAAACGACACCAAAAACAAACTCATGTCGACCTTTTGACCCTGTCGACCTTGTTACTATCTACCTTCCATACCACACCTGTCCTGGCTCCCTTCTGACCTCTTTTCCTTTTTTTTGTCTTTTTTTTGTAGGCAAGCAAAGATGATGCTGGATGAAATCGTTGCACGGGGCCGCGGCGGGCCCCCCAGCCAGTTTCATGACAACTCCAACGGGCAGAACGGTTCCTTACAGGAGATCATGATCCCCGCTGGCAAAGCCGGGCTCATTATTGGGAAGGGGGGCGAGACAATCAAACAGCTGCAGGTGAGGGAAGTGGGTGGTAGACCGCAGGAAGTCTGACATTGGTTACAGCTGCACATGTTTGGCCAAGAGAACCCCAGCCTTATGTTCTTCCACTGTCGCTATAGGAACGTGCCGGGGTTAAAATGATCCTGATACAAGATGGCTCACAGGGCAGCAACGTTGACAAACCTCTTCGTATTGTGGGAGAGCCCTTCAAAGTGCAGGTATGTATTCTCTTTACCAGTGAGGTCTGGGGTTTTATACTTAATAATGGGCCTAATCTGTTGGTTGCCCCGGTCATGTGTATAATCTAGGATTTGCAATGAATAGGTTACCTGTAGTAGTCTCATTGATTGTGGGGTGTTTTTTTTTTTTCGTTTTGTTTTTGGTCTGGTTTTAACGACTTTGTTGATGGCTTTAGGTTTCACTGCCTGATCATGTAGCAAATTACACAATGCGTCTTTATAGCACTTGCTGTAACTGTTTAGTCTTCAGATTCAGCCCAGAACTGGGGTTTCATGTCTGTATTTAATAGCCCTGTCCTGCCGTATTTGAGGCCCATACACGCTGGGTGGTATTGTAAGAGCTATTGCTAATATTTACCCTTCTGAGCGATCCTACTATATCGCCCATTGTGTGTGCTACAGACAGCTAATGCATGGTCACGGGGGTCTTTAAAGATCTCCCTCTGTCAGCTGTGCATGCATGTTTGGACCGGCCATGGCATGATGTGAGTTCAGCGGCCTGGGAGGGGACACTAGGCGATGTCGTTCATGGAGCACATCGTCTAGTGTGTACGCACCTTTAAGTTCTGTAAGTTTGGTATCTATGCCCAAACTTGTCTTATGTGGTCTGCAGATTGTGTGTGTTCATAGTGCGTTCTGGCGTTGTTACCAGCGTTAGTTTGCAGTGGTCCGTGCATTCTACGATGCAGTGTGTGTAACGGTTTTCTTGTAGCAAATAGCCTCTTGTTGAAGTTATGGATAAACTTGACCTCAAACTTGATTATGGTCCATACAGGGAAATAAGTGTAGATAGTTGTACGATTTTTATTTTTTTTTGCAAATGTTTTCACAGCAGAGTCCATAAGCGATTACTATGTAGATTAAGTACTGGTTGTGCATCCCTAATCCGAAATGCTACAGGATCCAGAACTTGCCGAGTGCTTTCTGATTGTACAATGAAGGTGATTCAGACATGATCGCACACAGGTGGTTTTTTGCAGTGCTGCAGTCAGGCAGTTGCCGCCAACAAGGGGAGAGGGGGTAATCGCTGTGCAGGGGTGCAATCGCTTGTGCAGAGAGCTGGGTTTGTGCATTGTCTGCACAGCTCAGAACTTAGCCGCTGCGATGATCTGGCCAGGAGCTGACGTCAGGAATCCTTCCACCAAACGGCTGGCCACGCCTGCGTTTTTCCAGGCACTCCCTAGAAACGGTCAGTTGAGACCCACAAACTGCCTCTTCCTTCTTGTGATCTTTCTTCGTTAAATCCGTTGCTGTCTGTGATCCCCGGCGACTGACGCACCTGCGCATTGCGGAGGCGTGCTGTTCACTCTATGCGCGGTTCAAACCCGATCGCACCGCTGCAAAAAAGCTAGCATGCAATCTGGTCTGAATGACCCCCAATGTATACTCTTTCATGCACACAATTGTGTAAAATTGTCTGTATGAAACGTGAATGAATGTTGTGTTTAGAATTGGGTCTCATCCCCCAAGATATCTCATTATATGAAAATATTCGGAACCTTTCTGGACCCAAGAATTGTGGCTAAGGGTTACTGAACATGTTTTAATAAAGGTTGTGGTGGAAGAGGCCAAGAAAAAACCTTTATGAAACTTTCCCAGCGTCCCATGTTATCTGTGGATTTAATCCGCTACTTCACGGATAGGCCTCTTATATCGGCCTATTAATGTCCCATGCTAACGAGGCTTTCCATTTTTCTGTAGCACTACTGATGTTTCAGGGGATATGTCCGTCAAGGACATCAGGGCTGTTATTTTGATAAACCTAATGTGCATTTAAAAAACCTGACCACTTGAAATGTACAATACATGAAATGCAGTAAATTACGCATGTAAGCTGTAGTATGGTACTGGTGATGTAAGATACTAGAGTCTTTGCAGTCTGTATGGCCATTATGATACGGTCTCCTCCAGACAGTGCTCCTCTTCATGTTAATCTGTTTGTCTTCTGCAGCAAGCCTGTGAGATGGTAATGGATCTCCTGCGCGAGCGAGATCAGGGTAACTTTGGTGACCGGAATGAGTATGGTAACCGAGGTGGCGGAGGAGGAGGTGGTGGCGGAGGAGGAGGTGGTGGCGGCGGAGGAGGAGGTGGCGGTGGTGGCGGCATAGATGTAAGTATCGCAGACATGACGTATGTTGAACAGCAGCCATAGCCACGTCTGTGCAATAACACTGCTCCTCTTGTAGGTACCTGTTCCCCGGCACTCTGTGGGGGTGGTGATCGGGAGGAGTGGGGAGATGATTAAGAAGATTCAGAACGATGCTGGTGTCAGAATACAGTTTAAACAAGGTGAGGAAAACATTACATTACACTTAATCAGGTATAGAATACAGCAGTCCTGGAGATGGACGAGGAGGATAGCCTTAGTCCCCAGAATGATTACTGATAAAGCAGTGCTTTGGTATCTACTCGCCAGACTGAATGTTAACACTTTGGCCTTAAAGGTGGCGATTCAATTTATTGTGATGAGGGATTGGGGGCAGGATATTACATTTTTCCTATTTATTCAGCTGATCGCTCCAAGGCAGGCCGTGCAGTTGGGACGCCCAAGCGTGTCTTTTTTAGCAAATTTCAGATTGTCAGCATGGGGGTCTGCCAGCTGAATTGTGTAACTCTGCGGCTCATTGCGCCCAAATTGGGCAACAATTGAATTGCTCAGTTGGGCGCAATCTAGTGCCGGCTGTGGGGAGAAACTGTTTAATCGCCCCCAAAAGGTCTTTACAAATCTATTCTGTTCTTCCTGTAAAGTTAGGCAAGTGCCCCTCACCCCTCAGTGGTTATGGCTGGTCGACGAGCAGTATGTGGACCCCGCAAGGCAGGCGCCACAGTGTCTGTAAATGTAAAATGCTTCTACCAGTAGTCATCTTGTGCTGGCAGTACAACTGTACACATGACGATAATTCATAATTTCTTACTTTCCTGCCGGTGGGTGTGTAAAATGCTGTGAGTAGCGTTTTACACTTATCAACATCCCATCACAAGCCGCCTGGGGTTGGCCCTATCAGTAAGCACATTACATCCAGTGATGAGATCTAAATGGTGGGTGGGGTGTGTATCTGTATGCCGGTGTTCAGGATTCCAGTGGTCAGGATGACACCGGGATCCTGGAAGTAGAATGGCGGAGGGGCTAGCGTAGCAAGACCCTTGCGGGGGGGAGGGGCTAGCGTAGCAAGACTCTTACAACGCTGCGGGCTTGGTGGCGACTGGTGAGAATAGTCCCTTCTGGTCGGCTTTCTCAGTGGGCGGGATGTAGGGGGAGGTAATGCGAAACCGTCGGTCACACAGCTGCATCCTGGTGGGTGACTTATCTTCGGGAATCTTAAAATAAAACTTGGTCATAATCCTGGAACTCGTAGACCCAACATTACACAGTATTGTAGCACTGAGAAACATTTTGCTTGATCGTTAATTTAGTTACTAAATCTGTAGTTGCGAGAGTTGCGTTCAGACGAGTGAATTTAAAGGTTCGCAGTCCGTCAATGTGTCTGTTTCACCTACAGATGATGGGTCAGGTCCTGACAAGATTGCACACATTATGGGTCCCCCGGACAGGTGTGACCACGCTGCCAGGATCATCGGTGACTTGTTGCAAAGTTTGCGGGTGAGAAACGTGGAGAGGTTGGTTGGTAATAGAGAATACTATTATGCGTGCTCACTGCTTTTCTTTTTTCCTTTCTTACAATAGACTGGGCCACCTGGTCCTCAAGGCCCTGGCATGCAGCAAGGTGGTAGAGGAAGGGGCCGTGGACAAGGACCCTGGGGTGGTCCTGGTGCGGAAATGACTTTCTCCATCCCCACACATAAATGTGGCCTGGTTATTGGCAGAGGTGAGTTTATGCTGGGTGAGAGAACCTCACTGAGAGTGTGCCTGGTTTCCGTCAGGCTTTCCTGCCCAGATCTCCTCACTGTAACACCTGTCTGCTCTCTGCAGGTGGAGAGAACGTAAAAGCAATTAACCAACAGACTGGAGCATTTGTGGAGATATCCCGGCAGCCGCCACCCAACGGCGACCCCAACTTCAAAATGTTTATTATACGAGGCTCACCGCAGCAGATTGACCACGCCAAACAGCTTATCGAAGAGAAAATTGAGGTGTGTACGAGGATGGGAAACATTCGTCATTGCTGTTGGGGGAAATGATCTCTGTAATCTGTCTTCATGGTAGGGACAGCTGATTTTTGGGGGGATAAACCACTCAGCCCAAGCCTGGCCAACATGTGGCTCTCCAGCTGTTGTGAAACTACATATCCCAGCATGCTCTGCCACAGTGTTGGCATTTCATAATGGCAAAAGTGTTGGAGGGCATGCTGGGACTTGTAGTCTCACAACATCTGTAGAGCCACAGGTTGGCCAGGCCCAGCTTAGCCTTTTACTTCACTAGACCTGGATCAGGCACGAGGTGAACTGTGGTATCTGTTGTGTCTGGAGTCCTTGGCCTACATCCATGTAGGTGATGGGTGCACTCTAGAGTAATGCCGGTTGAACTTGAGACTGTAAACTGATCTGTTTAAACTACGATGAATAACACGTTTGTATCCTAGTAATATGTTGTAGCTGGTCAGCCTGTTATGTTTAAGTGTTTGTATGACACGTCCTTCATTTTCCCAGGGTCCTCTCTGTCCGATTGGTCCTGGTCCACCTGGCCCTGGTCCTGCTGGCCCCATGGGACCTTTCAACCCAGGTCCTTACCCATCTGGACCTCCAGGAGCTCAGGCACAGTATGTATTTTGCATATGGTCCTTGCCATCCTTTAATTCACCAATAGTTATGGTTGAGTGCACAGATGGTGGTGACTGACAAATCTCCAGCATAGATGTATGTTGGCCTAGGCTTGATGCAGTGCAAGCCTATACAGCAGATGCGTGGTAAGGACTGCTACCTCTGTTGGTAGTGGAACCTCTCAGTCCTTTTGTTAGCATACATCCTGCCTTTAAATACAGCCCTGACCTTCATCTGGCACTCCCTGTTCTGCTGTCTGCATGTGAAACTAAGGGATGCAGTTAAAATGCTGGCTGTCAGGATCCTGGCATTCAGGTTACAGACAGAGAGATCCGAACAGCCGACCGTACCTGCAGCCGACATCCTGGCTCATCAAGGCTGTTCCCAGCATGGCCAGCCCCCGAGGCCGCAGCGGGACTCTTAGCGCTCCCCTTGCTGCGGTTGGGATATTTACAGCTGGCATCCCGTCCCCTGGTATAACATATGTAACCCGAAACTACTGTTGCTGTATAATCTACGTAATGTGCTGTTATATCGCCAAGCCGTGCAATACCACCATCCTAGAACTCCCCGTGTATGACCAGGTGTTACTCACTGTGACTTGTAACCGGATCTTGTGATTTTGTTCCAGATCTCCTAACTCTTGTCTTTCTCTTACAGTCCGGGTCCTCCACCTCCCCCTCCCCCACACCAGTACCCACCACAAGGATGGGGCGGCACGTATCCCCAGTGGGGGCAGCAGCCAGCTCCTCATGACCCCAGTAAGTGGTGGTGGTAAATTAATCTGGAAGCGCTTTGTCCCTTATGTTGTATTGCTACAAGCTGTTACATATACTGTATAAAACAGTGCTGCCATATACAGCGGCAGAGGCCATTCCTTGTGGGTTTATTACAGCCTGCATTGATAACCTAATGCTGTCCTGCTGAGATGTGTAGCTTCAGGTGAGCGTTTTAAAGGAGATATTAACTTGTGTATAGATTCATTACTAGTTATTAATACAGCACACCTTCCGCAGTGCTGCACCAAGAATATTAGGCTATTCATATCCGTATCTGCCCCAGTGGATCTTACAATCTGTTCCATTCCACATACAGTCTAGGGTTAGAGTCTAGTTAACCTACCACTGCTGTATGTTTTGGCTTGTGGGAATGAATCTGAGCACCTGTATGAAACCCATGCAAGCACTGGGCAAACCAACTCAACACCATTACAGCCTTGGTGGGAATCAAAGCAAGGATCTCAATGCTGCAGTGCTAACCACTACGCCAACTTGGCTTTTTTTTTTTTTTTCCTTATGACCATTTAAGTGAAATTGTTCACACTACATTTTGTCAATTGCTGTCTGAAGTCGGACTCCCAAGGAAAATGGGTCCGAAAAAGATTTTGCAGGAAAGACTTTAGGAATCTCTTTGATTTTTAGAACCCCCAAATAACTAAGCCGTTACGAAGAGGTAATTCTAGAATATTAAAATGGTAAATAGATTAAGCATGTGAACTGCTTAATCTACTTACCATTTTATTATTATTATTTCTCTAACGTCCTAGTGGATGCTGGGACTCCGTCAGGACCATGGGGAATAGCGGGCTCCGCAGGAGACAGGGCACATCTAAAAAAGCTTTTAGGTCACATGGTGCGTACTGGCTCCTCCCCCTATGACCCTCCTCCAAGCCTCAGTTAGGTTTTTGTGCCCGTCCGAGAGGGTGCAATCTAGGTGGCTCTCCTAAAGAGCTGTTTAGAAAAGTTTTTTTTTAGGTTTCAATCTCAGTGATTCCTGCTGGCAACAGGATCACTGCATCGAGGGACTTAGGGGAGAGATTTCCAACTCACCTGCGTGCAGGATGGATTGGAGTCTTAGGCTACTGGACACTTAGCTCCAGAGGGAGTCGGAACACAGGTCAGCCTGGGGTTCGTCCCGGAGCCGCGCCGCCGATCCCCCTTACAGACGCTGAAGAGACGGCAGACCGGAGGTCCGGAAAGCAGGCGGCAGAAGACTCCTCAGTCTTCTTGAAGGTAGCGCACGGCAGCTGTGCGCCATTGTTGTCACACGGCTCACTGACTCAGTCACGGAGGGTGCAGGGCGCTGCTGGGGGCGCCCTGGGCAGCAATATAATTACCTTTAGTGGCAAAATAAATACATCACATATAGCCATTAAGGCTATATGTATGTATTTTAACCCAGGCCAGTTTCTTAAAAACCGGGGAAAAGCCCGCCGAAAAAGGGGCGGAGCTTATTCTCCTCAGCACTCAGCGCCATTTTCCTGCTCAGCTCCGCTGGTGAGGAAGGCTCCCAGGTCTCTCCCCTGCACTGCACTACAGAAACAGGGTAACAAAGAGAAGGGGGGCATAAATTGGCGATATTTATATATTAAGAGCGCATATATAGTAAACAACACCTTCTAGGGTTGTTTATATACATTTATAGCGCTTTTGGTGTGTGCTGGCAAACTCTCCCTCTGTCTCCCCAAAGGGCTAGGGGGTCCTGTCTTCGATTAGAGCATTCCCTGTGTGGCTGCTGTGTCGGTACGTGTGTGTCGACATGTATGAGGACGATGTTGGTGTGGAGGCAGAGCAATTGCCGATGATGGTAATGTCACCCCCTAGGGAGTCGACACCGGAATGGATGGCTTTAGTTATGGAATTACGTGATAATGTCAGCACATTACAAAAGTCAGTTGACGAAATAAGACGCCCGGCAAACCAGTTAGTACCGGTTCAGGCGTCTCAGACACCGTCAGGGGCTGTAAAACGTCCTTTACCTCAGTCAGTCGACACGGGTACCGACACAGATGAATCTAGTGTCGACGGTGAAGAAACAAACGTATTTTCCAATAGGGCCACACGTTATATGATCACGGCAATGAAGGAGGCTTTGCAGATCTCTGATACTGCTGGTACCTCAAAAAGGGGTATTATGTGGGGGGTGAAAAAACTACCTGTATTTTTTCCAGAATCAGAGGAATTGAATGACGTGTGTGATGAAGCGTGGGTTAACCCCGATAGAAAACTGCTAATTTCCAAGAAGTTATTGGCATTATACCCTTTCCCACCAGAGGTTAGGGCGCGCTGGGAAACACCCCCTAGGGTGGATAAGGCGCTCACACGTTTATCAAAGCAAGTGGCGTTGCCGTCTCCTGATACGGCCGCCCTCAAGGATCCAGCAGATAGGAGGCTGGAAACTACACTGAAGAGTATATACACACATACTGGTGTTATACTGCGACCGGCAATAGCCTCAGCCTGGATGTGCAGTGCTGGGGTAGTGTGGTTGGATTCTCTGACTGAAAATATTGATACCCTGGATAGGGACAGTATTTTATTGACTCTAGAGCAATTAAAGGATGCTTTCCTTTATATGCGAGATGCTCAGAGGGATGTTTGTACTCTAGCATCAAGAGTAAGCGCGATGTCCATATCTGCCAGAAGAAGTTTATGGACGCGACAGTGGTCAGGTGATGCAGATTCCAAGAGGCATATGGAAGTATTGCCATATAAAGGAGAGGAATTGTGTGGGGTCGGTCTTTCGGACCTGGTGGCCACGGCAACTGCCGGCAAATCCACTTTTTTACCTCAGACCCCCTCCCAACAGAAAAAGACACCGTCTTTTCAGCCGCAGTCCTTTCGCTCCTATAAAAAGCGACCAAAAGGACAGTCTTATCTGCCGCGAGGCAGAGGAAAAGGGTAAGAAAGGGCAGCAAGCAGCCCCTGCCCAGGAACAGAAGCCCGCCCCGGCTTCTACAAAGCCATCAGCATGACGCTGGGGCTTTACAAGCGGACTCAGGAACGGTGGGGGGTCGACTCAAGATTTTCAGCAATCAATGGGTTCACTCACAAGTGGACCCGTGGGTCCTGCAGATAGTATCTCAGGGTTACATGCTGGAGTTCGAAAGGTCTCCCCCTCGCCGGTTCCTAAAGTCTGCTTTACCAACGTCTCCCTCAGAAAGGACGTCGGTTTTGGAAGCCATTCACAAGCTGTATTCTCAGCAGGTGATAGTCAAGGTACCCCTCCTACAACAGGGAAAGGGGTATTTTCTTTATCATCCACTAGGGGTCACTGGAGTACTCTTGGGATATGGACGGGCGTAGCCGAACAAAGGCACTGAATATTTAAATTTAGGACTCTCCCCCCCTCCATATCCCCAAGTACCTCAGTGTACTTTGCCAGTGTTTTTTCGGTGCTCACAGATGAACATCGGCTTGTGGCAATGGCCACTTTTCAGAAGATTTTTATTTTTAATTTTTACACTTCCCGTCCCAGTTTCTGGAAAAACTTGGGTCCGGGATGGTGCCGCTGCAAGGCAGCGTATGGCGTGTCGGTCCTCACAAAGAGCACCCTCACAGCCACAGGCGCTACAAGGCAGCGCATGGCGTGTCGGTCCTCACAAAGAGCACCCTCACAGCCACAGGCAGCCACTGTCTCCTGCAAACTGAACGGAGCTTACAGGAAGAAGCTCAGTCACAGCCAGGATGAGACAAAGAGCTGGAAGAAACTACATCTGCAAGGAGCTTACACCAGAAGCCCCGTCACAGATGAGAAGCTGGAGGCTGTAACGGAGTTTACACAGATCACAGCCAGGATGAAAACGGCACAAGGTAGGGGTGTCAGGGCGGTCAGCTCACGCTGCCGCCCTGCTGTGTGTGAAAGTGTTAACTGTACCCGCCGCTAAGCACCGCTGAAGGGGTCCTGCTAAACTATGCACAGAGCGGCCGCACGTCACTCAGACGCCGGCCGCTCTCACTGTGCTGATGACCGGAGAGACTCCGTGTGCTGAATACGCGCAGAGCGGCCGCACGTCACTCAGACGCCGGCCGCTCTCACTGCGCTAATGCCCGGCACCACTACACGCCGCACAGAGACTGCCGAGACTTTAACACTGCCGAGACTTTCCTGTATGCTAAAGAGCGGCCGCACGTCACTCACGGCCGCCGGCCGCTCTTTCAATGACACACTGCACGCTGCTGGCCGGACACAGAAGACTGTGTACTACGCCGCCCGCTCGTCCGGACGGCTCCCCGGCGCTATATACAGCGCTCTTCTGCTATCGCTCTCCTGCTCTCCCTGCACCTCGAACCCCGTACGCTGCAGGTACCATGGGGAGACGGGGGGGGGGGAGGGGGAGTAATGCCCATAGCAGCAGCAAAGGCTGCATGGGTTTAAAATAAGCAGCGCAGCGTTTTAAACAGAATCAGAAGCTATATTATCAGTATAAAACTGTAGATATAAGATCAGTGGGAACTGTGATTATATGTTCAGCACATTTTATATATCTAATATATAATGAAGCTTGTTGCTGCCAGACTGTGTCTAATATCAGTATGAAACTGTGATTATATGTTAAGCAGTTTATATATATAATATATATATGAGGCTTTGGTTGGCAATAGGCTATCAGTGGCATAATCTATTGCAGGTTTAACCATGTTTTCTGTTAATTTCTATAAGACATTCACTGCAGGCAGTGTTCATATTAATGAAGGCTAACTAAATACATGTATTTTACTGTATCCTACACCTGTGTTATCACTGTATAATCTGTATAATAGGCTATTAAGTCTATATTAAAAATGCAGCAGGTAACCTGTACTGTGATTTTATGTGAAAACATGGCATGACGGCCATTTTAATCATTGCTGTTTTTCCAGTTATAATTCCAGAACATTCCGGCAATACACCTCTACTCCACAAGGAGGCGCAGGGGTGTTAGTGGGAATTTTTAGTTTAGGATAATTCTAGAACATTCCTGCCCTACATCTTTAAGCCACCAGAAGGCGCAGGGGTGTTAGTAGGAATTTGGTTCGGGTTTCATGCCCATGTGAAATGCTTTTCACATAAGGAACACTTTAGTTCCTAATAAATATGCTGTTCAGCAATAACATATATATATATATATATAGATATATATACCATATAATAAATTTATTAAGTCGTGCAAGTGTCTGTCTGTTGCCTATTAAGATGTCTGTCTACATAGCGAATAAGGCTCTAGTGCAGACTAAAAATGTTAACATTGGCAATTCAAATTAAAACAGCGGTAATCGGAGTCTCGGAATAACTCCGCCAGCGCTAACAAAAGACAATCTTTCCAAAGGGACAATTTTCCTTTGGGTACCAGAGGGTTTATTTCACTGGTCTTATAATTTAATGCACGATTCTATGTCAAATCTCACACCGATAACTACGAGTGAGAAGGGTACATTAGTCCAGCACTCAGATAGTGCGGGGTTTTGGACAACCATACAGACGCGATCCGCCATTGGTATATGCGTTTCTGTCAAACATTATAAAAACCCCTAGATTCTATGTATGAAACCATGTCGATCACGGTTAAATAAGCTGCACAGTATATCTGTAAAGCTTCTGCTAACGCCGGTTATTTTCATTGTCGTTAGTTAAGCGCTAAAAGGCCAGAGCTTGTTTGCTCCTAAATATACTTGTAACGGCATTTTATCCCTTTTAGGATATTCTGACATTAGCGCATACAGTATACTTGTAACGGCGTTTTATTCCTGTATAAGAAACAGTCACGCCTTGTAACGACAAGACGTTACAGTCAACAAGCCAGTGGTTTGATGACCTCTTTTACAATTGTGGAAGTGCGTCTTTTCATGTTACCTTTGCGAGGTTTCATGACTTCAACTCATATATGTCTCAGCTATTTACAGCTTGGAGTACAAAACTGCTTCTGTCGAACGGTTTGGCAGGTTGTCATTTAGTCTTTGCTGGTTTATAAACCAGGCAATAGTACGCCAACAGAGTCAAAGTTACTTATTTCCCTCTGTTTGAGCAAAATCAAACAGCTCCGTTGCAATATCAATCAGCAAGTCATTTACTACAGTTAGAAAATGGCTTTTCTGCAGTGAGTTTTTTGCTTTTTCGAGCCACAAAATTGTATAATTGCATTTGATCTTCACAATGCGTATTTACCCAGTCCGGTTTCTTCATCACAGGTTATAGCGTTTGCAAATCGCCACAACCATTACCCATTTCCATTCTACCGTTGCTTATCGCTTCCGGTATTTACCAAAGTGATGTTGCAATGATAGCTCATCTCACATAAGAACTATGTATCAACAAAGTCCTCTATCTTGCGCTACTAAGATATACTGCGGTAGCAGATTAAGTTCGAAAACAATCACATCTAAGTCTGTCTAAACGATATCAATTCCGAAGTAAGATTATAAATACGGTAAATCAAATACTTTTACCTACTACACCAGCAACAACAAAAGTACACGCACACTAGCGGTATATTGCTGTATTCACTTATTAAGAATAAAGATGTGTTTTCAGTTAGTTCGCCACCCTTCACTCGCGTTTCCCACAAAGGGACAAGGGTGCGTATACTCTGGAATGCAAGGATGCGTATAATCTGGACAACAGTCACAGAGAGTCAGGATTTGTATTTAAATTCAACGCAAAGGTTCTAAAACACGACACATTGCTGTCGATAAATGTACTAGAACTCTGTGCATTTTACAATGCAATAGATAAATGTCCTAGAACTCTGTGCATTTTACAATGCATTAAATGATTCGCTTTCAGTCGAACCAGAGAGACTCTGGTTTCTCTTCAGAACGAATAAATCTTTCGCTTTTTACTAAAGATTTCTGTGGAGAGAAACAACCGTGAGTTTCATGTAATTTTGTTTTTCAGGCCTGGCTCACGCTGCCCTTAAGCAGTCAAACAAAGCAACGGCAGTTGCATACTCAACAACCAGTGAGAACCAAGAAGCCGCATGACAATGCGGCAGGTAACTCAAATCTTCAATGGCTCAGAACGCCATTATGTGAAAATGTCAAGACATCAATCCGTGAGTGGACATCTGTTAGACACACGATCTCACCCGTCAGGGTTTGGATCTTGAAAACTGGACATTAAATCCACAGGTGTTTCGTATGTGAGTCCACACAAGGAGGTTACCCTCAAGTATATCAGTATGTGTACATCACATTCATGGGGTCATTCAGCATCGTGTGTCTAGCTACACCATTTTCCGCTTCTCTCTTCGTTGCCAAAACGGATCAGAAGACAGTTCGTCACAGTCATACTGGTGGGATCTCATGGGTTTCAGAGAAGTTGCTTCTCGAATTTTCAAGGAATACTTGCACACGATCTGGGCCCGCTCATAATACGTCCAACCTGTTACATCAGGAAACGTTCTTTTACCCATAGTTACCTATGTACCTATTATCTATGTACCGCAGCTGCGGTTGACAGGGTGAGGGTTCAGACCGCCCTCTTAAAAAAAAATAGAGCGTTACTGTATCGGTTATACCAACCATGTTACGAAATAGTAAGCCGCTTAAGGCAGCTCATTATTAAAAAGATTTCGTGTGCTTACATAGGTTGTAAACCTCGGAAGTTTCCAACATCATCCTTCAAGTAACCGTATTCTGTTAAACGGAATGGGATGGAAAACTGCGGTCATCTGCACTAAGAGTGCAGGTATCTGTGTGGTAAACTTATTTTCAAAGCGTTTGCTCTATTTGCGTCTGTAAACATCTTTCTACAAGGTGTCACCAAAGTTCAGACTCTATTTATCCCACCTACAGCGCTAGGCGATTTGAGGTTGGGTTCAGATTTATGACAGTTTTCATATTTTGGAACCTTTTCAACAAAAGGGAATTAAGTTTTCATATTTTGGAACCCTTTCAAAAAATGGGGATTAAGTTTCTCACTTTGGAAAACATTTTTCTTCTAGCCTTGGCTTCGGCAATAGTGCTTCGACAAGGGGTTTGTTTTCAGATTTGGTTGCCTTGTATTACAAGCCACCGTATTTGAGTTTTCTCATGACAAAGCAGATCTTCGGACGAAATCCGCTTTCGTATTCTTCACATCAATATACCAATAGTGGTTCCTGTGTGGACACCACATTCTAAAATTCTGAATGTGGTACACGCGTTACGCGTTTATATATGTACCGAACGACTACAGTACGTGATATGAATACGTTGTTTGTTCTATATGATACTGCAAACTGGAGTTAGCCAGTTTCTCAGCAGACATTATCCAGTTGGATAATAATGACTACAAGTCAGGCTTACTTTAAGGCTAAGTTACAATCGCCTACGTCAGTAATAGTTCATCCCACAGGTTCTGTGGGAATGTCAGACCCAGCGGGTCGTGGAGCGTCTACGACGCGGCTACATAGCCTTCAGTGCACCACGTTTGTGCACTTTTACACGTTATGAATGGTGGCGCCGTCAGCATATAGCTTTGGCTGCCTACTGTTACAAGTATCAAACAGCTCTCCCGCCCACGAGGGAAGCTTTGGTACGTCCCAAGAGTACTCCAGTGACCCCTAGTGGATGATAAAGAAAATAGGATTTTGGTACTTACCAGGTAAATCCTTTTCTTTGAATCCATAGGGGGCACTGGACGCCCACCCAGAGCAGTTTTACCTGGGTTGTTTTAAGCTCAAGGGAGCTTACTGAACAAATTTTACTTGTGTGGTATTAAGCTCAAAGAAGCTTATGGTAACACATTTTCACCGATTGGCTCAAATTATAAAGTTCTATCGGTTAAGGTGTCAACTGTTTAGTTGACAATAAGGTGGTGTTAAGCTCAAAGGAGCTTATGGTAACACATTTTCACCGATTGGCTCAAATTATAAAGTTCTATCGGTTAAGGTGTCAACTGTTTAGTTGACAATAAGGTTACAGGTCAACTTTGTGGTTGTCTGTTATAGGGATTCTCCATTGTCAATCTCTCTATATCCTGTTCGCTCAGTAAAAAACACTGGCAAAGTACACTGAGGTACTTGGGGATATGGAGGGGGGGAGAGTCCTAAATTTAAATATTCAGTGCCTTTGTTCGGCTACGCCCGTCCATATCCCAAGAGTACTCCAGTGCCCCCTATGGATTCAAAGAAAAGGATTTACCTGGTAAGTACCAAAATCCTATTATTCCACACTAATTGTGGTACCGAAACCGGACGGTTCGGTAAGGCCTATTCTAAATCTGAAATCCTTGAACCTGTACATAAAGAAATTCAAGTTCAAGATGGAGTCACTCAGAGCAGTGATGGCGAATCTGGAAGAAGGAGACTTCATGGTGTCCTTGGACATAAAAGATGCTTATCTACATGTCCCGATTTACCCCTCACACCAAGGGTATCTCAGGTTCGTGATACAAGACTGTCATTATCAGTTTCAAACGCTGCCGTTTGGGTTGTCCACGGCCCCTCGGGTCTTTACCAAGGTAATGACCGAAATGATGGTTCTTCTACGAAGAAAAGGCGTATTAATTATCCCTTACTTGGACGATCTCCTGATAAGGGCAAAGTCCAGAGAACAGCTGGAAGTCGGTGTAGCGCTAACACAAGTAGTGCTTCAGCAACACGGGTGGATTCTAAATCTTCCAAAATCTCAATTGACCCCGACAACACATCTGCTGTTCCTGGGCATGATTCTGGACACGGTTCAGAAAAAGGTATTTCTCCCGGAAGAGAAAGCAAGGGAGTTATCCGAACTTGTCAAGAACCTCCTAAAACCAGGAACTGTGTCAGTACATCAATGCACAAGAGTCCTGGGAAAGATGGTGGCTTCGTACGAAGCGATTCCATTCGGCAGATTCCATGCACGAACATTTCAGTGGGATCTGCTGGACAAATGGTCCGGATCGCATCTGCACATGCATCAGCGGATAACACTGTCACCGAGAACAAGGTTGTCTCTCCTGTGGTGGTTGCAGACTGCCCATCTGTTAGTGGGCCGCAGATTCGGCATACAGGACTGGGTCCTGGTGACTACGGATGCCAGCCTACGAGGTTGGGGAGCAGTCACAAAGGGAAGAAACTTCCAGGGCGTGTGGTCAAACCTGGAGACGTCTCTTCACATAAATATACTGGAGCTAAGAGCGATCTACAATGCTCTAAGCCTGGCAAAATCGCTGCTTCAGGGTCAGCCGGTGTTGATCCAGTCCGACAACATCACGGCAGTCGCCCACGTAAACCGACAAGGCGGCACGAGAAGCAGGAGTGCAATGGCAGAAGCTGCAAGGATTCTGCGCTGGGCGGAGAATCATGTCGTAGCACTGTCAGCAGTGTTCATCCCGGGAGTGGACAACTGGGAAGCAGATTTCCTCAGCAGACACGACCTTCACCCGGGAGAGTGGGGACTTCATCCAGAAGTTTTCCACATGATTGTGAACCGTTGGGAAAAACCAAAGGTGGACATGATGGCGTCTCGCCTCAACAAAAAATTGGACAGGTATTGCGCCAGGTCAAGAGACCCTCAGGCAATAGCTGTGGACGCTCTGGTAACACCGTGGGTGTACCAGTCAGTGTATGTGTTCCCTCCTCTGCCTCTCATACCAAAGGTACTGAGAATTATACGGAAAAGAGGAGTAAGAACAATACTGGTAGCTCCGGACTGGCCAAGAAGAACTTGGTATCCGGAACTTCAAGAGATGCTCACGGAGGATCCGTGGCCTCTACCTCTAAGAAGGGATCTGCTTCAGCAGGGACCTTGTATGTTCCAAGACTTACCGCGGCTGCGTTTGACGGCATGGCGGTTGAACGCCGGATTCTAAAAGAGAAGGGCATTCCTGAGGAAGTTATTCCTACTTTAATTAAAGCCAGGAAAGAAGTGACCGCACAACATTATCACCGCATTTGGAGAAAATATGTTGCGTGGTGTGAGGCCAAGAAGGCTCCAACGGAAGAATTTCAATTGGGTCGATTCTTACATTTCCTGCAAGCAGGATTGTCTATGGGCCTCAAATTGGGGTCCATTAAAGTTCAAATTTCGGCCTTATCAATTTTCTTCCAGAAGGAATTGGCGTCAGTGCCTGAAGTACAAACTTTTGTCAAAGGTGTACTACATATACAACCCCCAATAGTGCCTCCAGTGGCACCGTGGGATTTGAACGTGGTTCTAAATTTTCTCAAATCTCATTGGTTTGAGCCTTTAAAATCGGTAGATTTAAAATACCTTACATGGAAGGTAACCATGCTGTTGGCCCTGGCTTCAGCCAGGAGAGTTTCGGAGTTGGCAGCTTTGTCATACAAAAGCCCATATCTGATATTCCATTCGGACAGGGCAGAATTGAGGACACGTCCTCAATTTCTCCCTAAGGTGGTTTCGGCATTTCACTTGAACCAGCCTATTGTGGTGCCTGCGGCTACTAGCGACTTGGAGGACTCCAAGTTACTGGACGTTGTCAGAGCATTAAAAATATATATTTCAAGGACAGCTGGAGTCAGAAAATCTGACTCGTTGTTTACATTGTATGCACCCAACAAGTTGGGTGCTCCTGCGTCTAAACAGACGATTGCACGTTGGATATGTAGTACAATCCAACTTGCACATTCTGTGGCAGGCCTGCCACAGCCTAAATCTGTAAAGGCCCATTCCACAAGGAAAGTGGGCTCATCCTGGGCGGCTGCCCGAGGAGTCTCGGCATTACAACTTTGCCGAGCAGCTACGTGGTCAGGGGAGAACAAGTTTGTAAAATTTTACAAATTTGATACTCTGGCTAAAGAGGACCTGGAGTTCTCTCATTCGGTGCTGCAGAGTCATCCGCACTCTCCCGCCCGTTTGGG
The DNA here is from genome assembly GCF_028390025.1 of Pseudophryne corroboree. Taxonomy (NCBI): domain Eukaryota; kingdom Metazoa; phylum Chordata; class Amphibia; order Anura; family Myobatrachidae; genus Pseudophryne; species Pseudophryne corroboree. The sequence goes on from NC_086449.1 coordinate 62,142,467, forward strand.
AGCTTTGGTATAATCCCCATGGTCCTGACGGAGTCCCAGCATCCACTAGGACGTTAGAGAAAATAAGAATTTACTTACCGATAATTCTATTTCTCATAGTCCGTAGTGGATGCTGGGCGCCCATCCCAAGTGCGGATTGTCTGCAATGCTTGTACATAGTTATTGTTACAAAAATCGGGTTATTACTGTTGTTGTGAGCCATCTGTTCAGAGGCTACTTCGTTTGTGTTATCATGCTGTTAACTGGGTTCAGATCACAAGTTGTACGGTGTGATTGGTGTGGCTGGTATGAGTCTTACCCGGGATTCAAGATCCTTCCTTATTGTGTACGCTCGTCCGGGCACAGTACCTAACTGAGGCTTGGAGGAGGGTCATAGGGGGAGGAGCCAGTACGCACCATGTGACCTAAAAGCTTTTTTAGATGTGCCCTGTCTCCTGCGGAGCCCGCTATTCCCCATGGTCCTGACGGAGTCCCAGCATCCACTACGGACTATGAGAAATAGAATTATCGGTAAGTAAATTCTTATTTTTTTTTTGTAAGTAACTTAAATGAACCTTCTGTCATCCTTCCAGCAAAACCTCCAGCCCCCACAGATCCCAGCGCTGCCTGGGCTGCTTATTACTCACACTATTACCAACAGCCGCCTGCTCCTGTCCCTGGGCAGCCTCCTGCTGTCCCTGTACCACCACCTCAAGGACAGCCCCAAGAGCAGCAGGTTCCACCTGCCAACCAGCCCGACTACACCAAGGCATGGGAGGAATACTACAAGAAGATGGGTAAGTGGTGAACGATGACCTGGGTGTTCTTCTTGGTTGTGACCTCTTGTGCAGTCTTCCCTCTGACAGTCATGCGGTCTCCCCCCTACAGGTCAGCAGACGCCTCAGCCATCAGGACAACCAGACTATACAAAGGCATGGGAAGAATATTACAAGAAACAAGGTACAGAGCTTGTGCTGTGAGTGGTGTCTGATTTCCTGGATGGATGTGGAGGCTCATACCTGACCTTTTGCATCACTTTATTCCAGCCCAAGTGGCAGCAGTTCCAGGCGCACCTGCAGCAGCTGTCGCCGCCACGGCGGCAGCAGCAGCAACTGTACCGCCCACAGCGCAGCCGGACTATAGTGCAGCATGGGCGGAGTATTACAGACAACAAGCAGCATACTACGGACAGACCCCAGGAGTTCCACCTGCACAGCCCCCTCCGGCACAGCCGGGGCCACAGGTGAGTCCCCTGTGTTAGTCCTGAAACGTGAGTCTGTCCCTATGTCTTTGGACTCTAGGTGGCGCTAGTCAGTATTTATCTTAATAGATGCCATCTGCAATCTCAAATCTTCTACTGATTGCTTATATGCACTAAGGATTTCTCCCTACACCTTCAGGCTATAGTGGGTGCTGGCGGAGTGTGAGCCCTTAATCTCTCTGCATTTCTCCTATGATAGTTTAGTTTCGGTGCTCCCGCAGCAATAGTGTTTGGTTCCGTTTTTATGTTTAGCTTTGTTTTTTTATATGGATCTTGCTTTGGCTCATAACGTGCTTCAGTGAAGTGCTGCTTGGTATGGCTAAGTGTAGGGGATGGGGCTGGCGGTTCCATAGTGGTACCTCTGCAGGTGGGACGCTGTTTGTTCATGCCAGTTAATACTCTTGGACCCATGGCAGCCAGTTTTTTTTGGGACTTTTGTGCAAGAGGTCATATGGTTCTTGTCAATCCTACATCCTACCTAGGGGTTAGCAGGAGAGCCCACTGGCTTGTACAGCTTCTTGTCCTTCCAAGATGCCTTAAAGGCAGTCAGCATGACTGACCACAGTTCCAGTTAGAACCTCCAGTAGTGGGAGCCCGTCTACTTTGCTTTTGAGGTCAATATGGAATCTTTGAATTCTTTACAGCAGCCTCACTGAGACGTGTAGGATTCAATGGCATTACTGGTATCCCAGTTCCAGGATATTATAGATCTGCTTTTGGACATTCTTAATGGTTAGGGCTCCTTGTAATTGCGTTAAGGTGTTGATTGCAGGGTAGCTGATCCCTTGATGGTCAGAAAAGGGGTTGGTTTTTTTTAGCAAGCAGTCCATATGTAGGTGGATTACTGCCACCATTAGTCAGGCTTAGGGTGGGACAGAGCAGAGTGAAAATTGATGGAGTCTCCTAGGCAGCACAGAGCTACAACTGAGCAGCTGTGTAGGGGTGAGCCAGAGGCAGTCTGTTCATATGTTCACCTGATTGTACATGTTTCAGGTGTTTGCAGGTAGGGATGCCAGTTATGGAGGTGCCCCCTCTTGGAAGCGGCTTTTATAAGTCGTCAGCGTTTGTTCCAGTGACCCTCTAACGGGAGTTTAATGAAAGTTTAGTACTTAAGTTAAATCTCCTGAATCTGTTGTGGGACACTGGGTTCTGGCATGTCATGTTCTTGCTTCTCTCTCTCTCCCTCTCCTCTCCTCTCCTGTGGGTCTTGTTTAAATAGAACAGATGTGCTCCTTGCAGGTGTGGGGAACAGACAAGTGTCTTAGATTTAAAGTTTCACCTATTATATTCTCAACTTGATCAGTGCCCAATTATGGACTTAAAATGAGTTGTCATGCACACGGAGTGTCTTTGAGCCATACATCACAAGACACCCAGAATGGCTGAGATGTATAGTGTACCGTTTTAGTCGCGACACAGCAAAAAGCCGCTCAGTGTACCGGAGACGCTAGGCTGTGACTAACTGCACAGGAATTGGTATTGTAACATGTACAAAGTTTCATATGAAGCACAGTGGAACTCTGTGTAAGGAAAAGCTAGGCTTCCATATCAAAGCACATTTTACATAGTTTCAGACTCCATTGCACACAGATGTACAAATGCTGCAGGGGGATGTTTTGTAGTGCTGTTGCTGGCGTTCCAGCAGCAGCTCTCCCACTTCGTGGCTATTTGCAGTGACACCTGTGAGTGAGACGCTCATGCAGCTGAGTTGCATGGGACCAGGCGCACCAAAAGATAGGCTGTTTAGCACGACTTGGGCCACAGTGTAGGTCATATCTGTAAGGGCATATGTCCTTTGTTTCTTTGGGGAAGCCTTGAAGTGGCATGGGTAATGAGTAACACCATCTGGGCTGTCATAACGGAAATAAAACCTGCTTAGTGCCTTCATCCTGTGCTGTGATCTGACTAAACCCCTTGTGTCTCTGCTGTGCTCTAACCTGTGCTAATGCTGTAATGTGTTCCCTTTTAGGCCCAATGAATGTTTGTTTCCTGACGCTCATTACCAGTCCGGAGCCGGAAGCCTCTGTTGCTGACCTCAGTGAGGGGGAGAAGCCGTTTGTAAAGTCCCCTAGTTGTATTTTTATTTTTACATTTTTATTTTTTTTTATTTTTAGGACTTTCTCCCTTTTTGTCCCCTCGTCCTATCCCAGCTTCTTATTTACAAAACATAAAGTTTCCTCTTGCCCATGGAATCTATTCAATGAAGGGCAGGTGTAGAAATTAGGACTAATCTGAGGGCCTCCCGTCCACTACGTTTCACCTCCCACCAGTAAAACAAACACTGTTTTATTCACTGGAACAACCTGTGAGTAATTTATTTTATTTTTATTTTTTAAAATGTAAAGAGATTACCCCCCTGCCTCGTGTCCCTGTGCTTTTAGTTGGTCGAACATTCCCTGGTGACACCCCTACGCTGTTTGCCGGTTCCCACATCCGCAGCTGGGGTCTTGTGAAGTGCGTCGGTCCCTCCCCGCACTCAGGAGGGGGGGGTCGTGATGTGTTTTGTCTGTTCAGAGACATGGAAAATGTACGCTGAGTTTTTACTTTTTATTGCCTGTTTTTAACTTCACAATAAACAATGACAAAACTCTCCCGACTACTTTCTCTCCTCTGTTCCTTCATTGTCTTCCTTCTCTCTCTTTCGTCCTCTTGTTCTGGTTCTGAACGTCTGGTCCGCTGTTTCTATTTTTTTTCCTGTGCGAGATGCCTGTTATACGTTTCTTGTGATGAAATCTATGCTGTGTTTGGAACACTTTAGGGAGTCGCAATAAATCTGTGAAAGAAAACAAAGTAGTCTTGTTTTGCATACTGTATACTGTACATGTGTGGCATTGCAGCATCCTGCTGTGCTGGAGCCCAGAGATAATGGTGATGACTGATGGGGTTTACCTGGGGAGGGGCAGAAACGCTTGTGTTTCAGGATGCAAAATAAAAGCCAGACACCAGGTAGAAGTGGGGAGGAGAGTATGTAGTTTTCATGGATGGCGATGGAAGGTTTAGGAGAACGGGCAATGAGGTTGTGTGAACTGTACAGAGGGGATATAATTAGGTAGGGAGGAATTGATGGTTACGTGGGTGGGCCTGGAATTTGATAGGCTTGTCTGAAGAGGTGATTTTTCAGGGAACGCTTCAAGGTTTGGAGACAAGAGGTGAGTCTTATTGTGTGTGGGAGGGCATTCAACAGAGTGCATGCAGCCTGGATAAAGTCCTGTAAAGTTGAGTGGGAGCAAGTAATGTGTGGATGAGAGATGTGGATCTTGTGCAGAGGTCGGATTGGGAGAAAATTTGAGCTGAGTAAAGAGATGTATGTTGGTGCAGCTGGGTTAATAGCCTTGTGGGTTAGTAAAATGTTTGTTTTTTTTTTTTTTTTTTTTTTTTTTTTTTAGTTTTTTTTTTTTTGTATGGAATACAGTAGAAAACTGGTAACCAATGGAGGGACTGACAGAGTGGATCTGCGGATGACTACAGAGATTTTAGTTATATTATGATTGGTATACATGTGTGAATGGCAGCTTGTGTAACTTCAGAAAAAGACTTACACATTTTCTTTTTCATCCACTAGGGGTCACTGGAGTACTCTTGGGATATGGACTGGGCGTAGCCGGGAATGGCACATTTAAATATTTAAATTAGCAACTGGTTACCCCCTCCATACTTCCAAAAAAGGGTGGGTCCAGGATAGTGGAAGCTGCTATACGCAGCTACTGGCGTGTCGGTCCTCTCTAAAAAGAGCACCCCCTCAGCCACGTGCGGACTACCTGCAGAATTTTTATTTTTTCAAAAAGCTGACTGCAGCCTCCGACACATGGAAGCAGGACGGTGCTTAGCAAAGAAGCCCCGTCAGTACCTCCACGGGTGGTGCAGGTATTGAGCGGTAGGCAGCCGCTCACTCATTTATTTATTATAAGTGACTATTTATTAATGTGTTTATAACTGTGCTGCCTGCCACACTCTCCCCACAACCAAAGTAGAGCCTCCTTTCTTTATTGGATAGCAGGGAGGTAGTGGGCAAGTGACCAGATACGCACTGAGCTCTCCGGTCACAGCCGCCAGCACTGTGGTAATATCACGGGAGGGGAGAGCCAGTACCGCTGGGCACTTGCAGGGGGAGCCAGCGGGCAATCCCCGACACTACCGCAGGGACGCTCGCTGCTCCCCGCATCTCCGATGCCGTCCTCACTTCCGGATTCACAGCAGCTCGGGAGGGAGAGCGGACGAGTTGACCGCGGATAGCTACTGCCGCGGCCCGCTCATTACTCAGCTCCCCAAACTCCGGCAGATCCACTCCGGCCACCAGCCGCTCCAGTCCCGCCGCTCCCCGGCTCCTGTCCACTCCATACACGGAGCTCAAGGGGAGGCAGCAGGGAGGGGGTAAGTCTGCGATGACCACGGACAGCTCTCATAGCTGTCGTGGTCCAACGCTGCAGGAGGAAGGGGGGGAGGAATGCCCGCAGGGAGGCCCCAGTAACTAAGCTGCATTTAGGCAGCAAACGGCTCAGGCTATTAAGCCTGTGAGGGAGCCACAATTATAAATATATCCTATCTATATCTCTCTCTATCTGGTAGTGTGTATGTGGGTACATATATGAATAATAAGATTTTAAACCTACCGGTAAATCTATTTCTCCTAGTCCGTAGAGGATGCTGGGGACTCCGTAAGAACCATGGGGTATAGACTGGCTCCGCAGGAGATAGGGCACCTAAAAAGAACTTTGACTATGGGTGTGCACTGGCTCCTCCCTCTATGCCCCTCCTCCAGACATCAGTTGGAGAACTGTGCCCAGAGGAGATGGACAATACAAGGCAGGATTTAGCAATCCAAGGGCAAGATTCATACCAGCCCACACCAGTCATACCATGTAACCTGGAACATACATAACCAGTTAACAGTGTGAACAAAACAACAGTAACGGTCCAAGACCAATGTCAACTGTAACATAACCCTTATGTAAGCAACAACTATATACAAGTCTTGCAGAGTTTCCGCACTGGGACGGGCGCCCAGCATCCTCTACGGACTATGGGAAATAGATTTACCGGCAGGTTTAAAATCTTATTTTCTTACGTCCTAGAGGATGCTGGGGACTCCGTAAGGACCATGGGGTTTATACCAAAGCATCCAATCGGGTGGGAGAGTGCGTATGACTGCAGCACCGACTGAGCAAACGCTAGGTCCTCATCAGCCAGGGTATCAAACTTGTAGAATTTAGCAAGTGTTTTACCCCGACCAAGTCGCCGCTCTGCAAAGTTGTAAAGCTGAGACGCCTCGGGCAGCCGCCCAGGAAGAGCCCACCTTCCTAGTGGAATGGGCCTTAACCGAATTTGGTACCGGCAATCCAACCGTAGAGTGAGCCTGCTGAATTGTATTACAGATCCAGCGAGCAATAGTCTGCTTCGAAGCAGGAGCGCCAATCTTATTGGCTGCATACAGGACAAACAGAGCCTCTGTTTTCCTAATTCTAGCTGTCCTGGCTACATAAATTTTTAAGGCCCTGAATACGTCCAGGGATCTGGAATCCTCCAGGTCACTTGTAGCCACAGGCACCACAATAGGTTGATTCATATGGAACGAAGAAACCACTTTAGGCATAAATTGCGGACGTGTCATCAATTCAGCTCGATCCACATGAAAAATCAAGTAGGGGCTCTTGTGTGACAAAGCCGCCAATTCTGACACTTGCCTTGCTGATGCTAAGGCTAACAACATGACCACCTTCCAGGTAAGAAATTTCAACTCAGCCTTGTTAAGTGGTTCAAACCAGTGTGATTTTAGGAACTGCAACACCACGTTCAGGTCCCATGGTGCCACTGGAGGCACAAAAGGGGGCTGGATGTGCAGCACTCCCTTTACAAACATCTGGACTTCTGGAAGAGAAGCCAATTCCTTCTGAAAGAAAATCGAGAGGGCCGAAATCTGTACCTTAACAGAGCCTAATTTCAGGCCCATATCCACTCCTGTCTGTAGAAAGTGGAGAAGACGACCCAGATGAAAATCTTCCGTAGGTGCATTCTTGGTCTCACACCAAGACACATACTTTCGCCAGATACGGTGATAATGTTTTATCGTCGCCTCCTTCCTAGCCTTTATTAAAGTAGGGATGACCTCTTCTGGAATCCCCTTTTTCGCTATTATTCGGTGTTCAACCGCCATGCCGTCAAACGTAACTGCGGTAAGTCTTGAAATACACAGGGCCCCTGCTGCAACAGGTCTTCCCTCAGAGGAAGAGGCCAGGGATCTCCTGTGAGCATCTCTTGTAGATCAGAGTACCAGGCCCTTCGAGGCCAGTCTGGGACAACAAGTATCGTCCGTACTCCTCTTCGTCTTATGATCCTCAACACTTTTGTGATGAGAGGAAGAGGAGGAAACACGTAGCCCGATTTGAACACCCACGGTGTTACCAGAGCGTCTACTGCTACTGCTTGAGGGTCCCGAGACCTGGCGCAATACCTCCAAAGTTTTTTGTTGAGGCGTGACGCCATCATGTCTATTTGAGGAGTTCCCCAAAGACGTGTTACATCTGCAAAGACTTCTTGATGAAGTCACCACTCTCCTGGATGGAGATCGTGTCTGCTGAGGAAGTCTGCTTCCCAGTTGTCCACTCCCGGAATTAAGACAGCCGACAGAGCGCTTACATGATTTTCCGCCCAGCGAAGGATCCTTGTGGCTTCTGCCATCGCGACTGCGTCTTGTCCCGCCTTGGCGGTTCACATGAGCCACTGCTGTGACATTGTCTGATTGAATCAGAACCGGTACGTTTCGAAGAAAACTCTCCGCTTGTCGAAGGCTGTTGTAAATGGCCCTGAGTTCCAACACATTGATGTGTAGACAGGACTCCTGGTCTGACCAAAGACCCTGAAAATGTATTTATTTTCTGTGTGACCGCTCCCCAACCTCGGAGGCTCGCGTCCGTGGTAACCAGGATCCAATCCTGAATTCCGAACCTGCGACCCTCCAGGAGGTGAGCACTTTGCAACCACCACAGGAGGGACACTCTGGTCCCTGGGGACAGTTATTTTCCGATGTAAGTGCAGGTGGGACCCGGAACACTTGTCCAGAAGGTCCCATTGAAAAGTCCTTGCATGGAACCTTCCGAAGGGAATGGCCTCGTAGGCCGCCACCATTTTCCCCAGAACTCGAGTGCATTGGTGAACTGACACCCTTTTTGGTTTTAGCAGGTCTCTGACCATGTTCTGGATGTCTTGGGCTTTCTCTATTGGGAGGAAGACCTTCATTTGTTCCGTATCCAGTATCATACCTAGGAACGGTAGTCGAGTTGTCGGAATCAACTGTGACTTCGGTAGATTTAGAATCCAACCGTGTTGCTGGAGCACTCTCAGAGAGAGCGCCACACTGCTCAGCAATTTCTCCCTTGATCTCGCTTTTATCAGGAGATCGTCCAAGTATGGGATAATTGTGACACCCTGCTTGCGCAGGACCACCATCATTTCCGCCATTATCTTGGTGAAAATCCTCATGGCCGTGGAGAGTCCAAACGGCAACGTCTGAAATTGGTAATGGCAATCCTGTACAGCGAATCTCGGGTATTCCTTATGGGGGGCATATATGGGGACATGAAGGTACGCATCCTTTATGTCCAGAGACACCATAAACTCCCCCTCCTCCATGTTGGCTATTATCGCTCTGAGAGATTCCATATTGAATTTGAATCTTTTTATGTACAGGTTTAGGGATTTCCGATTTAAAATAGGTCTGACCGAACCGTCCGGTTTCGGGACCACAAATAGGGTTGAGTAGTAACCTCTTCCCTGCTGGTGCAGGGGAACCTTGATTATCACTTGCTGTATACACAGCGTTTGAATTGCAGCTAACACTATATCCCTTTCCGATGTGGAAGCTGGTAGGGCCGATTTGAAAAATCGGCGCGGGGGCACCTCCTCGAATTCCAATTTGTAATCCTGGGAAACTATTTCCAACACCCGGGGGTTCAGGTCCGAACTGACCCAGGCCTGACTGAAAAGTCGAAGACGTGCCCCCACCGGTGCGGACTCCCTCAGGGGAGCCCCAGCGTCATGCTGTGGGTTTTGGAGCAACCGGGGAGGACTTTTGTTCCTGGGCACCTGCTGAAGCAGGTGCTCTCTTGCCTCTGCCCTTACCTCTGGCAAGGAAAGAGGATCCCTGACCTCTTTTGGACTTGTGTGACCGAAAGGACTGCATCTGATAGGGTGTTACTTTCTTTTGCTGTTGGGGAATATATGGTAAAAAATTAGATTTACCTGCTGTAGCTGTGGAAACCAGGTCCGTCAGCCCATCCCCAAACAATACATCACCCTTATAGGGTAGTACTTCCATATGTTTTTTGGAATCTGCATCACCCGTCCATTGGCGAGTCCAAAGATCTTCTTGCTGAGATAGACATGGCATTGGCCCTAGAAGCTAGCAATCCAATGTCCCTTTGAGCATCCCTCATAAATAAGACTGTCTTTAATATGGGCTAGAGTTAGGAATATAGTATCCTTATCATCAAATTGATCTGTCAGCTCATCTGTCCAAGCTGCAATTGTGCTACACACCCATGCAGACGCAATTGTCGGTCTTAGCACAGCACCCGTGTGAGAATAAATACCCTTTAAGGTAGTTGCTTGCCTGTGATCTGCAGGGTCCTTAAGGGCCGCTGTGTCAGGAGACGGTAGCGCCACTTTCTTGGACAAGCGCGTCAGGGCCTTGTCCACAGTGGGGGGTGATTTCCAAATCTCCCTGTCCTGCTTAGGGAAGGGGTATGTCATATAAATTCTTTTGGGGATCTGCGGTCTCTTATCCGGAGTTTCCCAAGCTTTTCAAAAGAATTCATTTAATTCATGAGATGTGGGAAAGTTAATAATCTATTTCTTTTCCTTAAACATGTGTACCCTTGTGTCGGAGACCGAGGGTTCATCCACAATATGCAACACATCCCTTATTGCCACAATCATACTGAATGGTTTTAGTCACCCTAGGGTGCAATTTTACTTCGTCATAGTTGACACTGGAATCAGAATCTGTGTCGGTGGTAGTGTCTTGTGTTAAGGGACGCTTTTGAGACCCCGACGGGCCCTGTGAGTCGGTCCAATCCGAGGATTGACCCCCTGATGTCCCCCCTAATTCAGCCTTATCAAGCCCTTTATGTAAAGATGTCACAATTGCATTCAACATATGCCACAAGTCCATCCAATCTGGAGTCTGCACAACCGACGGGGACACGCCACTCATTTGCTCCACCTCCTCCTTGGAGAAGCCTTCCTCCTCAGACATGTCGACACACACGTACCGACACCCCACACACAGAGGGATTAACCTATAGGGGGACAAAAACCCAACCAGGCCCTAAGGCGAGACGGAGAGAGTATGCCAGCACACACCAGCGCTTAAAAACACTGGAAAAATATGTCCAGATAGCGCTTTTCTATGTATAATATGCCAATTCCCACTCACTGCGTCGCTAATGTGCCCCCCTCCTCTTTTTTCCAGCCTGTGAAGTTCAGCAGGGGAGAGACCAGGGAGCCAGCGTTTTCCTCATGCAGCTTCTGTGGAGAAAATGGCGCTGGTTAGTGCTGAGGATCAAGCCCTGCCCACCCGACGGCGGGCTTTGGTCCCAGTGATTTTTCAATAACAATGGCGGGGGAACATAGATTTACTGCCTCCGCAGCCTAATCAAACTGTATTGCCCAAATGTGAGGTTTATTGCTGCGCTGGGCGCCCCCCCATGCGCCCTGCACCCTTCAGTGCTGCTCTGTGTGTGTGTGACTGGGAGCAATGGTGCCAGAACTTCATGAAGATCTGATGTCTTCTGCCTTCTCTATCCGGCTTCTCTGTGAGGAGGACGGCAGCGCGGCTCCGCGACGAACCCCAGGTGAGACCTGTGTTCCGACTCCCTCTGGAGCTAATGGTGTCCAGTAGCCTTAGAAGCAGTGCCCAACTTCACAAGCCAGCTCTGCTTCTCTCTCCTTGGTCCCACGATGCAGGGAGCCTGTTGCCAACAGGACTCCCTGAAAATAAAAAACCTAACAAAATTCTTCTTTAACAGAAAACTCTGGAGAGCTCTCTGCAGTGCACCCATTCTCCTCTGGGCACAAGATCTAACTGAGGTCTGGAGGAGGGGCATAGAGGGAGGAGCCAGTGCACACCCATAGTCAAAGTTCTTTTTAGGTGCCCTATCTCCTGCGGAGCCCGTCTATACCCCATGGTCCTTACGGAGTTCCCAGCATCCTCTAGAACGTAAGAGAAATATATATTTTCAGAGGTCTGTTTGTGTGATATACTGTACATGTATGTGTATATCGAGTGTGGTGTATCAGATAACTTTACTATTCTTGCAATAAGCAAGCACATGGCTGGACACCATTTTAAACATTACTTCCTGGTTCTTCCCAGGCAGTTGCTGCCCTACTACACTCAGCCTCTGGAGGAGCCGAGGTGTTAGGAATTTTAATTGTTTTGTACAAGCATACGTGCACTGTGATGCAGATTTATACACACTTTACTTACGTGGTACTAAGTCCCGGTACGGGTCTCTCCTTCTGTACTTGCTGCTCGGTGTACATAATCAGTCAGTCTAATGCAAAGTCAAACAAGCAGCTTCGCTGCAAAGTTGGTCAAACTGTATGTCGGACAAATTCGGGCACGGGTGGACCTTTGCCGATCCTCTTTGGAGGAATGCGGGCGCATGTACTGCCTGAGGGGACATAGTGTGCTTATTTGTCTGATAAATTGACTGTTTCAGCTAGATTAGTTGTGGTCAATTCACCGCCAGCCCAATAGGCCAGAGTACGTCAGGTTCTCAAACGGTTATCCCTTGTCAGTTTCAGCCTACGACATTTTATTACCCGTCGGAGCATACCTTACAGTATACAGCAGTAGGGGTGTGGTTGCGCTTTGCTTTGGGGGGGCGGGGGGGGGGGAGTTTGGGTTAACAAGACTGTAGTGGCATGGCACTCAGGTTCACGTTGCCCTACAAAGAAGAACACCTTACACTTATCGCTGATTACAGCTTCTGTGGACGTCGGCCGTTTTTTTTTACTCGCTTTTCAGCTTCACTAGTTGTGGCACGACGTTCACTTTGGCTACGTTTTTAACAGGCGGAGTCGGATTTCAAACGAGAATAGAGGCTTTACCTTGCGCCGGCTAGGGGTTTGGTCCTGTCTTAGACACTTGCTTTTAGCAGAGGATAATCTGTTTTCCTATCATTGTATACGCAATTCCTGAAGGGAACTACTCAGGATATTGTCTTTACGCCTCCGTTCATTCGGCGCCCTGCTACAGGAGCAGCCATACACAGAAGATGTGGTGGACTACGGTTATGGTACTGCCACCTACTTCCAGATCTCTCTAACCAGGTTTTCAGTGGCTTTTACACCTAGGTCACTGACAAGACAGTGCCATAATGGGGTTCCAGCTTCTCCAATCGTCAGCTGTGGACATCCACAGTTGGGTGGATCCGCAGAGTTGGATTCACAGATTGGTAAAATCCAGTCAACAGTTTCCCTTTATTGCCATTGGCAAGACAAGTCGGCAGTCCTGCAGAGGACACAGGCTCTAGTAGTCTCAGTAGTACACCCAAGTCGCGGTTATATTTCGGTTTGGGGTAGTTCTAAAAATGGATGACTGTCAGTCCGATACTGACCCTGCAGACAGTGCGTCGTTTGCTAGAGAGGAGTCATGGAATACTTGCAGTCGGTGACTACAGGTTGGATCCGCAGTAGTACCGGATTACGATGGATCTCGTATTTAGACGAATCAGGCCTACTTATGGTTTGCTGTAAAAACTTTCTTGCTTTCAAACGCTACAGTTTGACTTCTTATCGGCGCCTCGGGTAGTCACAAGTAAAGGCTGTTATGATAGTTCTTCTCAGAGCTCCGTCTCAATGCTTATTCTTGCAACGTGCCTTACTAACGTACAATGGCGTTGGTTAGCGCGGTTGAATTGTCAACCTCAGGAGATTAACCCTCATTCCATCACAAGGATTTTTGCATAGGAATGATTCCGGGATACACGGTTTTCCCTGACTAAACATAACACAAAGTGTTCGTTATGTACGGTTAGTACGCAATTGCACGGACTGACTCGGTGCATTTGTGCCATTCCACTTTTTGAAGGAGAGTGGCAGTTTTCCACGCACTCCAGTTCGCAGGAGTCACTCAGGTCATTTTCACCTGGATGTCATTGCACGCATCTACTGCCAAGTGCAGTCAGACAACGCGACGGCGGTCGCATACACATTCATCAGGAAGTGCAGTTGTCTCCAAGGGCCAGAGTATCACTACCCTGGTGGCTACAAGTACACAATCTCACCGCACGGAGTAAGTTCGGCGTCTGCAATTGGATAATTCTTGCAACGGACGCGAGTCTCAAAGGTTGGGGGACCTGTGGTCCAAACTGGACAACTTCAGAGTCTCTGGTCAGATCACGGAAGATTGCTGTCAATTAACTGACCTAGTACTCAGGCCAATTTCGAACGCACTGCACCAAGCGGTGCATATGCTCCGATCTCAGACAAGGAGAAATTCGAGGTTGCATGGCCATGCGGGAGGTGGCTCGAATCCTCAATTGGGTCAACCGTCACCAGGTGATATTGTCGCCAGTGTTTGTTCTGGAGGGACAACTGGAAGGCAGCTTACCTGGCTGTCAAAATGTTCATCCAGGCTACTGGGATTTGGCTTTTCAAGCGTTCCAGATGATGGTCCAGCAGTGGAATTACCCAGGGATCTAATGGCATGTCGCCAACAGTCATCAAACATTCCAGTTTGTGGCCACAACAAGAGCTCCAGAGGCTGTGGCAGTGGATGCTCTCACAATGGTGTGGCCGTACAGTTTTGTGCATCTGTTTCCACCGTTTCTGCTGTTTCCACGGTTGCTAAAGCAGACCACACAAGAGTCCACGAGGGTCAGACTAGTGGTGCCGCATTTGCCTGGAAGAGCATGGTTCTCGGATCTCCGCAACCTACTTGCAGTCGAGCTTTGACCACTTCCACCACGTGAATACCTGTTACAACAAGGTTTGTTCTTTTACCCCGATTTAACGTGGCTGCGTTTGATGGGGTAGTTCTTATAACCGTCCTCTTCAGCAGAGAGAACGTTCTGTAATTTGTTCTACCAACCATGTTACGGGCTAAGAAGCCAGTTACGGCAGCTCAGTAGCGTGTCTATATAGCTTGGTGTGAAGCTCGGAAAGTTCCGACATAATCTTTCAGGTTAACAGTATTTTTGTTTTTAATATTTTTTTACAGACTGGGTTAGGTGGAGGACTAAAAGCCAAAGTGCAGGTCTTTGCTTTGTCAATTACCTTTAAAGGCGTTTCGCTCTTTTGCCGATTGTACACACCTTCCTGCAAGGTGTCTTCAGAGGACGGCCTTTGAGTTAGATTTGGTACAATGTTCATATTTTGAACCCTTGCATCAAGTGGAGGATAAGTCATTTGGAAAACAGGTTGTCTTAGCCATGGCATCAGCAAGACGTGTTTTTAACATTGGGTGCTTTGTCATCCAACCCACCGTATCTGGTGTTTTATCATCATAGAGCCGAACTTCGTACGAATTCCGTTGTTCTGACCAAAGATGTTACACATCACTAAATCAATCGTAGTTCCTGTGTTACCAGACGGTTCAGGAATTTCAGTTACTTTAGATGTGGTACGCGCAATACGCGTTGATGTAGGCCAAACCTCAAGTGTACGTAAAACAGACGCATGGTTTGGTCTCTATTATGTAGTAAGATGGCTTGGCCAGCTTCCAAGCAGACCTTATGCGATACGTCAGATTTGGCTTCATCATAGGCTAAGTTCTTCGTAACGTCATAGGCAGACTACAGCCGCCTACATCAGGGTCAGACCATTTCACACGTTCTTAGGAACGTCATGGTCAGGCTACAACCGCCTACGACATTCTTTGGGAATGTCAGGGGCAGCAGGTCATGGAGCGTCTACGATGCATCTTAAACGAGCTGCGACATGGTCATCTGTGCATGACCATCAGTACGCTTTTTGGTGCACTTTTCCAAGTTGGATACGTTTACGACATCGGCAATCTAGCTTTGGCCGTATAGTGTTACAGGTGCTAAACAGCTCTCCCGCCCATGGGGGAAGCTTTGGTACGTCCCAAGAGTACTCCAGTGACCCCTAGTGGATGAAAAAGAATAGGATTTTGGTACTTACCAGGTAAATCTTTTTTTTTTTTTTTTTTTTTAATCCATAGGGGGCACTGGACGCCCACCCAGAGCAGTTTTACCTGTTTGTGGTAAGTTCAGGGGATCTTAAGTAGAGATGAGCGGATTCGGTTTTACTCGGTTCTCAAAAACGAATCTTATTGGCTCACGGATGTCACGTGTTTTGGATAGCCAATAAGATTCGGTTTTGAGAACCGAGTAAAACCGAATCCGCTCATCTCTAATCTTAAGGTAACACAGTATCGCCAATGGTCACGATGTTAGGGTGATAACTATCAGATGACACCATAATAGATATCCGTTACGTTGTGTCAACTTTAGTGTTGACCATTATATTATAATGTTAGATGTAATTCTCTAGGGTTCATATAATGTTATATGTAATTCTCTATGGTTCATCCTCTCTATCGCTCCTGTTCAGCTCAGTAAAAATACTGAAGTCTCTATGGGAGTATGGAGGGGGTAACCAGTTGCTAATTTAAATATTTAAATGTGCCATTCCCGGCTACGCCCAATCCATATCCCAAGAGTACTCCAGTGCCCCCTATGGATTCAAAGAAAAGGATTTACCTGGTAAGTACCAAAATCCTATTTTTACTTGCAGGGGGTCAGATTAGAAGTGCTCCTTCCCTGCATCTCACTAGAGGTCCATCTTTCTCAAAGTACAATATGTCCAATTCTCAGTACATGGAGAAAAAAATAGGACTTTAATAGCTACCGGTAAATCCTTTTCTCTAACGTCCTAGTGGATGCTGGGGACTCCGTAAGGACCATGGGGATAGACTGGCTCCACAGGAGACATGGGCACTTTAAGAAAGAATTTAGGTTCTGGTGTGCACTGGCTCCTCCCTCTATGCTCCTCCTCCAGACCTCAGTTTGATACTGTGCCCAGACGAGCTGGGTGCTTTTCAGTGAGCTCTCCTGAGTTTGCTGAGAGAAAGTATTTTGTTAGGTTTTTTTATCTTCAGGGAGCTCTGCTGACAACAGACTCCCTGCATAGTGGGACTGAGGGGAGAGAAGCAGCCCTACTCTCTGAAGCTAAGTCCTGCTTCTTAGGCTACTGGACACCATTAGCTCCAGAGGGATCGTACGCAGGATCTCACCCTCGCCGTCCGATCCCAGAGCTGCGCCGCCGTCCCCCTCGCAGAGCCGGAAGACAGAAGCTGGGTGAGTATGAGAAGCAAAGAAGACTTCACAGGCGGCAGAAGACTCCGTCCTTCACTGAGGTAACGCACAGCACTGCAGCTGTGCGCCATTGCTCCCACACACCTCACATACTCCGGTCACTGTAAGGGTGCAGGGTGCAGCGCCCTGGGCAGCATTTGGGACCTCTTTTGGCAAAAGTTAAACATATATACAGCTGGGCACTGTATATATGTATGAGCCTCCGCCAAAAATTGCATATTTAAGCGGGACAGAAGCCTGCCGCCGAGGGGGCGGAGCTTCTTCCTCAGCACTCACCAGCGCCATTTTTTCTCCACAGCTCCGCTGAGAGGAAGCTCCCCAGGCTCTCCCCTGCAGATACACGGTAGAAGAGGGTAAAAAGAGAGGGGGGGCACATAATTAGGTGCAAAAAACAATATATAAACAGCAGCTACTGGGTTAACATTAGGTTACTGTGTTATTCCTGGGTTTATAGCGCTGGGGTGTCTGCTGGCATACTCTCTCTCTGTCTCTCCTAAGGGCCTTGTGGGGGAACTGTCTTTAAAAAGGGCATTCCCTGTGTGTGTGGTGTCTGTACGCTTGTGTTGACTTGTCTGATGAGGAAGGCTATGTGGAAGCAGAGCGGGAGCAAATGAATGTGGTGTTTCTGCCGACGGCGCCGACACCTGATTGGATGGATATGTGGAAGGTTTTAAATGATAATGTTAATTCCTTGCATAAAAGGTTAGAAAAAGCTGAAGCCTCAGGACAGTCAGGGTCCCAACCCGTGCCTGATCCTATGTCGCAGAGGCCGTCAGGGACTCAGAAGCGCCCACTATCCCAAATTGTTGACACAGATACCGACATGGTTTCTGACTCCAGTGTCGATTGCGATGAAGCAAAGTTATAGCCAAAATTGGCTAAATCCATCCGTTATATGATTATAGCAATTAAGGATGTGTTGCACATCACAGAGGAAATCCCAGTTCCTGACAAGAGGGTACATATGTATGGGGAAAAGAAGCCGGAGGTAACCTTTCCCCCCTCACACGAGCTAAATGAGTTACGTGAAAAGGCTTGGGAATCTCCAGATAAAAAAAACTGCAGATTTTCAAAAGGATTCTTATGGCATATCCTTTCCCGCCAACAGACAGGTTACGCTGGGAATCCTCCCCTAAGGTGGACAAAGCTTTAACACGCTTATCCAAGAAGGTAGCCCTGCCGTCACAGGATACGGTTATCCTCAAAGATGCTGCGGATCGCAAACAGGAGGTTACCCTGAAGTCCATTTATACACATTCCGGTACCTTACTGAGGCTGGCGATCGCGTCGGCCTGGGTGTGTAGTGCTGGAGCAGCATGGACGGATACAATTTCTGAGGAAATTGATACCTTAGACAAGGATACTATATTGTTGACCTTGGGGCATATTAAAGACGCTGTCCTATATATGAGAGATGCTTAAAGAGACATTAGTCTGCTGGGTTCTAGAATAAATGCTATGTCACTTTCTGCCAGAAGGGTCCTGTGGACTCGGCAATGGACAGGTGATGCCGACTCAAAAAGGCATATGGAGGTTTTACCTTACAAGGGTGAGGAATTGTTTGGGGAGGGTCTCTCGGACCTGGTCTCCACAGCTACTGCTGGAAAGTCAAATTTTTTGCCATATGTTTCCTCTCAGCCTAAGAGAGCACCGTATTATCAAATGCAGTCCTTTCGATCACAGAAAAACAAGAAAGTCCGAGGTGCGTCCTTTCTTGCCAGAGGCAGGGGCAGAGGAAAGAAGCTGCACAACACAGCTAGTTCCCAGAAACAGAAGTCCTCCCCGGCCTCTACAAAATCCACCGCATGACGCTGGGGCTCCACAGGCGGAGCTAGGCTCGGTGGGGGCATGTCTTCGAAATTTCAGCCACAAGTGGGTTCACTCCCAGTTGGATCCCTGGGCAATAAATATTGTGTCTCAGGGATACAAGCTGGAATTCGAGGAGATGCCCCCTCACCGATACCTCAAATCGGCCCTGCCAGCTTCCCCCCACGAGAGGGAAATAGTGTTAACTGCAATTCACAAATTGTATCTTCAACAGGTGGTGGTCAAGGATCCCCTCCTTCAACAAGGAAGGGGTTATTATTCGACCATGTTTGTAGTCCCGAAACCGGACGGTTCGGTCAGACCCATATTGAATTTAAAATCCCTGAACATATACCTGAAAAGGTTCAAGATGGAATCGCTGAGAGCGGTCATCGCAAGCCTAGAAGGGGGGGATTTTATGGTGTCTCTGGACATAAAGGATGCATACCTTCATGTCCCCATTTATCCACCTCATCAGGCGTACCTCAGATTTGTGGTACAGGATTGTCATTACCAATTTCAGACGTTGCCGTTTGGTCTCTCCACGGCACCGAGAATATTTACCAAGGTAATGGCGGAAATGATGGTACTCCTGCGGAAGCAAGGAGTCACAATTATCCCATGCTTGGACGATCTCATAAAAGCGAGATCAAGAGAGCAGTTGCTAATCAGCGTAGCATTTTCTCTGGAAGTGTTACGGCAACACGGCTGGATTCTAAATATTCCAAAGTCGTAGTTGGTTCCTACGACTCGTCTGCCTTTCCTGGGCATGATTCTAGACACAGACCAGAAAAGGGTTTATCTCCCGATGGAGAAAGCTCAGGAACTCATGACACTGGTCAGGAACCTATTAAAACCAAAACAGGTGTCAGTGCATCACTGCACTCGTGTCCTGGGAAAGATGGTGGCATCATACGAGGCCATTCCCTTCGGCAGGTTCCATGCGAGGACTTTTCAATGGGACTTACTGGACAAGTGGTCCGGATCACATCTTCAGATGCATCGGTTAATCACCCTATCCCCCAGGGCCAGGGTGTCACTCCTGTGGTGGCTGCAGGGCGCTCACCTTCTCGAGGGCCACAGATTCGGCATTCAGGACTGGGTCCTGGTGACCACGGACGCAAGCCTCCGAGGTTGTGGTGCAGTCACACAGGGAAGAAATTTCCAAGGTCTGTGGTCAAGTCAAGAGACTTGCCTTCACATCAACATCCTGGAACTAAGGGCCAAATACAACGCCCTACGTCAAGCGGAGACCCTGCTTCGCGACCAACCGGTTCTGATTCAGTTAGACAACATCATCGCAGTGGCTCATGTAAACCGCCAAGGCGGCACAAGGAGCAGAGTGGCGATGGCGGAAGCCACCAGAATTCTTCGCTGGGCGGAGAATCACGTAAGCGCACTGTCAGCAGTGTTCATCCCGGGAGTGGACAACTGGGAAGCAGACTTCCTCAGCAGACACGACCTCCACCCGGGAGAGTGGGGACTTCATCAGGAAGTCTTCGCACAGATTACAAGTCGGTGGGAACTGCCACAGGTGGACATGATGGCATCCCGCCTCAACAAAAAGCTACAGAGGTATTGCGCCAGGTCAAGAGACCCTCAGGCGATAGCTGTAGACGCCCTGGTGACACCGTGGGTGTTCCAGTCGGTCTATGTATTTCCTCCTTTTCCTCTCATACCCAAGGTGCTGAGGATAATAGGAAAAAGAGGAGTGAGAACAATACTCATTGTTCCAGATTGGCCACGAAGGACTTGGTATCCAGATCTGCAAGAAATGCTCACAGAGGACCCGTAGCCTCTGCCTCTAAGACAGGACTTGTTGCAACAGGGGCCCTGTCTGTTCCAAGACTTACCGCGGCTGCGTTTGACGGCATGGCGGTTGAACGCCGGATCCTAGCAGAGAAAGGCATTCCGGATGAGGTCATTCCTACGCTGATAAAGGCTAGGAAGGATGTGACAGCTCAACATTATCACCGTATATGGCGAAAATATGTTGCTTGGTGTGAGGCCAGGAATGCTCCTACGGAGGAATTCCAGCTGGGCCGTTTCCTTCACTTCCTACAGTCCGGAGTGAATTTGGGCCTAAAATTGGGTTCCATTAAGGTCCAGATTTCGGCCCTATCCATTTGTTTTCAAAAAGAGTTGGCTTCTCTACCTGAAGTTCAGACGTTTGTAAAGGGAGTGCTGCATATTCAGCCCCCTTTTGTGCCTCCAGTGGCACCTTGGGATCTTAACGTGGTGTTGAGTTTCCTGTAATCCCACTGGTTTGAACCACTCAAAACGGTGGAGTTGAAATATCTCACGTGGAAGGTGGTCATGCTATTCGCCTTGGCTTCGGCTAGGCGTGTGTCAGAGTTGGCGGCTTTGTCACATAAAAGCCCCTATCTGGTTTTCCATGCGGATAGAACAGAATTGCGGACCCGTCCACAATTTCTGCTGAAAGTGGTTTCATTCTTTCATATAAACCAACCTATTGTGGTGCCTGTGGTTACTACTGACTTGGAGGATTCCGAGTTACTTGATGTGGTCAAGGCTTTGAAGGTTTATGTATGCTTATCCTGTATGCTTCCAACAAGCTTGGTGCTCCTGCTTCAAAGCAAACTATTGCTTGCTGGATCTGTAAGACTATTCAGCAGGCTCATTTTGCGTCTGGATTGCCGCTGCCAAAATCAGTTAAGGCCCATTCCACTAGGAAGGTGGGCTCTTCTTGGGCGGCTGCCCGAGGGGTCTCGGCATTACAGCTTTGCCGAGCGGCTACTTGGTCAGGTTCAAACACTTTTGCAAAGTTCTACAAGTTTGATACCCTGGCTGAGGAGGACCTTGTGTTAGCTCAATCGGTGCTGCAGAGTCATCCGCACTCTCCCGCCCGTTTGGGAGCTTTGGTATAATCCCCATGGTCCTTACGGAGTCCCCAGCATCCACTAGGACGTTAGAGAAAATAAGATTTTACTTACCGGTAAATCTATTTCTCGTAGTCCGTAGTGGATGCTGGGCGCCCGTTCCAAGTTCAGACTTCTTCTGCAATACTTGTATATAGTTATTGCTTCAATAAGGGTTAAGTTATGGTTGCATCAGGGTTTGACCTGATGCTCTGTTATTTGTCATACTGTTAACTGGTTGTTATCACAGGTTATACGGTGTGATTGGTGTGGCTGGTATGAATCTTGCCCTGGATTACCGAAATCCTTTCCTTGTACGGTCAGCTCTTCAGGGCTCAGTTTCTCTGAGGTCTGGAGGAGGGGCATAGAGGGAGGAGCCAGTGCACACCAGAACTTAAATTCTTCTTAAAGTGCCCATGTCTCCTGCGGAGCCCGTCTATCCCCATGGTCCTTACGGAGTCCCCAGCATCCACTACGGACTACGAGAAATAGATTTACCGGTAAGTAAAATCTTATTTTCTATGATGTCCTTGAGGATGTTGGGGACACCAAAAGAACCGTGGGATATAGATGGATCCGCAGGAGACATGGGCACTTTAAGACTTTCAAAGGGGGCGTGACCTGGCTCCTTCCTCTATATCCCTCCCCAGACTCAGTTTAGAAAATGTGCCCTGCGAGATGGAGGCACTCGGGGGAGCTTTTACAGTTTCTCTGAAAATACTTAATGTTAGGTTTTTTATTTTGGGGAGATCTGCTGGCAACAGACTCCCTGCTTCGTGGGAAAGAGGGGAGAGCAGTCTAGACCCACTTCTAATGAGTTTCAGGGCTCTGCTGCTGCTGACAGGATGCCTTCAGCTCCTGAGGGGAAATGAACGCCGGGCTCTCCTGGATGCTCGATCCCACAGCTTGCCGCCCCCCCCCTCTTCAAGTCAGATGACAGGTGAGTATGTGAGGAAAAGGGGTTCACTACGATATGCCGGCGGTCGGGCTCCCGGCGACCAGCATACCGGCGCCGGGAGCCTGACCGCCGGCTTACCGACAGTGTGGCGAGCGCAAATGAGCCCCTTGCGGGCTCGCCACGCTACGGGCACGGTGGCCGCTATTTTATTCTCCCTCCAGGGGGGTCGTGGACCCCCACGAGGGAGAATAAGTGTCGGGATGCCGTCAGTCGGCATACTGAAGACCACCCGAGGAAAAGACATCTCTTAAACAAAGACGGCATATAGAGGTACCTCGCAGCATGATTTGCTCAGTGCGTGCCAGGCTCCCGGACTGTACACACCGCTGGGTGTAGGGGGGGGGGGCGCGCCCTACACCCAGCGGTGTGTACAGTCCGGGAGCCTGGCACGCACTGAGCAAATCATGCTGCGCGGTACCTCTATATGCCCTGGGGAGCTAAAAATACCTCATAAATAAGGCTGGCATATCTGTAAAGTGCCCTGGCACTGCCCGCAAACCCTGCCAGGATAAACATGTAAAAAAAAAAAATGGGAAGAAGCACGCCATGTTGGGGGCGGGGCTTCTTCCTCCAGGCTCACTTGGCGCCATTTCCTCCTCCAAGCAGCAGCGCTGTTCCTTCCTCACAGCAGACAAGTACCAGGGGCTATAAAAACGAGGGGGGGGGGCAGATTATTTCTATACAGATATATAGCTCTGCAGCTGACACTTGAGGGTGTTTTTAGACCTGCACTTTGGCGCTGGGGTGTGAGCTGGCTCCTTTCCTTTTGTTCCCTCACAGGCTTTTCTTTGGGTGCTGTTAGGGAGACATGTCTGAGGCAGAATTTTCCTCTCGGGGATAATTTATTGGACACCAAATGTTTTGGGGATCCTGTCTGCACCGCCGACGGCTGATTGGTTAACTGCTTTAAATGCTAATGTTACACTGTTAAATCAAAAGTTTACTGAATCCGACTCTCAACTGCAGATTTGGAAGAAATCAGTAGATGATGCTTTATTACAAGGGTCACTGAAACGTGGTGTTGACCAATTAGATGACGGATACCGACACGGACTCCTGATACCGGTGCCGATTATGCTGATTCTAGATTAGATCCTAAATTGGCTAAGAGTATTCAATATATGATTGTAGCTGTCAAAGACATATTACATATTGATGAGGACCCCTTTACACCAGAAACGAGGGTCCTTATTTACAAGGAAAAGAGACGCTCTGTTTCTTTTCCTCCTTGTTTTGAACTAAATGACCTTTTGATGGCATTTGGAATACACCTGATAAGAAATTTCTCATCCCTAATAGGATCAAGGTGGCATACTTCTTTCCTGCAGCTGATAGGGATAAGTGGGAAACACCACCCACAGTAGACAAAGCCCTAGCACGCTTGTCAAAACAGGTAGCGCTCCCTGCAGCTCAGTCAACGACTCTTAAGGAGCCGGCTGATCGTAAGCAGGAGGCTACTTTAAAAGCTATATTTACTACCACGGGAACGCAGCTTAGACTGCTTATTGCGTCAGCGTGCGGCTAGGCGTGCACTATGGGCTCATCAATGGAATGCTGACGCGGATTCCAAGAAAAACATGGAGTCCCTTCCCTTTAAGGGTGGGGAACTGTTTGGTGACGGCCTTACTGATTTAGTATCAGCGGCCACTGCGGGTAAGTCTACTTTTCTCTTACGTCCTAGAGGATGCTGGGGACTCCGTAAGGACCATGGGGAATAGACGGGCTCTGCAGGAGACATGGGCACTAAAAAGAACTTTAGACATGGGTGTGCACTGGCTCCTCCCTCTATGCCCCTCCTCCAGACCTCAGTTTGATCCTGTGCCCACAGGAGACTGGGTGCATTACAGGGAGCTCCTGAGTTTCCTGAAAGAAATTTTGTTAGGTTTTTTATTTTCAGGGAGCCTGCTGGCAACAGGCTCCCTGCATCGAGGGAATGAGGGGAGAGAAGCAGGCCTACTTAAATGCTAGGCTCTGCTTCTTAGGCTACTGGACAACATTAGCTCCAGAGGGAGTCTGAACTCTCCCCTGCTTAACACGGTGACAGAGGGTTTGAAAGAAGGAGGGGGGCACATAATTTGGCGCAGTGTTATATATGTATTAAAAGCGCTATCTGGGTAACTTTTCCCTGGGTCATTGGCGCTGGGTGTGTGCTGGCATACTCTCCCTCTCCAAAGGGCCTTGTGGGGGAACTGTCTCCAGATAAGAGAATTCCCTGAGTGTGGTGTGTCGGTACGCGTGTGTCGGCATGTCTGAAGCGGAAGGCTCTTCTAGGGAGGAGGTGGAGCAAATGAGTGTGGTGTCTCCGTCTGCAACGCCGACACCTGACTGGATGTGTGGAATGTTTTAAATGCAAATGTGAATTTATCGCACAAAAGGTTGGACAAAGCGGAGTCCAGGGAGTGTACAGGGAGTCAAAACCTGCCTGTCACTATGTCGCAGGGGCCTTCTGGGTCTCAAAAGCGCCCACTATCCCAAATAGTAGACACGGATTCTGACTCCAGTGTCGACTACAATGATGCAAAGTTGCAGCCAAAACTGGCAGCATATGATTATTCCCCCATCTCATGAGCTGAACGAGTTATTTGAAAAGGCTTGGGAATCTCCAGACAAAAAAGTGCAGATTCCCAAAAGGATTCTTATGGCGTACCCTTTCCCGGCTAAGGACAAGATACGGTGGGAATCCTCCCCAAGGGTGGACAAAGCATTGACACGCTTATCCAAAAAGGTAGCGCTGCCATCTCAAGATACGGCAACCCTCAAGGATCCTGCTGATCGCAAGCAGGAGACTACCTTGAAGTCAATTTGCACACATTCTGGTACCTTACTCAGACCGGCTATAGCGTCGGCTTGGGTTTGTAGCGCTGTAGCAGCGTGGACGGATACCTTATCTGCGGATATAGATACACTGGATAAGGAAACCATTTTATTGACCCTGGGTCATATTAAAGATGCTGTCCTATATATGAGAGATGCTCAGAAAGACATTGGCCTACTGGGTTCCAGAGTCAACGCTATGGCGATTTCGGCTATACGAGTCCTATGGACCCGACAATGGACGGGTGATGCCGACTCGAAGAGGCATATGGAGGTTTTACCTTACAAGGGTGAGGAATTGTTTGGGGAAGGTCTCTCGAACCTAGCAATTGGGCAAAACCATGTGCACTGCAGGGGAGGCAGATATAACATGTGTAGAGAGAGTAAGATTTGGGTGGGTTATTTTGTTTCTGTGCAGGGTAAATACTGGCTGCTTTATTTTTACACTGCAAATTAGATTGCAGATTGAACACACCACACCCAAATCTAACTCTCTCTGCACATGTTATATCTGCCTCCCCTGCAGTGCACATGGTTTTGCCCAATTGCTAACAAAAATCCTGCTGCGATCAACTTGGAATTACCCCCCTAGTTTCCACAGCTACGGCAGGTAAATCGGCTTTTTTACCTTATGTTTCCTCACAGCCTAAGAAAACGCCACATTATCAGAGGCAGTCCTTTCGGTCGCATAAACCCAAGAGTACGGGGATCGTCCTTTCTTGCCAGAGGTAAGGGCAGGGGGAAAAAGCTGCCAACCACAGCTAGTTCCCAGGAGCAGAAGTCCTCCCCGGCCTCTACAAAATCCACCGCATGACGCTGGTGCTCCGCTGAGGGAGTCCGCCCCAGTGGGGGCACGTCTTCGACTTTTCAGCCACATCTGGGTTCACTCACAGGTGGATCCCTGGGCAATAGAAATTGTTTCCCAGGGTTACTATCACTGACCTGGTTTGGGAGTGTTGTGAACTCGGGGCTTCTTCCGGTGACCGGGAAGAGGAACCGCTACTGGGTCGCAGTAGAGATGGCCGGATGTAGGTCTTCCTCATGCAGGATTAAGACGGCAGGCAAGAGGCACGGAGGAATACTTGAAGGTCTCCTGAAAGACAAGACTTGTAAAGATACTGAATGCTGAGGCACAGAGGTACTGGAGGCACTGAGGTGCTGGAGGCACGGAGGTGCCGGAGGAACAGCGATGCTGAGTGCTGAGGCACAGAGGTGCTGGAGGCACTGAGGTGCTGGAGGCACAGGTATTGGAGGCACGAAGGTACGTGGGGGCGCGTGGGCGCTTGGAGGCACGGAGGTGCTTGGAGGCACGGAGGTGCTTGGAGGCACGGAGGTGCTTGGAGGCACGGGGATGCAGGCACGGAGACCGCAGGAACGTGGGAGCTCTGGAGATCACAGCTTCTGACGGCAGAATCGATGATACTCAGGCGCCGGGTCTCTGCCCGGCGTCTGGCTTTGAATCTCCCGCCCTTGCCTGATTGGCGGAGCGGACAGGTGACGTCAGTCCTGCTCCGCCTCCATGACCACACTCATGATGGCGGCGCCCTCGCTCCGGGAAGCCGGAGAGGAGACACACCGACCCGACGCCGGAACCCGGAGACCGCCGGGGGAGAGAGGCGCCAGGTAATCCAAGTCACACGCAGAGACAAGCGCGGCCGCCGCTGCCTGCGATGTGTGACAGTTACAAGCTGAAATTCGAAGAGGTGCCTCCTCGCCGCTTTTTCAAATCGGCCATTCCAGCTTCTCCCCCAGAGAGGGAGATAGTTTTAAATGCAATTCAAAAATTGTGTCTCAACAAGTGGTGGTCAAAGTTCCCCTGCTTCAGCAGGGGATGGGGTATTACTCAACCCTGTTTGTAGTCCCGAAACCTGACTGTTCGGTCAGAGCCATTTTAAATTTAAAATCCTTAAACCTATACTTAAAAAGGTTCAAGTTCAAGATGAAATCGCTCAGAGCGGTCATCGCCAGCCTGGAAGGGGGGGATTATATAGTGTCCCTGGACATAAAGGATGCATACCTTCATGTTCCCATATATCCACCTCATCAGGCGTTCCTGAGCTTTGCGGTACAGGATTGTCATTACCAATTTCAGACGTTGCCGTTTGGGATTTCCACGGCCCCGAGGATTTTCACCAAAGTAATGGCGGAAATTATGGTGCGCATGCGGGTTGCCACAATTATCCCGTACTTGGACGATCTCCTAATAAAAGCGATATCACGTGAGCAGTTGCTGAACAGCGTATCACTTTCCCTGAAGGTGTTGCAACTGCACGGCTGGATTCTCAATACCCCGAAGTCAAAGTTGGTTCCAGCAACTCGTTTGCCTTTCTTAGGCATGATTCTGGATACGGACCAGAAAAGGGTTTATCTTCCGATAGAAAAGGCCCAAGAATGAATCTGGTCAGGGATCTATTGAAGCCAAAAAAGGTGTCAGTGCATCACTGCATTCGAGTTCTGGGAAAGATGGTGGCGTCTTACGAGGCCATTCCTTTCGGAAGGTTCCATGCGAGGACTTTCCAATGGGACCTTCTGGACAAGTGGTCCGGGTCACATCTACAGATTCATCAGATGATCACCCTGTCCCCCAGGACCAGAATATCTCCCCTGTGGTGGCTGTAGAGTGCTCACCTTCTAGAGGGTCGCAGGTTCGGCATTCAGGACTGGGTTCTGGTAACCACGGACGCGAGCCTCCGAGGTTGGGGAGCAGTCACACAGGGAAGAAACTTCCAAGGTCTCTGGTCAAGCCAGGAGGCTTGTCTTCACATCAATGTCCTGGAGTTGAAGGCCATATACAACGCCCTTCGTCAAGCGGAGAATCTGCTTCGCGACCTACCGGTTCTGATTCAGTCAGACAACATCACCGCAGTGGCTCATGTAAACCGCCAAGGCGGAACAAAGAGCAGAGTGGCAATGGCAGAAGCCACCAGGATGCTTCGCTGGGCGGAAAATCATGTAAGCGCTCTGACAGCAGTTTTCATTCTGGGAGTGGACAACTGGGAAGCAGACTTCCTCAGCAGACACGATCTACATCCAGGAGAGTGGGGACTTCATCAGGAAATCTTCGTGGAGATTGGAAGTCAGTGGGGACTGCCTCAGATAGACATGATGGCGTCACGCCTCAACAAGAAACTACAGAGATATTGCGCCAGGTCAAGGGACCCTCAGGCGGTGGCAGTGGATGCCCTGGTGACACCGTGGGTGTTCCAGTCGGTCTGTGTGTTTCCTCCTCTTCCTCTCATCTCCAAGGTATTGAGAATCATAAGAGGAGTACAGACAATTCTCATTGTTCCAGATTGGCCTGGTATCCGGATCTGCAGGAAATGCTCACAGAAGATCCGTGGCCTCTTCCTCTCAGAAAGAACCTGTTACAACAGGGGCCCTGTCTGTTCCAAGACTTACCGCGGCTGCGTTTGACGGCATGGCGGTTGAACGCCGGATCATAGCGGAAAAGGGCATTCCGGATGAGATCATTCCTATTCTGATAAAGGCTAGGAAGGACGTGACAGCAAAACATTATCACCGCATATGGCGGAAGTATGTTTCTTGGTGTGAGTCCAGGAATGCTCCTCCGGAAGAATTCCATGTGGGCCGTTTCCTTCACTTCCTACAGACTGGAGTGAATTTGGGCCTAAAATTAGGCTCCCTTAAGGTTCAGATTTCGGCCCTATCCATTTTCTTCAAAAGGAATTGGCTTCTCTCCCAGAAGTACAGACTTTTGTGAAGGGAGTGCTGCATATCCAGCCTCCTTTTGTACCTCCAGTGGCACCCTGGGACCTTAACGTGGTGTTGCGGTTCCTTAAGTCTCACTGGTTTGAACCACTTAAAACGGTGGACTTAAAGTATCTCACTTGGAAAGTGGTCATGTTGTTGGCCTTGGCATCGGCTAGGCGAGTGTCGGAGTTGGCGGCTTTATCTCACAAAAGCCCCTATCTGATTTTCCATCTTTTCATATGAACTAACCTATTGTGGTGCCTGTGGCTACATGGGCCTTGGAGGACTCAGAGTCCCTTGATGTGGTCAGGGCTTTGAAAATTTATGTGGCCAGAACGGCTCGGGTCAGGAAAACAGAGGCACTGTTTGTCTTTTACGCAGCCGACAAGGTTGGCGCTCCTGCTTCGAAGCAGACTATTGCTCGCTGGATCTGTAACACGATTCAGCAGGCCCATTCTACAACTGCATTGCCGTTACCAAATTCTGTAAAGGCCCATTCCACTAGGAAGGTGGGCTCTTCTTGGGCGGCTGCCCGAGGGGTCTCGGCATTACAGCTGTGCCGAGCTGCTACTTGGTCGGGTTCAAACACCTTTGCAAATTTCTACAGGTTTGATACCCTGGCTGATGAGGACCTCATGTTTGCTCAATCTGTGCTGCAGAGTCATCCGCACTCTCCCGCCCGATTGGGAGCTTTGGTATAAACCCCATGGTCCTTACGGAGTCCCCAGCATCCTCTAAGACGTAAGAGAAAATAAGATTTTAAACCTACCGGTAAATCTTTCTCCTAGTCCATAGAGGATGCTGGGCGCCCGTCCCAGTGTGGACTACATCTGCAAGACTTGTATATAGTTTTTGCTTACATAAGGGTTATGTTACAGTTTTGATCAGTCTCAGGCTGATGCTGTTTTGTTTCATATGGTTAACTGGTTCGTATATTCCTGGTTATACGGTGTGGATGGTGTGGGCTGGTATGAATCTTGCCCTTAGATTAACAAAAATCCTTTCCTCGTACTGTCCATCTCCTCTGGGCACAGTTTCTCTAACTGACGTCTGGAGGAGGGGCATAGAGGGAGGAGCCAGTGCACACCCATGTCTAAAGTTCTTTTTAGTGCCCATGTCTCCTGCGGAGCCTGTCTATTCCCCATGGTCCTTACGGAGTCCCCAGCATCCTCTACGGACTAGGAGAAGAATATTTATCGGTAGGTTTGAAATCTTACTATTTACCTAATGCTCCTGCGCAACAGAAGAAACTGCACTATCAAATACAGTCTTTTCGGCCCAACAAATATAGAAAAGGCAGAGGTAACTTCTTCCTCGCTACCAGAGGTAGAGGAAGGGGCAAGAGAACTCCCGCTTCCTCGAGTTCACAAGAGCAGAAGTCCTCCCTGGCTTCCGCCAAATTCACCACATGACGCCGGGTCTCCCCTACAGGAGACCGCACCGGTGGGGGCATGTCTAAGGCTTTTCAGTCAGGTTTGGGTTCGTTCGGACCTGGACAGTTGGGTGTTACAAATTGTGACCCAAGGATACAAACTGGAATTTCAAGACGTTCACCCCCCCCCCCCCCCTCCCCCATTTTTTCAAATCACCCTTACCAGTTTCGCTTCCAGACAGAGCTCTAGTCTGTGGAGCGATACAAAAATTATGTCAAAATCAGGTTGTGATCCTGGTCCCCCGGGCGCAACAAGGGGAAGGGTTTTATTCAAGCCTATTTGTAGTGCCAAAGCCGGATGGCTCTGTACGACCAATCCTCAACCTAAAATATCTAAATTTTTTCCTGAATAAATTTCAAATTCAAGATGGAGTCTCTCCGAGTGGTGATCTCCAGCCTGGAGGAGGGGGCATTCATGGTGTCTTTGGACATAAAGGATGCCTACCTTCATGTTCCCATTTATCCCCATCATCAGAGTTATATCCGGTTTGCAATCCAGGATACTCATTACCAATTTCAGACGTTGCCGTTTGGCCGGGCCACGGCTCCGAGGATTTTCACAAAAGTCATGGTAGAAATTATGGTTCTCAGAAAAAGAGGAGTTACAATTATCCCGTACTTGGACGATCTCCTGATAAAGGCGAGGTCCAAGGACTGGTACAGGACATTGCACTGTCTCTGTCGCTTCTACAACAGCACGGCTGGCTCTTGAACCTGCCGAAATCCCACTTAATTCCAACAACCCGGTTGGCATTTTTGGGTATGATTCTGGACACTGTCCAGCTGAGAGTGTTCCTCCCTCCGGAGAAAGCACTGGAAATTCAGAGTTTGGTAAAACTCATTCTGAAACCACCAACTGTCTCCATTCATCAATGCATTCGATTGCTGGGGAAGATGGTGGCGGCATACGAGGCCCTCCAATTCGGGAGGTTCCATGCCAGAGTGTTTCAGTGGGACCTGTTGGACAAGTGGTCCGGATCCCACCTTCATATGCACCGGAGGATAGTTCTATCCCCCAACACCAGAATATCACTCCTGTGGTGGCTACACAGCTCTCACCTCTTAGAAGGATGCAGATTCGGGATCCAAGACTTGATCCTAGTGACCACGGATGCAAGTCTCCGGGGTTGGGGAGCAGTCACACAAGGGGTGACCTTCCAAGGAAGATGGTCAAGTCAGGAAACTCTTAACATAAACGTGCTGGAGTTGAGGGCCATTTACAACGGCCTTCTACAAGCGGAGCATCTTCTTCGAAACTGGCCTGTCCTGATCTAATCGGACAATGTGACAGCAGTAACGTACATAAACCGCCAAGGCGGCACAAAGAGCAGAACAGCAATGGCAAAAGCCACAAAGATTCTTCGCTGGGCAGAGACTCGGGTAAGCGCTCTGTCGGCAATTTTCCTTCCGGGAGTGGACAACTGGGAAGCAGACTTCCTCTGCAGAAAAGATCTACATCCAGGAGAGTGGAGCCTCCATCAGGAGGTCTTCTCCCTACTAACGAATCTAAGGGGGGTTCCCCACATAGACATGATGGCGTCCCGCCACAACAAAAAACTACTAAAGTGTTGTTCCCGGTCCAGGGACCCTCAGGCGGCCGCAGTGGATGCGCTGACGTCACCTTGGGTGTATCCGTCGGTGTACGTTTTCCCTCCGCTTCCTCTCATTCCAAAGGTTCTGAGAATCCTAAGAAAATCAGATTCCAGCGCTCCTTGTAGTTCCGGACTGGCCAAGGAGAATTTGTTACCCGGATCTTCAGGAGTTGTTAGTCGAAGATCCATGGCCTCTTCCTCTTCGCGAGGATCTGCTGCGGCAAGGGCCGTTCGTCTATCAAGACTTATAGCGGCTACGTTTGACGGCATGGCGTTTGAACGCCAGATTTTAGCCCGTAAGGGTATTCCCGATGAAGTCCATCCCCCTCTCTTATCCTTGCTAGGAAGGGTGTGACGTCGAAATACTATCACCGTATTTGGAGGAAATATGTTTCCTGGTGCGAGTCCAATTAAGCTCCATAAAAGTGCAGATTTCTGCTTTGTCAATTTTCTTTCAGAAACAATTGACCTCACTTCCTGAGGTGCAGACCTTTGTAAAAGGGGTCCTGCACATCCAACCTCCTTTTGTGGCACCTTGGGACCTTTAATGTGGTTTTGACATTCCTAAAATCACATTGGTTTGAACCTTTAAAGTGGAGTTGAAATTCCTCACTTGGAAGGTTGTCATTTTGTTAGCATTGGCATCCGCAAGGCGGGTGTCTGAATTGGCGGCCTTGTCTCACAAGAGCCCTTATTTGATCTTCCATGAAGATAGGGCAGAATTGAAAACTCGGCAACAATTTCTGCCAAAGGTGGTATCCTCTTTTCATATTAACCAACCTATTGAGGTGCCAGTGGCTACTGGCACTTTGGCTGAGGAAAAGTCTCTGGATGTCGTCAGAGCTTTGAAAATTTACGTTGCCAGAACGGCTCTAGTTAGAAAAACAGAGTCTCTGTTTGTGCTATATGCTCCTAATAAACTTGGGTATCCTGCTTCCAAGCAGACCATTGCCCGCTGGATATGTCACACGATTCAGCAGGCTCATTCCACGGCAAGTTTGCCGTTACCTTAAACGGTAAAAGCCCATTCCACTAGGAAGGTGGGCTCATCCTGGGTGGCTGCCCGGGGTGTCTCGGCATTACAACTTTGCCGAGCTGCTACTTGGTCGGGGTCAAACACGTTTGCTAAGTTTTACAAGTTTGATACCTTGGCCGATGAAGACCTAAAGTTGGGTCAATCGGTGCTGCAGAGTCATCTGCCCGTTATAGAGCTTTGGTATAATCACATGGTTCTTTTGGTGTCCCCAACAGCCTCAAGGACGTCATAGAAAACAGGATTTTAATACCTACCGGTAAATCCTTTTCTATAAGTCTGTAGAGGATGTTGGGCGCCCGTCCTAGTGCGTACTGTATCTGCAGTTTATTTCTGGTTACACACAGGTTGTGTTTTGGTTTCTTCAGCTTGTTGATGAATTTAGTTCATGTCCGTTGGCATGTGTTCAGTTGAATGGCATGTTTATGGCGTGAGCTGGTATGATGCGCACCTTGTTGTTTAATTCCTTTCCTCAAAATGTCCATCTCTCCGGGCACAGTTCCAAACTGAGTCTGGGGAGGGATATAGAGGGAGGAGCCAGGTCACGCCCCCTTTAAAAGTCTTAAAGTTCTAATGTCTCCTGCGGATCCGTCTATATCCCATGGTTCTTTTGGTGTCCCCAACATCCTCAAGGAAGTAATAGAAAAGGATTTACCGGTAGGTATTAAAATCCTGTTTTCTCAGAGTCCGTAGAGGATGCTGGGGACTCCAAAAGGGCCATGGGGTATAGACGGGATCCGTAGTTATAGGAACTGTGCCCATTGGAGATGGACATTTCGAGGAAAGGATTTTTGTTAAACTAAGGCGTGAACATACCAGCCCACACCACAAACACACCGTACAACTGGATTAGCAGGAATACCAGATAACAGTATGAACTAACAGCAACAAGCTGAACACAACTGATACACAACCTTTGTGCGACCGAAAACAAGTATCAATACAAACTGCAAGAAACAGTCCGCGCTGGGATGGGCGCCCAGCATCCTCTACGGACTAGGAGAAAAGGATTTACCGGTAGGTTATCAAAATCCTATTTCTCTTACGTCCTAGAGGATGCTGGGGACTCCGTAAGGACCATGGGGTATAGACGGGCTCCGCAGGAGACATGGGCACCTATAAAGAACTTTTAGTATGGGTGTGCACTGGCTCCTCCCTCTATGCCCCTCTTCCAGACCTCAGTTAGATCTTGTGCCCAGAGGAGATAGGGTGCATTACAGGGAGCTCTCCTGAGTTTTCTGTTAAAAGAATTTTGTTAGGTTTTTTATTTTCAGGGAGCTCTGCTGGCAACGGACTCCCTGCATCGTGGGACTGAGGGGAGAGAAACAGACCTACTTCTTAAGACAGGCATGGCCAAACTGCGGCCCTCCAGCTGTTGAGAAACTACACATCCCAGCATGCCCTGACACAGCCTTAGCATTCTTTGACCGCAAAACTGTGTCAGGGCATGCTGGGATATGTAGTTTCTCAACAGCTGGAGGGCTGCAGTTTGGACATGCCTGTCTTAAGAGTTGAAGGGCTCTGCTTCTTCGGCTACTGGACACCATTAGCTCCAGAGGGAGTCGGAACACAGGTCTCACCTTGGGGTTCGTCCCGGAGCCTCGCCGCCGTCCTCCTCACAGAGCCGGAAAAAAGAAGCCGCGTGAGTATGAGAAGAAAAGAAGACTTCAAGGCGGCAGAAGACTTCAGATCTTCCTGAGGTAACGCGCAGCAGTAAGCTGCGCGCCATTGCTCCCACACAACACACACACACGGCACTGATGGGTGCAGGGCGCATGGGGGGGGGGGCGCGCCCTGGGCAGCAATAAACCTCATTACTGGCAGTAAACACGTTTATTAGGCTGCGGAGGCAGTAAATAAATGATCCCCAGCCAATTTTTGTTTGTAGAAGCAGGACCGAAGCCCGCCGCTGGAGGGGGCAGAGCTTGATCCCTCAGCACTAACCAGCGCCATTTTCTCCGCAGAAGCTGCAGAGAACGCTGGCTCCCCGGACTCTTCCCTGCTGAACGAGCTCAGAGGGCTGGAAAAAGAGGAGGGGGGCACATTACAGGCGCAGTGAGTGAGAAAATCAGTGTATTTTCATATAAAATCGCTATTTGGGTTTATTCCAGTGTCAGTTTGCACTGGGTGTGTGCTGGCATACTCTCTCTCTGTCTCTCCAAAGGGCTTGCTTTAGGGCAGGCATGTCCAAACTGTGGCCCTCCAGCTGTTGAGAAACTACACACATGCCCTGACACAGCTTTAGCATTCTCTGACAGCAAAACTGTCAGGGCATGCTGGGATGTGTAGTTTCACAACAGCTGAAGGGCCGCAGTTTGGACATGCCTGCTTTAGGGAATTGTCCCCTTATAGCTATATCCCGGTGTGTGTGTGGGGTGTCGGTATGTGTGTGTCGGCATGTCTGAAACGGAAGGCTTATCCAAAGAGGAGGTGGAACAGATGAGTGGTGTGTCCCAGTCGGTGGTGGCATATGTTAAATGCAAGTGTAGCTTCATTACATAAGAGGCTGGACAAAGCAGAGTCCAGGGTGTCGACGGGAGGTCAATCTACAGATTACACCGACTCACAGGGCCCGTCTGGGTCTCAGAAACGTCCCTTCTCAATAGTGGACACAGATACCGACACGGACTCTGATTCCAGTGTCGACTATGATGAAGCGAGATTGCACCCTAGGGTTACAAAAAGTATTCAGTGCATGATTATTGCTATAAAAGATGTTTCTCTGACGTCCTAGTGGATGCTGGGAACTCCGTAAGGACCATGGGGAATAGACTGGCTCCGCAGGAGACTGGGCACTCTAAAAGAAAGATTAGGTACTATCTGGTGTGCACTGGCTCCTCCCACTATGACCCTCCTCCAGACCTCAGTTAGATTTCTGTGCCCGGCCGAGCTGGATGCACACTAGGGGCTCTCCTGAGCTCTTAGAAATAAAGTTTATTTTAGGTTTTTTATTTTACAGTGAGACCTGCTGGCAACAGGCTCACTGCATCGAGGGACTAAGGGGAGAAGAAGCGAACCTACCTGCTTGCAGCTAGCTTGGGCTTCTTAGGCTACTGGACACCATTAGCTCCAGAGGGATCGACCGCATGGAACTGGCCTTGGTGTTCGTTCCCGGAGCCGCGCCGCCGTCCCCCTTACAGAGCCAGAAGCAAGAAGAGGTCCGGAAAATCGGCGGCAGAAGACTTTGGTCTTCACCAAGGTAGCGCACAGCACTGCAGCTGTGCGCCATTGCTCCTCATGCACACTTCACATTCCGGTCACTGAGGGTGCAGGGCACTGGGGGGGGCGCCCTGAGGGCAATATATGACACCTTGGCTGGCAAATCTACATCATATATAGTCCTAGAGGCTATATAGATGTAAAATTACCCCTGCCAGTATTCCAGAAAAAGCGGGAGAAAGTCAGTTGAAAAAGGGGCGGGGCTTCTCCCTCAGCACACTGGCGCCATTTTCTCTTCACAGAGCAGCTGGAAGACAGCTCCCCAGGCTCTCCCCTGTAGTTTTCAGGCTCAAAGGGTTAAAAAGAGAGGGGGGGGGGCACAAAATTTAGGCGCAATATTGTATATACAAGCAGCTATTGGGAAAAATTCACTCAATATAGTGATAATCCCAAAATTATATATCGCTCTGGTGTGTGCTGGCATACTCACTCTCTGTCTCCCCAAAGGGCTGTGTGGGGTCCTGTCCTCAGTCAGAGCATTCCCTGTGTGTGTGTGTGCGGTGTGTCGGTACGGCTGTGTCGACACGTTTGATGAGGCTTATGTGATGGCAGAGCAGATGCCGATAAATGTGATGTCGCCCCCTGTGGGGCCGACACCAGAGTGGATGGATAGGTGGAAGGTATAAACCGACAGTGTCAACTCCTTACATAAAAGGCTGGATGACGTAACAGCTATGGGACAGCCGGCTTCTCAGCCCGCGCCTGCCCAGACGTCTCAAAGGCCATCAGGGGCTCAAAAACGCCCGCTCCCTCAGATGGCAGACACAGATGTCGACACAGAGTCTGACTCCAGTGTCGACGAGGTTGAGACATATACACAATCCACTAGGAACATCCGTTACATGATCCCGGCAATAAAAAATGTGTTACACATTTCTGACATTAACCCAAGTACCACTAAAAAAGGGTTTTATGTTTGGGGAGAAAAAGCAGGCAGTGTTTTGTTCCCCCATCAAATGAGTGAATGAAGTGTGAAAAAGCGTGGGTTCCCCCGATAAGAAACTGGTAATTTCTAAAAAGTTACTGATGGCGTACCCTTTCCCGCCAGAGGATAAGTTACGCTGGGAGATATCCCCTAGGGTGGATAAGGCGCTCACACGTTTGTCAAAAAAGGTGGCACTGCCGTCTTAGGATACGGCCACTTTGAAGGTACCTGCTGATAAAAAGCAGGAGGCTATCCTGAAGTCTGTATTTACACACTCAGGTACTAGACTGAGACCTGCAGATAGTGCTGCTGCAGCGTGGTCTGTAACCCTGTCAAACAGGGATACTATTTTGCGAACATAAGACGTCGTCTTATATATGAGGGATGCACAGAGGGATATTTTGCCGGCTGGCATCCAGAATTAATGCAATGTCCATTCTGTCAGGAGGGTATTAGAGACCCGACACTGGACAGGTGATGCTGACTTTAAAAGGCACATAGAGCCTTATAAGGGTGAGGAATTGTTTGGGGATGGTCTCTGGGACCTCGTATCCACAACAACAGCTGGAGAAAAAAAAAACATTTACCTCAGGTTTCCTCACAGCCTAAGAAAGCACTGTATTATCAGGTACAGTCCTTTCGGCTTCAGAAAAGCAAGCGTGGGTTCCCCCGATAAGAAACTGGTAATTTAAAAAAAAAAATTACTGCTGGCGTACCCTTTCCCGCCAGAGGATAGGTCACGTTGGGAGATATCCCCTAGGGTGGATAAGGCGCTCACACGTTTGTCATAAAAGGTGGCACTGCCGTCTTAGGATACGGACACTTTGAAGGAGCCTGCTGATAAAAAGCAGGAGGCTATCCTGAAGTCTGTATATACACACTCAGGTATTATACTGAGACCTGCAATTGCCTCAGCATACATAGTGCTGCTGCAGCAGGGTCTGATACCCTGTCAGATAATATTAATACCATAGACAGGGAGAATATGGTGCTAACATAGAGCATATTAAAGACGTAGTCTTATATATGAGGGATGCACAGAGGGATATTTGCCGGCTGGCGTCCAGAATTAATGCAAGGTCCATTCTGCCAGGAGGGTATTAGAGACCCGGCAGTGGACAGGTGAAGTTGACTTTAAAAGGCACATAGAGCCTTATAAGGGTGAGGAATTGTTTGGGGATGGTCTCTGGGACCTCGTATCCACAGCAACAGCTGGGAATTTTTTTTTTTACCTCCGGTTTCCTCACAGCCTAAGAAAGCACGGTATTATCAGGTACTGTCCTTTCGGCTTCAGAAAAGCAAGCGGGTCAAAGGCGCTTCCTTTCTGCACAGAGACGACGGAAGAGGGAAAAAGCTGCACCAGTCAGCCAGTTCCCAGAAACAAAATTCTTCCCCCGCTTCCTCTGAGTCCACCGCATGACGCGGGGGCTCCACAGGCGTAGCCAGGTACGGTGGGGGGCCGCCTCACAAATTTCAGCGATCAGTGGGCTCGCTCACAGGTGGATCCCTGGATCCTTCAAGTAGCATCTCAGGGGTACAAGCTGGAATTCGAGGCGTCTCCCCCCCGCCGTTTCCTCAAATCTGCCTTGCCGACAACTCCCTCAGGCAGGGAGGCTGTGCTAGAGGCAATTCACAAGCTGTATTCCCAGCAGGTGATAGTCAAGGTGCCCCTACTTCAACAAGGAAGGGGTTACTATTCCACACTGTTTGTGGTACCGAAACCGGACGGTTCGGTGAGACCCATTTGAAATTTGAAATCCTTGAACACATACATAAAAAAATTCAAGTTCAAGATGGAATCGCTCAGGGCGGTTATTGCAAGCCTGGAGGAGGGGGATTACATGGTATCCCTGGACATCAAGGATGCTTACCTACATGTCCCCATTTACCATCCTCACCAGGAGTACCTCAGATTTGTGGTACAGGATTGCCATTACCAATTCCAAACACTGCCGTTTGGACTGTCCACGGCACCGAGGGTCTTTACCAAGGTAATGGCAGAAATTATGATACTCCTTCGAAAAAAGGGAGTTTTAATTATCCCGTACTTGGACGATCTCCTTATAAAGGCGAGGTCCAAGGAGCAGTTGTTGGTCGGAGTAGCACTATCTCGGGAAGTGCTACAACAGCACGGATGGATTCTATACATTCCAAAGTCACAGCTGGTTCCTACCACACGCCTACTGTTCCTGGGGATGGTTCTGGACACAGAACAGAAAAAAGTGTTTCTCCCGCAGGAGATAGCCAAGGAGCTGTCATCACTAGTCGGAGACCTCCTGAAACCAAAACAGGTATCGGTGCAGCACTGCACACGAGTCCTGGGAAAAATGGTAGCTTCTTACGAAGCAAAATTCCATTCGGCAGGTTCCATGCAAGAACCTTTCAGTGGGACCTCTTGGACAAGTGGTCGGGATCGCATCTTCAGATGCATCGGCTGATAACCCTGTCTCCAAGGACCAGGGTATCTCTACTGTGGTGGCTGCAGAGTGCTCATCTTCAAGAGGGCCGCAGATTCGGCATACAGGACTGGGTCCTGGTAACCACGGATGCCAGCCTTCGAGGCTGGGGGGCAGTCACACAGGGAAGAAATTTCCAAGGACTTTGGTCAAGTCAGGAGTCGTCCCTACACATAAATATTCTGGAACTGAGGGCCATTTACAGTGCCCTAAGTCTGGCAAGGCCTCTGCTTCAAAACCAGCCGGTACTGATCCAATCAGACAACATCACGGCAGTCGCCCATGTAAACCGACAGGGCGGCACAAGAAGCAGGATGGCGATGGCAGAAGCCACAAGGATTCTCAGATGGGCGTAAAATCACGTCTTAGCACTGTTCATTCCGGGAGTGGACAACTGGGAAGCAGACTTCCTCAGCAGACACGACCTACACCCGGGAGAGTGGGGACTTCATCCAGAAGTCTTCCAACTGTTGGTAAACCGTTGGGAACGGCCACAGGTGGACATGATGGCGTCCCGCCTAAACAAAAAACTAGATATTGCGCCAGGTCAAGGGACCCTCAGGCAATAGCTGTGGACGCTCTAGTGACACCGTGGGTGTACCAGTCGGTTTATGTATTCCCTCCTCTGCCTCTCATACCAAAGGTACTGAGAATAATAAGAAAACGAGGAGTAAGAACGATACTCGTGGTTCCGGATGGGCCAAGAAGAGCTTGGTACCCAGAACTTCAAGAAATGATATCAGAGGACCCATGGCCTCTACCGCTCAGACAGGATCTGCTACAGCAGGGGCCCTGTCTGTTCCAAGACTTACCGTGGCTGCGTTTGACGGCATGGCGGTTGAATTCCGGATCCTAAAGGAAAAGGGCATTCCGGAAGAAGTCATTCCTACGCTGATAAAAGCCAGGAAAGAAGTAACCGCAAACCATTATCACCGTATTTGGCGGAAATATGTTGCGTGGTGTGAGGCCAGGAAGGCCCCTACAGAGGAATTTCAGCTGGGTCGTTTTCTGCACTTCCTACAGTCAGGGGTGACTATGGGCCTAAAATTGGGTTCCATTAAGGTCCAGATTTCGGCTCTGTCGATTTTCTTCCAGAAAGAACTGGCTTCACTGCCTGGAGTTCAGACATTTGTAAAGGGAGTGCTACATATTCAGCCCCCTTTTGTGCCTCCTGTGGCACCTTGGGATCTCAACGTGGTGTTGAGTTTCTTAAAATCACATTGGTTTGAGCCACTAAAAACTGTGGATTTGAAATATCTCACGTGGAAAGTGGTCATGTTATTGGCCTTGGCTTCGGCCAGGCGTGTGTCAGAATTGGCGGCTTTGTCATGTAAAAGCCCTTATCTGATTTTCCATATGGATAGGGCAGAATTGAGGACTCGTCCCCAGTTTCTCCCTAAGGTGGTATCAGCTTTTCACTTGAACCAACCTATTGTAGTGCCTGCGGCTACTAGGGACTTGGAAGATTCCAAGTTACTGGACGTAGTCAGGGCCTTAAAAATGTATATTTCCAGGACGGCTGGAGTCAGGAAAACTGACTCGCTTTTTATCCTGTAGGCACCCAACAAAATAGGTGCTCCTGCTTCTAAGCAGAATATTGCTCGCTGAATTTGTAGCACAATTCAGCTGGAGCATTCTGCGGCTGGATTGCCGCATCCTAAATCAGTAAAAGCCCATTCCACGAGGAAAGTGGGCTCATCTTGGGCGGCTGCCCGAGGGGTCTCGGCTTTACAATTTTGCCGAGCTGCACTTGGTCAGGGGCAAACACGTTTGCTAAATTCTACAAAATTGATACCCTGGCTGAGGAGGACCTTGAGTTCTCTCATTCGGTGCTGCAGAGTCATCCGCACTCTCCCGCCCGTTTGGGAGCTTTGGTATAATCCCCATGGTCCTTACGGAGTTCCCAGCATCCACTAGGACGTCAGAGAAAATAAGATTTTACTCACCGGTAAATCTATTTCTCGTAGTCCGTAGTGGATGCTGGGCGCCCATCCCAAGTGCGGATTGTCTGCAATACTTGTATGTAGTTATTGCCTAACTAAGGGTTATTGTTGAGCCATCTGTTGAGAGGCTCCGTTATATTTCATACTGTTAACTGGGTGTAGTATCACGAGTTATACGGTGTGATTGGTGTGGCTGGTATGAGTCTTACCCGGGATTCAAAATCCTTCCTTATTGTGTCAGCTCTTCCGGGCACAGTATCCTAACTGAGGTCTGGAGGAGGGTCATAGTGGGAGGAGCCAGTGCACACCAGATAGTACCTAATCTTTCTTTTAGAGTGCCCAGTCTCCTGCGGAGCCCGTCTATTCCCCATGGTCCTTACGGAGTTCCCAGCATCCACTACGGACTACGAGAAATAGATTTACCGGTGAGTAAAATCTTATTTTTGCATATCAGTGATGAACCCTCAGTGCCCGACACAAGGGTGCACATGTTTAAGGAGAAGAAACAGGTAGTAAACTTTCCTCTATCTCATGAACTTAACGAGTTATGTGAAAAAGCTTGGGACACTCCAGATAAGAAACTGCAGATTCCCAAAAGGATTCTTATGGCGTACCCTTTCCCTACACAGGGTACGTTGGGAATCCTCTCCCACAGTGGACAAGGCTTTAACACGCCTGTCCAAGAAGGTGGCGCTACCGTCCCCTGACACAGCGGCCCTCAAGGACCCTGCGGACCGCAGGCAGGAGACTACATTAAAGTCTATTTATACACATACTGGTACTTTACTTAGACCGGCAATTGCGTCGGCATGGGTATGTAGTGCAGTAGCAGCTTGGACAGATACCCTATCAGCTGACCTTGATACCCTAGATAAAGATACCATTTTGTTAACATTAGCTCATATTAAGGACGCACTCTTATATATGAGGGACGCTCAAAGAGAC
The DNA here is from genome assembly GCF_028390025.1 of Pseudophryne corroboree. Lineage (NCBI taxonomy): Eukaryota > Metazoa > Chordata > Amphibia > Anura > Myobatrachidae > Pseudophryne > Pseudophryne corroboree. The sequence continues at coordinate 62,184,761 of NC_086449.1, forward strand.
ATTGGATTACTGGGTTCAAGCGCCAATGCCATGGCTATTTCGGCGAGAAGAGCCTTATGGATCCGCCAATGGACGGGTGATGCGGACTCAAAAAAGCATATGGAGGTCTTACCTTACAAGGGTGATGTATTGTTTGGGGACGGTCTCGCGGACCTGGTTTCCACAGCTACCGCGGGTAAATCTACCTTTTTACCTTTTGTTCCCCAACAGCAAAAGAAACCTCCACAATATCAGGTGCAGTCCTTTCGGTCGCATAAGTCCAGAAGAGGTCGGGGCTCCTCTTTCCTCGCCAGAGGTAAGGGTAGAGGCAAGAGAACACCTGCTTCGGCTAGTTCTCAAGAGCAGAAGTCCTCCCCGGCTTCCGCTAAGTCCACCGCATGACGCTGGGGCTCCCCTGCGGGAGTCCACACCGGTGGGGGCACGCCTTCGACTCTTCAGCCAGGTCTGAGTTCGGTCAGACGTGGATCCTTGGGCGATGGAGATAGTTTCCCAAGGTTACAAGCTGGAATTTGAGGAGGTGCCCCCACGCCGATTTTTCAAGTCGGCCTTACCAGCTTCTACCCCAGAGCGGGAATTAGTGTTAGCTGCAATTCAAACGCTGTGTCAACTGCGAGTGGTTATCAGGGTTCCCCTGAGCCAACAGGGAAAAGGGTATTATTCAACCCTGTTTGTGGTCCCGAAGCCGGATGGTTCGGTCAGGCCCATTTTAAATCTAAAATCCCTAAACCTGTACTTGAAAAGATTCAAATTCAAGATGGAATCGCTCCGAGCGGTAATAGCTTGCCTGGAAGGGGGGAATTTTATGGTGTCACTGGACATAAAGGATGCTTACCTTCATGTCCCCATATATCCTTCTCATCAGGGGTACCTGAGATTCGCGGTACAGGATTGTCATCAGTTTCAGACGTTGCCGTTTGGGCTTTCCACGGCCCCGGGGATTTTCACCAAGATAATGACGGAAATGATGGTGATCCTGCGCAGGCAAGGAGTCACAATTATCCCATACTTGGACGATCTCCCGAGATCAAGAGATCAATTACTGGAGAAAGTGTCACTCTCTCTGAGAGTGCTTCAGCAACACGGTTGGATTCTCAATCTGCCAAAGTCACAGTTGGTTCCAACAACTCGACTAGCGTTCCTAGGCATGATACTGGACACGGGACAAAAGAAGGTTTTTCTCCCGTTGGAAAAAGCCCATGACCTCCAGAACATGGTCCGAGACCTGCTAAAGCCAAAAAGAGTGTCAGTTCATCAATGCACTCGAGTTCTGGGAAAATGGTAGCAGCCTACGAGGCCATTCCCTTCGTCAGGTTCCATGCGAGGACGTTTCAATGGGATCTTCTGGACAAATGGTCCGGGTCTCCTCTACAATTACATCAAAAAATAACACTGTCCCCCAGGGCCAGGGTGTCTCTTCTATGGTGGCTGCAAAGTGCTCGCCTTCTAGAGGGTCGCAGGGTCGGCATTCAGGACTGGGTTCTGGTAACCACGGACGCGAGCCTCCGAGGATGGGGAGCAGTCACCCAAGGAAGAAATTTTCAAGGACTGTGGTCAAGCCAGGAGTCCTGTCTGCACATCAACGTGTTGGAATTAAGGGCCATATACAACGGCCTTCAACAAGCGGAGAGTCTTCTTCGCAACCTACCGGTTCTAATTCAATCAGACAATGTCACAGCAGTGGCTCATGTGAACCGCTAAGGCGGGACAAGAAGCAGAGTCGCGATGGCGGAAGCCACCAGGATTCTTCGCTGGGCGGAAAATCACGTAAGCGCTCTGTCAGCTGTCTTCATTCCGGGAGTGGACAACTGGGAAGCAGACTTCCTCAGCAGACACGATCTCCATCCAGGAGAGTGGGGACTTCATCAAGAAGTTTTTGCAGAGATAACGGGTCTCTGGGGAGTTCCTCAAATAGACATGATGGCGTCACGCCTCAACAAGAAGCTTCGGAGGTATTGTGCCAGGTCCCGGGACCCTCAGGCAATAGCAGTAGATGCTCTGGTAACGCCATGGGTATTCCAGTCGGTCTATGTGTTTTCTCCTCTTCCTCTCATCACAAAAGTGTTGAGGATCATAAGACGAAAAAGAGTACAGACAATACTCATTGTTCCAGACTGGCCTCGAAGGGCCTGGTACTCAGATCTTCAGAAGATGCTCACAGAAGATCCTTGGCCTCTTCATCTAAGGGAGGACCTGTTACAGCAGGGCCTTTACTGACTTCGGCAACCCAGCCGAAGAATGAGGGTGCTGAATTGTATTACAAATCCAGCGGGCAATGTTCTGCTTGGAAGCAGGATTTCCAATCTTGTTGGAGGCATACAGGACAAACAGTGTTTCTGTTTTCCTAACAAGAGCCGTCCTGACGACATAAATTTTCAAAGCTCTTACGACATCAAGAGATTTTGGGACTGCCACAGCCTCCGTAGCCACAGGTACCACAATAGGTTGATTTATGTGAAACGAAGAAACCACCTTCGGCAGAAATTGCTGACGAGTCCTCAATTCTGCTCTATCTACATGAAAAATCAATTACGGGCTCTTGTGAGACAAAGCCGCCAATTCTGACACTTGTCTGGCAGAGGCCAAAGCCAAAAGCATGACCACTTTCCAAGTGAGAAACTTTAACTCAACCTTTCTCAAAGGTTCAAACCAGTGAGACATAAGAAACTGTAACACCACCTCAAGATCCCACGGTGCCACGGGTGGCACAAACGGAGGATGGATATGCAACACTCCCTTCACGAAAGTCTGAACCTCAGGAAGGACAAGCAATTCTTTTTGAAAGAAAATAGATAAAGCTGAAATTTGCACTTTGATGGAACCCAATTTCAGGCCTGCATCCACGCCTGCCTGCAAAAAATGGAGGAAAAGACCCAAATGAAACTCCTCCGCAGGAGCCGCTTTGGTTTCACACCACAACACATTTTCTCCAAATACGGTGATAATGTTTCGCCGTGACCTCCTTTCTAGCCTTAAAGAGAGTGGGGATGACCTCCCCGGGAATACCTTTCCACGTTAGGATCTGGTGTTCAACTTCCACGCCGTCAAACGCAGCCGCGGTAAGTCCGGAAACATGCAGGGCCCCTGCAGTAACAGGTCCTCTCGAAGAGGAAGGGGCCAAGGATCTTCTACTAGTAACTCCTGAAGATCCGGATACCAGGCCCTCCGTAGCCAATCGGGAACTACGAGTATTGCCTGAACCCTTGTTCGTCTTATAATCTTCAACAATTTTGGAATGAGAGGAAGAGGGAACACATACACCGACTGAAACACCCACAGAGTTACCAGGGCATCCACTGCACTGGCTTGGGGTCCCTCGACCTGGAACAATACTTCGGAAGCTTCTTGTTGAGGCGAGATGCCATCATGTCTATTTGAGGAATTCCCCAATTCCTTGTTACTTCTGCAAATACCTCTTGAGGAAGAGTCCACTCTCCTGGATGGAGATCGTGTCTGCTGAGGAAGTCTGCCTCCCAGTTGTCCACGCCCGGAAGAAAGACTGCTGACGGAGCGCTCACGTGCTGTTCCGCCCAGTGGAGAACTCTTGTGGCCTCCGCCATTGCCGTCCTGCTCCTTGTGCTGCCTTGGCGGTTTACATACGCCACCGCTGTTATATTGTCCGACTGGATCAGGACAGGGAGACCCTGCAGGAGGCCGTTGTAAATGGCTCTTAACTCGAACATTTTATGTGGAGACAAGATTCCTGGCTTGACCATTTTCCCTGGAAACTTCTTCCCTGTGTGACTGCACCCCAGCCTCGGAGACTTGCATCTGTGGTCAGCAGGACCCAGTCCTGGATTCTGAAACGGCTTCCCTCTAGAAGGTGAGAAGCGTGCAGCCACCACAGGAGAGAAATCCTGGTCCTGGAAGATAGACTTATTTTCTGGTGCATGTGCAGGTGAGACCCAGACTATTTGCTCAGCAGATCGCACTGAAACACCCGGGCATGAAACCTGCCAAACTGAATGGCTTAGTAAGCCGCAACCATCTTCCCTAGCACTCGAGTGCATTGATGAATCGACACTCTTGCCGGTCTCAGAAGTTCCTTGACCATGGTCAGGATTTATAGAGCTTTGTCCGCCGGAAGAAACACTCTGTAGTTCCGTGTCTAGGATCATGCCCAAGAAGGGCAGCCGATTTGTCGGGATCAACTGAGACTTCGGCAAATTTAGAATCCAACCGTGATGTCGCAGAACCGACAGGGAGAGTTCCACATTTCTTAGTAACTTTTCCTTTGATCTCGCCTTTATTAGGAGATCGTCCAAGTACGGGATAATTGTGACCCCTTGCTTGCGAAGGAGTACCTTCATTTTCACCATAACCTTGGTGAAAACCCTCGGGGCTGTGGGAAGCCCAAACGGCAACGTCTGAAATTGGTAATGACAATCCTGCACCGCAAACCTTAGGAAGGCCTCATGTGGATATATCGGGACATGTAAGTAGGCATCCTTTATGTGAACTGATGCCATAAAATCCCCCCCCCCCCCCCCTTCTAGGCTGGAAGAGATTCTATCTTGAACTTGCTTCGGCACTACAAAGAGGCTCGAATAGAAACCCCCCCCCCCTGTTGGACGGGGGAACCGGTACAATGACCCTCTGACACAGCTTTTGTATTGCAGCATTCACTACTTCCCTTTCTGGAAGAAAAACTGGCAAGGCTGACTTGAGAAAGCGGGGGGGGGAATAAACCCAAACCTTACTGAAGAATCGGAGACGGCCCCCCACCGGCACGGACTCCCACAGGGGAGCCCCAGTCTCATGCGCTGGACTTGGTAGAGGCGGGGGAGGACTTTTGGTCCTGGGCGCCAGGCACGGCAGGTGACCTCTTTCCCCTTCCTCTACCCTTTGAAGCGAGGAAGGACGAGCCCTTTCCTTTTTTTTTGTATTTATTAGGCCGAAAGAACTGCATCTGATAATGGGGTGCCTTTTTCTGTTGTGTAGGAACATAAGGAAGAAAAGAGGACTTACCCGCAGTAGCGGTAGACACCAGGTCAGCAAGGCCTTCCCCAAACAAGACACTACCTTTAAAAGGAACAGCTTCCATAGCTTTCTTGGAGTCTGCATCAGCATTCCATTGATGAATCCACAGTGCCCTCCTGGCCGAGACCGCCATGGCATTGGCTCTTGATCCCAAGAGGCCAATATCCCTCGCCGCATCCTTTAGGTAATCTGCAGCGTCCTTGATATAACCAAGAGTCAAAAGAATGTTACCCTTATCAAGGGTATCCATATCAGAAGCTAAGTTATCAGCCCACTTAACAATAGCACTACTCACCCACGCCGACGCCACAGCAGGTCTGAGCAATGCACCAGTAGTAACGAAAATGGCCTTCAATGTCGTCTCCTGCTTGCGATCCGCCGGATCCTTGAGGGCAGCCGTGTCAGGAGACGGAAGCGCCACCTTTTTGGACAATCGGGATAGAGCCTTGTCCTCGTTGGGTGATGACTCTCATTTCTCCCTGTCGTCAGAGGGGAAAGGATATGCCATAAAAATTCTCTTGGGAATCTGCCACCACTTGTCAGGCGACTCCCAAGCCTTTTCACAAAGAGCGTTCAGTTCATGAGAGGGGGTAAAACGTCACCTCAGGCTTTTTTCCCTTATACAAACAAACCCTCTTATCTGGAACAGGGGGCTCTTCAAAAATATGCAAAACATAGTAAAGTAGCCTCATTGAAATCGACACTGGAATCAGAGTCTGTGTTGGTATCAGTATCTGCCACCTGGGTAATTGAACGTTTATGTGACCCTGAGGGGGCCTGTACCTGAGATAAAGCGTCCTCCATGGATTTCCTCCATGTTTGTGTCTGAGAATCAGATTTATCCAGCCTCTTAGACAATAAAGCCACATTTGCATTCAGTGTACTCAACATATTCACCCAATCAGCCGTCGGCTGTGCCGATAGAATCATTCCCAAATCCTTTTCTGCACCCCCAGCAACTTCCTCCGGGGAGGAACACTCAGCCTCAGACATGTCGACACGCAGTACCGACACACCCACACTGGCCAAATAAAGGGGAAAGACCCAACAGGGAAGCCTGTAGAGAGAACACAGAGGGAGTATGCCAGCTCACACCCCAGCGCCCATATACTACAACAAATAATATATGGTGTATGCGCTGTAATATATATATATATATAATATAATATAGAAAGCACCAAATTGCATCCCCCCCGTTATGCTCCCTTGTTACTTGTAAGGAGCTTGGAGGTCCGGGCCAGCGTCTCTGCAGCGGCTGTGGAGAGAGAAAATGGCGCTGGTAAGCCGTGTGGCTAAGCCCCGCCCCTTCCTGGCGCGCTGTAGTCCCGCTCAAATTTGAAATCTTTATACTGGGGGGATATAGTATACGGTGCCCGGGCACCAAATATGCCTTGCCAGTGTAAAAAAGCCTTCAGTAACTGCTGCCCAGGGCACTTCCCCCCCCCTCACCCCCAGTGCCCTGCACCCTGTGAGTGCCGTTGGTGAAGTGTGTGGGAGCATGGAGCGCTGCGCTGTACCTCCGTCACTGAAGTCTTCTGCCGTCTGAAGCCTTCTGTTCTTCTAATACTCACCGGCTTCTCTCTTCTGGCTTCTGTGAGGGGGGTGACGGCGCGGCTCCGGGAACAAGCAGCTAGGTGCACCAAGTGATCGAACCCTCTGGAGCTAATGGTGTCCAGTAGCCTAAGAAGCAGAGCCCTTGAACGAAGAAGAAGTAGGTCTGACTTCTCTCCCCTCAGTCCCACGATACAGGGAGCCTGTAGCCAGCAGGTCTCCCTGAAAATAAAAAACCTAACAAAAGTCTTTCCAGAGAAACTCAGTAGAGCTCCCCTAGTGTGTGTCCAGTCACTCCTGGGCACAGAATCTGAGGTCTGGAGGAGGGGCATAGAGGGAGGAGCCAGTCCACACCCAGTCAAAGTCTTTTAGTGTGCCAATGTCTCCTGCGGATCCCGTCTATACCCCATGGTCCTTTTGGAGTCCCCAGCATCCTCTAGGACGTAAGAGAAAGTTGTAAAAAAAACTACAAGACTGAGTTAGAGGCTGTAAACTCACAGGGTGGGGAAGAACCAGAGATGCGCCAAATTGAAATAATTGGGAGGGGATTGTTATCCAAAACAAAGCCTAGGGGGCATGTTTATCAGATTTTTGCGTCCTATTTCCCAAAAACTATTTTCCGGGAGACCTAAAAATAACAAGATTTATGGTAAGAACTTGCAATTGTTAAATCTACGCGGTACACTGGGCTCCACAGGGAATGACATCTCCTCACTCATCTCAAAATATCTCCCTACCAGACCTCTCCGCTCTGCACAAGATCTGCGTCTCTCATCCACATGTATTACCTGTTCCCACTCAAAATTACAGGACTTTACCCGGGCTTCACCCACTCTGTGGAATGCACTCCCACGCACAATAAGACTCTCCTTTAGTCTCCAAACCTTTAAACGCTCTCTGAAAACTCATCTCTTCAGACAAGCCTACCAAATTTCAGACCCACATACATAACCTTAACAGCTTCCCTATCAAGTTACATCCCCTCTGTACAGTCCACATAAACTCACATTTTGTCTTCCAACATTGCTGGGTGATCATATCATATACAACCCATTAGGAACCTAGCAACCTGGGGAACCATTATGTAACAGGTAGCATCTATCCTTGTGTATCAATGCCTATTTCCCTATAGATTGTAAGCTTGCGAGCAGGGCCTTCCTACCTCTGTCTGTCTGTCTTTGCCCAGTTTTGTTCTATAATTGTTGTTCTAATTGTAAAGCGCAACGGAATATGCTGCGCTATATAAGAAACTGCTAATAAATAAATAAATGTAGAGTAGTATCTTGATCTGAGGCACCAACAGGCGAAAAGCTTTGACTGTTCCCAGAATGCATAGCGCCGCCTCCTCTATAGCCCTACCTCTGTGCACAGGAGCTCAGTTTTTGTTAACCAGTCCAATGCAGTAGCAGGTAGAAGACAACCGTTAGTAGCCACATATACCATTCTCACGACAGGAGAAGGTGTCAGCGGCTAATGCCTTGCCAACCCAAAGAAGCTAAGGGCGTCGGGGTGGGCGCCCTGTGGAGCCCAGTGTACCTCGCAGAAAGATTTAACAATTGTAAGTTCTTACCATAAATCTCTCGTTTTCTGCTGCGGGGTACACTGGGCTCCACAGGGAATGACATTGGGGATGTCCTAAAGCAGTTCCTTATGGGAGGGGACGCACTGTAGCGGGCACAAGAACCCGGTGTTGAAAGGAAGCATCCTGGGAGGTGGAAGTATCTAAGGCATAGAACCTTATGAATGTGTTCACTGAGGACCATGTAGCCGCCTTGCACAATTGTTCGATGGTCTCACCACGGCAGGCTGCCCAAGACAGAGTAGAATGGGCCTTAATGGTAGCAGGAGCGCGAAGGCCAACCTGTACATAAGCATGTGCAATCACCATTCTAATTCATCTGGCCAGGGTCTGCTTGTGAGCAGGCCAGCCACGTTTGTGAAAACCAAACAGTACGAAGAGAGACAGACTTCTTGATAGGAGCTGTCCTCTTCACATAAATACGTAGAGCCCGTACCACATCCAAAGACCTCTCTTTGGAAGACAAATCAGGAGAGGCAAAGGCTGGAACCACAATCTCCTGATTAAGGTGTAAAGAAGACACCACCTTAGGTAAATACCCGGGATGTGTCCTAAGAACCGCCCGATCACGAAAAATCAGATAGGGTAACCTACAAGACAAGGCACCCAAATCTGACACCCATCTAGCAGAGGCAATAGCCAACAGAAACAGTACCTTTAGAGCCATTTAAGGCTCAAACTGTGATCCTTGCAACGCCTCTAGAACCACCGACAAGTCCCAAGGAGCCACAGGCAGGACATGAGGTTGAATCCGCAACACACCCTGAGTGAACGTATGCACATCAGGTAAAGTTGCAATTATTCTCTGGAACCAAACCGACAAGGCAGAAATATGAACCTTGACGGAGGCCAGACGAAGGCCCAAGCCCAGGCCCTGTTGTAGAAAGGCCAAAAGTTTGGCCGTACTAAACTTTTGTAAGCGTCATAATGGTTAGATGCGCACCAAGCGAAGTAAGAATTCCAGACCCTATGGTAAATCCGAGCAGAAGCCTGTTTCCGGGCCCTCAACATGGCTTGAATGACTGACTCAGAAAATCCTTTGGCCCTCAAGACGGAAGCTTCAAGAGCCACGCCGTCAAAGCTAACCGCTCTAAATCCTGATATACACAGGGGCCCTGAACGAGGAGATCTGGAGGCTGTGGAAGTAGAAGGGGACGCTCTATCGAGAAACCCTGAAGGTCTGAGAACCAATGCCGTCTGGGCCACACAGGAGCGATCAGAAGTAGGATTCCTCCTTCTTGCTTGAACTTCCTTATTACTCTGGGCAGGAGTGACACCGGAGGGAGCACGTATGGCAGCTGAAAGTTCCATGGAGTTGCCAGTGCATCCACGAATGCTGCTTGAGGATCCCTTATCCTTGCTCCGAAAATCGGAACCTTGCGATTGTGTCCAGACGCCATCAGGTCCACATCTGGAAGGCCCCACCTGTCCACGAGGAGTTGAAACACTTCTGGATGGAGGCTCCACTCTCCGGTGTGTACGTCCTGACGACTGAGAGTCTGCTTCCCAGTTTAGGACCCCCGGAATGAATACTGCCGATATGGCTGGCAGATGGCGCTCCGCCCACTGAAGAATCCGTGATACTTCCCTCATTGCCATGCAGCTTCGAGTGCCGCCTTGATTGATGTACGCCACCATGGTGGCGTTGTCCGACTGTACCTGAACAGGTCTGTGCTGTATTAAATACTGGGCCAAGTTCAAGGAGTTGAACACCGCCCGCAATTCCAGAATGTTTATCGGGAGGAGTGACTCCTCCTTTGGTCCACCGACCCTGAAGGGAGTGTTGCTCCAACACCGCACCCCAACCTCTCAGACTGGCATCTGTTGTCAGAAGGACCCAGTTGGAGATCCAGAAGGGATGACCCCTGCTCAATCATTGGTCCTGAAGCCACCAGCTCAGTGTCAGACGGACCTCCGGAGACTAGATCATTTGCGACCTGATCCGGTGAGGCAGGCTGTCCCACTTGGCAAGAATCCGTTTCTGCAGAGGGCGGTAATGGAATTGAGCATACTCCACAATGTCGAAAGCCGACATGAGACCTAGCACTTGCGTTGCCGAATGTATCGACACTTGCGGACAAGATCGGATGCATCAAATCCTGTCCTGAAGCTTCAGGACTTTCTCCTGAGACGAGAACAACCGCTCGTTGTGAGTGTCCAACAATGCCTCCAGGTGCACCATGCTCAGAGCAGGGACCGGAGAAGATTTCTTTCAGTTGATAAGCCACCCGTGGGCTTGCAGATACTGGATAGTCAGATCCTGATGGGGTAGGAGAATTTCTGGGGAATTTGCCAAGATCAACAAGTCGTCCAAGTACGGTAGAATCCTGGCCCCTTGATGGTGAAGTACGGCCATCATTACTGCCATGACCTTGGTGAAGACTCGCGGAGCTGTGATCAAACCAAAAGGTAACGCCTGAAATTGGTAATGGAGGTTGCCAACTGCAAACCTCAGATATTGCTGATGTGACATTGCAATAGGAATATGCAGGCAAGCATCCTGTATGTCTGGGGAGACAATATAATCCCCAGGTTCCAAGGCCAGAACAATAGAGCGAAAAGTTTCCATACGAAACTTGGAGACCCTCACAAATTTGTTCAATGATTTGAGGTTGAGAATGGGCTGGGAGGACCCTTTCGGTTTCGGGACTAGGAACAGTGGTAAATAGTACCCCTTGCCTCTCTGAGCTAGAAGCACCTGTACTACCATTCCTGTGTCCAGGATGGACTGTACCACCGAATGATGAGTTTTTGCTTTCACCTGATCCGAAGGGACCTCTGTGAGGCAAAATCGATGAGGGGGACGATTTTTGAAGGATATGGTGTAACCTCGAGTGACTACTTCCTGTACCCAGATATCGGAAGTGGTCTTCTAACCATTCTTGGGTATACCCTAGAAGTCGGGCCCCCCACCCTGGGATCCCCCAGAGGGAGGCCCGCCCCGTCATGTGGCAGGCTTGTCGGTCTTGGAAGCAGGCTGACGGGCAGCCCAGGCCCGTTTTGGTTTGGGCTTATTAGGTTTGGAAGTGCAAGCCTGTTTCGGGTACGCCTGACCCTTTGCTTTCCCTGAAGGACGAAAGGAAGTACTCTTAGCCTTCGTTACCGAAGGGGCAGTACTAGGTAGTCATGCTGTTGTAGCAGAAGCTGAGTCAGACACTATCTTGTTGAGGTCCTTTCCGAAAAGAATGTCTCCCTTTAAAAGGGAGCACATCCAGGGTTTTCTTAGAGTCCAGATCCACTGACCAGGACCGCAGCCAGAGAATCTGACAAGCCAGTATGGATGTGGTAGAAGCCTTGGCTGCCAAAATACCAGCATCAGAAGCCGCCTCCTTAACATAATGAGAGGCTGTGACAATATATACGATAGACGTTGTCTAGCATGATCAGACGCGTTGGAAGACATCTCAGCTTCCAACTCCTGAGCCCACGCTTCAATAGCCTCTGCAGCCCATGTCGCTGCAATAGTGGGTCGATGCGCAGCACCTGCTAGGATGTAGATAGTCTTTAAACAACCCTCCACACACTTATCCATCGGTTCTTTCAGAGATGTGACGGTAGTTACAGGCAGAGCAGAGGCTACCACCAGCTGCGCCACCTGCGACTCCACTGGCGGGGGTGTCTCCCAATTTTTACTAAGTTCCGCCGTGAGGGGATAGCGAGCCAGCATCTTCCTGTGAGGCGTGAATTTCTTTCCTGGATTTTTCCAGGATTCCTGACTTATGTCAACTAAATGGTCAAAATGAGGCAAAACTTGTTTAACCACTTTCTGACGTTTAAACCTGTCCGGTTTCTTAGGAGCAGCATCCGACTCTGGGTCATCAGTAATTTGAAGAATTAGCCTGATAACCTCAAACAAGTCAGGAACATCCACCTGTGAAACTGATTCCCCAGCAGAAGTATCGGGATCAGAATCTGTGGGGTCAGTATATACGACATCCTCATCAGATGAGGTATCTGGGACGTTGGTGGATTGTGAGGAAGTAATTGCTCGCTTAGAGGACCCGTGGTCATGGGTGGGCGATGGTTAGATTTCTGCTTAGTCAGTGATTGGTTCAATTGCTTTAACGGAGAGGACAGTTGATCTGCCCATGGCGGATTAACCGCAGGGACCATAAGCGGTTGTACCGGCACAGGCGGTCCCATAGGGGGCGCAAGTCTAGTTACTAGCGTACTCAATAGCGTGGAAAAAGTAGCCCAAGGTGGGTCATTTTGAACCCCCGTTGCTACGGTCCCACTGGGGGAAGAAACCCCCCAGAACCCTCAGCTGCTATATTCTCCTCAAACGTGTCAGCAGCATCACCACCACGCAATATGGGATCAGCCCCAGCTCCGTCGCCCCTTGCAGCTGACATATCAGAAAGCTCAATGCAAAGCAACACACTACAATATCGGCAGCACAATCTACCTGACAAGAACCCCCTGTGTAGTGTATTTGCACAAACAGAGAATTCCAGAGGTATATGGGTGGTCATTCCGAGTTGATCGCAGCCAGCAACTTTTTGCTGCTGCTGCACTCAACTTGTACACGCCTATGCAGGAGTGTATTTTAGCTTAGCAGGGCTGCACAAGCAATCGCAGCCCTGCTAAGCTAAAATACACTCCCGCATAGGTGTGTACAAGTTGATTGCAGCAGCAGCAAAAAGTTGCTGGCTGCGATCAACTAAAAAAAAATTCTAGCAGAAATAGAACAGTCCTATACCTACTTACCCTGTGCGACGATCTCTGCGATGCTGGAGCCGGCTTTGACGTCAGACATCCGCCCTCCGTTCTGCTGGACATGCCTGTGTTTCTGCTGCAGGGTACACTGGGCTCCACAAGGATTCACGTCGGGGTGTATAGTAGGATCTTGATCTGAGGCACAAACAGGCTCAAAGCTTTTGACTGTTCCCAAGGTGCTCAGCGCCGCCACCTCTATAACCCTGCCTCCATGCACAGGGAGCTCAGTTTGTAAGTTGATGCCATGCAGTATGCAGGCACTTAACAGGGGGCTGCCTCATGCAGCCTATTCAGAGCTTAATTTTTTAGAATAAGATTCTTGTACAGAATACTACCAGGGCTGCAGCAGGCAAAGTCTCATAGACTTCCCTGTGTGCAGCTCTGTCATCCCCAGCGGCGCTGTATACTCCCGCACCCTGGTTGCCGGGTCACTACAGCGGAGGCTCCGGTTTCTTCTAAAAGGTCAGTCACACACACACACCGACCTCCCGGATTGTGGGGCAGCTGACCAGGGGAAGGTAAGGGTCTTCTGTGCCTGCACTTTACCGCGATCCAGCGCAGCCGTAGGAGGCGGGCTGCGCGAGCTGGCATGGACACTGATTACTGGGCAGCCGCTCCACTAGCCACCAGGGACGTTTATGGGCACAGGTCAGGGTTTTTTCTTTATATTAACCCCGTTTTCAACCGCCCCCAGGTCCCAGTGGCGATGCCAGCAGGGGGAGCAGGTCGGATCTGAGGCCCCTCTCCCCAGCCCCAGGGCGCCATTTCAGCAATGTTCCTGCCCTGGAGCTGCGTATCTCTCCCTCACTTCTGACCAGCGGCCATCGTAGATCGAGCTGAGCTGTTTCTAGGACTGCTGGGGCAAATCCTCCGCTGTAGAACCGCCTGATTGCCAGTGCTGTGCTTCTTACAGGACACATAAGTATTCTACCTGTCAAGGGACAGTGTTAGTTAAGAAAGAGTGCATACATTCAGGGTTGTGTGGTACAAACACCCTGTGATATACATCCAGTGTTTACTGTGCTTTGATATATCTATTGTTAACACATATAGCCATACTGAGTATTACTTTGTATTGCTAGTCCTGTGCAGTTTTACGGTACATAATTTCTGCATGGTACGCTTGTGACTATGGGGGTCATTCTGAGTTGATCGCTCATTGCCGATTTTCGCAACCGAGCGATTAAGGCAAAAATGCGCATTGGTACGCAGTGCACATGCGCTAAGTATTTTAACACAAAACTTAGTAGATTTACTCACGTCCGAACGAAGAATTTTCATTGTTGTAGTGATCGGAGTGTGATTGGCAGGAAGTGGGTGTTTCTGGGCGGAAACTGGCCGTTTTCTGGGAGTGTGCGGAAAAACGCAGGCGTGTCAGGGAAAAACGCGGGAGTGTCTGGAGAAACGGGGGAGTGGCTGGCCGAACGCAGGGCGTGTTTGTGACGTCAAACCAGGAACGAAACGGGCTGAGCTGATCGCAATCTGTGAGTAGGTCTGGAGCTACTCAGAAACTGCTAAGAATTTTCTATTCGCAATTCTGCTAATCTTTCGTTCGCTATTCTGCTAAGCTAAGATACACTCCCAGAGGGCGGCGGCCTAGCGTGTGCAATGCTGCTAAAATCTGCTAGCGAGCGAACAACTCAGAATGACCCCCAATATGTGTGTGTGCATGTAGCTGCTGCATGGTTGCCTTCTTACAGGGTATTTCACTCGGTGGGCTATTCCTATATTGCTATACCTGAGGGGGCCAAGTGTTTCAGGTTTTATTTTTGTTTAATATAGGATTGTTCCACGATATACTGATGGTGTATTTTCTTTTTCATCCACTAGGGGTCACTGGAGTACTCTAGGGATATGGACGGTTCCACAGGAACTAGGCACTGAATAAGTTAAAATTTGAGACTACTTCTCCCCTCCATATTCCAGAGTACCTCAGTGTTTTTTCGGTGCTCACCGAGCAACTAGGCCTGTGGAGTTTCTCCACAGTTATTGGATTTATTTTTTATTTTTCAATGTTCCACATCCCTTCCCCCCTTCCAGAAAGGCGAGGGTCCGGGATAGTGGAAGCTGCTGAAGCAGCTGTGGGTGTCGGACCTCTCTAAAAAGAGCTCCCTCACTGCCACGGGCAGGTCTAAAACCTGCAGTAAAGGCTGGACGGAACTTATAGAGAAGCCCCGTTATAGCCCTCACCACAGGGTCCAGGTATGTTGAACGGGGCGGTCAGCTCACGCTGCCGTCCCGCTGTGTGGTATACTGTGTGTGTGGCCGCCGGCCGCTGCCTTCAGCCGCCCACCGCCGTTTCCAGCGCCGCTGTCTATGCTGTGTCCCACGCCGCTCTGAGCCGCGCCGGCCACGTTGATTTATGCATAGGCCGCTCCACGGCTCTATGCAGTGCGCTCCCCGGCCCTCGATGCCGCTTCCGGCTCCTTCTCCACCATAGCCCGGCTCCGTGTATAGAGAACGATACACGGAGCACGGGGTGGGCGGAGGGGGCACACAAATGAGAGTTTTTGTAAAAGGCAGGCTCCATAGCCTAGTGAGTAACTTTGATGCCACAGTGATGTTCCCTGCACACAGAAATGTCAGGGTCACTGGATAAAATCTCATGATTCAACTCTTGTTGATAAAAGGAAGTATGTTTACTGGAATACAGCAGCGCTGCATATGTATTACAATAGGCTATTAAGTCTTTGTTAAACAGGATACATGCTGCTCATATATGTGCAGGTTTGAATGCAACATAGTATGTTTATTAAATCTGCTTACATAATTATAAGTCTGCATATTTAACCATTTTTCCTGTTGTTTTTCCAGAATTTCCTGTATTACATCTCTCCTCCATTGAAAGCGCAGGGGTGTTAAGGGGAATTTGGAATCAGGCATATTGCTCGTGCAAGTTGTTTTTTGTATTGTCTGTCTGTATAATGAGTAAGACACCAGCAAAGACTATTATTCTTATCATAACTGTTTATAATGATATTATCCCAAAGACTGCAAATATGAATCATGGCTGGGGTCAGCCAAATACTGGCTTTGTTCACTGTTGTAAAGTAAGATGTGTTATACAATTGGTCAGCACATGGTGATTATAAAACAGTATCTGTGGAGCACTGCAAGCATTGTGAGTTCAGGCTCACCTGCAGCAGCTTTGCTTAATTCACTTAGCCACACCACAATTGGATACGCCTGATCTCATCTGATCTTGGAAGCTGAGCAGTGTTGGGCCTGGTTACCCACCTGGGAATACAAGGTGCTGTAGGTACTTTTAAATCTACAGCCACACCACACTGGATACGGGACCCATTAACTAAGCTACGGTTAAGCAGCAGACATCTCAGGTTTTTTAAGCCTGTGAGTGGTCACATTTAGTTTCAGACTTCTTAGAAATTATTATACCTCTGAATCAGGATATAACTGGATATATGTATATGGGTATATAATATATATGTGTATGTGTGTATGTATGCATATGTGAAATATATATATATATATATATATATACATATATATATATATATATATACTAGGTGCTTCATCGTGCCCTACGGGCGCTCTTCACACCGTCCCAAGGGGCTACGCCCCCTTAACCCTTGCATGCCTTTCTGGGGTTTAATATTTGTATTATATGGAGTATTACCTGCATTCCTTTGTTAGTGGTTAAATATTGCACAATGAAAGGGCGTGCGATGGTGAAGGAGGCACAGCCCCTTGCGACGGCATGAACAGCACCTGCAGGGCACAATGTACAGAATGTAGCAGGTGCGGGGGGGACTGCGGATGGTGTCTGTAGATGCTGCGGGTGGAGGGGGGGCAGAAGTGGGGGTGGGGCCCAGATGGGGAAGGTTCGGGAGGTGCTGCGGGTGGGGGAGGGGCAGAGGAGTGGGGGATGCAGATGGGGGAGGGGTCCGGAGGCACTGCAGGTGGGGGAGGGGCAGGGGTGCCACGGGTGGGAGAGGGGCAGGTGTGGGGATGTTGTGGATGGGTGAAGGGTTCCGGAGGTGCTGTGGGATGGGAAGGGACGGGAGTGCCGGGGGTGGGGTAGGGGACCGCAGGCACCATGGGTAGGGTAGGGGCAGGTACGGGTGGTGCGGCGGATGGGAAAGGAGGTCTGGAGGTGCTGCAGGTGGTGGAGGAGCAGGTGCGGGGGTGCCATTGGTGGGGGAGGGGTGGGTGAGGGGGGGACCGCGGATGGAGGAGAGTGTCTGCAGATGCTGCGGGTGGAGGGGGGCAGGTGTGGGGGGAGACATATAAGGGGGGTGAATGGTGGAGGGGGCCTGGAGGTGCTTTGGGTGGTGAAGGGGCGGAGGAGTGGGAGCCACGGGTGGTGTAGGGGGTCTGGAGGCACAGCATGTGGGGGAGGGGAAGGTGCGGAGGTGTGGTGCATTGGGGAGAGGTCTGGAGGCACTGCAGGTACTGTACATGCCATAAAAGGTAGTTGGAGGGTATGCAGTAACAGGGCCAGGACAGGGGTGACAGGGTCAGAACAGGGTTGACGGGGCCAGGACAGGGGTGACAGGGTCAGAACAGGGGTGACGGTGCCAGGACAGGGGCGACGGGGCCAGGACAGAAATGACAGGGACAGGATAGGGGTGACAGGGCCAAGGTAGGGGCGGCAGGACCAGGACAGGGGTGACGGGGCCAGTATAGGGTTGACAGGGAAAGCACAGGGGTGACAGGGCCAGGATAGGGGTAACAGGACCAGCATAAGGGTGACAGGGCCAGGATAAGGGTGAAAGGGCCAGGATAAGGGTGGCAGGGGTGACAGGGACATGACAGAACACAGGGCACAGGAGAGATTGGTATTAGGGACAAAACAGTGGTGACAGACAGATGTGTCTTACCGGAGTCACTGCTGCTGGCTGCTGCTGTTCCACTCCGACCTGTTGGGATCTGCTGCTGCTGGAGACTTGGCATGGCTGACTCTCTCAGGCTGGAGTCCTGCTTCCTCTGCCCGTCCGCATCCCTCCCCCCCTCCTCAGTCACACACCGCAGACCTCGCGCAGCTGCCGGGCACTGTGGTAAGGTGAGACTGGAAATGACTGGTTAGCCCCCAGGAGATGATGCGGCTGGAGGGAGAAGGGGGTCATAGCATGCACGTGGCACGGACCTCGCGGCTGCCGGGCACTGTGGTAAGGGGAGACTGGGAGTGACTGGTTAGCTCCCAGGAGACGCTGCTGCTGGAGGGAGGAGTGGGTCGGAGCCTGCAAGCAGCTCGGATTTCTGCAGCGCTACCCGCCAGCTAAAGTGTGTGAATGAGCTGGGCGCACCTCACTGCGGGTGGCAGCGCTGCAGCTAGCGGTGGGGTTGCCGGGGCTGGAGATAACAGAGGCAGTACGGAACCTGCACAGCGGCAGGTGCCCCACAAAACTGCAGCTAAGAAGCGTGGAGTGTGCCAGAAAGTGACGCTCCTCCGCGCCAGAGAGACCCTGCTGAGTATGCCGATGTGGGGGGTCAAGCACACAGTGAGCCGGTGCCCATCTGTCTGTATGACATACCCCTCACACACCCCCATACCTCCCAAATGTCCTGATTTTCGCGGGACAGTCCCATTTTTGGGGGTCTGTCCCGCTGTCCCACTCGCGGGTCGCAGTGTCCCGTGGTGGGGGGGGGGGGGGGGCAGTTGGAAAGCTCCTGTACTCGCTGTTCTGCTTAGCAGAGCAGCGGTGAATAGTGGAGACAGAGGGAGAGGGGGCATCAGGGGTACGGATTAAGGGGGGGCAGGGGGGGTACGTACCGTTGGCCCCACAGTTTTAGGGGGCCCCCCGGCTGGAGTAGCTCTGTCCCAGCTCAGAAGCTCCCCCCCCCCCCCCCCCCCTGCCAGCAACAATGGCAGCATTGTGCTACAGTCAGCACACGCTGCTGCGTGTTGGCAGGTCTGTGGTGTTACAGGGAGGCAGCAGTCTCCCTGCTTTCTTCTGCCTGTGCGGGTGTGTAGGGGGGAGCGACCACCTCCTCTGGATTTAGCCCTAACTGAGGGGCCAAAATCCCATTAAAAAAATAAAAATCGGAATTTGCATAAGGGGGCGTGGCCGCGCGTCCGCGATTAGGCCACGCCCCCAACCCCACAACAGGCACAGCAATGAGATAGGGCTCCCCTGTCTCAAGTGCCCTGGGCCCCCCGGACTCATAATCAGCCCCTGGGGGCATGCCAGCAGCTCACAGAGCGCTGGGCATGCCCCCTCACTGACGAAAACGGGGACCCTCCCGTGAAGCCACGCCCCCTTTTCGTCGAGTGTGTGTCCCTCCCTCTGCCTGAAGAAAGCTCCTGCAGAAAGCTGGGAGGTATGCACCCCTGCCTGTGCCATGCCCATACTATCTGTTTCTGCTCCTAGTCTCCTGTAGATTTGGCCAGATCTGTGACTCATTTGACTAACTCCGCCCAGTGTTGTGACTCCGCCCAGCATTAGCAAATGAATCACAAAGTCACAGATCTGGGCTATTATATAGGAGATTATAAGGTCTGAGTATGTGTGAATATACATTGTTATATATAGAGATGAGCGGGTTCGGTTCCTCGGAATCCGAACCCCCCCGAACTTCACGCTTTTTACACGGGTCCGAGGCAGACTCGGATCTTCCCGCCTTGCTCGGCTAACCCGAGCGCGCCCGAACGTCATCATCCCGCTGTCGGATTCTCGCGAGGCTCGTATTCTATCGCGAGACTCGGATTCTATATAAGGAGCCGTGCGTCGCCGCCATTTTCACACGTGCATTGAGATTGATAGGGAGAGGACGTGGCTGGCGTCCTCTCCGTTTAGATAGAGAGTGAGACACTTGATTTACTGGAGCATTAGGAATTTAGGAGTACTCAGAGAGTGCAGAGTTTTGCTGATAGTTATACTAGTGGTGACCACCAGTTTTATTTATTATTTAATATAATCCGTTCTCTGCCTGAAAAAAAACGATACACAGTCACATACCATATCTGTGCTCAGCCTCAGTGTGCTGCATGATAATATCATCTATGTATATCTGACTGTGCTGAGTAGTGCTCACTGCTCACACAGCTTAATTGTGGGGGAGACTGGGGAGCAGTTATAGCAGGAGTACATATTTAACAGTGCACACTTTTGCTGCCAGAGTGCCAGTGTGACTGACCAGCAGTGACCACCAGTATATTGTCTGCCTGAAAAAGTTAAACACTCGTGTGTATTTTTTTTTCTTATTCTATAAACGCATTCTGCTGACAGTGTCCAGCAGGTCCGTCATTCATTATATTTCTATCTTCTTCATACTAGTAGTTTAGGAGTCTGCAGTGCTGACCGTGTCCAGCAGGTCCGTCATTATACAATATATACCTGTCCTGCAGTAGTGATATATATATATTTTTTATATCATTATCATCCAGTCTATACTAGCAGACGCGCAGTACGGTAGTCCACGGCTGTAGCTACCTCTGTGTCGGCAGTCGCTCGTCCATAATTGTATACCTACCTGTGGTGGGTTTTTTTTTTCCATCTTCTTCATACTAGTAGTTTAGGAGTCTGCAGTGCTGACAGTGTCCAGCAGGTCCGTCATTATACAATATATACCTGTCCTGCAGTAGTGATATATATATATATTTTTTATATCATTATCATCCAGTCTATACTAGCAGACGCGCAGTACGGTAGTCCACGGCTGTAGCTACCTCTGTGTCGGCAGTCGCTCGTCCATAATTGTATACTTACCTGTGGTGGTTTTTTTTTTTTCCATCTTCTTCATACTAGTAGTTTAGGAGTCTGCAGTGCTGACAGTGTCCAGCAGGTCCGTCATTATACAATATATACCTGTCCTGCAGTAGTGATATATATATATTTTTTATATCATTATCATCCAGTCTATACGAGCAGACGCAGTACGGTAGTCCACGGCTGTAGCTACCTCTGTGTCGGCAGTCGCTCGTCATCCATAAGTATACTAGTATCCATCCATCTCCATTGTTTACCTGAGGTGCCTTTTAGTTGTGCCTATTAAAATATGGAGAACAAAAATGTTGAGGTTCCAAAAATAGGGAAAGATCAAGATCCACTTCCACCTCGTGCTGAAGCTGCTGCCACTAGTCATGGCCGAGACGATGAAATGCCATCAACGTCGTCTGCCAAGGCCGATGCCCAATGTCATAGTACAGAGCATGTAAATCCAAAACACAAAATATCAGTAAAAAAAGGACTCAAAAATCTAAAATAAAATCGTCGGAGGAGAAGTGTAAACTTGCCAATATGCCATTTACCACACGGAGTGGCAAGGAACGGCTGAGGCCCTGGCCTATGTTCATGGCTAGTGGTTCAGCTTCACATGAGGATGGAAGCACTCAGCCTCTCGCTAGAAAAATGAAAAGACTTAAGCTGGCAAAAGCACAGCAAAGAACTGTGCGTTCTTCGAAATCACAAATCCACAAGGAGAGTCCAATTGTGTCGGTTGCGATGCCTGACCTTCCCAACACTGAACGTGAAGAGCATGCGCCTTCCACCATTTGCACGCCCCCTGCAAGTGCTGGAAGGAGCACCCGCAGTCCAGTTCCTGATAGTCAGATTGAAGATGTCAGTGTTGAAGTACACCAGGATGAGGAGGATATGGGTGTTGCTGGCGCAGGGGAGGAAATTGACCAGGAGGATTCTGATGGTGAGGTGGTTTGTTTAAGTCAGGCACCCGGGGAGACACCTGTTGTCCGTGGGAGGAATATGGCCATTGACATGCCTGGTGAAAATACCAAAAAAATCAGCTCTTCAGTGTGGAAGTATTTCAACAGAAATGCGGACATTTGTCAAGCCGTGTGTTGCCTTTGTCAAGCTGTAATAAGTAGGGGTAAGGATGTTAACCACCTCGGAACATCCTCCCTTATACGTCACCTGCAGCGCATTCATCATAAGTCAGTGACAAGTTCAAAAACTTTGGGCGACAGCGGAAGCAGTCCACTGACCAGTAAATCCCTTCCTCTTGTAACCAAGCTCACGCAAACCACCCCACCAACTCCCTCAGTGTCAATTTCCTCCTTCCCCAGGAATGCCAATAGTCCTGCAGGCCATGTCACTGGCAATTCTGACGAGTCCTCTCCTGCCTGGGATTCCTCTGATGCATCCTTGCGTGTAACGCCTACTGCTGCTGGCGCTGCTGTTGTTGCTGCTGGGAGTCGATGGTCATCCCAGAGGGGAAGTCGTAAGACCACTTTTACTACTTCCACCAAGCAATTGACTGTCCAACAGTCCTTTGCGAGGAAGATGAAATATCACAGCAGTCATCCTGCTGCAAAGCGGATAACTGAGGCCTTGGCATCCTGGGCGGTGAGAAACGTGGTTCCGGTATCCATCATTACTGCAGAGGCAACTAGAGACTTGTTGGAGGTACTGTGTCCCCGGTACCAAATACCATCTAGGTTCCATTTCTCTAGGCAGGCGATACCGAAAATGTACACAGACCTCAGAAAAAGACTCACCAGTGTCCTAAAAAATGCAGTTGTACCCAATGTCCACTTAACCACGGACATGTGGACAAGTGGAGCAGGGCAGACTCAGGACTATATGACTGTGACAGCCCACTGGGTAGATGTATGGACTCCCGCCGCAAGAACAGCAGTGGCGGCACCAGTAGCAGCATCTCGCAAACGCCAACTCTTTCCTAGGCAGGCTACGCTTTGTATCACCGCTTTCCAGAATACGCACACAGCTAAAAACCTCTTACGGCAACTGAGGAAGATCATCGCAGAATGGCTTACCCCAATTAGACTCTCCTGTGGATTTGTGGCATCGGACAATGCCAGCAATATTGTGTGTGCATTAAATATGGGCAAATTCCAGCACGTCCCATGTTTTGCACATACCTTGAATTTGGTGGTGCAGAATTATTTAAAAAACGAGAGGGGCGTGCAAGAGATGCTGTCGGTGGCCAGAAGAATTGCGGGACACTTTCGGCGTACAGGCACCACGTACAGAATACTGGAGCAACACCAAAAACGCCTGAACCTGCCCTGCCATCATCTGAAGCAAGAAGTGGTAACGAGGTGGAATTCAACCCTCTATATGCTTCAGAGGTTGGAGGAGCAGCAAAAGGCCATTCAAGCCTATACAACTGAGCACGAAATAGGAGGTGGAATGCACCTGTCTCAAGCGCAGTGGAAAATGATTTCAACGTTGTGCAAGGTTCTGCAACCTTTTGAACTTGCCACACGTGAAGTCAGTTCAGACACTGCCAGCCTGAGTCAGGTCATTCCCCTCATCAGGCTTTTGCAGAAGAAGCTGGAGACATTGAAGGAGGAGCTAACACAGAGCGATTCCGCTAGGCATGTGGGACTTGTGGATGGAACCCTTAATTCGCTTAACAAGGATTCACGGGTGGTCAATCTGTTGAAATCAGAGCACTACATTTTGGCCACCGTGCTCGATCCTAGATTTAAAACCTACCTTGGATCTCTCTTTCCGGCAGACACAAGTCTGCAGGGGTTCAAAGAACTGCTGGTGAGAAAATTGTCAAGTCAAGCGGAACGCGACCTGTCAACATCTCCTCCTTCATATTCTCCCGCAACTGGGGGTGCGAGGAAAAGGCTCCGAATTCCGAGCCCACCCGCTGGCGGTGATGCAGGGCAGTCTGGAGCGACTGCTGATGCTGACATCTGGTCCGGACTGAAGGACCTGCCAACGATTACGGACATGTCGTCTACTGTCACTGCATATGATTCTCTCCCCATTGAAAGAATGGTGGAGGGTTATATGAGTGACCGCATCCAAGTAGGCACGTCAGACAGTCCGTACGTATACTGGCAGGAAAAAGAGGCAATTTGGAGGCCCTTGCACAAACTGGCTTTATTCTATCTAAGTTGCTCTCCCACAAGTGTGTACTCCGAAAGAGTGTTTAGTGCCGCCGCTCACCTTGTCAGCAATCAGCGTACGAGGTTACTTCCAGAAAATGTGGAGAAGATGATGTTCATTAAAATGAATTATAATCAATTCCTCCATGGAGACATTCACCAGCAGCAATTGCCTCCACAAAGTACACAGGGAGCTGTGATGGTGGATTCCAGTGGGGACGAATTGATAATCTGTGAGGAGGGGGATGTACACGGTGATGAATCGGAGGATGATGATGAGGTGGACATCTTGCCTCTGTAGAGCCAGTTTGTGCAAGGAGAGATTAATTGCTTCTTTTTTGGTGGGGGTCCAAACCAACCCGTCATTTCAGTCACAGTCGTGTGGCAGACCCTGTCACTGAAATGATGGGTTGGTTAAAGTGTGCATGTCCTGTTTATACAACATAAGGGTGGGTGGGAGGGCCCAAGGACAATTCCATCTTGCACCTCTTTTTTCTTTCATTTTTCTTTGCGTCATGTGCTGTTTGGGGAGGGTTTTTTGGAAGGGCCATCCTGCCTGACACTGCAGTGCCACTCCTAGATGGGCCAGGTGTTTGTGTCGGCCACTTGGGTCGCTGAGCTTAGTCACACAGCTACCTCATTGCGCCTCTTTTTTTCTTTGCGTCATGTGCTGTTTGGGGAGTGTTTTTTTGAAGGGCCATCCTGCGTGACACTGCAGTGCCACTCCTAGATGGGCCAGGTGTTTGTGGCGGCCACTAGGGTCGCTTAGCTTACTCACACAGCTACCTCATTGCGCCTCTTTTTTTTCTTCTTTGCGTCATGTGCTGTTTGGGGAGTATTTTTTGGAAGGGCCATCCTGCCTGACACTGCAGTGCCACTCCTAGATGGGCCAGGTGTTTGTGTCGGCCACTAGGGTCGCTTAACTTACTCACACAGCTACCTCATTGCGCCTCTTTTTTTTCTTCTTTGCATCATGTGCTGTTTGGGGAGTATTTTTTGGAAGGGCCATCCTGCCTGACACTGCAGTGCCACTCCTAGATGGGCCAGGTGTTTGTGTCGGCCACTTGGGTCGCTGAGCTTAGTCACACAGCTACCTCATTGCGCCTCTTCTTTTTCTTCTTTGCGTCATGTGCTGTTTGGGGAGTGTTTTTTGGAAGGGCCATCCTGCGTGACACTGCAGTGCCACTCCTAGATGGGCCAGGTGTTTGTGTCGGCCACTAGGGTCACTTATCTTAGTCACACAGCTACCTCATTGCGCCTCTTTTTTTTTTTCTTCTTTGCGTCATGTGCTGTTTGGGGAGTGTTTTTTGGAAGGGCCATCCTGCGTGACACTGCAGTGCCACTCCTAGATGGGCCAGGTGTTTGTGTCGGCCACTAGGGTCACTTATCTTAGTCACACAGCTACCTCATTGCGCCTCTTTTTTTTCTTCTTTGCGTCATGTGCTGTTTGGGGAGTATTTTTTGGAAGGGCCATCCGGCCTGACACTGCAGTG
Source organism: Pseudophryne corroboree (assembly GCF_028390025.1). NCBI lineage: Eukaryota > Metazoa > Chordata > Amphibia > Anura > Myobatrachidae > Pseudophryne > Pseudophryne corroboree. The sequence continues at coordinate 62,209,860 of NC_086449.1, forward strand.
CCACTCCTAGATGGGCCAGGTGTTTGTGTCGGCCACTAGGGTCGCTTAGCTTACTCACACAGCTACCTCATTGCGCCTCTTTTTTTTCTTTGCGTCATGTGCTGTTTGGGGAGTGTTTTTTGGAAGGGCCATCCTGCGTGACACTGCAGTGCCACTCCTAGATGGGCCAGGTGTTTGTGTCGGCCACTTGGGTCGCTGAGCTTAGTCACACAGCTACCTCATTGCGCCTCTTTTTTTCTTTGCGTCATGTGCTGTTTGGGGAGTGTTTTTTGGAAGGGCCATCCTGCGTGACACTGCAGTGCCACTCCTAGATGGGCCAGGTGTTTGTGTCGGCCACTTGGGTCGCTGAGCTTAGTCATCCAGCGACCTCGGTGCAAATTTTAGGACTAAAAATAATATTGTGAGGTGTGAGGTGTTCAGAATAGACTGAAAATGAGTGTAAATTATGGTTATTGAGGTTAATAATACTTTGGGATCAAAATGACCCCCAAATTCTATGATTTAAGCTGTTTTTTAGGGTTTTTTGGAAAAAAACACCCGAATCCAAAACACACCCGAATCCGACAAAAAAAATTCGGTGAGGTTTTGCCAAAACGCGTTCGAACCCAAAACACGGCCACGGAACCGAACCCAAAACCAAAACATATATATAATACTAGGTGCTTCATCGCGCCCTACGGGCGCTCTTCACACCGTCGAAAGGGGCTACGCCCCCTTAACCCCTGCACGCCTTGCTGCGGTTCAATATTTGTATGAGTGGATAGAGGGGATAGAGAGACGCGGGCCGGTAGGGAGGGGATAGATAGAAGGGGGGCGGTAGGGAGGGGATAGAGAGACGCAGGGCCGTAGGGAGGGGATAGAGAGACGCAGGGCGGTAGGGAGGGGATATATAGAGACGCGGGGTGGTAGGGAGGGGATAGAGAGACGCGGGGCGGTATGGAGGGGATAGAGAGACGCGGGTCGGCAGGGAGGGGATAGAGAGACGCGGGGGGGTAGGGAGGGGATAGAGAGACCCGGGGCGATAGGGAGGGGATACAGAGAGGCGGGGCGGCTGGGAGGGGATAGAGAGAGGCGGGGCGGTAGGGAGGGGATACAGAGACGCGGGGCGGTAGGAGGGGATACAGAGACACGGGGCGGTAGGGAGGTGATACAGAGACGCAGAGCGGTAGGGAGGGGATACTGAGACGCGGGCGGTAGGGAGGGGATACAGAGGCATATGGAGGAGGGGATAGAGAGAGGCGGGGCGGTAGGGAGGGGATATAGAGAGGCGGGGCGGTAGGGAGGGGATAGAGAGACGCGGGGCGGCTGGGAGGGGATATAGAGACACGAGGCGGTAGGGAGGGGATAGAGAGACGCGGGGTGGCTGGGAGGGGATAGAGAGACGCGGGGCGGTAGGGAGGGGATAGAGAGACGTGGGGCGGTAGGGAGGGGATAGAGACACGCGGGGCGGCTGGGAGGGGATATAGAGACGCGGGGCGGTAGGGAGGGGATAGAGAGACGCGAGGCGGTAGGGAGGGGACAGAGAGATGCGGGGCGGTAGGGAGGGGATATAGAGACGCGGGGCGGTAGGGAGGGGATAGAGAGACGCGGGGCGGTAGGGAGGGGATAGAGAGACGCGGGGTGGTAGGGAGGGGATATAGAGACGCGGGTCGACAGGGAGGGTCCCCAGTGAGGAAGCTGATGAAGAGAGGGGGGAAAGTAGTGGAGGGGGAGGGCACCAGAAGAGGAGACTTGTGTAAAGTGGCGAGCAGACATAGAAACAGTGGGTAGAATGGCCGGAGGGACTCACCGTTGGGGCTGTGGGCTGCTGCTGCAGGCTGGTAAACAGTACAGTGTCCTGAGGCGTCCCTGGGTCAGCATTTCAGCATTACTGTTACACACATATCTCCCCCCCCCCGCAGGCGAAAAGGGGGCGTGGCCTGCTGTGAAAGGGGCGTGGCCTCGTGGGTCTTTTCTCTCTCGCTCCGGGGGTGTTTCCAGCTTGCCTGTAGATGCTGGCAGCCCCCGGAGACTGGAGAGTGTGTGCCGGCTGTGTGACAGGAGGAGAGTGCTGCAGGAGATGACGTCACTGCAGCACTCGCCTCCTGTCACAGCAGGAGAGCTGACAGCGGGATTTGTGCGGAGGAGGCGGCGAGTCTGTGTACACGGCGCAGGGAGGGCTATGAGAGCCTTCTCCTGTGCCACCCGTCCCTCCTAATGTGTATGCCGGGGGCGGCATCAGCCGTTGTTGTTGGGCCGGCGCCGCGGCCGGGGAATCAGAGCTGCTGATGGGTCGAGGGAGGGGAGAGAGAGAGATGGACAGGCAGCAGGAGCAGAGACTTGCTGACTCCGCCCACCGCTGTGACTCCACCCAGCGTTACGGGCACAGAGTCACAGATTTAGACAAATATATAGGAGATGCTGACATTAAAAATCTATTTTTCAATAAGCAAGACTACAGTGACGCAGTTGGTCGGCACACAGTGCTTATTAAACAGTATCTGTTGAGCACTGCAAACATTGTGAGTTCAGGCCTCACCTCCCCAGATTCCCAGTGGCCTAATGGATAGGACACTGCCCTCCTAAACCAGGGATTGTGGGTTCAGGTCCCATCTGGATTGCAAGTCACTACAGCAACCATTTCATCACCAGAGTTGATGTTTAAACAGCAGCTTTGCTTATTATTTTTACAGGTGGCTCTGTAGCCAAGTGGTTAGGCTTCCCTCCCACAGTGAACTTTGTGATTACATGGACACTGGTTCAGATCCTGGTTTAACAGGTGTAATATATAAAAAAAAAATAAGAAAAAAAGAAAACATGGTAGGACACCATTTTTAACATTACTTCCTGGTTCTTTGCAGGAGGTTGCTGCCCTACAACACTCAGCCTCTGGGGGAGCGGGGGGTTGTTAGGAATTTAATTTATTAATTTATTAATTGTTTTTGACAGCATGTCTCTACAGGAAGATTCACTATTGCTGGTAACCACATGCACGGTAATGCAGGTTTATACACAGATTACTTCCGTGGGGTACTTACTGGTTGGGGTACATGATCACTAAGTCTAATGCATAATCAAACAAGCAGCTTCGCTGCAGAGTCGGTCACACAGTGTGTCGGACAAATACGACTGCACAGACAGACCCTTACCGGTCCTCTTTGGGGGGAAATGCGGGCGCATGTACTGCCTGGGGGGGGAAAAAAAGATTTTTTTTTTCTGTTTTCATTTAAATTGTTGCGGTCGATTCGCCGCCAGCCCTCATAGCACCAGGCCAGTACGTTAGGTTCTCAGCGAAGGCTGAACAATTTCCAATGAGAGACAATTGCAATTATTGGCCGTTTAACTACCTATCGGAGTGTACCCTACACAGCAGTACGGCTGTTGCTTCGCCCTGCTTTGGTAAGGGTTTGAGGTAACAAGGCTGTAGTGGCAAGGCACTCCAGTTCAGGTTTGCCCTAAATAAAGACCACCTTACACTTCTTGCTGCCTACAGCTTCTGTGACGTTGGCAGTTGGTTCTTGCGTTTCAGCTTCGCTATTGGCACACAACGTCCACTTTGGCTACGTTCCAGATGAGAATAGATCACAGACCAGGTGGGGGGGGGAATCTGTTTTCCTACCATTTTCTACGCGAATTCCTGAATGATTCCGTCTCATCGACTTCAATTCCTAGGTATGATTCTCGATACGGTAAATCAAAGAATTTACCTACCCGAACAGAAGTACAGGTCATTCGTCATCTGGTACAATTAGTGCTTAAGCCACGCACAGTCTCGGTTCATTTGTGCATTCGCCTATTAGACACAATGGTAGCGGCTTTCGAAGCGCTTCAGTTCGGAAGACTTCACTCACGTCCTTTTTAACTGGATGTGCTCGCACAATGGTCGGGCTCGCTTCGGCAGATTCACTGCAGGGTGAGGTCGTCTCCAAAGGCCAGAGTGTCGCTACTCTGGTGGCTCAAGCTACAGAATCTAACCGCAGGGAAACGGTTCGGCGCCTGGAATTGGATAATTCTCACGGCGGACGCGAGTCTCAGAGGTTGGAGAGCTGTAGTTCAAAATTTTCAGCTCCAGGGTCTCTGGGCGGATCACGAAAGATTGCTGTCTATAAATGTCCTGGAACTCCGGGCAATTTACAATGCGCTACAATAAGCAGTGCACATGCTGCAGGCTCAGGCTGTTCAGGTGCAGTCAGACAACGCGACGGCGGTCGCATACATCAACAAACAAGGAGGAATGAAAAGCCGCATGGCAATGCGGGAAGTAGCTCGAATCCTCAATTGGGCCGAGGTGATTTTGTCGGCAGTATTCATTCCGGGAGTGGACAACTGAGAGGCGGATTATCTCAGCTGTCGGGATTTTTTATCCAGGATGTGCATTAAATCCAGAAGTGTTTCACATGTTGGTCCAGAGGTGGGGTTACCCGCAAGTAGACCGGATGGCATCTCGCCACAATTATCAAACGCCCCAGTACGCGTCCAGAATGAGAGATCCAAAGGCAGTGGTGGTGGATGCTCTCACAATCACGTGGCCATACAGTCTCGTGTATCTGTTCCACCGTTTTCCGCTGCTCCCTCTGTTGCTAAAACGGATCAAAAGAGAGTCCGCCACAGTCATACTAGTGGCGCCTCATTGGCATCGGAGAGCTTGGTTTCGGATCTTCGCGGTCTACTCGCGGACGTTCCTTGGCCGCTCCCACTGCGTCCGGACCTGTTACAACAGGGTCCGTTCTTTTTCTCCGACTTAGCGCGGCGGGCGTTGACAGAGTGGCTGTTGAGACAGCCCTCTTAAAAAGAGAGGGCATTCCAGAATAGGTTATACCAACCATGTTACATGCTAGTAAGCCAGTTACGGCAGCTCATTATTACAGAATTTGGCGTGCCTATATAGGTTGGTGTAAAGTTCGGAAGTTCCGACATCATCTTTTTTGTTATGTCTACAGATGGGGTTAGATGGAGGTCGGCGTTTATCCACACTAAAGGTGCAGATATCTGCGTTGTCAATTTATTTTCAAAGAAGATTGGCTCTATTGCCGTCGGTACACACCTTTATGCAGGGTGTCCTCAAAGTACAGCCTCCATTTCACTTCACTTACTGCGCCATGGGACTTGAATCTGGTTTTAGATTGCTTATAGTCTTTTTATTTCGAACCCTTACAACAAGTGGATATTAAGTTTCTCACTTGGGAAACAATTTCTCTCCTGGCCTTAGCTTCGGCAGGGCGGGTTTCAGATTTGGGTGCCTTGTCATGCAAGCCACCGTATTTAGTGTTTCATAATGACAGAGCGGAACTTTGGACGAATCCCGCTTTCCTACCAACAGTAGGGTCCTCTTTTCACATCAATCATCCAATAGTAGTTCCTGTGTTAACAGGAGATTCTGGAATTTTGGTTGGGGTACGCGCATTACGCGTTTATGTATTCCGAACGTCTGCAGTTCCTAAGACGGATACGTTGTTATCCTCTATGATGCGGCCAAGATGGGTTGGCCACCTTCTAAGCAGACCTTATCCAGATGGATACAACTGACCATACGTCAGGCTTACCTTCATGCTAGGTTACAGCCGCCTACATCAGTAACAGCTCATTCCACATGTTCTCCGGGAATGTCATGGGCAGCTGGTCGTGGAGTTCTATGACACAGCTTTTGCAGTGCGGCTACATGGTCTTCAGTGCACATGTTTGTGCGCTTTTACAAGTTTGATACTTTTGCGGCATCAGCATCTAGCTTTGGCCGTCTAGTGTTACAGGTGCCAAACAGCTCTCCCGCCCAGGGGGGAAACTTTGGTACGTCCCTAGAGTACTCCAGTGACCCCTAGTGGATGAAAAAGAAAATAGGATTTTGGTACTTACCAGGTAAATCCTTTTCTTTGAATCCATAGGGGGCACTGGACGCCCACCCAGAGCAGTTTTCCTGGCTTGTGGTAAGTTCAGGGGATCTTATGGTAACACACTCTCACCAAATGGTTCAAATTAGCAAGTTTATTGGGTTGGTGTCAACTGATAGTTGTCAGTAACGTTATGTGTCAACTTTATTGTTGTCCGTTTGTTATATGTAATTCTCCATTAACCTCTATAGCTCCTGTTCGGCTCAGTAAAAAAACACTGAGGTACTCTGGAATATGGTGGGGAGAAGTAGTCTCAAATTTTAACTTATTCAGTGCCTAGTTCCTGTGGAACCGTCCATATCCCTAGAGTACTCCAGTGCCCCCTATGGATTCAAAGAAAAGGATTTACCTGGTAAGTACCAAAATCCTATTTTTACTTGTGATTTATAGTCACCATTATAGTGTATATCTCTTGAACTCCCGGTCTGTGCTATTATAGGCACATTTTACTGAGAGTTCTTGAGAGGTATAGTGCTAGTACATTTTGAACCAGGTTGCCCATTATTGTGCACATAGTTATGTCTGCTACACGTGGCAACGACGCTGGGGCTTCTCCCACACTGTGTGGTAGTGAGGCCGCGGACGTAACAGAGGATAATATGGCAGCTGAGAGTTCGGGTTCATGGGGTTCCTTACCCCCCAGTGGGTCGGTAGCACCTGGGGCATCACAAGACCCACCTTGGGCTACATTTTCCACAGTATTAAACAGACTTGTAACTAAATTGACGCCCCCTGTGGGACCACCTGTGTCACTGCAACAGTTTATGGTCCCTGCTGTTAACCTGCCATGGGCGGATCAGCTTTCCACTCAGTTACAGCATTTGAACCGATCTATGACTAAATCTAAGTGTCACTCTCGCCTGCCTAAGACTGAGTCGTCTTCTAAGTGGGCCATTACCTCCTCCCAATCCACTGCTATTCCAGACACGTACTCTGACGAGGATGGGGCATATACTGACCCTACAGACACTGACACAGATGTTTCTGATGGGGAAGGGAAGTCATTGGTGGATGTCCCAGATTTGATTGAGACGATCAGGCTCATTCTTCAGGTGTCTGAGCCTGAGACGGTCTCCAAGAAACCGGATAGGTTTTAATGCAAGAAGGTGGTTAAACAAGTTTTACCTCATTCTGAACACCTGGTTGACATACGTCAGGATCCTGGGAAAATCCGGGGACAAAGTTCACAACGAATTAGAGACTGTTTGCTTGCTATCCTCTCTCTGCGGAGGTCTGTAAAAATTGGGAAACCCCTCCGCCTGTAGATTCTCATGTGGCGCGTATGGTTTCCTCTGCTCTGCCAGTAACTACCGTCACCTCTCTGAAGGAATAGACGGATTGACGTGTGGAGGGCTGTTTAAAAGCGATTTATACCCTAACGGGGGCTGCGCATAGGCCAACAATTGCAGAAACTTGGGCTGCTGAAGCTGTTGAGGCGTGGGCTAAGGAGCTTGAGGCGGAACTGCCTTCCAACGCATCTGAGCATGCTCGACAATGTCTCTCGTATATTGCCACAACTTCTCTGTACCTTAAGGAGGCGGCCTCCGATGCCGGGGTGCTAGCGGCCAAGGCTGCTACTACGTCCGTCTTGGCCAGACGTATCCTTTGGTTGAGATCCTGGTCAGTGGATATGGATTCCAAGAAAACCCTGGAGGTGCTTCCTTTCAAGGGAGACATTCTGTTTGGAGAAGACCTCAATAAGATTGTGGCTGATCTGGCTACTGCTAAAACAGCTTGCCTACCTAGTCCGGCTCCTTCAGCGCAGAAGGCTAAAAGTACTTTCCCTCGGCCCTTTCGTCCTCCAGGAAAAGCAAAATGTCAGGCGTACCCAAAGCAAGCTCATGCTTCCAGAACTGCCAAGCCCAGACCGAAGCGTGCCTGCGCCGCCCATCAGCCAGCTTCCAAAACTGACAAGCCTGCCACATGACTGGGCGGGCCTCCCTCTGGGGGATCACAGGGTGGGGGGCCGACTTCTAGGTTTGCCCAGGAATGGTTGAAGACCACTTCAGATACCTGGGCGAGGGAAGTTGTCGCTCAAGGTTACGCCATACCCTTCAAGAATCGTCCCCCCGCATCGATTTTGCCTGACAGATGTGCCCCTGGATCCGGCAAAAGCAAACACGTTGCACTCTGGTACATTCCCTCCTGCCCACATGAGTAGTGGTACTTCTCGCCTCTGGCTTAGAGAGGCAAGGGGTACTATTCACCGCTGTTTCTAGTCCCGAAACCGAACGGGTCCTCGCGGCCCATTCTCATCTCCAAGTTTTGTATGGAAACGCTGCGCTCTATTGTTCTGGCCATGGAGCCTGGGGACTATATGGTCTCCCTGGACATACAGGATGCCTACCTACATATTCCTATTGCGGTATCTCATCAGCAGTACCTGCGGTTTGCGGTGGGCAACCTTCATTACCAATTTCAGGCATTACCCTTTGGTTTGACAACTGCTTCCCGAGTTTTCACCAAAGTTATGGCGGTCATGACGGCTACACTCCGCCGTCAAGGGGTCAGGATCCTACCGTACTTGGACGATTTGTTGATCCTGGCAAATTCCCGAGAACTTCTCCTTTGTCATTTTTCGATCTGACGCTCCAGTGCATGAAAGCCCATGGGTGGCTGATCAACTGGAAGAAATCCTCCCTGGTTCCTGCTCGGAGCATGTTACATCTGGGAGCATTATTGGACACTCACAACCAACTGTAGTTCCTGTCTCAGGAGAAAGTCCTGAAGCTTCAGGACAGGATTCAATGCTTCCTATCTCGTCCGCAAGTGTCGATACATTTGGCAATGCTAGTGCTGGGTCTCATGGTGTCTGCTTTCGACATGGTGGAGTATGCTCAGTTCCACTCTCGCCCTCTGCAGAAGTTAATTCTGACCAAGTGGGACGGCCTGCCTCACCGAATCAGATCTCACATGATCTCATTGTCTCCGGAGATCCGTCTGTTACTGAGCTGGTGGCTTCAGGATCGACAGTTGAGCAGGGGCCGTCCCTTCTGGATATCCGACTGGGTCCTTCTGACAACAGATGCCAGTCTGAGTGGTTGGGGCGCGGTGTTGGAACAACACTTTCTTCATGGTCGGCGGACCAAGGAGGAGTCTCTGCTCCCGATCAATATTCTGGAACTGCGGGCAGTGTTCAACGCGTTGACAATGGCCCAGCATCTAATACAGAACAGACCTGTTCAAGTACAGTCGGACAACGCCACCACGGTGGCGTACATAAATAATCAAGGCGGCAATCGAAGCCGCATGGCAATGAGGGAAGTGTCACGGATTCTTCATTGGGCGGAGCGCCATCTGCCGGCCATATCTGCAGTGTTCATTCCGGACGTACTGAACTGGGAAGCGGACTATCTCAGTCGTCAGGACATACACGCAGGAGAGTGGAGCCTCCATCTGGAGGTGTTTCAACTTCTCGTGGACACGTGGGGCCTTCCAGATGTGGATCTGATGGCGTCTCGACACAATCACAAGGTTCCGGTCTTCGGAGCAAGGACAAGGGATCCTCAAGCAGCGTTCGTGGATGCTCTGTCAATCCCATGGAACTTTCGTCTGCCGTATGTGTTCCCTCCGGTGTCACTCCTGCCCAGAGTAATATGGAAGTTCAAGCAAGAAGGAGGAAACCTGCTTCTGGTCGCTCCAGCGTGGCCCAGACGGCACTGGTTCTCTGATCTACTGGATCTCTCGTGTGATCGTCCCCTTCTACTTCCACAACGACCAGACCTGGATTTGGTCTGTCTGGCTTTGACGGCATGGCCATTGAGGCTTCCGTTTTGAGGGCCAAGGGTTTTTCTGAGGCGGTCGTTCAAACTATGTTGAAGGCCCGTAAGCCGGCTTTTGCTCGGATCTACCATAGGGTCTGGAATGCTTACTTTACTTGGTGTGCGTCTCACAATCATGACATTTTCAAGTTTAGTACGGCCAAACTAAATGCTTTTCTACAACAGGGCCTAGACTTAGGCTTGCGTCTGGCCTCCCTCAAGGTTCACATCTCTTCCTTGGTTTGGTTTCAGATAAAAATTGCTACCCTACCCGATGTCCATACATTAACTCAGGGTGTGTTGCGAATTCAGCCTCCTTTTGTGCCACCTGTGGCCCCTTGGGACTTGTCGGTGGTTTTGGAGGCCTTGCAAGTGTCCCCGTTTGAGCCTCTTGCCTCTGCTGACCTTAAGTGGCTTTCCCTTAAGGTCCTATTCTTGCTGGCGATTGCTTCAGCTAGAAGGGTCTCGGACTTGGGTGCCTTACCCTGTAAGTCTCCCTATTTAATTTTTCAACGTGACCGGGCGGTTCTTAGAACGCGACCAGGTTATTTACCTAAGGTGGTGTCTTCCTTCCACCTTAACCAAGAGATTGTGGTTCCGGACTTTAATTCTCCTGAGTTGTCTTCCAAAGAGCGATCTTTGGATGTGGTACGGGCTCTCCGTATCTATGTGAAGAGAACTGCCTCCGTTAGGAAATCTGATTCTCTTTTTGTATTGTTTGGTTTTCACAAACGTGGCTGGCCTGCTTCCAAGCAGACCCTGGCCAGATGGATTAGAATGGTGATTGCACATGCTTATGTACAGGCTGGTGTCCAGCTCCTGCTACCATTAAGGCCCATTCTACTCGGTCGGTTGGACCTTCTTGGGAGGCCCACCGTGGTGCGACCCTTGAACAGTTGTGCAAGGCGGCAACGTGGTCTTCAGGGAACACATTCTTAAGGTTCTATGCCTTTGATACTGCCGCTTCCCAGGATGCTTCCTTTGGACGCTGGGTACTTGTGCCCGATACAGTGCATCCCCTCCCATAAGGTACTGCTTTAGGACATCCCCGATGTGAATCCTTGTGGAGCCCAGTGTACCCCGCAGCAGAAAACGAGATTTATGGTAAGAACTTACCGTTGTTAAATCTTTCTGTGAGGTACACTGGGCTCCACAAGGCGCCCACCCTGACGCACTTAGCTTCTTTGGGTTTGTATTGGCATTGCCGCTGACACCCTCTCCTGTGGTGAGTGTGTGGTGTATTTGGCTACGAGCAGTTGTCGTCTCGGATACCTGCTACTGCATTGGGCTGGTTAACAAAACTGAGCTCCCTCTGCATGTAGATGAGGTTATAGAGGAGGCGGCGCTGAGCATATTGGGAACAGTCAAAAGCTTTGAGCATGTTGGTGCCTCGGATGAAGATCCTACTCTACACCCCGATGTGAATCCTTGTGGAAAAGAGACCTCGCAGAAAGAGATTTAACAACGGTAAGTTCTTGCCATAAATCTCGTTTTTCCTTACCACTCCCCGAAAACGGTCTCCAACGGTCCGGATCCGCCCAGGTACGCCTTCTTCTTGTCAATCTTCTTTGCGGTCGGCTCTGCGACCGCTTCCTTCATTAGACACGACGTAACCCGGCGACTCCGTGCATTGCGGCCAATGCGTATGTGCATTCCGGACCCGTTTGCAACGCAGCGATATATCGCTGCGTGCGAACGGGTTGGAATGACCCCCCCCCCCCCGTGACTAAAGTTCACAGAGAAAAAATAAGATTTTACTCACCGGTAAATCTATTTCTCGTAGTCCGTAGTGGATGCTGGGACTCCATAAGGACCATGGGGAATAGCGGCTCCGCAGGAGACTGGGCACTACTAAGAAAGCTTTAGGACTAACTGGTGTGCACTGGCTCCTCCCACTATGACCCTCCTCCAGACCTCAGTTAGGATACTGTGCCCGGAAGAGCTGACACAATAAGGAAGGATCTTGAATCCCGGGTAAGACTCATACCAGCCACACCAATCACACCGTATAACTCGTGATATTATACCCAGTTAACAGTATGAACATAACAGAGCCTCTCAACAGATGGCTCAACAATAACCCTTTAGGTAACAATAACTATATACAAGCATTGCAGACAGTCCGCACTTGGGACGGGCGCCCAGCATCCACTACGGACTACGAGAAATAGATTTACCGGTGAGTAAAATCTCATTTTCTCTAACGTCCTAAGTGACTGCTGGGACTCCGTAAGGACCATGGTGATTATACCAAAGCTCCCAAACGGGCGGGAGAGTGCGGATGACTCTGCAGCACCGAATGAGAGAACTCAAGGTCCTCCTCAGCCAGGGTATCAAATTTGTAGAATTTTGCAAACGTGTTTGCCCCTGACCAAGTAGCAGCTCGGCAAAGTTGTAAAGCCGAGACCCCTCGGGCAGCCGCCCAAGAAGAGCCCACCTTCCTCGTGGAATGGGCTTTTACAGATTTAGGCTGCGGCAGGCCAGCCGCAGAATGCGCAAGCTGAATTGTGCTACAAATCCAGCGAGCAATAGTCTGCTTCGAAGCAGGAGCACCCAGTTTGTTGGGTGCATACAGGATAAATAGCGAGTCAGTCTTCCTGACTCCAGCCGTCCTGGAAACATAATTTTCAAGGCCCTGACTACGTCCAGTAACTTGGAGTCCTCCAAGTCCCTAGTAGCCGCAGGCACAACAATAGGTTGGTTCAAGTGAAAAGCTGATACCACCTTAGGGAGAAACTGGGGACGAGTCCTCAATTCTGCCCTATCCATATGGAAAATCAGATAAGGGCTTTTACATGACAAAGCCGCCAATTCTGATACACGCCTGGCCGAAGCCAAGGCCAACAACATGACCACTTTCCACGTGAGATACTTCAAATCCACGGTCTTAAGTGGCTCAAACCAATGTGACTTTAGGAAATCCAACACCACGTTGAGATCCCAAGGTGCCACTGGAGGCACAAAAGGGGGCTGAATATGCAGCACTCCCTTAACAAAAGTTTGAACTTCAGGTAGTGAAGCCAGTTCTTTCTGGAAGAAAATCGATAGAGCCGAAATCTGGACCTTAATGGAACCCAATTTTAGGCCCATAGTCACCCCTGACTGTAGAAAGTGCAGGAAACGACCCAGCTGAAATTCTTCCGTTGGGGCCTTCCTGGCCTCACACCACGCAACATATTTTCGCCATATGCGGTGATAATGGTTTGCGGTTACTTCTTTCCTAGCTTTAATCAGCGTAGGAATGACTTCCTCCGGAATGCCCTTTTCCTTCAGGATCCGGTGTTCAACCGCCATGCCGTCAAACGCAGCCGCGGTAAGTCTTGGAACAGACAGGGCCCCTGCTGCAGCAGGTCCTGTCTGAGCGGCAGAGGCCATGGGTCCTCTGAGATCATTTCTTGAAGTTCCGGGTACCAAGCTCTTCTTGGCCAATCCGGAACAATGAGTATAGTTCTTACTCCTCTTCTCCTTATTATCCTCAGTACCTTTGGTATGAGAGGAAGAGGAGGGAACACATGAACCGACCGGTACACCCACGGTGTCACTAGAGCGTCCACAGCTATCGCCTGCGGGTCTCTTAACCTGGCGCAATACTTTTCTAGCTTTTTGTTTAGGCGGGACGCCATCATGTCCACCTGTGGCCTTTCCCAACGGTTTACAATCATTTGGAAGACTTCTGGATGAAGTCCCCACTCTCCCGGGTGGAGGTCGTGCCTGCTGAGGAAGTCTGCTTCCCAGTTGTCCACTCCCGGAATGAACACTGCTGACAGTGCTAACACGTGATTTTCCGCCCATCTGAGAATCCTTGTGGCTTCTGCCATCGCCGTCCTGCTTCTCGTGCCGCCCTGTCGGTTTACATGGGCGACCGCTGTGATGATGTCTGACTGGATCAGTACCGGCTGGTTTTGAAGCAGGGGTTTTGCCTGACTTAGGGCATTGTAAATTGCCCTTAATTCCAGAACATTTATGTGTAGGGAAGTCTCCTGACTTGACCATAGTCCTTGGAAGTTTCTTCCCTGTGTGACTGCCCCCCAGCCTCGAAGGCTGGCATCCGTGGTTACCAGGACCCAGTCCTGTATGCCGAATCTGCGGCCCTCTCTGAGATGAGCACTCTGCAGCCACCACAGCAGAGACACCCTGGTCCGTGGAGACAGGGTTATCAGCCGATGCATTTGAAGATGCGATCCGGACCATTGGTCCAACAGGTCCCACTGAAAGGTTCTGGCATGGAACCTGCCGAATGGAATTGCTTCGTAGGAAGCTACCATCTTTCCCAGGACTCGCGTGCAGTGATGCACGGACACCTGTTTTGGTTTCAGGAGGCCTCTGACTAGAGATGACAGCTCCTTGGCTTTTTCCTCTGGGAGAAACACTTTTTTCTGGACTGTGTCCAGAATCATCCCCAGGAACAGTAGACGTGTCGCAGGAACCAGCTGTGACTTTGGAATGTTTAGAATCCAGCCGTGCTGTTGTAGCACTTCCCGATATAGTGCTACCCCGACCAACAACTGCTCTCTGGACCTCGCCTTTATCAGGAGATCGTCCAAGTATGGGATAATTAAAACTCCCTTTTTTCGAAGGAGTATCATCATTTCGGCCATTACCTTGGTAAATACCCTTGGTGCCGTGGACAGGCCGAACGGCAACGTCTGGAATTGGTAATGACAATCCTGTACCACAAATCTGAGGTACTCCTGGTGAGGATGGTAAATGGGGACATGCAGGTAAGCATCCTTGATGTCCAGTGATACCATGTAATCCCCCTCTTCCAGGCTTGCAATAACCGCCCTGAGCGATTCCATCTTGAACTTGAATTTTTTTATATATGTGTTCAAGGATTTCAAATTTAAAATGGGTCTCACCGAACCGTCCGGTTTCGGTACCACAAACATTGTGGAATAGTAACCCCGTCCTTGTTGGGAATACAGCTTGTGAATTGCCTCTATCACAGCCTCCCTGCCTGAGGGAGTTGTTGGCAAGGCAGATTTGAGGAAACGGCGGGGGGGAAATGTCTCGAATTCCAGCCTGTACCCCTGAGATACCACTTGAAGGATCCAGGGATCTACTTGTGAGCGAGCCCACTGATTGCTGAAGTTTTTGAGACGGGTCCCCACCGTACCTGGCTCCGCCTGTTGAGCCCCAGCGTCATGCGGCAGACTTAGAAGAAGAAGCGGGGGAGGACTTTTGTTCCTGGGAACTGGCTGTATGCTGCAGCTTTTTTCCCCTACCTCTGCCTCTGGGCAGAAAGGACGCCCCTCTACCCCGCCTGCTCTTTTGGGGACGAAAGTACTGTACCTGATAATACGGTACTTTCTTTGGTTGTGTGGGGACATGTGGTAAAAATGCTGACTTCCCAGCCGTTGCTGTGGACACTAGGTCTGAAAGACCATCCCCGAACAACTCCTCACCCTTATAAGGCAAAACTTCCATGTGCCTTTTAGAATCTGCATCACCTGTCCACTGCCGAGTCCATAACCCTCTCCTGGCAGAAATGGACAGTGCACTTATTTTAGATGCCAGCCGGCAAATATCCCTCTGTGCATCTCTCATGTATAAGACAGCGTCTTTAATATGCTCTATGTTTAGCAATATAGTGTCCCTGTCTAGGGTGTCAATGTTTTCTGACAGGGAATCTGACATGCAGCAGCAGCACTGCACATCCATGCTGAAGCAATAGCTGGTCTCAGTATAATACCAGTGTGTGTATATATAGCCTTCAGGAGAGCCTCCTGCTTTCTATCAGCAGGCTCCTTCAGGGCGGCCGTATCCGGAGACGGTAGTGCCACCTTTTTTGATAAGCGTGTAAGCGCTTTATCCACCTTAGGGGGTGTTTCCCAACGTGACCTATCCTCTGGCGGGAAAGGGTACGCTATTAGTAACTTTTTAGAAATTACCAATTTTTTATCTGGGCAAGCCCACGCTACTTCACACACTTCATTTAATTCTTCAGAAGGGGGAAAAACTACTGGGAGTTTTTTCTCTCCAAACATAATACCCTTTTTTGTGGTAGCTGGGGTCACATCAGAAATGTGTAAAACATTTTTCATTGCCTCAATCATGTAACGAGTGGCCCTACTGGACATAACATTAGTCTCTTCGTCGTCGACACTGGTATCAGTATCCGTGTCGACATCTGTGTCTGCCATCTGAGGTAGCGGGCGTTTTAGAGCCCCTGATGGCCTTTGAGACGTCTGGGCAGGCACGAGCTGAGAAGCCGGCTGTCCCGCATTTGGCATGTCATCAAATTTTTTATGTAAGGAGTCGACACTTTCACGTAATTCCTTCCACAAGTCCATCCACTCAGGCGTCTGCCCCGCAGGGGGTGACAACACATTTACAGGCATTTGCTCCGCCTCCACATAAGTCTCCTCATCAAACATGTCGACACAGCCGTACCAACACACCGCACACACACAGGGAATGCTCTGACAGGAGACAGGACCCCACAAAGCCCTTTGGGGAGACAGAGAGAGAGTATGCCAGCACACACCAGAGCGCTATATAATACAGGGATTAACTAAATTATATCCCCTTATAGCTGCTATATATGTATATTGCGCCTAAATTTAGTGCCCCCCCTCTCTTTTTTACCCTTCTGTATTGTAGACTGCAGGGGAGAGCCAGGGAGCTTCCTTCCAGCGGAGCTGTGAGGGAGAAATGGCGCCAGTGTGCTGAGGGAGATAGCTCCGCCCCTTTTTCGGTGGACTTTTCTCACGCTTTTTTTATGGATTCTGGCAGGGGTATTTATGACATATATATAGCCTCTGGGGCTATATATTGTGATGATTTTGCCAGGCAAGGTGTTTATATTGCTTCCCAGGCCCCCCCCCCCAGCACCCTGCACCCATCAGTGACCGCAGTGTGAGGTGTGCAAGAGGAGCAATGGCACACAGCTGCAGTGCTGTGCGCTACCTTGTTGAAGACAGGAGTCTTCTGCCGCCGATTTTCCGGATCACTTCTTGCTTCTGGCTCTGTAAGGGGGCCGGCGGCGCGGCTTCGGGACCGAACATCAATGGCCGGTTCCATGCGGTCGATCCCTCTGGAGCTAATGGTGTCCAGTAGCCTAAGAAGCCCAAGCTACCACCAGTTAGGTAGGTTCGCTTCTTCTCCCCTTAGTCCCTCGCTGCAGTGAGTCTGTTGCCAGCAGATCTCACTGTAAAATAAAAAAACTAAAATATACTTTCTCTCTAGGAGCTCAGGAGAGCCCCTAGTGTGCATCCAGCTCAGCCGGGCACAAGATTCTAACTATGGTCTGGAGGAGGGTCATAGTGGGAGGAGCCAGTGCACACCAGTTAGTCCTAAAGCTTTCTTAGTTGTGCCCAGTCTCCTGCGGAGCCGCTATTCCCCATGGTCCTTACGGAGTCCCAGCATCCACTTAGGACGTTAGAGAAATACAGAATAAGTATATCCTGTGAAACACATATATTAGATGATAGCAGCTATATGCACACACACACAAACACACACACAAACACACACAAACACACACACACACACACACACACACACACACACATTGAACAATGCAGAAATTATGACATGCAATAAAACTGCACTGTACTAGCAATACAGAGTAATACGAAGTATAGCTATACAGACAATAGATATAACAATGCACAGCGAAGACTGGATGTATATCACAAGGTACTTGCACTAAATAACCCTGACTAAATGCACTTTTTCTTAACTAACACTGTCAGCAGACATGTATAATAATTAAGTGTCCTGTAAAATGCTGAGCGCTGACATGCAGGTGGCTTTACAGAGAAGTATTTGCCCCAACAGTCCCAGGATCAGATCAGCTTGTCCTAATGGCGCCCAAACGCTGACAGGGAGTTAGGGAGAGAGAGAGATGCAGCTCCAGGATGGGAACATTTACTCTAAATGGCGCCCTGGGGCTGGGGGAGGGGCTACTGGTCAAAGCCTTATCACCTGGTTGGACTTCACCACTGGTACTGTGGGCTGTAAAATAAACGTTTTTTAATAAAACCGACCCTTGCCCTGGTGGTCTAGTGGGGTCTCTGTACTGACACAGTGTCCACGCTAGCGCGCACGGCCTGCTTCCCACCGGCCGCACCGGATCGCGATTTCCCACGGGACCCTTTTACCTCCTCCCTGTGTGCGGCCACACGATCCGGGATGGCAGCGGTGGTGCGTGTGACTGACAAAGAAGAACCGGAGCCTCCGGTGTAGGTACCCGGCAACCAGGGTGCGGGAGTGTACAGCGCCGCTGGGGGAGGTGATGGAGCTGCAGCAGGTGAAGTCTGACTGACATCTAACACAGTGCCTCTGATGCAGCCCTTGAAGTCTTAATTTTTCACTTAGTAAAGCTCTTCTCAGGGCTGCTGTGTTGTATGCCTGCACTGCATGACACCAACTACAAAACTGAGCTCCTGTGCACGGAGGCAGAGTTATAGAGGAGGCGGCGCTATGCATTCTGGGAACAGTCAAAGCTTTTAGCCTGTTGGTGCCTCGGATCAAGATCCTACTCTACACCCAATGTCATTCCCTGTGGAGTCCAGTGTACCCCACAGCAGAAATTAAGTCACCCCAATGTACAAAGGAGGGGAAAACGGCAGATACAGATGGAGCCATCTTTATCTTGGCCTTTTATAGGATTAATTGAGCCAGGGCAGTCAGACTTAATCCCCTGCTGTAATGACTTAATCCCCTGCTGTATTGTTCTCTCTGTATTGTATTGCAGCTGAGAACAATAGATGAAGGGCTTATGCTAATTAAACATGGTGTGCCTAGGCGCAGCAGAGAAGCCAAGATAACCGTGGCTCCATCTGTATTGCAGCAGCCACAGCCCCCATACTGTCAGATTTACCAAGCTCCATGCGGCATTGTGCTGCTGTAGCTTATGGGCTGCACTTAGCAAAATTAACTGGGAGGGCAAACCTCCCTAGCAATGGCCGCCACATGTGTGGTCAGTAGACAGTGCATGGGCAGATGACAGGTTAGAGGAGTGAAGAGACTACTGATGTGTCGAAGACATCACATGGATGGGTTCTTTTTGGAGCCCTTGTCTTTGATACATCTGGCGGTATGATCGCATACTGAAATGTGATTTTGGTTTCTTATGTTTCCAGATTGTACTGCGAATGTGACTGATAATTGGACCTCCTAATGTGTCCAGGAGCAGAGATGAGAAGATGGGTGACATGTAGAGTCTGTAAAGCCATCCTTATGTTTGAGTGTAATGAATTAGGGAGCTCAGCCCTTGGGTTTATAAAGGTAGCTTGAAAAATTTCTTCATATTGAGACAAGTCTGATGTGTTAAAATCCACATCGTCTTTTGGAGACAGTGTTGTATGGGAAGGAGGTATTTGGTCTCCATGCTACAGTGCCGCTCTACTTGCCCTTCTGAGCACAGCTTCCAGGTGCACTTTGAGCATCACAGTCCTGTGTTCTACGCTTTAACCACCTCCACCCTCCCCTTGGCAGAGCCTACGAAACAAAGATGCCCAAATGTGGTGCTCAAGGCACCTTAACAGTGCAGGTTTCAAGGATATCCATACTTTAGCACAGAAGAGTAAATTGATGAAAGTACTTATTATGACTCCTACATGTAATAATGGAAGTCTTTTAAAAGATGGACTGGTGGGGAAGGGGTGGGGGGTTGGGTATGTACTAAGCTGCTGAGACAAAGGGGGAAATTTACTACGCTCCCGATTTTGACCGAGATGCCGTTTTTTCATCAAAGTGTCATCTCGGTAATTTACTAAGCACTAATCACGGCAGTGATGAGGGCATTCGTAATTTTTTGCAAGTTCAGGTAAAAAATTACGAATGAATACACCATCGGTCAAAACGCGGCTGTTTAAGTATGAATCTCGGTCATTTACTAAGAAGTGCAAAGCAAAAAAAGAACAAACACTGCCGTGAAAAATTACAACTCGTAAAAAAGTGCTAAAAAAAAACAGACCTACTTTTTTTTTTCCGTGATTGGATAGGCATGCAGGGATCCATGAGATCCGTGCATGTATATCAGTGGGAAGGGGTGGGAAAGTTGTTATTTTATTAAAAAAAATTGCGTGGGGTCCCCCCTCCTAAGCATAACCAGCCTCGGGCTCTTTGAGCCGATCCTGGTTGCAGAAATATGGGGAAAAAATTGACAGGGGTTCCCCCATATTTAAGCAACCAGCATCGGGCTCTGCGCCTGGTCCTGGTCCCAAAAATACGGGGGACAAAAAGAGTAGGGGTCCCCCGTATTTTTAAAACCAGCACCGGGCTCCACTAGCTGGACAGATAATGCCACAGCCGGGGGTCACTTTGATATAGTGCCCTGCGGCCGTGGCATCAAAAATCCAACTAGTCACCCCTGGCCGGGGTACCCTGGGGGAGTGGGGACCCCTTCAATCAAGGGGTCCCCCCCCCAGCCACCCAAGGGCCAGGGGTGAAGCCCGAGGCTGTCCCCCCCCATCCAATGGGCTGCGGATGGGGGGGCTGATAGCCTTTGATGTTAAAGAAAAGATATTGTTTTTAGTAGCAGTACTACAAGTCCCAGCAAGCCTCCCCCGCATGCTGGTACTTGGAGAATCACAAGTACCAGCATGCGGCGGAAAAACTGGCCCGCTGGTACCTGTAGTACTACTACTAAAAAAATACCCAAAAAAAGACAAGACACACACACCGTGAAAGTATAATTTTATTACATACATACACACATACATACATACTTACCTTAAGTTCCCACGCAGGTCGGTCCTCTTCTCCAGTAGAATCCAAGGGGTACCTGTTGAAGAAATTATACTCACGAGATCCTGGGGTCCAGGCTCCTCGGCAAATCCAGGGTTAATCCACGTACTTGAAAAAAAAAAAAAACGGTGTCCCGACCACGAACTGAAAGGGGACCCATGTTTGCACATGGGTCACCTTTCCACGAATGCCAGAAACCCACTTTGACTTCTGTCTAAGTGGGTTTCTGCAGCCAATCAGGGAGCGCCACGTTGTAGCACTCTCCTGATCAGCTGTGTGGTCCTGTCCTCACTGACAGGCAGCACACGGCAGTGTTACAATGTTGCGCCTATGCGCTACATTGTAACCAATGATGGGAACTTTCAGCTCAGCGGTGACGTCACTTTAGGTCAACCGCAGGGCAGAAAGTTCCCATCATTGGTTACAATGGAGCGCATAGGCGCTACATTGTAACACTGCCGTGTGCCGCCTGTCACTCAGTACAGGAGCACACAGCCGATCAGGAGAGTGCTACAACGTGGCGCTCCCTGATTGGCTGAGGAAACCCACTTAGACAGAAGTCAAAGTGGGTTTCTGGCATTCGTGGAAAGGTGACCCATGTGCAAACATGGGTCCCCTTTCAGTTCGTGGTCGGGACACCGTTTTTTTTTTTTTTTTTCAAGTACGTGGATTAACCCTGGATTTGCCGAGGAGCCTGGACCCCAGGATCTCGTGAGTATAATTTCTTCAACAGGTACCCCTTGGATTCTACTGGAGAAGAGGACCGACCTGCGTGGGAACTTAAGGTAAGTATGTATGTATGTGTGTATGTATGTAATAAAATTATACTTTCACGGTGTGTGTGTCTTGTCTTTTTTTGGGTATTTTTTTAGTAGTAGTACTACAGGTACCAGCGGGCCAGTTTTTCCGCCGCATGCTGGTACTTGTGGTTCTCCAAGTACCAGCATGCGGGGGAGGCTTGCTGGGACTTGTAGTACTGCTACTAAAAACAATATCTTTTCTTTAACATCAAAGGCTATCAGCCCCCCCATCCGCAGCCCATTGGATGGGGGGGACAGCCTCGGGCTTCACCCCTGGCCCTTGGGTGGCTGGGGGGGGGGACCCCTTGATTGAAGGGGTCCCCACTCCCCCAGGGTACCCCGGCCAGGGGTGACTAGTTGGATTTTTGATGCCACGGCCGCAGGGCACTATATCAAAGTGACCCCCGGCTGTGGCATTATCTGTCCAGCTAGTGGAGCCCGGTGCTGGTTTTAAAAATACGGGGGACCCCTACTCTTTTTGTCCCCCGTATTTTTGGGACCAGGACCAGGCGCAGAGCCCGATGCTGGTTGCTTAAATATGGGGGAACCCCTGTCATTTTCCCCCCCATATTTTTGCAACCAGGATCGGCTCAAAGAGCCCGAGGCTGGTTATGCTTAGGAGGGGGGACCCCACGCATTTTTTTAAATGATTTTCTCTATCGTCCTAGTGGATGCTGGGGTTCCTGAAAGGACCATGGGGAATAGCGGCTCCGCAGGAGACAGGGCACAAAAAGTAAAGCTTTTCCAGATCAGGTGGTGTGCACTGGCTCCTCCCCCTATGACCCTCCTCCAGACTCCAGTTAGATTTTTGTGCCCGGCCGAGAAGGGTGCAATCTAGGTGGCTCTCCTAAAGAGCTGCTTAGAAAAAGTTTAGCTTAGGTTTTTTATTTTACAGTGAGTCCTGCTGGCAACAGGATCACTGCAACGAGGGACTGAGGGGAGAAGAAGTGAACTCACCTGCGTGCAGGATGGATTGGCTTCTTGGCTACTGGACATCAGCTCCAGAGGGACGATCACAGGTACAGCCTGGATGGTCACCGGAGCCGCGCCGCCGGCCCCCTTGCAGATGCTGAAGTCAGAAGAGGTCCAGAATCGGCGGCTGAAGACTCCTGCAGTCTTCTAAAGGTAGCGCACAGCACTGCAGCTGTGCGCCATTTTCCTCTCAGCACACTTCACACGCAGTCACTGAGGGTGCAGGGCGCTGGGGGGGGGGGCGCCCTGGGAGGCAAATGTAACCTATATAAAGGCTAAAAATACCTCACATATAGCCCCCAGAGGCTATATGGAGATATTTAACCCCTGCCTGGATTCACTAAATAGCGGGAGACGAGCCCGCCGGAAAAGGGGCGGGGCCTATCTCCTCAGCACACGGCGCCATTTCCTCTCACAGCTCCGCTGGTCAGGACGGCTCCCAGGTCTCTCCCCTGCACTGCACTACAGAAACAGGGTAAAACAGAGAGGGGGGGCAAATTTATGGCGATATTTTGATATATATAAAGCAGCTATAAGGGAGCACTTATTATAAGGCTATCCCTGTTATATATAGTGCTTTTGGTGTGTGCTGGCAAACTCTCCCTCTGTCTCCCCAAAGGGCTGGTGGGTCCTGTCTTCGTTAGGAGCATTCCCTGTGTGTCTGCTGTGTGTCGGTACGTGTGTGTCGACATGTATGAGGACGATATTGGTGTGGAGGCGGAGCAATTGCCAAATATGAGGATGTCACCCCCTAGGGAGTCGACACCAGAATGGATGCCTTTATTTATGAAGACTCCAGTGGTGACGAATCAACCGTATTTTCCAGTAGGGCCACACGTTATATGATTTTGGCAATGAAGGAGGCGTTACATTTAGCTGATACTACAGGTACCACTAAACAGGGTATTATGTGGGGTGTGAAAAAACTACCTATAGTTTTTCCTGAATCAGAAGAATTAAATGACGTGTGTAATGAAGCGTGGGTTGCCCCTGATAAAAAGCTGATAATTTCAAAGAAATTATTGGCATTATACCCTTTCCCGCCAGAGGTTAGGGAGCGCTGGGAAACACCTCCTAGGGTGGACAAGGCGCTAACACGCTTATCTAAACAAGTGGCGTTACCCTCTCCTGAGACGGCCGCACTTAAAGATCCATCAGATAGGAGGATGGAAAATATCCAAAAAAGTATATACACACATGCAGGTGTTATACTACGACCAGCTATAGCGACTGCCTGGATGTGCAGTGCTGGGGTAGTTTGGTCAGAGTCCCTGATTGAAAATATTGATACCCTGGACAGGGACAATATTTTACTGTCGTTAGAACAAATAAAGGATGCATTTCTTTATATGCGTGATGCACAGAGGGATATCTGCACACTGGCATCACGGGTAAGTGCTATGTCCATTTCGGCCAGAAGAGCTTTATGGACGCGACAGTGGACAGGCGATGCGGATTCAAAACGACATATGGAAGTTTTGCCGTATAAAGGGGAGGAGTTATTTGGAGTCGGTCTATCAGATTTGGTGGCCACGGCTACAGCCGGGAAATCCACCTTTCTACCTCAAGTCACTCCCCAACAGAAAAAGGCACCGACTTTTCAACCGCAGCCCTTTCGTTCCTTTAAAAATAAGAGAGCAAAGGGCTATTCATATCTGCCACGAGGCAGAGGTCGAGGGAAGAGACAGCAACAGGCAGCTCCTTCCCAGGAACAGAAGCCTTCCCCGGCTTCTACAAAAGCCTCAGCATGACGCTGGGGCTTCTCAAGCGGACTCGGGGACGGTGGGTGGTCGTCTCAAAAATTACAGCGCGCAGTGGGCTCACTCGCAGGTAGATCCCTGGATCCTGCAGATAATATCTCAGGGGTACAGGTTGGAATTAGAGACAGATCCACCTCGCCGTTTCCTGAAGTCTGCTTTACCAACGTCCCCCTCCGAAAGGGAGACGGTTTTGGAAGCCATTCACAAGCTGTACTCTCAGCAGGTGATAGTCAAGGTACCTCTTCTACAACAAGGGAAGGGGTATTATTCCACTCTTTTTGTGGTACCGAAGCCGGATGGCTCGGTAAGGCCTATTCTAAATCTGAAGTCCTTGAACCTGTACATAAAGAAGTTCAAGTTCAAGATGGAGTCACTCAGAGCAGTGATAGCGAACCTGGAAGAGGGGGACTTTATGGTATCCTTGGACATCAAGGATGCGTATCTCCACGTTCCAATTTACCCCTCACACCAGGGGTACCTCAGGTTCGTTGTACAAAACTGTCACTATCAGTTTCAGACGCTGCCGTTCGGATTGTCCACGGCACCTCGGGTCTTTACAAAGGTAATGGCCGAGATGATGATTCTTCTTCGAAGAAAAGGCATATTAATTATCCCATACTTGGACGATCTCCTAATAAGGGCAAGGTCCAGAGAACAGCTAGAGATGGGATTAGCACTGTCGCAAGAAGTGCTAAAACAGCACGGGTGGATTCTGAATATTCCAAAATCCCAGTTAATGCCGACAACTCGTCTGCTGTTCCTAGGGATGATTCTGGACACGGTTCAGAAAAAGGTTTTTCTCCCGGAGGAAAAAGCCAAGGAGTTATCCGAGCTTGTCAGGAACCTCCTAAAACCAGGAAAGGTGTCTGTACATCAATGCACAAGAGTCCTGGGAAAAATGGTGGCTTCTTACGAAGCAATTCCATTCGGCAGATTCCACGCAAGAATTTTCCAAAGGGATCTGTTGGACAAATGGTCAGGGTCGCATCTTCAGATGCACCTGCGGATAACCCTGTCTCCAAGGACAAGGGTGTCTCTTCTGTGGTGGTTGCAGAGTGCTCATCTATTGGAGGGCCGCAGATTCGGCATACAGGATTGGATCCTGGTGACCACGGACGCCAGCCTGAGAGGCTGGGGAGCAGTCACACAAGGAAGAAACTTCCAGGGAGTATGGACGAGCCTGGAAACGTCTCTTCACATAAACATTCTGGAACTAAGAGCAATATACAATGCTCTAAGCCAGGCAGAACCTCTGCTTCAGGGAAAACCGGTGTTGATCCAGTCGGACAACATCACGGCAGTCGCCCATGTGAACAGACAGGGCGGCACAAGAAGCAGGAGTGCAATGGCAGAAGCTGCAAGGATTCTTCGCTGGGCAGAGAATCATGTGATAGCACTGTCAGCAGTGTTCATCCCGGGAGTGGACAACTGGGAAGCAGACTTCCTCAGCAGACACGATCTTCACCCGGGAGAGTGGGGACTTCATCCAGAAGTCTTCCACTTGCTGGTAACCCGTTGGGAAAGACCAATGGTGGACATGATGGCGTCTCGCCTCAACAAAAAACTGGACAGGTATTGCGCCAGGTCAAGAGATCCGCAGGCAATAGCTGTGGACGCGCTGGTAACGCCTTGGGTGTACCAGTCGGTGTATGTGTTTCCTCCTCTGCCTCTCATACCAAAAGTATTGAGAATTATACGGCAAAGAGGCGTAAGGACGATACTAGTGGTTCCGGATTGGCCAAGAAGGACTTGGTACCCGGAACTTCAAGAGATGATCACGGAAGATCCGTGGCCTCTACCTCTAAGGGACTTGCTTCAGCAGGGTCCCTGTCTGTTTCAAGACTTACCGCGGCTGCGTTTGACGGCATGGCGGTTGAACGCCGGATCCTAAAGGAAAAAGGCATGCCGGAAGAAGTCATTCCTACTTTGATTAAAGCAAGGAAGGAAGTAACCGTGCAACATTATCACCGAATTTGGCGAAAATATGTTGCGTGGTGCGAAGATCGGAGTGCTCCGACGGAGGAATTTCAACTGGGTCGATTCCTACATTTCCTGCAATCAGGATTGTCTATGGGTCTCAAATTGGGATCTATTAAGGTTCAAATTTCGGCCCTGTCGATTTTCTTTCAAAAAGAATTGGCTTCAGTCCCTGAAGTCCAGACCTTTGTTAAGGGAGTGCTACATATACAGCCTCCTGTGGTGCCTCCAGTGGCACCGTGGGATCTCAATGTGGTTTTGGACTTTCTAAAATCTCATTGGTTTGAACCACTAAAGAAGGTGGATTTGAAATATCTCACATGGAAAGTGACCATGCTTCTAGCCCTGGCTTCGGCCAGGAGAGTGTCAGAACTGGCAGCTTTATCTTACAAAAGCCCATATCTGATTTTCCATTCGGACAGGGCAGAACTGCGGACTCGTCCGCATTTTCTCCCTAAGGTGGTGTCAGCATTTCATCTGAACCAGCCTATTGTAGTGCCTGCGGCTACAAGTGACTTGGAGGACTCCAAGTTACTGGACGTTGTCAGAGCATTAAAAATATATATTGCAAGGACAGCTGGAGTCAGAAAATCTGACTCGTTGTTTATATTGTATGCACCCAACAAGATGGGTGCTCCTGCGTCTAAGCAGACGATTGCTCGTTGGATCTGTAGCACAATCCAACTTGCACATTCTGTGGCAGGCCTGCCACAGCCTAAATCTGTAAAGGCCCACTCCACAAGGAAGGTGGGCTCATCTTGGGCGGCTGCCCGAGGGGTCTCGGCATTACAACTTTGCCGAGCAGCTACGTGGTCAGGGGAGAACACGTTTGTAAAATTTTACAAATTTGATACTCTGGCTAAGGAGGACCTGGAGTTCTCTCATTCGGTGCTGCAGAGTCATCCGCACTCTCCCGCCCGTTTGGGAGCTTTGGTATAATCCCCATGGTCCTTTCAGGAACCCCAGCATCCACTAGGACGATAGAGAAAATAAGATTTTACTTACCGATAAATCTATTTCTCGGAGTCCGTAGTGGATGCTGGGCGCCCATCCCAAGTGCGGATTATCTGCAATAATTGTACATAGTTATTGTTAACTAATTCGGGTTATTGTTAAAGGAAGCCATCTTTCAGAGGCTCCGCTGTTATCATACTGTTAACTGGGTTTAGATCACAAGTTGTACGGTGTGATTGGTGTGGCTGGTATGAGTCTTACCCGGGATTCAAAATCCTCCCTTATTGTGTACGCTCGTCCGGGCACAGTACCTAACTGGAGTCTGGAGGAGGGTCATAGGGGGAGGAGCCAGTGCACACCACCTGATCTGGAAAAGCTTTACTTTTTGTGCCCTGTCTCCTGCGGAGCCGCTATTCCCCATGGTCCTTTCAGGAACCCCAGCATCCACTACGGACTCCGAGAAATAGATTTATCGGTAAGTAAAATCTTATTTTACAGTGTTTAATTTAAAAAAAAAAAAACCCCAGCACGGATCACACAGATCCGGCCGAGATTGATTGTAAAAAAAGTCGGCAGTGTTTTGCTAATCACTGCCGTAAAAATAGGTAAAAAACCACGAATGACATCGACATCGGAAGAAAAGAAAAACCCGAATACGACAGCTTAGTAAATCCATCGTAATCAATTCAAAAAGTTGCAATTTTACACTGTCGATGTCATTCGTGATTGAACTTGGACATGATTCTGGAAAATACGAATCTTAGTAAATGTACCCCAAAGTACCAGCCAATTACTGCCGCGTTACAGGCTGCGATTGAAAAATGACAGGAGTTGATGGGTAGTTTCTTGCTTCACTTTCTCTCCAAGCTTTGGCACATCTGCCCATGCGTGTCTTGAGGACAGTGGGGCAGATATATTAACCTGGAGACGGTATAAGGAATTGATGAACCAGTGATAAGTGGAGAAGGTATAAGGAAGTGATAAGTGCAAGGTGATAAACGCACCAGCCAATCAGCTCCTAACTGTTAATTTACATATTGGAGCTTATTGGCTGGTGTGTTTATCACCTTGCACTTATCACTTCCTTATCCCTTCTCCAGGTTAATACAGCTGCCCCAGAGTTTGGGAATTGCTGCTACAACACAATGACTGACTAAATAAATGAGTGAGAAGATACCATACAGCTTCTTAGAAGTGGTGTACACATCTATACAGTCCAAGCACTGGGGTCTCCTCTCCTGCACCCCAATGTGCCTTGGCTGTAGCATGAAAGGTGGAAGATGCACCTGGTGGCACTGGTAAGTAATGACCTATGACTTGTGAATGGCGCGTACACCAGCAATCAGTAGGTTCCCAGTGGAACAAGTTCTTTCAAATCTGGTTTGTAACAGCTGGAGGTGATGTCTATTTGCCTTATAGGCAATTGGATGAATAGGGTATGTTTGTACTGCACACTGCAGTTTAATAGTAATATTGCATTGTCCCAGAGTCTTTTTATACCCTATACATCCAGTTGCCTATAAGGCAAATAGACACCACCTCCAGCTTTTACAAACCAGATTTGAAAGAACTTGTTCCACTGGGAACCTACTGGTTGCTGGTGTATGCTCCAGTCACAGGTCATTAAATAGACTCTGGGACAAGGCAATATTACTACTAAGCTGAACTGCAGTGTGCAAGTACAAAGACACTCCAGCCTCTGTCCGCAAGTGTCGGTAATGGGAGGCTGAAGTTTATAGCATTATAAGAAGTAATGCACTGCATTACCCTGTGTAATAGGGTGGCCAATCAGGATTGAAAAAAAATGGTCAATCCCAGGATTGTTTTCTTCCCTGTGGATCCGCCTGTCCCGCACCGCACACAACTCACCATACTAGGGGGGTGGGTGTAAAACTTCCTTCGGGTTCAGTGATGGGCGGCTGACTGCGCAGTGTGACCTCTGACTTCATGTCGCGCTGCGCAGGGGGAGCCGGGAGGAGCGAGTCGAACAGCGTTGAGCGTCCTGAGGACGCTCAATGCTGCCCAGCATTAAAAACACAAAGGGCCGCCTGATCCTGCAATCCCCGGGATTGGAGCTTTCAATCCTGGCTGATTTTTGGCCTAGATCCCGCCGATCCTGGGATTGGCCTGAGGGCTCTGCATATGTGCTGAGGGTACAGGTAAATTGTCTGCGTCTTGAAAGCAGGCTTACATTACTAGTTGCTGTAATACATTTTCTCTAACATCCTAGTGGATGCTGGGGACTCCGTAAGGACCATGGGGAATAGACGGGCTCCGCAGGAGACTGGGCACTCTAAGAAAGATTTAGTACTACTGGTGTGCACTGGCTCCTCTCTCTATGCCCCTCCTCCAGACCTCAGTTAGAATCTGTGCCCGGCCAGAGCTGGGTGCTTTTAGTGGGCTCTCCTGAGCTTGCTAATAAGAAAGTATTTTAGTTAGGTTTTTTATTTTCAGAGAGCTTCTGCTGGCAACAGACTCTCTGCTACGAGGGACTGAGGGGAGAGAAGCAAACCTACTAACTGCGGCTAGGTTGCGCTTCTTAGGCTACTGGACACCATTAGCTCCAGAGGGTTCGAACACAGGATCTTAACCTTGGTCGTCCGTTCCCGGAGCCGCGCCGCCGTCCCCCTCGCAGAGCCAGAAGCCAGCAGAAACAAGAAGACATCGAAATCGGCGGCAGAAGACTCCTGTCTTCACATGAGGAAGCGCACAGCACTGCAGCTTTGCGCCATTGCTCCCGCATTACACCCACACACTCCGGTCACTGTAGGGTGCAGGGCGCAGGGGGCGCCCTGGGCAGCAATTAAGTACCTCCTGGCAAAAGCAGCATATATACAGTTGGACACTGTTATATGCATGAGCCCCCGCCATTAATTTTACACAAAATCGCGGGAGAAGCCCGCCGCTGAGGGGACGGGGCCTTCTTCCTCAGCACTCACCAGCGCCATTTTCTCTCCACAGATCCGCTGAGAGGAAGCTCCCCAGGCTCTCCCCTGCACGATAGAGAGGGTGAAAAAGAGGGGGGGGGGCACATAAATTTGGCGTAAAAACAATATATACAGCAGCTACTGGGTTAACACTAAGTTACTGTGTGATTCCTGGGTCATATAGCGCTGGGGTGTGTGCTGGCATACTCTCTCTCTCTGTCTCTCCAAAGGGCCTTGTGGGGGAACTGTCTTCAAATAGAGCATCCCCTGTGTGTGTGGTGTGTCGGTACATGTGTGTCGACATGTCTGAGGTAAAAGGCTCCCCTAAGGAGGAGATAGAGCAAATATGTGTGTGAGGGTGTCTCCGTCGACAACGCCGACACCTGTTTGGATATGTGTAAGAGCTGAGGTGAATTTATTGCACAAAAGATTAGAGAACAGACAGGAAATCTACCCTTGTCTGTCCCTATGTCACAGAGACCTTCAGAGTCTCACAATGCTCACTATCCAAAATAATAAACACTGATATCGACACGGAGTTTGACTCCAGTGTCGACTACGATGATGCAAAGTTACAGCCAAGATGGCTGAAAGGTATTCAATATATGATTATTGTAATAAAAGATGATTTGCATATCACTGATGACTCATCTGTCCCTGACACAAGGGTACACATGTTAAGGGGAAGAAAGCTGAGGTAAATTTCCCTCCTCTCATGAGGAAAAAGAGCGGGAATCTCCAGACAAGAGACTGCAGCTTCCCACAAAAAATTCTCAAGCAGTATCCTTTCCCCACTAGGGCCAGGATGTGATGGGAATCTTCCCCTAGGGTGTCCCGTTTGCACAGAAGGTAGCACTAGCTATTCTCAGGGATCCTGCAGATAGCGTACACATTCTAGTATACTACTCAGACCGGCGATTGTGTCGGCATGGGTTTATAGCGCTGTGGCAGCGTGGACAGGTACCTTATCAGCAGAGATTGAGACCCTAGTATGCATATAGATATATATATATATATGTATATATAGAGAGATATATATATATTAAAGATGCTGTCTTAAGTGATAGGTATATATATATATATATATATATATATATTAAACATGCCCAAAGAGACATGAGTATACTGGGTCCTAGAGTCAAAGCTATGTCGATTTCTGCTTGACGTGTCCTGTAGAATATGCAATGGATAGATGATGCCGACTTAAGAGGCAAGTGGAAGGCTGAGGATTGTGTGGAGAAGGCTTCTCGGACCTGGTCTCCACAGCTATAGCTGGTAATTCTGATATTTTGCCTTATATTCCTGCACAGCCTAGGAAAGCACGACATTATCAAATGCAGCCTTTCGAATAAAGAAACAAGAAAGTCCCAGGTGCGTCCTTTCTTGCCAGAGGCGGGGGCAGAGGAAAGAAGCTGCACAACACAGCTAGTTCCCAGGAACAGAAGTCCTCCCCGGCCTCTACAAAAATCCACCGCATGTCGCTAGGGCTCCACAGGCGGAGCTAGGCCCGGTGGGGGCACGCCTTCGTAAGTTCAGCCACAAGTGAGTTCACTCCCTGTTAGATCCCTGGGCAATAGATATTGTGTCTCAGGGATACAAGCTGGACTTTGAGAAGATGCCCCCTCACCGACGGCCCTGCCGGCTTCCCCCCACGAGAGGGAAACAGTGTTAACTGCAATTCATAAATTGTATCTTCAACAGGTGGTGGTCAAGGTTCCCCTCCTTCAACAAGGAGGGGGTTATTATTCGACCATGTTGTAGTCCCGAAACCAGACGGTTCGGTCGGACCCATATTGAATTTAAAATCCCTGAACATATACCTGAAAGGGTTCAAGTTCAAGATGGAATCGCTAAGAGCGGTTATTGCAAGCCTGAAAGGGGGAGATTTTATGGTGACTCGGGACATAAAGGATGCATTCCTTCATGTCCCCATTTATCCACCTCATCAGGCGTACCTCAGAATTGCGGTACGGGATGGTCATTACCAATTTCAAACGTTGCTGTTTGGTCTGTCCACCGCCTTGAGAATATTCACCAAGGTAATGGCGGAACTGATGGTGCTCCTGCGGAAGTAAGGTGTCACTATTATCACGTACTTGGACGATCTCCTCATAAAAGCGAGATCAAGAGAGCAGTTGCTGAACAGCGTATCGCTTTTTCCGGAAGTGAAACGGCAACACGGCTGGATTCTATATATTCCAAAGTCGCAGTTGGTTCTTACAGCTCATCTGCCTCTCCTAGGCATGATCCTAGACACAGACTAGAAAAAGGTTTATCTCCCGATAGAGAGAGTTCAGGAGCTTGTGACCCTGGTCAGGAATCTATTAAAACTAAAACAGGTGTCAGTGCATCACTGCACTCGAGTCCTGGGAAGGAGGGTGGCATCATACGAGGCCATTCCCTTCGGCAGGTTCCATACCTTCCAATGGGACTTACTGGACAAGTGGTCCGGATCACATCTTCGGATGCATCGGTTAATCACCCTATCCCCCAGAGCAAGGGTGTCTCTCCTGTGGTGACTGCAGAGTGCTCACCTTCTCGAAGGTCGCAGATTCGGCATTCAGGACTGGGTCCTGGTGACCACGGATGCAAGCCTCCGAGGGTGGGGGGCAGTCACACAGGGAAGAAATTTTCAAGGGCAGTGGTCAAGGCAGGAGACTTGCCTTCACATCAATATCCTGGAACTAAGGGCCATAAACAACGCCCTAAGTCAAGCGGAGACCCTGCATCACGACCAACCGGTTCTGATTCAATCAGACAATATCACCGCAGTGGCTCATGTAAACCGCCAAGGCGGCACAAGGAGCAGGGTGGCGATGGTAGAAGCCACCAGAATTCTTCGCTGGGCGGAGAATCACGTAAGCGCACTGTCAGCAGTGTTCATTCCGGGAGTGGACAACTGGGAAGCAGACTTCCTCAGCAGGCACGCCCTCCACCCGGGAGAGTGGGGACTTCACCAAGAAGTCTTCATGCAGATTGCAAATCGACGGGAACTGCCACAGGTGGACATGATGGCGTCCCGCCTCAACAAAAAGCTAAAAAGGTATTGCGCCAGGTCAAGGGACCCTCAGGCGATAGCTGTGGACGCACTAGTAACACCGGGGGTGTTCCAGTCGGTCTATGTGTTTCCTCCTCTTCCTCTCATACCAAAGGTGCTGAGAATTGTAAGAAAAAGAGGAGTGAGAACAATACTCATTGTTCCGGATTGGCCAAGAAGGACTTGGTACCCGGAACTGCAAGAAATGCTCACAGAGGACCCATGGCCTCTGCCTCTCAGACAGGACCTGTTGCAACAAGGGCCCTGTCTGTTCCAAGACTTACCGCGGCTGCGTTTGACGGCATGGCGGTTGAACGCCAGATCCTAGCGGAAAAAGGCATTCCGGATGAAGTTATTCCTACGCTGATAAAGGCTAGGAAGGACGTGACAGCAAAGCATTATCACCGTATATGGCGAAAATATGTTGCTTGGTGTGAGGCCAGGAAGGCCCTACAGAAGAATTCCAGCTGGGTCGATTCCTGCACTTCCTACAGTCAAGAGTGACTATGGGCCTAAAATTAGGGTCCATAAAGGTCCAGATTTCGGCCCTATCCATTTTCTTTCAAAAAGAACTGGCTTCACTGCCTGAGGTTCAGACGTTTGTTAAGGGAGTGCTGCATATTCAGCCCCCTTTTGTGCCACCAGTGGCACCTTGGGATCTTAACGTGGTGTTAGGTTTCCTGAAATCCCACTGGTTTGAGCCACTTAAGACTGTGGAGCTAAAGTATCTCACGTGGAAAGTGGTCATGCTGTTGGCCTTAGCTTCGGCTAGGCGTGTGTCAGAATTGGCGGCTTTGTCATGTAAAAGCCCCTATCTGGTTTTCCAGATGGACAGGGCAGAATTGCGGACTCGTCCGCAATTTCTGCCAAAGGTGGTGTTATCTTTTCATTTGAACCAACCTATTGTGGTGCCTGCGGCTACTTGTGACTTGGAGGATTCCAAGTTGCTTGACGTAGTCCAGGCTTTGAAGATTTATGTAACCAGAATGGCTGGAGTCAGGAAGACTGACTCGCTGTTTATCCTGTATGCATCCAACAAACTGGGTGCTCCTGCTTCAAAGCAAACTATTGCTCACTGGATCTGTAACACGATTCAGCAGGCTCATTCTGCGGCTGGATTGCCGCATCCAAAATCAGTGAAAGCCCATTCCACAAGGAAGGTGGGCTCTTCTTGGGCGGCTGCTCGAGGGGTCTCGGCATTACAGCTTTGCCGAGCTGCTACTTGGTCGGGTTCAAACATATTTGCAAAATTCTACAAGTTTGATACCCTGGCTGAGGAGGACCTTGTGTTTGCTCATTCGGTGCTGCAGAGTCATCCGCACTCTCCCGCCCGTTTGGGAGCTTTGGTATAATCCCCATGGTCCTTACGGAGTCCCCAGCATCCACTAGGATGTTAGAGAAAATAAGATTTTACTCACCGGTAAATCTATTTCTCGTAGTCCGTAGTGGATGCTGGGCGCCCGTCCCAAGTGCGGACTTTCTGCAATACGTGTATATAGTTATTGCTTAATAAAGGGTTATGTTATGTTGGCATCCATTGGTTGATGCTCTGTTGTTTGTTCATACTGTTAACTGGGTAAGTTTATCACAAGTTATACGGTGTGATTGGTGTGGCTGGTATGAGTCTTACCCTGGATTCCAAAATCCTTTCCTTGTAATGTCAGCTCTTCCGGGCACAGTTTCCTTAACTGAGGTCTGGAGGAGGGGCATAGAGGGAGGAGCCAGTGCACACCAGTAGTACTAAATCTTTCTTAGAGTGCCCAGTCTCCTGCGGAGCCCGTCTATTCCCCATGGTCCTTACGGAGTCCCCAGCATCCACTACGGACTACGAGAAATAGATTTACCGGTGAGTAAAATCTTATTTTTTCTTCTTTCTGAATTTCTCTTACGTCCTAGAGGATGCTGGGGACTCCGTAAGGACCATGGGGGTATAGACGGGCTCCGCAGGAGATAGGGCACCTAAAAAGAACTTTGACTATGGGTGTGCACTGGCTCCTCCCTCTATGCCCCTCCTCCAGACCTCAATTAGATCTTGTGCCCAGAGGAGAATGGGTGCACTGCAGAGAGCTCTCCAGAGTTTTCTGTGGAAAACGAATTTTGTTAGGTTTTTTATTTTCAGGGAGTCCTGTTGGCAACAGGCTCCCTGCATCGTGGGACCGAGGAGAGAGAAGCAGAGCTGGCTTGTCAAGTTGGGCACTGCTTCTAAGGCTACTGGACACCATTAGCTCCAGAGGGAGTCGGAACACAGGTCTCACCTGGGGTTCGTCCCGGAGCCGCGCCGCCGTCCTCCTCACAGACGCCGAAGATAGAAGCCGGATAGAGAAGGCAGAAGACATCTTAGGCGGCAGAAGACATCAGATCTTCATGAGGAATAGTGGGGATGGCGGTAGTAAACGAAATGGGGGAGAAGTTGGGGGGAGGGTAAGAGCAGGCAGTAAGGTTACTAACATGGGTACTAAAAGGGATTTTACCAAAGTACTAACCAATGACGATTACAGGTCATCCTTGCCACATAAGGTGAAAGATGTCCCTAACGCAAGGGAAAATACTTATCTTAGTTGTATGTATGTAAACGCCAGAAGCATTACTGGTAAAAAGGGTGAACTAGAAATACTTGCAGCAAGCAAACAGTATGATATTATAGGCATTACTGAAACTTGGTGGGATGAATCTCATAATTGGACAGTCAATCTAGAGGGCTATACACTGTTTAGGAGAGACAGACTAAATAAAAAGGGTGGAGGGGTGTGTCTGTACGTAAAGCCGGTTTTAAAACCTAATATATGGGAAGATATTCAGGAGGGGACTGTAGACACTGTTGAGACATTATGGGTAGAAATTGCATGCGGGGAAAAAGGAACAAAAAAGTTAGTATTGGGTGTATGCTATAGGCCGCCTGGTATCAACGCATCTGATGATGAATTGTTACTAAAGCAAATTGAAATAGCAGCAGGAGTAGGAGACATAGTAGTGATGGGCGATTTTAACTATCCAGAGATAAACTGGAAAAACGATTCATGTGATACTGCTAGGGGCAATATGTTTTTAAACACACTAAATGATAACTACCTAGTCCAACTAATTGAGGAACCAACTAGGTACAATGCAATCTTAGACCTGGTATTAACAAACAATCAGGATTTGGTATCAGGTATTATAGTAGGGGAACCCATAGGAAACAGCGACCACAATATGGTCACATTCAATATCAGTTTCTACAAACAGCCCTATACTGCCTCAACTAGGACTTTAAACTTTAGCAAAGCAAATTTTGAAAAGATGAGGGTATTTTTCAGGGATATTGAATGGGAAGGTTTGTTTTTAGGAAAAAATACTACAGAGAAATGGGAGGTACTAAAATTCCTGCTAGCTAAAAATACACTCAAATATATTCCTATGAGTAGCAAAAAAGGGAATAAAAATCATAAACCGATGTGGCTTAACAAAAAGATTAAGGAACTTATGGGCAAGAAAAGGCGAGCATTTAAAAAATACAAATCTGACGGGGAAGCAGAGTCATTTCAGCACTATAAGGAATGTAACAAAAATTGCAAAAAGGAAATAAGAGCGGCTAAAGTAGAAACTGAAAAACTAGTAGCAAAGGAAAGCAAAGCGAATCCCAAAAAATTCTTTAAATACATTAATAGCAAGAGATTAAAAAAGGAGAGTATAGGCCCTTTGAAAGACAAGTTGGGAGTCTTAAGCAAAAATGATAATGACATAGCGGACACACTAAATGAGTTTTTTTCAACAGTATTCACTAGAGAGGACCCAATTCAGGGACTGACACATAATCTCAATAATGACAATATCACACTGATAGGTACTTATTTAAGCGAGGAAGTAGTCTATGACAGATTAAAACATTTAAAGATTAATAAATCACCAGGGCCCGATGGTATTCATCCAAGGGTTCTAATGGAGCTTCACTCTGAACTGGCAAAACCGCTATCTTTGATCTTTGAGGATTCAGTTATATCAGGTATGGTTCCCAAAGACTGGCGTATAGCGGAAGTAGTGCCTATATTCAAAAAGGGAAGTAAAGCTGAACCAGGTAATTATAGACCAGTTAGTCTTACATCTATAGTGGGGAAAGTATTGGAAGGTATTCTAAGAGATAGTATTCAGAAGTTCCGTGAAACCAATAAGGTCATTAAAAGGAATCAACATGGGTTTATGAAGGACAGATCCTGTCAAACCAACTTACTTGGCTTTTATGAAACAGTAAGCGCAAACCTAGATCAGGGTAAAGACGTGGATGTAATCTTTTTAGACTTTGCCAAAGCGTTCGATACTGTACCACACATGAGACTTATATACAAGCTAAAAGAATCAGGGCTAGGAAGCACAATATGCACTTGGGTCAAAAACTGGTTAGATAATAGGAAGCAGCGCGTTGTGGTTAATGGATCTTTTTCAACTTGGACTGAAGTGCTAAGTGGTGTGCCGCAAGGCTCAGTATTAGGACCGCTATTGTTCAATATTTTCATTAACGACCTAACAGAAGGTCTAGAGAGCATGGTGTCAATTTTTGCAGATGATACCAAATTGTGTAAGGCTATAAATACAGAGGAGGATGAAGAGTCTCTTCAGAACGACTTAGTTAAATTAGAAGCATGGGCAGCCAAATGGAGAATGCGCTTCAACACAGACAAGTGTAAGGTAATGCACTGTGGTAACAAGAACAAAAATTACACCTACATACTAAATGGGGTAAAATTAGGGGATTCTGTACTGGAAAAGGACTTAGGTGTCCTCATAGATAGCAAGCTAAGCAGTAGTACCCAAAGTAGGACTGCAGCAAAGAAGGCTAATAAGATATTAGCATGCATAAAACGGGGTATTGATGCTAGAGACGAGAGTATTATACTCCCGTTATATAAATCACTAGTGAGGCCACACCTTGAATACTGTGTACAGTTCTGGGCACCGTACTACAAAAAGGATATCCTGGAGCTTGAAAAGGTACAGAGGAGGGCGACCAAACTAATTAAGGGCATGGAGACGATGGAATACAAGGAAAGGCTTGAAAGACTAGGCATGTTTACAATGGAAAAGCGGAGACTAAGAGGGGATATGATCAACATCTACAAATATATAAGGGGACAATACACAGAGCTTGCGCGGGACCTGTTTTTGGTTAGATCAACACAGAGGACTCGTGGACACTCGCTCAGGTTAGAGGAGAGGAGATTCCGCACAATACGGCGTAAAGGCTTTTTCACGGTAAGGACAATACGTGTTTGGAATTCCCTGCCCAAGGGAGTTGTAATGGCGGAATCTGTCAACACCTTTAAGAATGGGTTAGATAAATTCCTATTGGATAAGGATATCCAGGGGTATGGTGCATAGTCATGCATTATAGTTACTATAAATAGGGATAAAATTCAATGGCTGACAGCAGTATCAGTCAGAAAGTTTAGTCAAATCATCATGCATAGGACACCACAAATAGGTTGAACTCAATGGACAATTGTCTTTTTTCAACCTCAGATACTATGTTACTATATTACTATGTAAGGCGCGCAGCGGTAAGCTGCGCGCCATTGCTCCCAGTCACACACACAGAGCAGCACTGAAGGGTGCACGGCGCAGGGGGGGGGGCGCCCTGGGCAGCAATAAACCTCACATTTTGGCACAAATACAGTTGGATTAGACTGCGGAGGCAGTAAATCTATGATTCCCCGCCATTTTATTGAAAAATCACTGGGACCGAAGCCCGCCGTCGGGTGGGCGGGGCTTGATCCTCAGCACTAACCAGCGCCATTTTCTCCACAGAAGCTGCATGAGGAAAACGCTGGCTCCCTGGTCTCTCCCCTGCTGAACTCACAGGCTGGAAAAAGGAGGAGGGGGGCACATTAGCGACGCAGTGAGTGGGAATTGGCCTAATATATATAAAAAAAGCGCTATCTGGAAATATTTTTTCCAGTGTTTTTAAGCGCTGGTGTGTGCTGGCATACTCTTTCTCTGTCTCTCCTTAGGACCTGGTTGGGGTTTTGTCCCCTTATAGGTTAATCCCTGTGTGTGTAGGGTGTCGGTACGTGTGTGTCGACATGTCTGAGGCGGAAGGCTTCTCCAAGGAGGAGGTGGAGCAAATGAGTGGTGTGTCCCCGTCGGTTGTGCCGACTCCAGATTGGATGGACATGTGGCATATGTTGAATGCAAGTGTGGCATCTTTACATAAAAGGCTTGATAAGGCTGATTTAGGGGGGACATCAGGGGGTCAATCCTCAGATTGGACCGACTCACAGGGCCCGTCGGGGTCTCAAAGCGTCCCTTTACACAAGACACTACTACCGACACGGATTCTGATTCCAGTGTCGACTATGACGAAGTAAAATTGCACCCTAGGGTGACTAAAACCATTCAGTGTATGATTGTGGCAATAAGGGATGTGTTGCATATTGTGGATGAACCCTTGGTCCCCGACACAAGGGTACACATGTTTAAGGAAAATAAACAGATTATTAACTTTCCCACATCTCATGAATTAAATGAATTCTTTGGAAAAGCTTGGGAGACTCCGGATAAGAGACCGCAGATCCCCAAAAGAATTTATATGGCATACCCATTCCCTAAGCAGGACAGGGAGATTTGGGAATCACCCCCCACTGTGGACAAGGCCCTGACGCGCTTGTCCAAGAAAGTGGCGCTACCGTCTCCTGACACAGCGGCCCTTAAGGACCCTGCAGATCGCAGACAAGAAACTGCCTTAAAGTGTATTTATTCTCATACGGGGGCTGTGCTAAGACCGACAATTGCATCGGCATGGGTGTGTAGCGCAATTGCAGCTTGGACAGATGAGCTGACAGATCAATTTGATAATATGGATAAGGATACTATATTCCTAACTCTAGCCCATATTAAAGACGCAGTCTTATTTATGAGGGATGCTCAGAGGGACATTTGATTGCTAGCTTCTAGGGCCAATGCCATGTCTGTCTCAGCGAGAAGATCCTTATGGACTCGCCAATGGATGGGTGATGCGGATTCCAAGAAACATATGGAAGTACTACCCTATAAGGGGGATGTATTGTTTGGGGATGGGCTGACGGACCTGGTTTCCACAGCTACAGCAGGTAAATCAAATTTTTTACCATATATTCCCCAACAGCAAAAGAAAGTAACACCGTATCAGATGCAGTCCTTTCGGTCGCACAAGTCCAAAAGAGGTCGGGGATCCTCTTTCCTCGCCAGAGGTAAGGGCAGAGGCAAGAGAGCACCTGCTGCGGCAGGTGCCCAGGAACAAAAGTCCTCCCCGGCTGCTCCAAAACCCACAGCATGACGCTGGGGCTCCCCTGAGGGAGTCCGCACCGGTGGGGGCACGTCTTCGACTTTTCAGTCAGGCCTGGGTTAGTTCGGACCTGAATCCCTGGGTGTTGGAAATAGTTTCCCAGGGTTACAAATTGGAATTCGAGGAGGTGCCCCCGCGCCGATTTTTCAAATCGGCCCTACCAGCTTCCACATCGGAAAGGGATGTAGTGTTAGCTGCAATTCAAACGCTGTGTATACAGCAAGTGATAATCAAGGTTCCCCTGCACCAGCAGGGAAGAGGTTACTACTCAACCCTATTTGTGGTCCCGAAACCGGACGGTTCGGTCAGACCTATTTTGAATCTGAAATCCCTAAACCTGTACATAAAAAGATTAAAATTCAAAATGGAATCTCTCAGAGCGATAATAGCCAACATGGAGGAGGGGGAGTTTATGGTGTCTCTGGACATAAAGGATGCATACCTTCATGTCCCCATATATGCCCCCCATCAGGAATACCTGAGATTCGCTGTACAGGATTGTCATTACCAATTTCAGACGTTGCCGTTTGGACTCTCCACGGCCCTGAGGATTTTCACCGAGACAATGGCGGAAATGATGGTGGTCCTGCGCAAGCATGGAGTCACAATTATCCCATACTTGGACGATCTCCTGATAAAAGCGAGATCAAGGGAGAAATTGCTGAGCAGTGTGGCGCTCTCTCTGAGAGTGCTCCAGCAACACGGTTGGATTCTAAATCTACCGAAGTCACAGTTGATTCCGACAACTCGACTGCCGTTCCTAGGTATGATACTGGATACGGAACAAATGAAGGTCTTCCTCCCAATAGAGAAAGCCCAAGACATCCAGAACATGGTCAGAGACCTGCTAAAACCGAAAAGGGTGTCAGTTCACCAAAGCACTCGAGTTCTGGGGAAAATGGTGGCGGCCTACGAGGCCATTCCCTTCGGAAGGTTCCATGCAAGGACTTTTCAATGGGACCTTCTGGACAAGTGGTCCGGGTCCCATCTGCACTTACATCGGAAAATAACTCTGTCCCCAGGGACCAGAGTGTCCCTCCTGTGGTGGTTGCAAAGTGCTCACCTCCTGGAGGGTCGCAGGTTCGGAATTCAGGATTGGATCCTGGTTACCACGGACGCGAGCCTCCGAGGACGGGGAGCAGTTACACAGGGAAAATTTTTTCAGGGTCTTTGGTCAGACCAGAAGTCCTGTCTACACATCAATGTGTTGGAACTCAGGGCCATTTACAACGGCCTTCGACAAGCGGAGAGTTTTCTTCGAAACCTACCGGTTCTGATTCAATCAGACAATGTCACAGCAGTGGCTCATGTGAACCGCCAATGCGGGACAAGAAGCAGAGTCGCGATGGCGGAAGCCACAAGAATCCTTCGCTGGGCGGAAAATCATGTAAGCGCTCTGTCGGCAGTCTTCATTCCGGGTGTGGACAACTGGGAAGCAGACTTCCTCAGCAGACACGATCTCTATCCAGGAGAGTGGGGACTTCATCAAGAGGTCTTTGCAGACGTAACACGTCTTTGGGGAACTCCTCAAATAGACAAGATGGCGTCACGCCTCAACAAAAAACTTCGGAGGTATTGCGCCGGGTCTCGGGACCCTCAGGCAGTAGCAGTAGACGCTCTGGTAACACCGTGGGTGTTCAAATCGGTCTACGTGTTTCCTCCTCTTCCTCTCATCACAAAAGTGTTGAGGATCATAGGACGAAGAAGAGTACAGACGATACTCGTTGTCCCAGACTGGCCTCGAAGGGCCTGGTACTCGGATCTACAAGAGATGCTCACAGGAGATCCCTGGCCTCTTCCTCTGAGGGAAGACCTGTTGCAGCAGGGACCCTGTGTATTTCAAGACTTACCGCGGTTACGTTTGACGGCATGGCGGTTGAACGCCGAATCCTAGCGATAAAGGGGATTCCGGAAGAGGTCATCCCTACTTTAATAAAAGCTAGGAAGGAGGTGACGGTAAAACATTATCACCGTATCTGGCGAAAGTATGTGTCTTGGTGTGAGACCAAGAATGCACCTACGGAAGATTTTCATCTGGGTCGTCCTCTCCACTTCTTACAGACAGGAGTGGATATGGGCCTGAAATTAGGCTCTGTTAAGGTACAGATTTCGGCCCTCTCGATTTTCTTTCAGAAGGAATTGGCTTCTCTTCCAGAAGTCCAGACGTTTGTAAAGGGAGTGCTGCACATCCAGCCCCCTTTTGTGCCTCCAGTGGCACCATGGGACCTGAACGTGGTGTTGCAGTTCCTAAAATCACACTGGTTTGAACCGCTTAACAAGGTTGAGTTGAAATTTCTTACCTGGAAGGTGGTCATGTTGTTGGCCTTAGCATCAGCAAGGCGAGTGTCAGAATTGGCAGCTTTGTCACACAAGAGCCCCTACTTGATTTTTCATGTGGATCGAGCTGAATTGAGGACACGTCCGCAATTTTTGCCTAAAGTGGTTTCTTCGTTCCATATGAATCAACCTATTGTGGTGCCTGTGGCTACAAGTGACCTGGAGGATTCCAGATCCCTGGACGTAGTCAGGGCCTTAAAAATTTATGTAGCCAGGATGGCTAGAATTAGGAAAACAGAGGCTCTGTTTGTCCTGTATGCGGCCAATAAGATTGGCGCTCCTGCTTCGAAGCAGACTATTGCTCGCTGGATCTGTAATACGATTCAGCAGGCTCACTCTACGGCTGGATTGCCGGTACCAAATTCGGTTAAGGCCCATTCCACTAGGAAGGTGGGCTCTTCTTGGGCGGCTGCCCGAGGCGTCTCAGCATTACAACTTTGCCGAGCGGCGACTTGGTCGGGGTCAAACACTTTTGCTAAATTCTACAAGTTTGATACCCTGGCTGATGAGGACCTAGCGTTTGCTCAGTCGGTGCTGCAGAGTCATACGCACTCTCCCGCCCGATTGGATGCTTTGGTATAAACCCCATGGTCCTTACGGAGTCCCCAGCATCCTCTAGGACGTAAGAGAAAATAAGATTTTAAACCTACCGGTAAATCTATTTCTCCTAGTCCGTAGAGGATGCTGGGCGCCCGTCCCAGTGCGGAAACTCTGCAAGACTTGTATATAGTTGTTGCTTACATTAGGGTTATGTTACAGTTGACATCGGTCTTGGACCGTTACTGTCGTTTGTTCATACTGTTAACTGGTTATGTATGTTCCAAGTTACATGGTATGATTGGTGTGGGCTGGTATGAATCTTGCCCTTAGATTGCTAAAGCCTGCCTTGTATTGTCCATCTCCTCTGGGCACAGTTCTCTAACTGAGGTCTGGAGGAGGGGCATAGAGGGAGGAGCCAGTGCACACCCATAGTCAAAGTTCTTTTTAGGTGCTCTATCTCCTGCGGAGCCCGTCTATACCCCCATGGTCCTTACGGAGTCCCCAGCATCCTCTACGGACTAGGAGAAATAGATTTACCGGTAGGTTTAAAATCTTATTTTTTCTTTATTTCTCTTACGTCCTAGAGGATGCTGGGGTCCACATTAGTACCATGGGGTATAGACGGTCCCTTGGGAGCCATGGGCACTTTAAGAATTTAATAGTGTGGGCTGGCTCCTCCCTCTATGCCCCTCCTACCAGACCCAGTTTAGAAAATGTGCCCGGTGGAGCTAGGGGAGCTCCTAGGAGTTTTTCTAGTTTCTTTATTTTTTTAAAGAGTTAGGTACAGGGAGGTTGCTGGCAACAACCTCCCTGCTTCGTGGGGCATAGGGGGGGGGGGGAGTAGGAACCAACCCTAGAGGTTAATGGTTCTCTATCTCCGCTGACAGGACACCATCCTGATGGTGATGATCGCAAGCCCCCAAGGCGACCGCTCACTCCCGCAGCACGGCCGCCACCCCCTAACAGAGCCAGAAGATGGAGTGGTGAGTATGATGCCGCAGCACGGCCGCCACCCCCTAACAGAGCCAGAAGATGGAGTGGTGAGTATGATGCCGGTGCGCGGATCTTCTGGAGTTATTGTTGGAAGATCCGAGGCCTCTTCCTCTTCGAGAGGACCACCTGCAACAGGGGCCGTTCGCTTATCAAGACTTACCATGGCTACGTTTGAGGTTGAACGCCAGATCTTAGCTCGGAAGGGCATTCCGAACAAGGTTATTCCTACCCTGATACAGGCTAGGAAAAGAGTAACGTCTAAACATTACCATCGGATTTGGAAAAAGTACGTGTCTTAGTGTGAATCCAAGAAGTTTCAACTAGGGCGGTTTCTCCTCTTTCTGCAAGGGCCTGAGGTTGGGCTCCATAAAAGTCCGGATTTCGGCCTTGTCCATTTTCTTTCAGAAACAATTGGCTGTCATCCCTGAGGTTCAGACTTTCTTGAAAGGGGTTCTGCACATCCAGCCTCCCTTTGTGCCTCCTATGGCACCTTGGGATCTTAATGTGGTGCTGCAGTTCCTGCAGTCGGATTGGTTCGAACCTTTACAGGAGGTTGATGTCAAGTTCCTTACTTGGAAGGCGGTCACACTATTGGCATTAGCATCTGCTAGATGTGTGTCAGAATTGGGGGCATTGGCCTGCATGAGCCCCTACTTTGATTTTCCATGAAGATAGAGCTGAGCTCAGGATGCGTCAGCAATTTCTTCCGAAGGTTGTGTCAGCTTTTCATATCAACCAACCTATTGTGGTGCCAGTGGACACTGACTCCTCAATTACTTCAAAATCCTTGGATGTTGTAAGGGTTTTGAAGATTTATGTGAAGAGAACTTCTCGTCACAGAAAGTCGGACGCTCTGTTTGTCCTTTATGATCCCACCAAGGTTGGGTGGCCTGCTTCTAAGCAGATGATTTCTCGCTGGATCAGGTGTACTCTCCAGCATGCTTATTCTACAGCAGGCCTGCTGTGTCCAAAATCTGTTAAGGCCCACTATACTCGTAAAGTGGGTTCTTCCTGGGCGGCTGCCCGGGGTGTCTTGGCTTTACAACCTT
Source organism: Pseudophryne corroboree (assembly GCF_028390025.1). NCBI lineage: Eukaryota > Metazoa > Chordata > Amphibia > Anura > Myobatrachidae > Pseudophryne > Pseudophryne corroboree. Next base: position 62,254,823 of record NC_086449.1, read on the forward strand.
GCCTAGTGGCTACTTGGTCAGGATTGAACACGTTTGCTAAGTTCTACAAGTTCGATACTTTGGCCTCTGAGGACCTAAAGTTTGGTCAATCGGTTCTGCAGGAGCCTCCGCACTCTCCCTCCCGTACTGGGAGCTTTGGTACATCCCCATGGTACTAATGTGGACCCCAGCATCCTCTAGGATGTAATAGAAAATAGGATTTTAATTACCTACCGGTAAATCCTTTTCTTGTAGTCCGTAGAGGATTCGTTTTCCTGCATTTGTTACTTAGTTAAGTACTGCGTTGTTACCTGGTTAAGTACTGTTCAGCCGTTGCTGAATTGTTTCAAGCTGGTTAGCTTGGATTTCTGTTATGTGTGAACTAGTGTGAATCTCACCACTATCTGTGTATTTCCTTCTCTTGAAGTATGTCCGTCTCCTCGGGCACAGTTTCTAGACTGGGTCTGGTAGGAGGGGCATAGAGTGAGGAGCCAGCCCACACTATTAAACTCTTGGCTCTCAAGGGACCCGTCTATACCCCATGGTACTAATGTGGACCCCAGCATCCTCTACGGACTACGAGAAAAGGATTTACTGGTAGGTAATTAAGAAATTTAGAAAGTGCTGACATAGTATGCAGCACTGTACATATAGGTAATCTGTGAGAATGTGTTAGTCTGGGTCTTTCCAAACATCACTCCTTCTGCCACTAAACCGAGCTGTAATCTATTGAAGAACCCATTACAAAGTTTTATTAATAAATGGAATCGTTGTTCAATTGTATTTCTCTAGCATCCATAAGGGATATTGGGGAATCTAGTACAGACTTGCCTACTCTCCCGGAATGGCCGGGAGGCTCCCGAAAATCGGGTGACCCCCCCGGAAGAACAGGCAAGTCTCCCGAATTCAGGGGCTCCCCACTGCCCGGCCGTCCCACTTAGCGAGTAAAGTGGGCGGTCCGGGCAGGCGATGACGCGATTCTTGTTGAATCGCGTCATCATAGCCACGCCCCCTGCTGTATAATGCCGATAATAGCGGCATTACACAGCGGGGGCGTGGCTTACGTGATGAGATCCCGCAGCCACGCCTCCTTTCCGCCTTCATCCCACCCCCTTCTGCACGCCCCATCACTGCCCGCCCCCCTGCTGAGCCGACCTGGCTGCTCTCTCCCAGATAGGCCGGTCATTGCGGGTTGCTGGATGACCCATGCCATTCATTCATGGGCCACTCAAATTCAGGAGGGCCTCTCTGGGGCTATGCCCCTGGTCACTATGGTGACCCTCCAAAAGCACATTCAGGACACTACACGCGTCCTCTGTGATTCGCTCAAGGAGATGGAGAACATTAATGCTAGGACTTCTGCTATGGCAGTGTCGGCGTGCAGGGTCTTGTGGTTGCGTCAGTGGATAGTGGACGCCAAATCCAAACGCAGTGTGGAATCCCTCCCCTTTTCCGGGGAATGGCTCTTTGGGGTTGAATTGGATACATGGATTTCCGAAGTTACAGTTGGGAAATCCATGTTTCTCTCCTTTGGGGCCCCGCCGGCGAGATGCTCCTACCCGGGGGCCGTCTGTACAACCCTTTCGGTCTCACAGATTTCGATCATAGGCCAGAGGTGCCTCCAATGCGACTAGAGGCACCAGAGGTAAGTCAAGAAAACCTGCAAGCACCAGCTCTCAGGAACAGACCACCAGTTCTGCTTTCACTAAGGCCTCAGCATGACGGTGCCCACCCACCCCGAGGGGATCTCGAGGTGGGGGTCGACTGCGTCACTTCAGCCGCATCTGGGAGGCTTCCTGCCAGGATACCTGGGCCAGGAATCTCGTTTCTCAAGGCTACAAGCTGGAGTTCGACAGTGCTCCTCCCCAACGATTTTTCAAATCAAGCTTACCAGCTTTGGAGAATATACAGGTTATGTTGCAACAGGCCATCCTAAAGTTGGTCCAGTCCCACGTCATTGTTCCAGTACCAATACCACAACAAGGCAAGGGTTATTACTCCAACCTGTTTGTGGTTTCGAAACCGGACGGTTCGGTAAGGCCCATTTTGAATCTAAAGTCCTTAAATCCTTACCTGAAGGTGTTCAAGTTCAAAATGGAATACTTGCGAGCAGTGATTGCAGGACTGGAAGAACAGGAATTCATGGTTTCCTTGGATAGCAAGGACGCCTACCTCCATATTCCGATTTGGCCGCCTCATCATGCGTACCTGAGGTTTGCCCTGCTGGACAATCACTACCAATTCCAGGCACTGCCCTTTGGCCTGTCCACAGCTCCGAGGGTGTTCACAAAGGTGATGGCGGAGATGATGTTCCAGCTCCGTGTCCAAGGAGTCAATATTGTCCCTTACCTGGACAATCTTCTGATCAAAGCAAGATCCAGGGGGCTTTTGTTGCTCCATATCAACCACACTATCCAAATTCTGTCACACCATGGGTGGATCCTCAACTTACAGAAGTCCCACCTGGAGCCGACTCGGCGGCTCCTATTCCTGGGGATGTTGCTGGATACTGTGGCCCAGAAGGTGTTCCTTCAAGGCGAGAACACTTCAGGAGATGGTCTGCATGGTATTCTGGTGGTCATTCCGAGTTGTTCGCTCGTTGCCGATTTTCGCTATGCTGCGATTTGTTGCTAAATGCGCATGGTACACAGCGTGCATGCGCTTAGTTATTTAACGAAAAACTTCGCAGTTTTGCTGTTGTCTGTGCGGCGCTTTTAAGTCGCACTGCTGATCGGTGAGTGATTGACAGGAAAGGGGCGTTTCTGGGTGGTAACTGAGCGTTTTCCGGGAGTGTGCTAAAAAACGCAGGCGTGTCAGGGAAAAACGTGGGCGTGTCTGGAGAAACGGGGGAGTGGCTGGCCGAACGCAGGGCGTGTTTGTGACGTCAAACCAGGAACTAAACGGACCGAGCTGATCGCAATCTAGGAGTAGGTCTGGAGCTACTCAGAAACTCAAACAAAGGTATGATTCCGCACTAGTCCAAGATTCAGACAGCATTGGAAGTGAGCAAGCCCGCAGGACGGGTGACACGCGTTTTCCAGCGTGGACCAAGGACGCTAGGAGCATTTTCCAGATCCCATCAACCTCAGACTGACCCAGGGACCTGGGCAGGGACCGGTATTTCCCCATCGATTTATCTAATTTTTACACACCAATCACATTGGTATTGGTACATGTACTCTATTTTTCAATCTCTTAGCTCAAAGCAGTGCAAATCAAGGGACTAAGGGACAGATCTTGTCCCCAGGAGGTTGCCTATAAATAGATTTACACTGAAAGCAAATTGACTATATTTATACGGTGACCCAGGGATTTGGGCAACGGTTATTATTAGAGATGAGCGGATTCGGTTTTACTCGGTTTTCAAAACCGAATCTTATTGGCTATCCAAAACACGTGACATCCGTGAGCCAATTAGATGCCGTTTTGAGAACCGAGTAAAACCGAACCCGCTCATCTCTAGTTATTATCCCTCGTTTATTGGATACAGCATGCCGATATCGGTCAGCAGGAGGCAATGAGAACTGATTAACATCACGGGGCAGTATCAAAAAGGAATAACCATATTTGAAAATACCTAGGTACACCAATTTGCCCTGGACATACCTCCGTTGGGAGCTGGCCATTAGAACCTGGACAGCCCAGTAATAGGAATCAATTTAATGCCTACGTATACGTGAGTAGCTGGGACCATTCAATATATAAATGGGACTGTGTGCCAGTGTGTGGTTTGCTTATAATTGAGGGCAACGGCGAGTATATTTAATATTGCAAACTCTCTGATCTAGGTATTCAAGCTTTAATTTTGACCTAGTGCCGTTATATTTTCACAGGCCCACATTTGGCCTAGTCCCCTCTCACCTTTTTCTATCTCTCTATTTCCCACCTACTTACATCCGCGGACTCTCATCTATGATTCACAGGTTAATCCTGTGTCTAACGTAGACAGTAGATCCACAACTTTTCCTTTTCTCTTTGTAACCCTTCCTTAGGTGCACTCTCATTGGTAAGTCGACAACATTTGCGTCCAGTAATTACTACCATACCCCACCGATAGAGCCCGATCTCGTCCGATCTTGGAAGCAAAACGGTGGTGGGCTGGGTCAGTATCTGTGAGGGGGACCCCCAGAGAATACCCGGTGTTATAATTTATGACTCATCTCGACTTTATACCAACAGCAGGATCACCACATTTTTTCTTCTTCAATCATCCTTTTGTCTTTTCCCTGTTCCAAATTTATAAATTGTTTTCATGTATCACTCTTCCCAAATATTCTGGGATAAGCTGATAAATTCCATTATTGATATTTACAAGGTCCCACAGAGGTCAATTTCTTACTTATATATACTTGATTAGGATCTATACTCCTAATATCAGTCCGGTCCAACGACCCATTGAGGTCTCATTAAAACAAGCCTAGCTTGTGCTGGTTGGAGAGGATTTGGGTGTAGAGCCAGTGTCTACATCCCCCTACAAGTCTAATACTTTAGACTAACCAGAACATTTCCAATTTTTTCAACCAAATAATCAGTCGATTGGTTTACCCTATAATCTGCATAGATTTCATTATTCAGATTTATGCAGTCACACCTTTGGCGATATCTTATTTTTAAGAGATATAGATGAGTTGACATGTATGTTTGTACACAGATACCATTTTATCCTTACTGGACAACGGTGGTGGAATATGATAGTGTGGATTTTTTCTTAATATAATTAGTTATTAAAAGTTATGTTTTAATAGTTTCATATAAACACATTTACATAAGAGTGCACCCACACAAGAGTCTTCTGCAAGCCAATTTGCTACTCAGAAACTGCAAGAAAATATTTAGTAGCAATTCTACTACTCTTTCGTTCGCTATTCTGCTAAGCTAAGATCCTCTCCCAGAGGGCGGCGGCCTATCGTGTGCAATGCTGCTAAAAGCAGCTAGCGAGCGATCAACTCGGAATGAGGGCCTCTGACCTACTCGAGTGTCCATCCATCTTTGCATAAGATTGTTGGGAAACATGGTCGCCTCATACGAGGCGATCCAATATGGAACTTTTCAGAACTTTTCAGTTGGATCTCCTGAACAAATGGTTCGGATCACATCTTCAGATGCACCGTATGATACGGCTGTCCAATATGGAACTTTTCAGTTGGATCTCCTGAACAAATGGTTTGGATCACATCTTCAAATGCACCTATGATACGGCTGTCGCCTCAGGCCAGGATTTCCCTCCTGTGGTGGCTGCAGTCCTCCAATTTACTGGACCCTCCTCATGACGGATGCAAGTCTAAGAGTATGGGGAGCTGTTACCCAAGGAGCACAGTTCCAGGGCAGGTGGTCAATCCACGAAAGCCTCCTTCCCATCATCATTCTGGAACTTTGGGCGATCTACAATGCTCTGCTTCAGGCCTCTCCTCTGCTCAAGGATCGTGCGATCCAAGTACAGTCGGACAACGCCACAGCAGTGGCATACATCAAACGGCAAGGAGGGACAAAAAGCAGAGTCTGCATGCGAGCGGTGTCCAGGATACTCCTCTGGGCAGAAAGAAATACAAGAGCAATGTCTGCAATATTCATTCCAGGAGTAGACAACTGGGAAGCAGACTTCCTGAGTCGTCACGATTTCCACCCGGGGGAGTGGGGTCTCCACCAGCAGGTGTTCCAGCAGATCATCCACCGGTGGGGCTGTCTGCAGATAGACATGATGGCTTCTCGTCTCAACAAGAAGCTTCACTGGTATTGCTTTCGAACCAGGGACCCTCAGGCAAGGGCAGTAGATGTACTGACGTCGCCTTGGCCTTACCTGCTGGTCTACCTGTTTCCTTTGATTCCGTTGCTCCCAAGGGTGCTCAAGCGCATCACAAATCAGGGAGTCCAGGCAATTCTGATTGCCCCGGATTGGCCTCGAAAGGTATGGTACGTGGATCTTCTGGACATGTCCGTTGAAGACCCTTGGCCTCTACCTATAAGAAGAGATCTTCAACAAGGACCGTTTGTCTACCCGGACTTACGGCGACTTCGTTTGACGACATGAAGGTTGAGCGGAACATCCTAGCTCACAAGGGCCTTTCCAAAAAGGTTATTGCTACCATGGTTCAGGTCAGGAAACCTGTGACGTCAAAACAATATCATCATATCTGGAGGAGATATGTCTCTTGGTGTGAGGAACGCACGTATCCACCTGCGGAGTTCCACTTGGGACGTTTCTTCCATTTCCTGCAGGCTGGTGTGGATAAGGGCTTACGTCTGGGTTCCATTAAGGTCCAGATTTCAGCTCTCCATTTTCTTTCAGAAGAAATTGGCAGTGTTGCCAGAAGTTCAGACCTTCTTGCAAGGGGTACTCCACATACCACCTCCTTTTGTGCCGCCTACGGCACCCTGGGATTTGAATGTAGTGTTGGAATTTCTACAGTCCTCCTGGTTTGAACCTCTGATGACGGTAGAAGACAAGTACCTACCGTGGAAGATGATGTTGCTGGCCCTGGCTTCTGCTCGACGTGTCTCAGAATTGGGGGCCTTATCGTGTAAAAGTCAGTACTTGGTCTTTTACGAGGACAGAGCGAAGCTCCTGATTAGACAGCAGTTCCTGCCGGAGGTTGTCTCTGCGTTTCACCTGAATCAACCTATTGTCTTACCGTCGAGTTCTGGTTCTTCTGCTCCTCCGGAGGCATTGGATGCTGTGCGAGCTTTGAAGATGTATATCAAGCGGATGACTCGGATCAGAAAGACAGATTCCTTGTTCGTGCTCTATGATGCTCAGAAAAAGGGTTGTCCTGCTTCAAAGCAGTCCATTGCTCGTTGGCTTAGGTTACTATCCAACATGCCTATGTGTCGGCAGCCTTAGTCTCTAAAGGCTCATTCTACAAGATCGGTGGGCTCTTCCTGGGCGGCTGCCCGTGGAGTCTCGGCCTTGCAACTATGCCAAACGGCTACCTGGTCGGGGAAGAACACTTTTGTTAAGTTCTACAAGTTTGATACCCTGGCCAAAGAGGCTACCCAGTTTGGGCAGGCAGTGCTGCAGCAGTCTCTGCAAGTTCCCGCCCATTCTGGAAGCTTTGGGATGTCCCCATCGTACTAGATTCCCCAATATCCCTTATGGATGCTAGAGAAAATAGGATTATAATTACCGGTAAATCCTTTTCTCATAGTCCATAAGGGATACTGGGCGCCCGCCTCAGTGCGTTGACTTTTCTGCAGGTTCTCATTTATGTGGTTACCTGTTCCGCTGTTGTTACCAGCCGTTGCTGGTTGTTATATGTTAGTGGTGTGCTGGTGTGTAAATCTCACCACTCTTTGTTATCATGTTGCCTTCTCTCATATATGTCCTTTCTCCTTCGGGCACTATTTTACCTATAACTGCCTGTGGGAGGGGGCATAGAGGGGAGGAGCCAGCACACCCAGTTAAGAAATGTAAAGTGCACCGGCTCCTTTGGTCCCCATCTATAACCCATCGTACTAGATTCCCTAATATCCCTTATGTACTACGAGAAAAGGATTTACCGGTAGGTAATTAAAATCATATTTTCTTATTTAAAGACTTATAGAGGGGTTTATTATTGAATGGAGTTCTGTAATAGGTGACTAATACTCATCTAACAAGACTGTCTTTAATGATGAGTGGCTCACTATTAAATGGGCAAATACAGCAATAATGCGGTTTATTAAAAGATGCGTAAACACCTAGAAATCCACCTATTGAGCTTGTCACACTAAAATCCGGGCAGTTGGGACATGTATAAGAAAAGTTTAGGTAATTAGTATAATGGCACAATGAAACATGGACTTTGTCCAAATGCCAGGTTGGCACAGAAGCTCTCTGGGATGCCCCACTCACACGCTGCCCACCTCCTTCGTGGTGTTAATAAGTCAGCTGCTGGGATGCGGGCTTACGGGATATTCATCTATCAGCACCAGCTCTCTGCGCGCACTCTAGAAGATCTAATCCAAGCTTTTTGGGAAGTCAGTGTAGTCTGATTTTCGAGTGACATCCATATAAATCACAAGTACGAGGCTTAATTAGGTAAGAGTTCGGTAATAGGGGTTTAATGAGCGGAAACATGTAATACAGATGGAATAATCAGAGGGGGATCCTTTCCTGGAGAGGGGTTAATGAAATAGGAGGAACTGTAATGGAAATGGATTTATTTGAGAGGTGGTGCACTGGAGGGGGGTTTATCATACCCCGTTCACACTGCACAAAAAACCCAGTATTTTTCCAGGTCAACACGGGTCGCTGTTGAATTCTTGGGTCGCCTGACATGGTAATTCAAGCCAGGAATAAAGTAGGGTTATTCCCGGGTCAGGTGCAGTGTGAATGGGTTACCAGGGTTGATTCGACCCAGGACCCGTTCACAGTATAGGCGGAGGTGGCGCTGGAGACGATCCTATCTTCAGCGCTGCTTCCACCCCAGGTGCCGCCTCTGTCCCCGCCGCCGGATGGGAACCCGACCCGGCGTATTGCCATGTCGGGAAGCCACCCTGTTCACACTGAGCGCGTCCAATGCCGGATGGCACCCGGGAATGACCCGTTTCCAATTCCCGGCTGTGACCCGACAATTGCAGTGCGAACAAGGTATTAGTGGTGGGTGGTATCATATATGGGCAGGAAAGCGGTATCCATGATGAGGAGGGCTAGCGGTCATGAGGGGTGGGGTATATCAGTGATGGAGAGAATTTGGGGCATCAATGAGGAAGAGATCTAATGAGAGGAGGGATTTCAATTATGGAGAGACGCGTATTAGTAATGGGGGTCTTTTACTGCTGAGGAGAAAGGGTATGAAGAGGTGGGCTCAGTGATGAGGAGGGGGGCCAGTAATGGGGAAAGCAGTAGTGATGTGAGAGGGAGTATCAATGAGGATGATGGCGGTATCAGTGATGAGGAGGAGGGGGTTATCAGTGATGAGCAGGATAGCGGTGTCAGTGATGAGGATGGCGGTGTCAGTGATGAGGATGGCGGTATCAGTGATGAGGATGGCGGTATCAGTGATGAGGATGGCGGTATCAGTGATGAGCAGGATGGCGGTATAAGTGATGAGGAGGAGGGGTATCAGTGATGAGGAGGATGGCGGTATCAGTGATGAGGAGGATGGCGGTATCAGTGATGATGAGGAGGGGAGGTATCAGTGATGAGGAGGGGGGTATCAGTGATGAGGAGGAGGGGTATCAGTGATGAGGATGGTGGTATCAGTGATGAGGATGGCGGTATCAGTGATGAGCAGGATGGCGGTATCAGTGATGAGCAGGATGGGGGTATCAGTGATGAGGAGGAGGGGTATCAGTGATGAGGAGGATGGCGGTATCAGTGATGATGAGGAGGGGAGGTATCAGTGATGATGAGGGGAGGTATCAGTGATGAGGAGGGGGGTATCAGTGATGAGGAGGAGGGGTATCAGTGATGAGGAGGAGTATCAGTGATGATGAGGAGGAGGGGTGGTATCAGTGATGAGGAGGAGGGGGGTATCAGTGATGAGGAGGAGGGAGGTATCAGTGATGAGGAGGAGGGGGGTATCAGTGATGAGGAGGAGGGGGGTATCAGTGATGAGGAGGAGGGGGTATCAGTGATGAGGAGGAGGGGTATCAGTGATGAGGAGTATCAGTGATGATGAGGAGGAGGGGTGGTATCAGTGATGAGGAGGAGGGGGGTATCAGTGATGATGATGAGATGGGGGGTATCTGTGATGAGGAGGATGGCGTTATCAGTGATGAGTAGGAGGAAGGGTATCTGATGGTGAAGAGGTCTAACAGTGACCAGTAGGTGGCGCTAGTGATATGGGGGAGGGCAGATAGAGCTGCTGCTGTCACCGCAGCCGGTAATAACACGAGATAATTGCTATAACACCATGACACTGCAGCTGCTGCAGTACTGTCTCAGTGCACACACTATATATGACGCTGCCACCTGATTCCGCCCAGCGCTGGCACACACGTGGCTATAACCCCGCCCCCGGAAGTACAGCCGTCGCCGCCATGTCGCTGGAGTCCGTGCGGTACAGCCGCGGCTCTCTGCAGGTTCTGAACCAGCTGCTGCTGCCGCAGGAGAGCCGGTATGATCCGGTGACCGGGGTGCGGGAGGGGGCCGAGGCCATCCGGACCATGAAGGTGAGAGACGCGGACTCAGCACTGACACACGGGGACACACGTGTTGTGGGCGGGGGGACTAACCGGCCAACCAGTGAGCGCTCTTGCAGTTATCACGTGATAGCGTTCCTGCTGCTGAATTGCAGAGCACATAAAGGAAGGGGGCGGGGCTGGGGAGATGTATCCCATAGCAACCAGCCTGCTTCTAGCTAGCATGTATCGTGCACGTCCTCTAAAATGTTAGGTAGGCGCTGATTGGTTGCTATAGGCAACTACCACACTTCTCAGAAACTTTGCCACATCTGCTCCCCTTTATTAGTAGTAGCTGGTCAATGATAATGGGCACCTGGCATTGCCTCTGTGCTGGGTTCAGCCATCAAGTGCTTCCTCCTGCACATCAGTGTCTGCGGCATACTTGCCTACCTGACCCTCTCCATGAGGGAGAAAATGCTCTGTTCCTGGACTTTCCTGGTAATGTATGATTGCCATCACCTGTGGTGAGCTAGTTAATTGGTAAGAAAGGTGTTTAACCACAGGTGATGGCAATCATACATTACCAGGAAAGTCCAGGAACAGAGCATTTTCTCCCTCATGGAGAAGGTCAGGTAGGCAAGTATGGTCTGCGGGCTGCCAGGCTGGAACCCTAAATGGGCAGAGGAGCAAATCCCTTTCCTGGGTGGCAGCTCTGCCATTTACAGAGTTCTGCCAACCTTATACACTGCAATCATTCCTAATATACCCAGATCAGTGCTTGTGGAGGTGTACCTATGCTTGCCAACATTCTGGCTGCTTCTTCTCCCCACCCGGCGCTGCTGACACTAACAGTGGGGATATCCTGTCCGCCTCGCTCTCACCACGGTGTCGGGCAGATCTCAGCGAAGCGGCTGCTGCTGCACAGGATGTATCACAGATGGCAGGGGCGAAGGAACCCGGTTGGCGTGAGGTATATGTTAGCGCTTATTTAAGAATGTCTTTTTCTCTATCGTCCTAGTGGATGCTGGGGTTCCTGAAAGGACCATGGGGAATAGCGGCTCCGCAGGAGACAGGGCACAAAAAGTAAAGCTTTAGGATCAGGTGGTGTGCACTGGCTCCTCCCCCTATGACCCTCCTCCAAGCCTCAGTTAGATTTTTGTGCCCGGCCGAGAAGGGTGCAATCTAGGTGGCTCTCCTAAAGAGCTGCTTAGAAAAGTTTAGCTTAGGTTTTTTATTTTACAGTGAGTCCTGCTGGCAACAGGATCACTGCAACGAGGGACTTAGGGGAGAAGAAGTGAACTCACCTGCGTGCAGGATGGATTGGCTTCTTTGGCTACTGGACATTAGCTCCAGAGGGACGATCACAGGTACAGCCTGGATGGTCACCGGAGCCTCGCCGCCGGCCCCCTTGCAGATGCTGAAACAAGAAGAAGGTCCAGAATCGGCGGCATGAAGACTCCTCAGTCTTCTTAAGGTAGCGCACAGCACTGCAGCTGTGCGCCATTTCCTCTCAGCACACTTCACACGGCAGTCACTGAGGGTGCAGGGCGCTGGGAGGGGGGCGCCCTGGGAGGCAATGAAAACCTATTTTTGGCTAAAAATACCTCACATATAGCCTCCGGGGGCTATATGGAGATATTTAACCCCTGCCAGAATCCGTTAAGAGCGGGAGACGAGGCCGCCGAAAAAGGGGCGGGGCCTATCTCCTCAGCACACAGCGCCATTTTCCCTCGCAGAAAGGCTGGAGGGAAGGCTCCCAGGCTCTCCCCTGCACTGCACTACAGAAACAGGGTTAAAACAGAGAGGGGGGGCACTAATTTGGCGTTAAAAATATATAAAAAAGATGCTATAAGGGAAAACACTTATATAAGGTTGTCCCTATATAATTATAGCGTTTTTGGTGTGTGCTGGCAAACTCTCCCTCTGTCTCTCCAAAGGGCTAGTAGGTCCTGTCCTCTATCAGAGCATTCCCTGTGTGTGTGCTGTGTGTCGGTACGTGTGTGTCGACATGTATGAGGACGATGTTGGTGAGGAGGCGGAGCAATTGCCTGTAATGGTGATGTCACTCTCTAGGGAGTCGACACCGGAATGGATGGCTTATTTAGGGAATTACGTGATAATGTCAACACGCGGCAAGGTCGGTTGACGACATGAGACGGCCGACAAACAATTAGTACCGGTCCAGACGTCTCAAAAACACCGTCAGGGGTTTTAAAACGCCCGTTTACTTTAGTCGGTCGACACAGACACAGACAGGGACACTGAATCCAGTGTCGACGGTGAATAAACAAACGTATTCCTTATTAGGGCCACACGTTAAGGGCAATGAAGGAGGTGTTACATATTTCTGATACTACAAGTACCACAAAAGAGGGTATTATGTGGGATGTGAAAAAACTACCGTAGTTTTTCCTGAATCAGATAAATTAAATGAAGTGTGTGATGATGCGTGGGTTCCCCCCGATAGAAAATATGGGCGGTATACCCTTTCCCGCCAGAAGTTAGGGCGCGTTGGGAAACACCCCTTAGGGTGGATAAGGCGCTCACACGCTTATCAGAACAAGTGGCGGTACCGTCTATAGATAGGGCCGTCCTCAAGGAGCCAGCTGACAGGAGGCTGGAAAATATCATAAAAAGTATATACACACATACTGGTGTTATACTGCGACCAGCGATCGCCTCAGCCTGGATGTGCAGAGCTGGGGTGGCTTGGTCGGATTCCCTGACTAAAAATATTGATACCCTTGACAGGGACAGTATTTTATTGACTATAGAGCATTTAAAGGATGCATTTCTATATATGCGAGATGCACAGAGGGATATTTGCACTCTGGCATCAAGAGTAAGTGCGATGTCCATATCTGCCAGAAGATGTTTATGGACACGACAGTGGTCAGGTGATGCAGATTCCAAACGGCACAAAGGTGTATTGCCGTATAAAGGAAGAGGAGTTATTTGGGGTCGGTCCATCGGACCTGGTGGCCACGGCAACTGCTGGAAAATCCACCGTTTTTACCCTAAGTCACATCTCTGCAGAAAAAGACAGTCTTTTCAGCTTCAGTCCTTTCGTCCCTATAAGAGTCATATCTGCCCAGGGATAGAGGAAAGGGAAGAAGACTGCAGCAGGCAGCCCATTCCCAGGAACAGAAGCGTTCCACCGCTTCTGACAAGCTCTCAGCATGACGCTGAGACCGTACAGGACCCCTGGATCCTACAAGTAGTATCCCAGGGGTACAGATTGGAATGTCGAGACGTTTCCCCTGCGCAGGCTCCTGAAGTCTGCTTTACCAAGGTCTCCCTCCGACAAGGAGGCAGTATGGGAAACAATTCACGAGCTGTATTCCCAGCAGGTGATAATTAAATTACCCCTCCTACAACAAGAAAAGGGGTATTATTCCACACTATATTGTGGTACTGAAGCCAGAAGGCTAGGTGAGACCTATTCTAAATCTAAAAAAATTTGAACACTTACAAAGGTTCAAATCAAGATGGAGTCACTCAGAGCAGTGATAACGAACCGGGAAGAAAGGGACTATATGGTGTCCCGAGACATCAGGGATGCTTACCTCCATGTCCCAAATTTGCCCTTATCACTAAGGGTACCTCAGGTTCGTGGTACAGAACTGTCACTATCAGTTTCAGACGCTGCCGTTTGGATTGTCCACGGCACCCCGGGTCTTTACCAAGGTAATAGCCGAAATGATGGTTCTTCTTCGAAGAAAAGGCGTCTTAATTATCCCTTACTTGGACGATCTCCTGATAAGGGCAAAGTCCAGGGAACAGTTGGAGGTCGGAGTAGCACTATCTCGGATACTGTTACAACAGCAGGGGTGGATTCTAAATATTCCAAAATCGCAGCTGATCCCGACAACAAGTCTCCTGTGCTTAGGGATGATTCTGGACACAGTCCAGAAAAAGGTGTTTCTCCCGGAAGAGAAAGCCAGGGAGTTATCCGAGCTAGTCAGGAACCTCCTAAAATCAGTGCATCATTGCACAAGGGCCATGGTAAAAAAAATGGTGACTTCCTTCGAAGCAATTCCAGTCGGCAGATTTCATGCAAGAACTTTTCAGTGGGATCTGCTGGCCAAATGGTCCGGATCGCATCTTCAGATGCATCAGCGGATAACCCTATATCCAAGGACAAGGGTGTCTCTCCTGTGGTGGTTACAGAGTGCTCATCTTCTAGAGGGCCGCAGATTCGGCATTCAGTTTTGGATGTTGGTGACCACGGAGGCCAGCCCGAGAGGCTGGGGAGCAGTCACACAAGGAAAAAATTTCCAGGGAGTGTGATCAAGTCTGGAGACTTTTCTCCACATAAATATAGCTAAGGGTAAATTTATAATGCTCTAAGCTTAGCAAGACCTCTGCTTCAAGGTCAGCCGGTATTGATCCAGTGGGATAAAACATCACGGCAGTCGCCCACGTAAATAGACAGGGCGGCAGGAGGGCAGTGGCAAAAACTGCAAGGACTTTTCGCTGGGCGGAAAATCATGTGATAGCACTGTCAGCAGTGTTTCATTCCGGGAATGGAAACTGGGAAGCAGACTTCCTCAGTAGGCACGACCTCCACCCGGCAGAGTGGGAACTTCATGGGGAAGTTTTCCACATGATTGTAAACCGTTGGGAATTACCAAAGGTGGACATGATGGCGTCCCGTCTGAACAAAAAACGGGACAGGTATTGCGCCAGGTTAAGAGACCCTCAGGCAATAGCTGTGGACGTTCTGGTAACACCGTGGGTGTACCAGTCGGTGTATGTGTTCCATCCTCTGCTTTTCATACCTAAGGTACTGAGAATTATAAGACGTAGAGGAGTAAGAACTATACTCATGGCTCCGGATTGGCCAAGAAGGACTTGGTACCCGGAACTTCAAGAGATGCTCACAGAGGACTTATGGCCTCTGCCGCTAAGAAGGGACTTGTTTCAGCAAGTACCATGTCTGTTCCAAGACTTACCGCAGCTGCGTTTGACGGCATGGCGGTGGAACGCCGGATCCTAAGGGAAAAGGCATTCAGGAAGAGGTCATTCCTACCCTGGTCAAAGCCAGAAAGGAGGTGACCGCACAACATTATCACCACATGTGGCGAAAATATGTTGCGTGGTGTGAGGCCAGGAAGGCCCCACGAAGAAATTTCAACTCGGTCGATTCCTGCATTTCCTGCAAACAGGAGTGTCTATGGGCCTCAAATTGGGGTCCATTAAGGTTCAAATTTCAGCCCTGTCGATTTTTCTTCCAGAAAGAATTGGCTTCAGTTCCTGAAGTCCAGAAGTTTGTCAAGGGAGTATTGCATATACAACCCCCTTTTGTGCCTCCAGTGGCACTGTGGGATCTCAACGTAGTTCTGGGATTCCTCAAAACACATTGGTTTAAAACCAGTCAAATCTGTGGATTTGAAGCATCTCACATGAAAAGTGAACATGCTCTTGGACCTGGCCTGGACCAGGCGAGTGTCAAATTGGTGGTTTTTTTCTCAAAAAAGCCCATATCTGTTTGTCCATTCGGACAGGGCAGAGCTGCGGACTCGTCCCCAGTTCTCTCCCTAAGGTGGTGTCAGTGTTTCACCTGAACCAGCTTATTGTGGTGTCTTGCGCCTACTAGGGACTTGGAGGACTCCAAGTTGCTAGATGTGGTCAGGGCCCTGAAAATATAGGTTCCAGGACGGCTGGAGTCAGGAAAACTGACTTGCTGTTATCCTGTATGCACCCAACAAACTGGGTGCTCTTGCTTCTAAGCAGACTTTTGCTAGTTGGATGTGTAATACAATTCAGCTTGCACATTCTGTGGCAGGCCTGCCACAGCCAAAATATGTAAATGCCCATTCCACAAGGAAGGTGGGCTCATCTTGGGCGGCTGCCCGAGGGGTCTCGGCTTTACAACTTTGCCGAGCGGCTATTTAGTCAGGGGCAAACACGTTTGTAAAATCCTACAAATTTGATAACCTGGCTAAGGAGGACCTGGAGTTCTCTCATTCGGTGCTGCAGAGTCATCCGCACTCTCCCGCCCGTTTGGGAGCTTTGGTATAATCCCCATGGTCCTTTCAGGAACCCCAGCATCCACTAGGACGATAGAGAAAATAAGAATTTACTTACCGATAATTCTATTTCTCGGAGTCCGTAGTGGATGCTGGGCGCCCATCCCAGGTGCGGATTATCTGCAATACTTGTACATAGTTACAAAAATCGGGTTATTATTGTTGTGAGCCATCTTTCAGAGGCTCCGCTGTTATCATACTGTTAACTGGGTTCAGATCACAGGTTGTACAGTGTGATTGGTGTGGCTGGTATGAGTCTTACCCGGGATTCATAAATCCTTCCTTATTGTGTACGCTCGTCCGGGCACAGTGTCCTAACTGAGGCTTGGAGGAGGGTCATAGGGGGAGGAGCCAGTGCACACCACCTGATCCTAAAGCTTTACTTTTTGTGCCCTGTCTCCTGCGGAGCCGCTATTCCCCATGGTCCTTTCAGGAACCCCAGCATCCACTACGGACTCCGAGAAATAGAATTATCGGTAAGTAAATTCTTATTTTTCTAAAATCAATAACAGCCCTGACGCACAGCAGCTGCACGGACGCCGGGCCAAATCCGACAGGATTGACGTTGTCTGAAATGGGGCTAAAATCTGCCGATCCACGTGCTTTCCGACAAGTCTGATTTCCCAACTTGTCGGGAAAAAATGAGGCTGGATTGAATAGGTCGGAACCCATTCCGACCTATTCTAATCGGAAAATGCTGTCTTTCCGACAAGACGGAAGTTTCCGACTCTAATTGAATATACCCCACAGTGTATATAGTGGGTTAGTGTGTAATTAGATGATGTCACAGTGAAAACAGGTTAGTCACACATTGTATATGGCAGGCTGGGGTGTAATTAGATGATGATGTCACAGAGCAAGGACAGGGCAGTTGCTAGTGTGTAATTTGATGATGAGGTCCCAGAGCATGGACAGTGCAGGCACTTGTCACTGTTTGGCGAAGCGCGTGCGGATTGTGGTGCATACATATGCGCAGTCAATCGATAATTTCCTGCTGTGCAAAAACGCACAGCAGCGATCGGATCTGAATCTGGCCCTTAGTGTGTAATTAGACTGTCACACAGTGTATATAGCATGATAGTGTGTAATTAGCTGATGTCACAGTGAGGACAGGGTAGTCAAACAGTATATATAGCCGGTTAGTGTGTGATTAGATGATGTCATACATTATATATAGCAGTTTAGTATGTAATTCGATTATGATGTCACAGAGCGAGGACAGTGTAGTCACACAGTGTATGTAGCAGGAAGCAGGATAGTGTATAATTAGGTGATGTCACAGCGAGGACACTGCAGTCACACAGTGTATGTACCATTATAATGTGTAATTAGATGATGTCACAGTAAAAACTAGTCACACATTGTATATAGCAGGTTAGGGTGTAATTAGATGATGTCGCAGTGAAAACAGGGCAGTCACATATTGTATATAGCAGGTTAGTGTGTGATTAGATTATGTCACAGCGAGGACAGGGCAGACACACAGTGAATGTACAGTAGCAGGTTAGTGTGGGATTAAATTATGTCACAGTGAGAACAGGTTAGTCACACAATGTATATAGCAGGTTAGGGCATACTTGCCTACCCTCCCGGAATGGCCGGGAGGCTCCCGAAAATCGGGTGACCCTCCCGGCCCCCCGGAAAGGTGGGCAAGCCTCCCGCTTTTCCCCTCGGCCGCCCGCAGCAGAGAACAAGCGGGCGGCCCGAGGGGGTCCGATGACGCGATTCGCGCTGAATCGCGTCATCGTAGCTCCGCCCCCCGCTATGCAGCGGCTCGTTTCTCGGCACAGCGGGGGCGGAGTCACGAAGACGCGACCCTGATGTAATGCCCCCGGACCGCCCATCCTACTACCGGCCACGCCCCCGGACCGCCTATCCTGCTGCCGGCCACGCCCCCCATACACCTACAACGCTGCCTCCTCCCGGAGGAGGCAGCAAAGTAGGTAACTATGGGTTAGGGTGTAATTAGATGATGATGTCACAGAGCATGGACAGTACAGGCACAGTGTATATAACAGGTTACTGTGTAAGTAGATGATGTCAGAGTGAGGACAGGGCAGTCACACAGTGTGTATATCAGGTTAGTGTGTAATTAGTTGATGTCACACAGTGTATATAGCAGGTTAGTGTGTAATTAGATGATGTCACAGCGTAAACAGGTTAGTCACCCAGTGTATATAGCAGGTTAGGGTGTAATTAGATGATGAGGTCACAGCGTGAGGACAGGGCAGTCACACAGTGTATATAGTAGGTTGGTGTGTAAGTAGATGATGTCACACAGTGTATATAGCAGGTTAGTGTGTAATTAGTTGATGATGTCACACAGTGTATATAGCGGGTTAGTGTGTGATTAGATGTCATACAGGTTAGTATGTAATTAGATGATGTCACAGTGTAAATAGGTTAGTCACACATTGTATATAGCAGGCTAGGGTGTAATTAGATGATGAGGTTACAGAAAGAGGACAGGGCAGTCACACTGTGTATATAGGAGGGTAGTGTGTAATTAGATGTCACAGAGCGAGGACAGTACGGTTACACAGTGTATGTAGCAGGTTAGTGTGTAATTAGATGATGAGGTGCAGTCACAGTGTATATAGCAGGTTAGGGTGTAATTAGATGATGAGGTCACAGAGTGAGGACAGGGCAGTCACACAGTGTATATAGTAGGTTGGTGTGTAAGTAGATGATGTCACACAGTGTATATAGCAGGTTAGTGTGTGATTAGATGTCATACAGGTTAGTATGTAATTAGATGATGTCACAGTGTAAATAGGTTAGTCACACATTGTATATAGCAGGCTAGGGTGTAATTAGATGATGAGGTTACAGAAAGAGGACAGGGCAGTCACACTGTGTATATAGGAGGATAGTGTGTAATTAGATGTCACAGAGCGAGGACAGTACGGTTGCACAGTGTATGTAGCAGGTTAGTGTGTAATTAGATGATGAGGTGCAGTCACAGTGTATGTAGCAGGTCAGTATGTCAGAGTGGGTACATGGTAGTCACTTAGTGAAAGTGGCAGGTTGCCCTTTTATAGGACGATAATGTCTTCTATCCAGCTGATAGCTGCCAACACAGGTTTTTTTTGGTTAACTTAAAGGACTTTGCTGTCACCTTATACAGGTGCGTGTTTGCGTTTTTGTTTTTCTTAATTCATAATGTTGCATTATAGTATAAATAATGATACAGAGAATGGTAGTTTCCCAATCAGTTTATGGTAGTATGAATGCCAGCTTAATTATCCAGCTTTTTTATCCAGTCTTATGGATAGATTGAATTAAGTGCAAGCCACCACAGCCTCTCACAAGGGTTCTTATGGAGCTTAACTCAGAACTAGCAAATCCTTTTATATTTGATTTTCTATGATTCTATTACATCAGGCATGATACCGAAGGACTGGCATGTAGCAGAGGTAGTCCCAATATTTAAAAAGGGAATTAAAACTCATCCCGGTAACTATAGACCGGTAAGTTTCACATCTATAGTGGGGAAAATACTAGAAGGTATGAGGGATAGCATACAGGAGTACTTGGATACCTCCAAGGTTATTAATAAGAACCAGCATGTTTTTGTGAAGGACAGGTCATGTCAAACTAACCTAATTGGCTTCTACGAGAAAGTGAGCGATCAGGGTAAAGCAGTGGATGTGGTCCATTTGGATTTTGCTAAGGCCTTTGATACAGTGCCATATAGGAGACTAACTTTTCAAGTAAGAGAGCTTGGTTTAGGAAACTCTATCTGTACTTGGGTAAGTAATTGGCTGGATAACGGGGAACAGCGAGTGGTGATTAATGGGATGTTTTCTGACTGGGCCTCAGTGCTTAGTGGAATACCTCAAGGGTCAGTACTCGGGCCACTACTCCTTAACATATTTATTAATGACCTACTGTAGGATTAGGTCTGGAAAGCACTGTCAATTTTCACAGATGATACTAAATTGTGTTGAGTGATTAATTCAGACATGGATGTTGAGTCTCTACAGAATTACTTATTTAAACTGGAGGTTTGGGCAGACAAATGGAGAATGAGGTTCAATATAGAAAATGTTGAAGTTCTACACCTTGGGACTAAGAACAATCGGGCAGCCTATAAATTAAATGGGGGAAAATGTAGGGGAAACGGTAGTTGAAAAATATTTGGGGGTGCTCATTGATAATAGACTTAGTAGCAGATCCCAATGTCAAAGTGCAGCAACAAAAGCAAATAAGGTATTAGGATGCATAAAACAGGGAAAGGAGACAAGGGATGTGAGTGTAATCCTGCCACTGTACAAATCATTGGTATGGCCACACCTTGAATATTGTGTACAGTTCTGGGCACCTCACTATAATAGAGGCGAGCCACAAAACTGATCAGGGGGTTAGAGGCGCTGGACTATTAGGAAAGGCTTACTAGGTTTACACTAGAAAAGAGGCGGCTGAGAGGGGATATTATTAATATTTATAAATATATACAGGGACAATACAAGGATCTATCAGGCGATTTGTTTATCGAAAAGTCTCTACACAAGACACCCTCTGAGGTTAGAGGAGAGACAATTTCATAGCCAATGAAGGAAAGGGTTCTTCACAGTAAGAGCAGTAAGGATTTGGAATTCACTGCCAGAGAAGGTGTGAATGGATTAGATAAATTCCTAGCTGAAAGACATCCAAGGATAATGCTGTATCCTTGGATGTCTTTCAGCTAGGAATTTATCTAATCCATTTTTAAACATATTGACTAAGTCCACCATTACTACCTTCTCTGGCAGTGAATTCCAAATCCTTACTGCTCTTACTGTGAAGAACCCTTTTAAGTAAGAAAATTTTAGAAAATGCATAACAAATAGTTGTAATTTAGACTTAAAAAATATAACTTCCTCTGGGCCTTTATAGTTAAAATATAGTTATATACAGATTGGTATAAGAATTATAATACAGGTTGAACTCGATGGACATTTAGTCTTTTTTATTTTTTTTATTTTTTCAACCTCATTAACTATGTTACTTTGTAATGTGCACATGCGCACAACACAGGTTTTTAAGGGTGGGAAAACTATGTTAATTTTTGCACACACTTGTGAGAGTAACCGCAAACTGGATTACCATGTCCAGGTACCCTGCATTGGCGTAAAGCGCATGGTTCTGACAGCTCCTCAAGGCTGATGGAATAACCCATTTACAGTAAGGGCTTTGGGATCGGTTCTAGCTGGTTTTCCCACAGGACCGATTTAATTCCCCAAGAGCTGCCTCTGGTACGGATTATAGTGGCTGTGTGGGATCTGTCTTATAACTGATTCCTACAGCTATATGGAAGTGCGAGCTACAGTCAGGCTATCCTGATTGTGCTCTTATCGGCTGTGAGAGCTTGTATCTAGTAGAACCTGACCCTCAATGTAGCGTTAATGCTTGTCAACATAGACAATGTACTGCCCCCTTGTGGAACCAAACTTCACTTGCTAGGACCCTTAATACTCACTGAGGTGTTTATAATAATCCTGATTGTATGTATAGCACAGGGTTAGCTAAAGGGCAATTCCATTTGTGACACACGACAAATGTTTCACTGCAAGAATGATTATTTCTCTATCGTCCTAAGTGGATGCTGGGGTTCCTGAAAGGACCATGGGGAATAGCGGCTCCGCAGGAGACAGGGCACAAAAGTAAAGCTTTTACAGGTCAGGTGGTGTGTACTGGCTCCTCCCCCTATGACCCTCCTCCAGACTCCAGTTAGATTTTTGTGCCCGGCCGAGAAGGGTGCAATTCTAGGTGGCTCTCATAAAGAGCTGCTTAGAGAGTTTAGCTTAGGTTTTTTATTTTACAGTGATTCCTGCTGGCAACAGGATCACTGCAACGAGGGACAGAGGGGAGAAGAAGTGAACTCACCTGCGTGCAGGATGGATTGGCTTCTTGGCTACTGGACATGAAGCTCCAGAGGGACGATCACAGGTACAGCCTGGATGGTCACCGGAGCCACGCCGCCGGCCCCCTCACAGATGCTGAAGCAAGAAAAGGTCCAGAATCGGCGGCTGAAGACTCCTGCAGTCTTCTTAAGGTAGCGCACAGCACTGCAGCTGTGCGCCATTTTCCTCTCAGCACACTTCACACGCAGTCACTGAGGGTGCAGGGCGCTGGGGGGGGGCGCCCTGGGAGGCAAATGAAAACCTTTAAAAAGGCTAAAAATACCTCACATATAGCCCCAGAGGCTATATGGAGATATTTACCCCTGCCTAAATGTACTAAATAGCGGGAGACGAGCCCGCCGAAAGGGGCGGGGCCTATCTCCTCAGCACACGGCGCCATTTTCTGTCACAGCTCCGCTGGTCAGGAAGGCTCCCAGGTCTCTCCCCTGCACTGCACTACAGAAACAGGGTATAACAGAGAGGGGGGGCAAAATAAATGGCTATATATATTAATATAAAAGCAGCTATAAGGGAGCACTTAATCATAAGGCTATCCCTGTCATATATAGCGCTTTTTGGTGTGTGCTGGCAGACTCTCCCTCTGTCTCCCCAAAGGGCTAGTGGGTCCTGTCTTCGTATAGAGCATTCCCTGTGTGTCTGCTGTGTGTCGGTACGTGTGTGTCGACATGTATGAGGACGTTATTGGTGTGGAGGCGGAGCAATTGCCAAATATGAGGATGTCACCTCCTAGGGGGTCGACACCAGAATGGATGCCTTATTTGTGGAATTACGGGATAGCGTCAACTCGCTTAAGCAGTCGTTTGCCGACATGAGGCGGCCGGACACTCAATTAGTGCCTGTCCAGGCGCCTCAAACACCGTCAGGGGCTGTAAAACGCCCCTTGCCTCAGTCGGTCGACACAGACCCAGACACAGGCACTGATTCCGGTGGTGAAGGTGACGAATCAACCGTATTTTCCAGTAGGGCCACACGTTATATGATTTTGGCAATAAAGGAGATGTTACATTTAGCTGATACTACAGGTACCACTAAACAGGGTATTATGTGGGGTGTGAAAAAACTACCAGTAGTTTTTACCGAATCAGAAGAATTAAATGACGTGTGTGATGAAGCGTGGGGTGCCCCGATAAAAAACTGCTAATTTCAAAGAAGTTATTGGCTTTATACCCTTTCCCGCCAGAGGTTAGGGAGCGCTGGGAAACACCTCCTAGGGTGGACAAAGCGCTAACACGCTTATCAAAACAAGTGGCGTTACCCTCTCCTGAGACGGCCGCACTTAAAGATCCATCAGATAGGAGGATGGAAAATATCCAAAAAGGTATATACACACATGCAGGTGTTATACTACGACCAACTATTGCGACTGCCTGGATGTGCAGTGCTGGGGTAGTTTGGTCAGAGTCCCTGATCGAAAATATTGATACCCTGGACAGGGACAATATTTTACTGTCGTTAGAACAAATAAAGGATGCATTTCTTTATATGCGTGATGCACAGAGAGATATCTGCACACTGGCATCACGGGTAAGTGCTATGTCCATTTCGGCCAGAAGAGCTTTATGGACACGACAGTGGACAGGCGATGCGTAGAGGAGTTATTTGGGGTCGGTCTATCGGATTTGGTGGCCACGGCTACGGCCGGGAAATCCACCTTTCTACCTCAAGTCACTCTCCAACAGAAAAAGGCACCGACCTTTCAACCGCAGCCCTTTCGTTCCTTTAAAAATAAGAGAGCAAAGGGCTATTCATATCTGCCACGAGGCAGAGGACGAGGGAAGAGACAGCAACAGGCAGCTCCTTCCCAGGAACAGAAGCCCTCCCCGGCTTCTACAAAAGCCTCAGCATGACGCTGGGGCTTCGCAAGCGGACTCGGGGGCGGTAGGCGGTCGTCTCAAGAATTACAGCGCGCAGTGGGCTCACTCGCAGGTAAATCCCTGGATCCTGCAGATAATATCTCAGGGGTACAGGTTGAAATTAGAGACAGAGCCACCTCGCCGTTTCCTGAAGTCTGCTTTACCAACGTCCCCCTCAGAAAGGGAGACGGTTTTGGAAGCCATTCACAAGCTGTATTCTCAGCAGGTGATAGTCAAGGTACCTCTTCTACAACAAGGGAAGGGGTATTATTCCACTCTTTTTGTGGTACCGAAGCCGGATGGCTCGGTAAGGCCTATTCTAAATCTGAAGTCCTTGAACCTGTACATAAAGAAGTTCAAGTTCAAGATGGAGTCACTCAGAGCAGTGATAGCGAACCTGGAAGAAGGGGACTTTATGGTATCCTTGGACATCAAGGATGCGTATCTCCACGTTCCAATTACCCCTCACACCAGGGGTACCTCAGGTTCGTTGTACAAAACTGTCACTATCAGTTTCAGACGCTGCCGTTTGGTTTGTCCACGGCACCTCGGGTCTTTACAAAGGTAATGGCCGAGATAATATTTCTTCTTCGAAGAAAAGGCGTATTAATTATCCCATACTTGGACGATCTCCTAATAAGGGCAAGGTCCAGAGAACAGCTAGAGATGGGTTTAGCACTATCTCAAGAGGTGCTAAAGCAGCACGGATGGATTCTGAATATTCCAAAATCCCAATTAATGCCGACAACTCGTCTGCTGTTCCTGGGGATGATTCTGGACACAGTTCAGAAAAAGGTTTTCTTCCCGAAGAAAAAGCCAAGGAGTTATCTGACATGGTCAGGAACCTCCTAAAACCAGGAAAGGTGTCTGTACATCAATGCACAAGAGTCCTGGGAAAAAATGGTAGCTTCTTACGAAGCAATCCCTTTCGGCAGATTCCATGCAAAGGGATCTGCTGGACAAATGGTCAGGGTCGCATCTTCAGATGCACCTGCGGATAACCCTGTCGCCGAGGACAAGGGTATCCCTTCTGTGGTGGTTGCAGGAGGCTCATCTATTGGAGGGCCGCAGATTCGGCATGCAGGATTGGATCCTGGTGACCACGGATGCCAGCCTGAGAGGCTGGGGAGCAGTCACACAG
This sequence comes from Pseudophryne corroboree, assembly GCF_028390025.1. Lineage (NCBI taxonomy): Eukaryota > Metazoa > Chordata > Amphibia > Anura > Myobatrachidae > Pseudophryne > Pseudophryne corroboree. The sequence continues at coordinate 62,279,778 of NC_086449.1, forward strand.
GGAAAAAATTTCCAGGGAGTGTGGTCGAGCCTGAAAAAGTCTCTTCACATAAGCATTCTGGAACTAAGAGCAATCTACAATGCTCTAAGCCAGGCGGAACCTCTGCTTCAAGGAAGACCGGTGTTGATCCAGTCGGACAGCATCACGGCAGTCGCCCATGTAAACAGACAGGGCGGCACAAGAAGCAGGAGGGCAATGGCAGAAGCTGCCAGGATCCTTCGCTGGGCGGAGAATCACGTGATAGCACTGTCAGCAGTATTCATCCCGGGCGTGGACAACTGGGAAGCAGACTTCCTCAGCAGACACGACCTTCACCCGGGAGAGTGGGGACTTCATCCAGAAGTTTTCCACATGCTATTAAACCGTTGGGTAAAACCAATGGTGGACATGATGGCGTCTCGCCTCAACAAAACACTGGACAGGTATTGCGCCAGGTCAAGAGATCCGCAGGCAATTGCTGTGGACGCGCTGGTAACACCTTGGGTGTACCAGTCGGTATAAGTGTTTCCTCCTCTGCCTCTCATACCAAAGGTATTGAGGATTATACGGCAAAGAGGAGTAAGACTAGTGGCTCCGGATTGGCCAAGAAGGACTTGGTACCCGGAACTTCAAGAGATGGTCACGGACGATCCGTGGCCTCTACTTCTGAGAAGGGACCTGCTTCAGCAGGGTCCTTGTCTTTTTCAAGACTTACCGCGGCTGCGTTTGACGGCATGGCGTTTGAATGCCAGATCCTAAAAGGAAAAGGCATTCCAGAAGAAGTCATTCCTACCTTGATAAAGGCAAGGTAGGAAGTCACCGCGAAGCATTATCGCCGTATTGGGCGAAAATATGTTGCGTGGTGCGAGCAGCGGAGTGCTCCGATGGAGGAATTTCAACTGGGTCGTTTTTCTACATTTCCTGCAATCAGGATTGTCTATGGGTCTCAAATTGGGATCTATTAAGGTTCAAATTTCGGCCCTATCAATATTCTTCCAAAAAGAATTGGCCTCGGTCCCTGAGGTCCAGATTTTTATCAAAGGAGTACTGCATATACAGCCTCCTGTGGTGCCTAAGGTGGCACCGTGGGATCTAAATGTAGTTTTAGATTTCCTCAAATCCAATTGGTTTGAACCACTAAAGAATGTGGATTTGAAATATCTCACATGGAAAGTGACTATGTTACTGGCCCTGGCTTCGGCCGGGAGAGTATCTGAACTGGCGGCTTTGTTTTATAAAAGCACTTATTTAATTTTCCATTCGACATAGGGCAGAGCTGCGGACGCGTCCGCATTTTCTCCCTAAGGTGGTATCAGCATTTCACCTGAACCAGCCTATTGTAGTGCCTGCGGCTACAGACGACTTGAAGGACTCCAAGTTGTTGGACGTTGTCAGAGCCTTAAAAATATACATTTAAAGGACGGCTGGAGTCAGAAAATCTGACTCGCTGTTTATACTGTATGCACCCAACAAGTTGGGTGCACCTGCTTCTAAGCAGTCGATTGCTCGTTGGATTTGTAACAAAATTCAACTTGTACATTCTGTGGCAGGCCTGCCACAGCCTAAATCTGTTAAGGCCCATTCCGCAAGGAAGGGGGGCTCATCTTGGGCGGCTGCCCGAGGGGTCTCGGCATTACAACTCTGCCGAGCAGCTACGTGGTCAGGGGAGAACACGTTTGTAAATTTTTGCAAATTTGATACCCTGGCAAAGGAGGACCTGGAGTTCTCTCATTCGGTGCTGCAGAGTCATCCGCACTCTCCCGCCCGTTTGGGAGCTTTGGTATAATCCCCATGGTCCTTTCAGGAACCCCAGCATCCACTTAGGACGATAGAGAAAATAAGAATTTACTTACCGATAATTCTATTTCTCGGAGTCCGTAGTGGATGCTGGGCGCCCATCCCAAGTGCGGATTATCTGCAATACTTGTACATAGTTATTGTTAACTAATTCGGGTTATTGTTTAGGAAGCCATCTTTCAGAGGCTCCTCTGTTATCATACTGTTAACTGGGTTTAGATCACAAGTTGTACGGTGTGATTGGTGTGGCTGGTATGAGTCTTACCCGGGATTCAAAATCCTCCCTTATTGTGTACGCTCGTCCGGGCACAGTACCTAACTGGAGTCTGGAGGAGGGTCATAGGGGGAGGAGCCAGTACACACCACCTGACCTGTAAAAGCTTTACTTTTGTGCCCTGTCTCCTGCGGAGCCGCTATTCCCCATGGTCCTTTCAGGAACCCCAGCATCCACTACGGACTCCGAGAAATAGAATTATCGGTAAGTAAATTCTTATTTTTTTTCATGAATAAAATATCAGAAGTTCTGCAAACTATGCTAGTTATAAACTATAATCAGTTAACTGTTAAAGTAACAGGGAAGTTTAATTCTGTAATTATCAGAATTATACAGGTACACATATTATGTGACAGACACGACACTAAACGGGAACACAAATTCAGGATGAGTATAACTTCCTTCCAAATCTTCCAAAATATGAAACCTACAGTTCCATGACTTAACACTGAGAATGATAGAGTTGTTGGCTTGGTTGGGTAAAGAAGATAAGAAATTTCAAGTAAATATTTTATTTAACATTGTTCCTGTGACAGACACGACATAGAAATTGTGACAGACACGACATGTTCCAAAATACTTGCAAAAACCATTTAAATCTGTCAATTAAACTACATCATTATCAAAGCTAACATCTTGAAAATACAGTTTAAGCATATTATCAAATTGTGGCTCTGGTAAGATTCTTATAATCTGGTGTGTATCAATATTTGCCTCGTCATCAACTGTAGGCCCAATTTTTTTTCCAGATAAGGCACAAAATCACCACCGCGTTCCACAGACTGCCATCTTGAATAAACAATGCTGCCAACTTATGATTTATAAAACAGGTGTTTATCTTTGGTTTTACAAAATATTAACTTCAGAGAATATACATTTTCACTACAAGACTAATTGTGGCCACTTTCAGGAAAAGATGTTCTGGTTTCCATAATCATGGAATTACCCTACAGTAATGTGTAGATTCTAAGAACATTCTGCCATTAATCAAATTCCCATGCCCAATAATATTTTAGCTTTTCATTCCCTGTAAAATACTGTTACTGCCAGATAGAGGAGATAATATTAAACAACTGAAGTGAGTAAGCTGCATTGCCTTATCTAGGTCCGTGGAGCTCCAGCAATTGCCATTGTGGGGTCCCTTAGCTTGGCAGTCGAGTTGGCCTCCAGTCCCCCACAGCAGGTGTCTGACCTTCTCGCCTTTGTCCGGGAATCGATGGATCACTTGGTCAGTGCCCGGCCAACCGCAGTCAACATGAAGAGAGCGGCAGATGAGCTGAATGCATTCTTGGCACAGATGGCGGAACAGCCGGGAGCTACCATCCAGGGGCTTACCGAAAGGTACACATTAAGCCAGCCATACCTGTGAATATTCCATAACTTTAGTGCTCTTCTACCTCAAACTCTGTTCTCCTCGCAGTGTGATCCAGTGGGCCGAAAGCCTTCTGGAGAAGGATGTCAAGGATAATCGCCTGATCGGAGACCTAGGAGCGCAACACATCCTTCAGACCACAAACGTCACAGGTGGGGTCTGTATAATGACCCACTGTAACACGGGGTCGCTGGCCACCGCTGGCTATGGCACCGCTTTGGGTAAGAGAAAACTAATGCTGTATTTTGCTTCGTTTTTCCTTTCATGACATAGATGAGTTACAGGACAATTCAGATCCACACCTCCAAAACAGAAGGGTAATCGATCATATCTTGAACCACTAAACCCCCCCAGCCCCATTTTTCTTTTTCCTATAGTATTGGTCCACTGCCCCCCCCCCCCCCCCCATATTGACTCGTAACAAACCCCAGCTTACTATGAGTGTGCCTTGCTACAGCGCAAAGTGCCTTTTAACCATTGGAGCCCTAGGGGCCCTTAGGCTTCAGCCTAGGTGATAATATGGCTCTTGTAATCAGGCATTGAGATGGCAGTGGATGTGCTGCTATGGTCTCCAGACTCTTTGCTGGAAATCCGATCTGAGCAAGGTACAAGAGAATATGCAGGGTGGGATGATTAAGCTTTCACTGCAGATCAACAACAAATACTTTGTTTATCAGTTGGATGCAAGTACTGTTTTATATATAGTTGTGTTTGACCTCACAATCATCTGAAATCAGTGTGATAGGATCCTCACATAATGATGTTAATGGTTTGCTGCTCCTTCTGCTTTGTATTGGACATGCAGGAATTGGCTGTGCTGCTGCAGTATTAAGTGGTACATTTCCTAAAGTGCATTTTCTATTGCGGGGTACACTGGGCTCCACAAGGAATGGACAATGGGGGTGTAGAGTAGGATCTTGATCCGAGGCACCAACAGGCTCAAAGCTTTGACTGTTCCCAGAATGCACAGCGCCGCCTCCTATATTACCCCGCCTTCCAGCGTAGGAGCTCAGTTTTGTAAGTTGGTGCTACAGTAAGCAGGCACTTAACAGAGGGGCTGCTCCAAGCAGCCCTAAGAAAAGCTTTTAATGAGGTAAAAAGTGAAGACTTCAAGGGCAGCAGCGGTGGTAAATGTTTTGTGACATTCACTGCTGCAGCTCCAGCTCTCCCCAGCGGCGCTGTACACTCCCGAGCCCTGGTTGCCGGGTACCTACAGCAGAGGCTCCGGTTTTCTTCACGTTAGACACACACGGCTGGGGCTCTCCAGGATCGCGTGGCCGAGCTTCGGGAGGTGGTAAGTGGGTCCCACTTGCGGGACCCGGTCTTTATCGCGATCTGGCGCGGTCAGTGGGAGGCGGGCCGCGCGCGCGCTGGCGGTGGACACTGTGGCAGTACAGGCGATCCCACTAGATCACCAGGGCATGGGCGCAGGTCAGGTTTTCTCTCTAAACCAATTCTTATATCGCCCACAGTACCCGGTGGTTTTGCCCGCAGAGGGGATAAGGCTTAGACCTGAAGCCCCTCCCCCAGCCCCAGGGCGCCATTTCTAGCAAGTGTTCCCGCCCTGGAGCTGTATATCTGTCTTTTCCTCACTCCCTGTCAGTGTCTGCGGCGCCGTTATCCCTCAGCTCACTGTTCCTGGGACTGCTTGGGCAAATCATCCTATGTAAAGCCGCCTGGTTGTCAGCGCTGTGACTTTACATGACACTTAAGTATTCTACCTGCCTTGTTAGACAGTGATAGTTAAGAAAGAGTGCACTTAGTCAGGGTTTTATAGTACAATTACCCTGTGATATACATCCAGTTCTTACTGTGTACTGTTATATCTATTGTTGTATAGCTGTGTAAGCTAGTCCAGTGCAGTATTATTGTCTGTAATATTTCTGCATTGTACAAACTGTGACTTTCTGTGTGTGCATTTGATAGCTGAGTGGTGTCCATTTCGTGTCTTTCACTCAACCTGCTATCCCTATATTTCATAACCTGAGGGGGCTTGGTGCGTCAGGTGTTATCTAATATAGGATTTTCACAAAGATATACTGTATTACGTATTTTTCTCTGATTTAGTCACCTTATCTCTCCTTTATCTCAGGCTGGTGCTGACTACACTGCGCAGGGGTTTGGGTTCAGAGGTAGTGTTGCTGATAATTGTACTTTGTTAACCTCATACTGCAAGTTATATCATGTCTGCTTCTGAGGGTAACGGTTCTGGGGCTGAACACACAGCCGGTGTTGCTGACGCCACGGGGCCATATGAGGAGACTATAGAAGCTGTGGGCTCTGGTTCTGGGGGCTCCTTGCCCCCCAGTGGGATTGTGGCAACGGAGGCAAATACTGACCCACCGTGGGCCGCTTTTTCCACGCTTTTGCATACGCTAGTTCATAAACTAACTTCCCCTATGGGACCCCCAATGCCGGAACAACCGTATGTGGTCCATGCAGCTAATCCGACGTGGGCGGACAATTTATCTGCTCAATTAAAGAAGTTGAACCAGTCCTGGACTACTAAACAGTCTGACCAACGCTCTCCTAAGTCCAAGAGGTCCTCTAAGCGAGTGCTTATCTCCTCACAATCCACTGCTGTCACTGACACCTCGTCTGATGAAGACAGCACATATACTGACCCCTCAGGTTCTGACTCAGATACGGCTGATGGGGAGGGTAGTTCACATGTGGATGTTCCTGATCTTTTGGAGGCTATTAAGTTAATTCTGCAGATTACGGATGATCCCGAGCCATCCATCCCTCCTAAGAAACCAGATAGGTTCAAGCGTCAGAAGGTGGTTAAGCAAGTTTTACCTCACTCTGACCACTTAGTGGATATACGTCGTGAACCCTGGGAAAACCCGGGTACGAAGTTTGTGCCTCAAAAGAAGATGCTGGCTCGCTATCCCCTCGCGCCAGAGTTGTCTAAAAATCGGGAAACGCCTCCTCCGGTAGACTCGCATGTGACTAGGATGGTGGTTTCCTCAGCTCTACCTGTCACTACCGTCGCGTCTCTAAAAGAGCCTACGGATAAACGTGTGGAGGGTTGTCTGAAAGCGATTTACACCCTCACGGGTGTTGCACAAAGGCCCACTATTGCAGCTACATGGGCTGCAGAGGCTATTGAAGCACGAGCCTTGGAGTTAGAAGCTGAAATCTTTTCTGACCATGCTAGACAATGCTTGTCATATATTGTCACAGCTTCTCGATATATTAAAGAGGCGGCTTCTGATGCCGGTATCCTAGCAGCCAAGGCCTCTACTACGTTTGTCCTGGCTCGCTGGATATTGTGGCTGTGATCCTGGTCTGTGGATCTGGACTCTAGAAAAACCCTGGAGGTACTCCCTTTCAAGGGAGATATTCTGTTTGGGGAGGACTTAAATAGGATTGTGGCTGACTTGGCTACTGCCAAAACTGCCTGTCTGCCTAATACCGCTCCTTCTGTGTCGAAGGCTAAAGGTACGTCCTTTCGTCCTTCAGGTAAAACAAAAGGTCAGGCGTACCATAAGCAAGCCCGCACTTCCAAACCTGGTAAGCCGAAGCCCAAAAGAGCCTGGGCTGCCAGTCAGCCAGCTGCCAAGACCGATAAGCCTGCCGCATGACGGGGCGGGCCTCCCCCTGGGGGATCCCAGGGTGGGGGGCTGGCTTCTAGGGTATTCCCAGGAATGGTTGAAGACCACTTCAGATGCCTGGGTACGGGAAGTCGTCACTCTAGGTTACGCCATAGCCTTCAAATACCGACCACCTCATCGATTTTGCCAGACAGACGTCCCTTTGGACCAGACAAAGGCAAAAACTCTACACTCTGTGGTACAGACACTCTTGGATACAGGAGTCTTAGTACAGGTGCCTCTTGCTCAGAGGGGCCGGGGATACTATTCTCCGCTTTTTCTAGTCCCGAAACCGAATGGGTCCTCCCGGCCCATTCTCAACCTCAAGGCATTGAACAAGTTTGTGAAGGTTTCCAAGTTCCGTATGGAAACCCTTCGCTCTATAGTTCTGGCCTTGGAACCTGGGGACTACATGGTCTCCCTGGACATACAGGATGCTTACCTGCATATTCCTATAGCACTGTCACCTCAACAATACCTGAGGTTCACTGTTGGCAACCTACATTACCAGTTTCGGGCGTTACCTTTTGGTTGAACAACGGCTCCGCGAGTCTTCACCAAAGTTATGACAGTGGTACTCCGCCGTCAAGGGGCAGGATACTACCGTATCTGGACGACTTGTTAATCCTGGCAAATTCCCCAGATCTTCTCCTGCGTCACCTGGATATGACGGTCCAGTTTCTACAAGCCCACGGGTGGCTCATCAACTGGAAGAAATCCTCCCTGGTCCCTGCTCAGAGCATGGTGCACCTGGGAGCGTTGTTGGACACTCACAACCAGAGGTTGTTCTGGTCTCCAGAGAAAGTCCTGAAGATTCAGGACAGGATTCGTTGCTTCCTTTCTCGTCCGCAAGTGTCGATACATTCGGCAATGCAGGTGCTGGGCCTGATGGTATCGGCATTCGACATGGTGGAGTATGCTCCATTCCATTCTCGCCCCGTCCAGAGGCTGATCCTAGCCAAGTGGGACGGCCTGCCTCAGCGGATCAGGTCTCAAATGATCTTCTTGACTCCGGAGGTCCGTCTGTCGCTACACTGGTGGCTTCGGGACCAACAATTGTGCAGGGGTCGTCCCTTCTGGATATCTAACTGTGTCCTGTTGACGACAGATGCCAGTCTAAGAGGTTGGGGCGCGGTGCTGGAGCAACACTCCCTTCAGGGTCGGTGGACCAAGGAGGAATCTCTCCTCTCGATCAGCATTCTGGAATTGCGGGCGGTCTTCAATGCGTTGAACCTGGCCCAGCATTTAATTCAGAACCGTCCTGTTCAAGTACAGTCGGACAACGCCACCACGGTGGCTTACATAAATCATCAAGGCGGCACTCTAAGCCGTTTGGCAATGAAGAAAGTCTCACGGATTCTACGTTGGGCGGAACGCCATCTACCGGCCATATCGGCAATATTCATTCCGGGAGTCCTGAATTGGGAAGCGGACTTTCTCAGTCGTCAGGACGTTCATGCTGGCGAGTGGGGCCTCCATCCAGAAGTGTTTCAACTCCTCGTGGAAAAGTGGGGTCTTCCAGACGTGGATCTGATGGCGTCTCGACATGATCACAAGGTTCTGGTCTTCGGAGCAAGGACATGGGATCCTCAAGCAGCATTCGTGGATGTGCTGGCGGTGCCGTGGAGGTTTCGGCTGCCGTATGTGTTCCCTCCGGTGTCACTCCTGCCCAGGGTAATTCGGAAGTTCAAGCAAGAAAAAGGAAATCTGCTTCTCATAGCTCCAGCGTGGCCCAGACGGCACTGGTTCTCAGGCCCTGCAGGTCTATCATCGGAGCGTCCAATTCTACTTCCACAATGCCCAGACCTCCTCGTTCAGGGCCCCTGTGTCTACTAGGACCTAGCCCGGCTATCTTTGACTGCGTGGCTCATGAAGCTTCCGTCTTGAGGGCTAAAGGGTTTTCTGAAGGGGTCATTAAAACTATGTTGCGGGCCTGTAAACCGGCTTCTGCTCGGATTTATCATAGGGTCTGGCATTACTACTTTGTTTGGTGCGCATCTAACAATTATGATGCTTCCAAGTTTAGTACAGCCAAACTTTTTGGCTTTTCTGCAGCAATTCCTAGATTTAGGCCTGCGTCTGGCCTCCCTCAAGGTTCATATTTCTGCCTTGTCTGTGTGGTTTCAGAGAAAAATTGCGACTTTTACCTGATGTTCATACTTTCACTCAGGGTGTGTTGCGTATCCAACCTCCCTATGTCCCGCCTGTGGCTCCTTGGGACTTGTCGTTGGTTTTGGAGGCGTTGCAGGAGCCTCCATTTGAACCCCTTGGTTCAGCTGACCTTAAGTGACTTTCCCTTAAGGTGGTGTTCTTGCTGGCTATTGCCTCTGCTAGAAGAGTGTTGGATCTGGGTGCCTTGTCCTGTAGTTTCCCATATCTGATTTTTCACCGTGACAGGGCGGTTCTTAGGACTCGTCCCGGATATTTACCTAAGGTGGTTTCTTCGTTTCACCTTAATCAGGAGATTGTGGTTTCGGCTTTTGTCTCTCCTGATTTGTCTCCCAAAGAGCGGTCTTTGGATGTGGTACGGGCTCTCCGTATCTATGTGAAGAGAACAGCTTCTATTCGAAAATCTGATTCTCTTTGTTTTGTTTGGATTTCACAAATGTGGCTGGCCTGCTCACAAGCAAACCCTGGCCAGATGGATTAGAATGGTGATTGCACATGCTTATGTGAGGGCTGGGTTGTCGGCTCCTGCTCACATTACGGCCCATTCTACTTGGTCTGTTGGACCTTCTTGGGCGGCCCAACGTGGTGCGACCCTTGATCAATTGTGCAAGGCGGCTACGTGGTCCTCAAGGAACACGTTCACATGGTTCTATGCCTTCGATACTGCCGCTTCCCAGGATGCTTCCTTTGGACGCCGGGTTCTTGTGCCCGCTACAGTGCGTCCCCTCCCATAAGGAACTGCTTTAGGACATCCCCATTGTCCATTCCTTGTGGAGCCCAGTGTACCCCGCAGCAAACGAGTTTTATGGTAAGAACTTTCCTTTGTTAAAACTCTTTCTGCGAGGTACACTGGGCTCCACAAGGCGCCCACCCTGACGCACTTAGCTTCTTTGGGTTGGTAGGGCATTAGCCGCTGACACTTCTCCTGTCGTGAGAGTGTGGTGTATGTGGCTACTAACCGTTGTCGTCTCTTTTCCTGCTACTGCATTGGGCTGGTTAACTAAAAACTGAGCTTCTGTGCTGGGAGGCGGGGTGATATAGGAGGCTGCGCTGTGCATTCTGGGAACAGTCAAAGCTTTGAGCCTGTTGGTGCCTCGGATCAAGATCCTACTCTACACCCCCATTGTCCATTCCTTGTGGAGCCCAGTGTACCTCGCAGAAAGAGTTTTAACAAAGGTAAGTTCTTACCATAAAACTCGTTTTTCCAAAATAAATATTTCATAGAATATATGATAATTACAGTCCGTTTGGTTGCTATGGGCGACACTTCTAGTTTTGTACAACTGCGCTTCAGTAAATGTATCCCTGATTGCTCTTAACCGATCTGCTGCTCCCATTGGCTGCACATTGTTCTAGACTCCCAACTCTTTTAATGCTGGCCATTCCCTGTGCACCCATTTTTGAAGTATATGGAATCTGATCTCTGACTGTAATCAAGCGCACTGGAATGGAATTGATCTTCTTCTGTATTTGCTCTCATTATCTGTGGCTTTGTGGCAGGTGTGGTGCGCTCCCTTCACGCCCTTGGCCGTCTATCACAGGTTTTCTGCACAGAGACCCGACCCTATAACCAGGGCTCCAGGCTCACCGCTTATGAGTTAGTATATGAGAAGATTCCAGCCACTCTTATCACCGACAGCATGGCGGCAGTCACCATGAGAGAACGTCAGGTCAGCGGTGAGTGCCACATGGAAGTAACCGGTTCAGTGTTATTGTCGCTCTCTAATGGTATAGCGTGATGATGACCCTTGCTATGACTTAAGGTGGCTCTGCATGTGGCCATTATATCAGTCCGTTTGGATGATGTAGCCAAAGCTGGCCTGAAATTGGCCAATGAGTGCGGCTGCACTGAGAACGATCCAAACCTGTCTGCATTTAAATAGTTTAAGGCCTAAATAAAAAGCAATTGGTCAGTCATGGCTATCACTTAAGGTAATTTACCAAATGCAGTGATACACGTGTATCACAGATCTGGATGTTCACCAATAACGCCTTGACGTGTTACTATAGTATACTGATAGAAAGATAAACTTCATTGGCATCAATTGTCTATAGAGAGGTTCTCAAACGCTGTCCTCAAGGCACCCCCAACGATCCAGGTTAGAAGTTTTTCCATGCTTAGCAACAGGTGACTTAAATAGCACCTCAGTCAATTTGATTTCTCTGACGTCCTAGTGGATGCTGGGAACTCCGTAAGGACCATGGGGAATAGACGGGCTCCGCAGGAGACTGGGCACTCTAAAAGAAAGATTAGGTACTATCTGGTGTGCACTGGCTCCTCCCTCTATGCCCCTCCTCCAGACCTCAGTTAGATTTCTGTGCCCGGCCGAGCTGGATGCACATTAGGGGCTCTCCTGAGCTCCTAGAAAGAAAGTATATGTTAGGTTTTTTATTTTACAGTGAGACCTGCTGGCAACAGGCTTACTGCAACGAGGGACTAAGGGGAGAAGAAGCGAACCTACCTGCTTGCAGCTAGCTTGGGCTTCTTAGGCTACTGGACACTATTAGCTCCAGAGGGATCGACCGCAGGACCCGTCCTTGGTGTTCGTTCCCGGAGCCGCGCCGCCGCCCCCCTTACAGAGCCAGAAGCATGAAGATGGTCCGGAAAATCGGCGGCAGAAGACTTCAGTCTTCACCAAGGTAGCGCACAGCACTGCAGCTGTGCGCCATTGCTCCTCATACACACTTCACACTCCGGTCACTGAGGGTGCAGGGCGCTGGGGGGGGGGGGCGCCCTGAGCAGCAATAAAAACACCTTGGCTGGCAAAATAATCACAATATATAGCCCCAGAGGCTATATATGTGATAATTACCCCTGCCAGAATCCATAAAAAAGCGGGAGAAAAGTCAGCCGAAAAAGGGGCGGAGCCATCTCCCTCAGCACACTGGCACCATTTCTCCCTCACAGTTCCGCTGGAAGGAAGCTCCCTGGCTCTCCCCTGCAGTCTGCACTACAGAAAGGGTAAAAAAGAGAGGGGGGGCACTAAATTTAGGCGCAGTATAACTTATAGCAGCTATAAGGGGACATAATTCAGTTAGTCCCTGCATTATATAGCGCTCTGGTGTGTGCTGGCATACTCTCTCTCTGTCTCCCCAAAGGGCTTTTGTGGGGTCCTGTCTCCTTTTAGAGCATTCCCTGTGTGTGCGGTGTGTCGGTACGACTGTGTCGACATGTTTGATGAGGAGGCTTATGTGGAGGCAGAGCAGATGCCTATAAATGTGATGTCACCCCCTGCGGGGCAGACACCTGAGTGGATGGACTTATGGAAGGAATTACGTGCAAGTGTCGACTCCTTACATAAAAAATTTGACGACATGCCAAATGCGGGACAGCCGGCTTCTCAGCTCGTGCCTGCCCAGACGACTCAAAGGCCATCAGGGGCTCTAAAGCGCCCACTACCTCAGATGGCAGACACAGATGTCGACACGGATACTGATACCAGTGTCGACGACGAAGAGTCAAATTTAATGTCCACTAGGGCCATTCGTTGCATGATTGAGGCAATGAAAGAGGTATTACACATTTCTGATATAAACCCAGGTACCTCAAAAAAGGGTATTATGTTTGGGGAGAAAAAACTACCAATAGTTTTTCCCCCATCTGAAGAATTAAATGAAGTGTGTGAAGAAGCGTGGGCTTTCCCCGATTAAAAAATTGGTAATTTCAAAAAAATTACTAATGGCGTTCCCTTTCTCGCCAGAGGATAGGTCACGTTGGGAAACTCCCCCTAGGGTGGATAAAGCGCTCACACGTTTGTCATAAAAAGTGGCACTACCATCTCCGGATACGGCCGCCCTAAAGGAACCTGCTGATAGAAAGCAGGAGGCTATCCTGAAGTATATGTGTATGTATGTATGTATGTGTATATATATATATATATATATATATATATATATATATATATATATATATATATATATATATATACACATACATACATACATACACTGGTGTTATACTGAGACCAGCTATTGCTTCAGCGTGGATGTGCAGTGCTGCTGCTGCATGGTCAGATTCCCTGTCGGAAAATATTGACACCCTAGACAGGGACACTATATTGCTAACCGTAGAGCATATAAAAGCATCAGTCTTATACATGAGAGATGCACAGAGGGAGATCTGCCGGCTGGCATCTAGAATAAGTGCATTGTCCATTTCTGCTAGGAGAGGCTTATGGACTCGGCAGTGGACAGGGGATGCAGATTCAAAAAGGCACATGGAAGTTTTGCCTTATAAGGGTGAGGAGTTATTCGGGGATGGTCTCTCAGACCTAGTTTCCACAGCAACAGCTGGGAAGTCAGCATTTTTGCCCCATGTCCCCTCACAGCCTAAGAAAGCGCCGCATTATCAGGTACAGTCCTTTCGACCCCAGAAAAACAGGCGGGGAAAAGGCGGGTTCTTTCTGTCTAGAGGCAGAGGTAGGGGAAAAAAGCTGCAACAAACAGCAGGTTCCCAGGAACAAAAGTCCTCCCCCGCTTCTTCCAAATCCGCCGCATGACTGTGGGGCTCCACAGGCGGAGCCAGGTACGGTGGGGGGCCGCCTCAAAAATTTCAGCGATCAGTGGGTTCGCTCACGGGTGGATCCCTTCAAGTAGTATCTCAGGGGTACAAGCTGGAATTCGAGGCGTCTCCCCCCCGCCGTTTCCTCAAATCTGCCTTGCCGACAACTCCCTCGGGCAGGGAGGCTGTGCTAGAGGCAATTCACAAGCTGTATTCCCAGCAGGTGATAGTCAAGGTGCCCCTACTTCAACAAGGACGGGGTTACTATTCCACACTGTTTGTGGTACCGAAACCGGACGGTTCGGTGAGACCCATTTTAAATTTGAAATCCTTGAACACATACATAAAAAGATTCAAGTTCAAGATGGAATCGCTCAGGGCGGTTATTGCAAGCCTGGACGAGGGGGATTACATGGTATCCCTGGACATCAAGGATGCTTACCTGCATGTCCCCATTTACCTTCCTCACCAGGAGTACCTCAGATTTGTGGTACAGGATTGCCATTACCAATTCCAGACACTGCCGTTTGGACTGTCCACGGCACCGAGGGTGTTTACCAAGGTAATGGCAGAAATGATGATACTCCTTCGAAAAAAGGGAGTTTTAATTACCCGTACTTGGATGATCTCCTTATAAAGGCGAGGTCCAAGGAGCAGTTGTGGTCGGAGTAGCACTATCTCGGGAAGTGCTACAACAGCACGGCTGGATTCTAAACATTCCAAAGTCACAGCTGGTTCCTTCCACACGCCTACTGTTCCTGGGGATGGTTCTGGACACAGAACAGAAAAAAGTGTTTCTCCCGCAGGAGAAAGCCAAGGAGCTGTCATCTCTAGTCAGAGACCTCCTGAAACCAAAACAGGTATCGGTGCATCACTGCACACGAGTCCTGGGAAAAATGGTGGCTTCATACGAAGCAATTCCATTCGGCAGGTTCCATGCAAGGACCTTCCAGTGGGACCTCTTGGACAAGTGGTCGGGATCGCATCTTCAGATGCATCGACTGATAACCCTGTCTCCAAGGACCAGGGTGTCTCTACTGTGGTGGCTGCAGAGTGCTCATCTTCTAGAGGGCCGCAGATTCGGCATACAGGACTGGGTCCTGGTGACCACGGATGCCAGCCTTCGAGGCTGGGGGGCAGTCACACAGGGAAGAAATTTCCAGGGACTTTGGTCAAGTCAGGAGTCGTCCCTACACACAAATATTCTGGAACTGAGGGCCATTTACAATGCCCTAAGTCAGGCAAGGCCCCTGCTTCAAAACCAGCCGGTACTGATCCAATCAGACAACATCACGGCAGTCGCCCATGTAAACCGACAGGGCGGCACAAGAAGCAGGTTGGCGATGGCAGAAGCCACAAGGATTCTCCGATGGGCGGAAAATCACGTCATAGCACTGTCAGCAGTGTTCATTCCGGGAGTAGACAACTGGGAAGCAGACTTCCTCAGCAGACACCTCAACAAAAAGCTAAAGAGATATTGCGCCAGGTCAAGGGACCCTCAGGCGATAGCTGTGGACGCTCTAGTGACACCGTGGGTGTACCAGTCGGTTTATGTGTTCCCTCCTCTGCCTCTCATACCAAAGGTACTGAGAATAATAAGAAGGCGAGGAGTAAGAACGATACTCGTGGTTCCGGATTGGCCAAGAAGAGCTTGGTACCCAGAACTTCAAGAAATGATCTCAGAGGACCCATGGCCTCTGCCGCTCAGACAGGATCTGCTACAGCAGGGGCCCTGTCTGTTCCAAGACTTGCCGCGTTTGACGGCATGGCGGTTGAATTCCGGATCCTAAAGGAAAAGGGCATTCCGGAGGAAGTCATTCCTACGCTGATAAAAGCCAGGAAAGAAGTAACCGTAAACCATTATCACCGTATTTGGCGAAAATATGTTGCGTGGTGTGAGGCCAGGAAGGCCCCTACAGAGGAATTTCAGCTGGGTCGTTTTCTGCACTTCCTACAGTCGGGAGTGACTATGGGCCTAAAATTGGGTTCCATTAAGGTCCAGATTTCGGCTCTGTCGATTTTCTTCCAGAAAGAACTGGCTTCACTGCCTGAAGTTCAGACTTTTGTAAAGGGAGTGCTACATATTCAGCCCCCTTTTGTGCCTCCTGTGGCACCTTGGGATCTCAATGTGGTGTTGTTTCCTGAAATCACATTGGTTTGAGCCACTTAAAACTGTGGATCTGAAATATCTCACGTGGAAAGTGGTCATGTTATTGGCCTTGGCTTCGGCCAGGCGGGTGTCAGAATTGGCGGCTTTGTCATGTAAAAGCCCTTATCTGATTTTCCATATGGATAGGGCAGAATTGAGGACTCGTCCCCAGTTTCTCCCTAAGGTGGTATCAGCTTTTCACTTAAACCAACCTATTGTAGTGCCTGCGGCTACTAGGGACTTGGAAGATTCCACGTTACTGGATGTAGTCAGGGCCTTGAAAATTTATGTTTCCATGACGGCTGGAGTCAGGAAAACTGACTCGCTTTTTATCCTGTATGCACCCAACAAAATAGGTGCTCCTGCTACTAAGCGGACTATTGCTCGCTGGATTTGTAGCACAATTCAGCTGGCGCATTCTGCGGCTGGATTGCCGCATCCTAAATCAGTAAAAGCCCATTCCACAAGGAAGGTGGGCTCATCTTGGGCGGCTGCCGAGGGGTCTCGGCTTTATAACTTTGCCGAGCTGCAACTTGGTCAGGGGCAAACACGTTTGCTAAATTCTACAAATTTGATACCCTGGCTGAGGAGGACCTTGAGTTCTCTCATTCGGTGCTGCAGAGTCATCCGCACTCTCCCGCCCGTTTGGGAGCTTTGGTATAATCCCCATGGTCCTTACGGAGTTCCCAGCATCCACTAGGACGTCAGAGAAAATAAGATTTTACTCACCGGTAAATCTATTTCTCGTAGTCCGTAGTGGATGCTGGGCGCCCATCCCAAGTGCGGATTGTCTGCAATACTTGTATATAGTTATTGCCTAACTAAAGGGTTATTGTTGAGCAATCTGTTAAGAAGCTCAGTTATATTTCATACTGTTAACTGGGTATAGTATCACGAGTTATACGGTGTGATTGGTGTGGCTGGTATGAGTCTTACCCGGGATTCAAAATCCTTCCTTATTGTGTCAGCTCTTCCGGGCACAGTATCCTAACTGAGGTCTGGAGGAGGGGCATAGAGGGAGGAGCCAGTGCACACCAGATAGTACCTAATCTTTCTTTTAGAGTGCCCAGTCTCCTGCGGAGCCCGTCTATTCCCCATGGTCCTTACGGAGTTCCCAGCATCCACTACGGACTACGAGAAATAGATTTACTGGTGAGTAAAATCTTATTTTAACCATCTGTGCTGAGCCATGGATGTACCTAAAACCTGGACCGTTAGGGTGCCTTGAGGACCGCGTTTGAGAACCTCTGGTCTATATTCTTTCCCTTCACATTATTGCATTTAAACTATTTGGTAGTAATCGTAACTCCTTGCTTATCAGCCTAGATATATTTTCCAATACTTATCTAGGAAGCATGAGAAAGCTTCCTTTCCCTCATCTAATTCCACTCCTGTTCCCAGCTGTTGTGGTGGGAGCCGACAGAGTGGTTGCTAACGGTGATACTGCTAATAAGGTTGGAACCTACCAGTTGGCCATCACTGCCAAGTATCATGGAATCCCGTTCTACGTGGCCGCACCTAGCACATCATGTGACCTTAGCCTGCCTACAGGAAGCAGCATTGTGATCGAGGAGAGGCCCAGTCACGAGTTGACCGACATAAATGGCGTCCGTGTGGCGGCTCCAGGTGGGTGACTATGGAACAAATGTTTTGACAGTCATTTATCCCATTACTAGGTGTGATGACTCCCTTCTCCCCACAGGCATTCAGGTCTGGAACCCTGCTTTTGATGTCACTCCTCATGAGCTCATCACTGGAATAATTACAGAGAATGGAGTCTTCAAACCTGAAGAGCTGAAAGATAGATTGAGAAAAAATCCTTAAAATGCTGTGTTGTTCAGAGGTGTTGCATAGTGCACCAATGCAGTAATCTATGTCTATATATGCAAAACGCCTTGTGCATTTACTGTGAACCCCCCCTCCCATCCTGCACACACTGTATTGGGTTGTCCCCACAGCCTCCTCTACATTTTTATAATAAATTTGCATGGAACTATTCTGCTTCCACTCTAAATGGGTAATTCTGGAGTTTTGTTTGGGCCATTTGTAGGCTTTATAGCGGTCACCTGTTGCCTCTTACAGTTTTCTTCTACTTGGGTGGAGGGCTCATTATAAACACATTGGCTTATGCGGGAATGCAGGATGTGTGACCGCCTGTTCCTGAGTTTTTTTTTTTCTCTTTTAGCTCCATGTGATTTAGGGGGACATTTACTAAGCAGTGATAAGAGCGGAGAAGTGAGCCAGTGGAGAAGTGGCCCCATCAACCAATCAGCAGCTCGGTTTCATTTTATAGTATGCAAATCCTAGATGTTACGTCAGTGCTTATTGGTTGCCATGGGCAATTTCTTTTTCATCCACTAGGGGTCACTGGAGTACTCTTGGGGGGATATGGACGATTCCGCAGGAACAAGGCACTGAATAAATTAAATTTGGAACTACTCCTCCCCTCCATATCCAAGAGTACCTCAGTGTTTTTTCGGTGCTCACCATAGCAACAAGGCTTGTGTGGAGCTTATCCGCACTTATTGGATTTTTGATTTTTCTTTTTTTCAACTGTTCCACATCCCTCCCCCCCCCCTTCCAATAGGCGTGGGTCCGGGATAGTGGAAGCTGCTACAAGCAGCTGTGGCGTGTCGGGCCTCTCTGAAAGAGCTCCCTCACAACCACGTGCAGGATTACCTGCAGGAAAGGCTGGACGGAGCTTACAGAAGAAGCCCCGTCATAGCCCTCACCACAGGGTCCAGGTATGTTGGGACGGGGCGGTCAGCTCACGCTGCCGCCCCACTGTGTGGGGACACTGTGTTTATGTGCGAGCCGCCGCTTCCAGCGCCCACCGCCGCTACCTGGTTACCGCTGCCTCCCGCCGCTCCCTGAGTCGCGCCGGCCATGTTCTCCATGCATAGGCTGCTCCACGGCTCTATGCAGCGTGCTCCCCGGCTCCCACTGCCGCTTCCCGGCTCCCTCTTCAGCGTATGTAGGCCCCGGCTCCGTGTAATAGAGAGCGGTACACGGAGCACGGGGGGTGGGGTGGGGGGAAGCACACAGCAAGGAGGGAAAAGTACACAGCAAGGAGGGAGAAGCGTGTTCTTAGCAGCAGCAGCAGCGCTGCATGTGTTATTAGAATAGGCTATTAAGCCTTTTGTTAACAGGATTCACTTATATGTGCAGATGGGAGTGTAGGTCTTACACTAAAGGTTTGAATACAACATAAGTATGTTTCTCTAACGTCCTAAGTGGATGCTGGGGACTCCGTAAGGACCATGGGGATTAGCGGCTCCGCAGGAGACTGGGCACAACTAAAGAAAGCTTTAGGACTACCTGGTGTGCACTGGCTCCTCCCACTAAGACCCTCCTCCAGACCTCAGTTAGATTCTTGTGCCCAGCCGAGCTGGATGCACACTAGGGGCTCTCCTGAGCACCTAGAAAGAAAGTATATTTAGGTTTTTTATTTTCAGTGAGATCTGCTGGCAACAGACTCACTGCAGCGAGGGACTAAGGGGAGAAGAAGCGAACCTACCTAACAGGTGGTAGTTTGGGCTTCTTAGGCTACTGGACACCATTAGCTCCAGAGGGATCGACCGCAGGACCCGACCTTGGTGTTCGTTCCCGGAGCCGCGCCGCCGTCCCCCTTACAGAGCCAGAAGCACGAAGACGGTCCGGAAAATCTGCGGCATAAGACTTCGGTCTTCACCTTGGTAGCGCACAGCACTGCAGCTGTGCGCCATTGCTCCTCATGTACACCTCACACTTCGGTCACTGATGGGTGCAGGGCGCTGGGGAGGGGGCGCCCTGAGGGCAATAAATAACACCTTGACTGGCAAAAATATACATCATATATAGTCCCAGAGGCTATATAGATGTAAAATTACCCCTGCCAGTATTCCAGAAAAAGCGGGAGAAAGTCAGCCGAAAAGGGGGCGGGGCTTCTCCCTCAGCACACTGGCGCCATTTTCTCTTCACAGTGCAGCTGGAAGACCGCTCCCCAGGCTCTCCCCTGTAGTTTTCAGGCTCAAAGGGTTAAAAAGAGAGGGGGGGCACTAAATTTAGGCGCAATATATGTATACAAGCAGCTATTTGGGGAAAAATCACTCAGTTATAGTGTTAATCCCTGCATTATATAGCGCTCTGGTGTGTGCTGGCATACTCTCTCTCGGTCTCCCCAAAGGACTTTGTGGGGTCCTGTCCTCAGTCAGAGCATCCCCTGTGTGTGCGGTGTGTCGGTACGGCTGTGTCGACATGTTGGATGAGGAAGGTTACGTGGAGGCGGAGCAGAGGCCGATAAATGGGATGTCGCCCCCTGTGGGGCCGACACCAGAGTGGATGGATAGGTGGAAGGTATTAACCGACAGTGTCAACTCCTTACATAAAAGGCTGGATGACGTAACAGCTGTGGGACAGCCGGCTTCTCAGCCCGCGCCTGCCCAGGCGTCTCAAAGGCCATCAGGGGCTCAAAAAACGCCCGTTACCTCAGATGGCAGACACAGATGTCGACACGGAGTCTGACTCCAGTGTCGACGAGGTTGAGACATATACACAATCCACTAGGAACATCCGTTACATGATCTCGGCAATGAAAAATGTGTTACGCATTTTCTGACATGAACCCAAGTACCACATATAAAAAGGGTTTTATTTTTGGGGAGAAAAAGCAGCCAGTGTTTTGTTCCCCCATCAGATGAATGAATGAAGTGTGTAAAGAAGCGTGGTTTCCCCCGATAAGAAAGTGGTAATTTCTAAAGAGTTACTGATGGCGTACCCTTTCCCGCCAGAGGATAGGTCACGTTGGGAGATGTCCCTTAGGGTGGATAAGGCGCTCACACGTTTGTCAAAAGGTGGCACTGCCGTCTCAGGATACGGCCACCTTGAAGAAACCTGCTGATAAAAAGCAGGAGGCGATCCTGAAGTCTGTATTTACACACTCAGGTTATATACTGAAACCTGCAATTGCCTCAGCATAAATAGTGCTGCTGCAGCGTGGTCTGATACCCTGTCAGATAATATTAATACGCTAAGACAGGGATAATATTTGCTAACATTGAGCATATTTAAGACGTTGTCTTATATATAAAGGATGCACAGAGGGATATTTGCCGGCTGGCATCCAAAATTAATGCAATGTCCATTCTGCCAGGAGGGTATTAGAAACCCGGCAGTGGACAGGGGATGCTGCATTTAAAAAGCACATGGAGATTCTGCCTTTATAAGGGTGAGGAATTGTTTGGGGATAGTCTCTGGGACCTCGTATCCACAGCAACAGCTGGGAAGAAAAATTTTTACCTCAGGTTTCCTCACAAAAGCCTAAGAAAGCACCGTATTTTCAGGTACAGTCCTTTCGGCTTCAGAAAAGCAAGTGGGTCACAGGCGCTTCCTTTCTGCACAGAGACAAGGGAAGAAGGAAAAAGCTGCACCAGTCAGCCAGTTCCCAGGATCAAATCTTCCCTCGCTTCCTCTGAGTCCACCGCATGACACTGGGGCTCCACAGGTGGAGACAGGTGCGGTGGGGGCGCGTCTCGGAAACTGCAGTGACCAGTGGGCTTGCCCACGGGTGGATCCCTAGGTTCTGCAAGTAGTATCACAGGGATACAGGCTGGAGTTCGAGACGACTCCCCCTCGCCGTTGCCTCACATCAGCCTTGCCTGCTGCCCTCGGAGAAAGGTAGTACTGGCGGCGATTCACAAGCTGTACTTCCAGCAGGTGAAATCAAGGTACCCCTCCTTCAACAAGGCCGGGGTTACTATTCCAAAATGTTGTGGTACCGAAACCAGACGGTTCGGTGAGACCCATTCTAAAATTGAAATCCTTGAACACTTATATACGAAGGTTCAAGTTCAAAATGGAATCGCTCAGGGCGATTATTGCAAGCCTGGGAAATTTCAAGGTATCACTGGACATCAAGGATACTTACCTGCATGTCCCTATTTACCCTCTTCACCAGGTGTACCTCAAAATTGTGGTACAGGATTGTCATTACCAATTCCAGACGTTGCCGTTGGTCTGTCCCCGGCACCGAGGGTATTTACCAAGGTAATGGCCGAAGTACTTATCCCGTACTTGGACGATCTCCTTATAAAGGCGAGGTCCAGGGAGCAGTTGTTCGTCGGAGTAGCACTATCTCGGGAAGTGCTAAAACAGCACGGCTGGATTCTGAATATTCCAAAGTCGTAGCTGGTTCCTACAACGCGTCTACTGTTCCTGGGTATGGTTCTGGACACAGAACAGGATAAAAAGGGTTTCTCCCGGAGGAGAAGTCCAAGGAGTTGGCGTCTCTAGACGGAGACCTCCTAATCCAAATACAGGTATCGGTGCATCAATGCACGCGAGCCTTGGGAAAGATGGTAGCTTCTTACGAAGAATTTCCATTTGCCAAGTCCCATGCAAGGATCTTCCAGTGGGATCTGTTGGACAAGTGGTCCGGGTCGCATCCTCAGATGCATCGGCGGATAACCCTGTCTCCAAGGGCCAGGGTGTCGCTGTGGTGGTGACTGCAGAGTGCTCATCTTCTAGGGGGCTGCAGATTCGGCATACAGGACTGGGTCCTGGTGACCACGGATGCCAGCCTTCAAGGCTGGGGGGCAGTCACACAGGGAAGAAACTTCCAAGGCCTATGGAAAAGTCAGGAGACTTCCCTACACATAAATGTTCTGGAACTATGGGCCATTTACAATGCCCTAAGTCAGGCTAGACCCCTGCTTCAACACCGGCCGGTGCTGATCCAGTCAGACAACATCACGGCGGTCGCTCATGTAAACCGACAGGGCGGCACAAGAAGCAGGATGGCGATGGCAGAAGCCACAAGGATTCTCCGATGGGCGGAAAATCATGTGTTAGCACTGTCAGCAGTGTTCATTCCCGGAGTGGACAACTGAGAAGCAGACTTTCTCAGCAGACACGCCATCCACCCGGGAGAGTGGTGACTTCATCCAGAAGTCTTCCAAATGATTGTACACCGTGGGGAAAGGCCACAGGTGGACAGGATGGCGGTCCACCTCAACAAAAAGCTACAAAGATATTGCGCCAGGTCAAGGGACCCTCAGGCGATAGCTGTGGACGCTCTGGTAACACCGTGGGTGTACCAGTCGGTGTATGTGTTCCCTTCTCTGCCTCTCATACCCAGGGTAATGAGAATAATAAGAAGGAGAGGAGTAAGAACTATACTCATTGTTCCGGGTGGCCAAGAAGAGCTTGGTATTCGGAACTCTAAGAAATGATCTCAGAGGACCCATGGCCTCTGCCGCTCAGACAGGACCTGCTGCAGCATGGGGCCTGTCTGTTCCAAGACGTACCGCGGCTGCGTTTGACGGCATGGCGGTTGAACGCCGGATCCTGAAGGAAAAAGGCATTCCGGAGGAAGTTATCCCTACGCTATTTAAAGCTAGGAAAGAAGTGAACGCAAACCATTATCACCGCATATGGCGGAAATATGTTGCGTGCTGTAAGGCCCCAAGGAGGAATTTCAGCTAGGTCGATTTCTGCACTTCCTACAAGTCAGAGGTGACTATGGACCTACAATTGGGTTCCATTAAGGTCCAGATTTCGGCTCTATCGATTTTCTTCCAAAATAGAACTGGCTTCACTGCCTGAAGTTCGGACTTTTGTTAAGGGAGTGCTCCATAGTCAGCCCCCGTTTGCGCCTCCAGTGGCACCGTGGGAACTCAACGTAGTGTTGGATTTCCTGAAGTCGCATTGAGTTGAGCCACTTAAATCCGTGGAGCTACAATACTTCACGTGGTCATGCTGTGGGCCTTGGCGTCGGCCAGGCGTGTATCAGAATTGGCGGCTTTGTCAAAAGCTCTTATCTGTATTTTATATGGATAAGGCGGAATTGAGGACTCGTTCCCAATTCCTTCCTAAGGTGGTAGCAGTTTTTCATGTGAACCAACCTATTGTGGTGCCTGCGGCTACTTGGGACTTGGAGGATTCCAAGTTTCTGGACGTAGTCAGGGCCCTGAAAAGTATATGTTTCCAGGACGGCTGGAGTCAGGAAAACTGACTCTCTATTTATCCCGTATGCACCCAACAAGCTGGGTGCTCCTGCTTCTAAGCAGACTATTGCTCGCTGGATCTGTAGCATGATTCAATTTGCACATTCGGCGGCTGGACTGCCGCACCCTAAATCTGTGAAAGCCCATTCCACGAGGAAAGTGGGCTCTTCTTGGGCGGCTGCCCGAGGGGTCTCGGCTTTACAAATTTGCCGAGCTGTTACTTGGTCGGGTTCAAACACTCTTGCAAGAGTCTACAAGTTTGATACCCTGGCTGAGGAGGACCTAGAGTTTGCTCATTCGGTGCTGCAGAGTCATCCGCACTCTCCCGCCTGTTTGAGAGCTTTGGTATAATCCCCATGGTCCTTACGGAGTCCCCAGCATCCACTTAGGACGTTAGAGAAAATAAGATTTTACTCACCGGTAAATCTATTTCTCGTAGTCCGTAGTGGATGCTGGGCGCCCATCCCAAGTGCGGATTGTCTGCAATACTTGTATATAGTTATTGCCTAACTAAAGGGTTATTGTTGAGCCATCTGTTGAGAGGCTCAGTTGTTATCATACTGTTAACTGGGTATAGTATCACGAGTTATACGGTGTGATTGGTGTGGCTGGTATGAATCTTACCCGGGATTCAAAATCCTTCCTTGTGTCAGCTCTTCCGGGCACAGTATCCTAACGGAGGTCTGGAGGAGGGTCTTAGTGGGAGGAGCCAGTGCACACCAGGTAGTCCTAAAGTTTTCTTTAGTTGTGCCCAGTCTCCTGCGGAGCCGCTAATCCCCATGGTCCTTACGGAGTCCCCAGCATCCACTACGGACTACAAGAAATAGATTTACCGGTGAGTAAAATCTTATTTTTTATTTAAATCTGTTTGGATAAGTTATAAGTCTGCACTTTGTGTTATACTGTAAGCTTGAGGGATATATTTAACCATGCTTCCTGTTTTTTTTTTTTTTCCTGTTGTGTTTCCAGAATTTCCTGCACTACATCTCTACTCCATTGAAGGCGCAGGTTTGTAGGTGGATTTTGGGATCAGGTTTCATATTGCTGGCGTGCACTGCACTTGGCCAGATATATATTTATAGAGACACCTTAGTGCTATTTACGGAGTTGCGCAAGTTGTCTGTCTTTGTATTTTGTATTGTCTGTCTGCATAATGAGTAAGACACCAGCAAAAACTAAAGCAGTTTCACTGCAAGGTCAGTGTGTTACCGGATGGATCTACCACATGTACAGTATGTTTTATGAATTCAGCTACAAATACAATTTCCGCTCTGGTTTCAAAGCCAATTTCATCCCCGGACACTCCATGGGCTATGCTAGCAGATGTCCTGGCTGGATTGCAATCAGAATTGGCCGCCACTCGGCAAGAGCGGGAGGCGGCAAGATTGGAGTCTAGGGTGAAACCACTAGAACTACCGGAGTGGTCTCAGCCTTACCAAAAGTCCAAGTCCTCTTTGGGTAGAAGGGATAAGTTTAATTTGTCTTATAATTTACCGGTTTCTGCTATGTTGCTTTCTGACTATTCTATGCCAGACCTCACTGCGCAAGATGAGGGCGAAGTAGACCAGCAGTCAGATGGTGACTATTTTGACAGCCCGGGCATTGATAATCTCATCAGAGCGGTGCGTCAGTCTCTGAAGTTTACAGAAACTGAGGAGCCTCTGACAAATGATGAGGTCGTCTTTACTAAACGACAGAGAACTCCAATGTGTTTTCTTGTGTCGGAATCTCTTAATAAGATGTTACTAGAAACACGAAAGAAACCGGGTAAACTGTTTTCTATACCTCGCAGATTTAAGTCTAGTTACCCGTTTCCAGAGTCTGTGACAGCTACATGGGAGAATCCGCCATTGGTGGATTCGTCTGTGTCTAAACTTACAAAGAAATTAACCATACCAGTACCAACTGCTACTACGCTTTAGGACCCTTTCGGACCGTAAAATAGAAGCTATGCTAAAGTCCATGTATATAGCAGCAGGGGTGTTGCTTAGACCTGGGTTGGTTGGCATTTGGGTAACTAAGGCGCTAATGGTATGGATAACAGAACTCAAGTCTGCCTTAAGTGATGATCACCTTATACTTCTCACTGATCAAATTTGGGAAGCTGCTGACTATCTATGTACAGCTTCTACTGACGTCTGTCAGCTCACTTCTCGCCTTTCATCATCGCTAGTTACAGCACGATGAGCGCTCTGGCTGCGTTCTTGGCAAGCGGAGGCGGAGGTCAAAAAAGGTATAGAGGCCTTACCTTACGGTGGCGAGAAGTTGTTTGGTCCTGAATTGGACAAATGGATTTCTGAGGCCACGGGAGGAAAGTCTGTTTTCTTACCATTGCCTCCAACAGTACCTAGAAGGAGATATTCTGTACCTGCGTTCAAATCCTTTAGACCTCAGTCCTTTCGCGGGCGTGGCAGAGGAACGGCCACACCTTTTAGACTAGGTCGGGGACGTGGTTTCCAACAAACCAACACCACTCGTCAGGACGCTAAGGTCACCGGCAAGCCAGTGGCATGACAGGCTCCCAGCCCATCACGGATCTCCAATTGTGGGAGCACGCCTTCAGACGTTCCAGTTGGCGTGGTTTCAGACGTCCACAGATGGGTGGATCCGCAATTTAGTCTTAAAAGGTTACAAAATAGAGTTCGACTGTCTCCCGCCAATGCGGTTTTTCAAGACAGGACTGCCTGTGTCGGACGACAAGAAGGCGGTTCTGCAGATTGCCATTCAGTCTTTGCTGGATGCAGCAGTTTTGATTCCGGTCCCTGTACACCAACAGGGTAAGGGTTATTATTCCAGTCTGTTTGTGGTACCAAAGCCGGATGGCTCGGTCAGGCCAATATTGAACTTAAAGGGTCTCAATCAGTACGTCACTTACAACAGATTCAAGATGGAATCTCTGCGTTCAGTAATTGCAGGTCTAGAGCCACAGGAATTCATGATTGCACTGGATCTCAAGGATGCGTACTTACACATTCCGATTTGGCCACCTCATCAGAGGTTCTTGCGGTTTGCAATACGGCAGAACCATTACCAGTTTCAGGCTTTACCATTTGGCCTCTCGTCAGCGCCTCGGGTATTCACCAAGGTGATGTCTGTGATGATAGCTCATCTCAGATCCCTGGGAGTGATAATAGTTCCGTACTTGGACGATTTGCTCATCAAAGCTCCGTCTCAACAAATGCTCCTCCAACAGGCGTTGCTAACCTACAATGTACTGGTTCACCACGGTTGGATTGTCAACTTCAAGAAATCACATCTAATTCCGTCTGAACGACTTCAATTCCTAGGTATGATTCTCGTTACGGTAAATCAAAGAATTTACCTACCAGAACAGAAAGTACAGGTCATTCATCATCTGGTACAATTAGTGCTCAAGCCACGCACAGTCTCGGTTCATTTGTGCATTCGCCTCTTAGGCACAATGGTGGCGGCTTTCGAATCGCTTCAGTTCGGAAGACGTAACTCACGTCCTTTTCAACTGGATGTGCTCGCGCAGTGGTCGGGCTTGCATCTGCAGATTCACTGCAGGGTGAGGTTGTCTCCACGGGCCAGCGTGTCTCTACTCTGGTGGCTCAAAGTACAGAATCTAACCACAGGGAAACGGTTCAGCGCCTGGAATTGGATAATTCTCACGGCGGACGCGAGTCTCAGAGGCTGGGGAGCTGTAGTTCAAAATTATCAGCTCAAGGGTCTCTGGGCGGATCACGAAAGATTGCGGTCTATAAATGTCCTGGAACTCCGGGCAATTTACAATGCGCTATGACAAGCAGTGCACATGCTTTGGTCTCAGACTGTTCAGGTGCAGTCAGACAATGCAACGGCGTTCGCATACATCAACAAACAAGGAGGAACGAAAAGCCGCATGGCAATGCGGGAAGTAGCTCGAATCCTCAATTGGGCCGAGTATCACCAAGTGATATTGTCGGCAGTATTCATTCCGGGAGTGGACAACTGGGAGGCGGATTATCTCAGCCGTCGGGATTTTCATCCAGGAGAATGGGCATTAAATCCAGAGGTGTTTTCACATGCTGGTCCAGAGGTGGGGTTACCCTCAAGTGGACCTGATGGCATCTCGCCACAATCATCAAATGCCCCAGTACGTGTCCAGAACGAGGGATCCATAGGCAGTGGCGGTGGATGCTCTCACAATCACGTGGCCGTACAGCCTCGTGTATCTGTTTTCACCGTTTCCGCTGCTCCCTCAGTTGCTAAAACGGATCAAAAGAGAGTCCGTCACAGTCATACTAGTGGCGCCTCATTGGCCTCGGAGAGCTTGGTTCTCGGATCTCCGCGGACTACTCGCAGACGATCCTTGGCCGCTCCCACTACGTCTGGACCTGTTACAACAGGGTCCGTTCCTTTACCCCGATTTAGTGCGGCTGCGTTTGACGGGGTGGCCGTTGAGACAGCCCTCTTAAGAAGAGAGGGCATTCCAGAATCGGTTATACCAACCATGTTACGAGCTAGGAAGCCGGTTACGGCAGCTCATTATTACAGAATTTGGCGTGCCTATATAGGTTGGTGTGAAGCTAGGAAGTTTCCAACTTCATCTTTCAAGTTATCCCGTCTTTTGTTATTTCTACAGATGGGGTTAGATGGAGGTCTGCGTTTATCCACACTAAAAGAGCAGATATCTGCGTTGTCAATTTACTTTCAAAGAAGATTGGCTCTATTGCTGTCGGTACACACTTTTCTGCAAGGTGTCCTCAGAGTACAGCCTCCATTCACTCCACCTACTGCGCCATGGGACTTGAATCTGGTTTTAGATTTCTTACAGTCTTTATATTTCGAACCATTACAACAAGTGAATATTAAGTTTCTCACTTGGAAAACAATTTTTCTCCTAGCCTTAGCTTCGCAAGGCGTGTTTCAGATTTGGGTGCCTTGTCATGCAAGCCACCGTATTTAGTGTTTCATGATGACAGAGCGGAACTTCGGACGAATCCCGCTTTCCTACCAAAAGTAGTGTCCTCTTTTCACATCAATCAACCAATAGTAGTTCCTGTGTTAACAGGAGATTCTGGAACCTTGGATGTGGTATGCGCACTACGCGTTTATGTATCCCGAACGTCTACAGTTCGTAAGACGGATACGTTGTTTGTTCTCTACGATGCAGCCAAGATGGGTTGGCCAGCTTCTAAGCAGACCTTATCCAGATGGATAAAACTGACCATACGTCAGGCATACCTTCATGCTAGGTTACAGCCACCTACATCAGTAACAGCTCATTCCACACGTTCTGTGGGAACGTCATGGGCAGCTGGTCGTGGAGCTTCTACGACACAGCTTTGCCGTGCGGCTACATGGTCTTCAGTGCACACGTTTGTGCGCTTTTACAAGTTTGATACTTTTGTGGCATCAGCATCTAGCTTTGGCCACCTAGTGTTACAGGTGCCAAACAGCTCTCCCGCCCACGGGGGAAACTTTGGTACGTCCCAAGAGTACTCCAGTGACCCCTAGTGGATGAAAAAGAAAATAGGATTTTGGTACTTACCAGGTAAATCCTTTTCTTTGAATCCATAGGGGGCACTGGACGCCCACCCAGAGCAGTTTTTCCTGGTTTGTGGTAAGTTCAGAGAATCTTATGGTAACGCACTCTCACCGACTGGTTCAAATTATCGGTTATGGTGTCAACTGTTAGTTGTCAGTAACGTTATGTGTCAACTTTATTGTTGTCCGTTTTGTTATATGTAATTCTCCATTGTTAACCTCTCTATAGCTCCTGTTCGGCTCAGTAAAAAAACACTGAGGTACTCTGGGATATGGAGGGGAGGAGTAGTTCCAAATTTAATTTATTCAGTGCCTTGTTCCTGCGGAACCGTCCATATCCCCCCAAGAGTACTCCAGTGCCCCCTATGGATTCAAAGAAAAGGATTTACCTGGTAAGTACCAAAATCCTATTTTCTCCACTGGCTCACTTCTCTGCTCTTATCACTGCTTAGTAAATGTCCCCCCTAAATTTCCTTTTATTTTGTGTTGCTTCAGTGTGGTTGTTTCCTCAAGCCAAGGGATTGGGTTACACACATTTGCCATCTGAATTGGCATCCGACTTATTTCACCTTTCCAAGGACAATGCTGTCCTATAATTATACCAATTTCCATACTATAGGATGTCCACAGTCCCAGCTAGTCATGCAGATAGACCCGCCATGTGTGTAAGATGAACACCTGTACATTTAGCTGCTGTACTCGCTGCCACTCTATGTATGTTTGATGCTCCCAGTATGGATAAATGGGATCGTGCTACACTGGGGCAATAATTAAGTTAATTATAATTAAATTGATTAGTAACATTGCTACTCAAACGCCATTTAGCATCTGACATGATATATATCAATTTCCATGTAATATTGTGCTTAGAATCCGCATATACCACCATAAGGTTTTTACTTTAATTTTAGAATACATTTTTTTTAGTGCTCTTCAAGACTCCCTTCAGCCTGCGCTATGGGGTATGCATCCTGCCCAATCTCTTCATCCTCCATGTCCTCCGACATCCCCCTCCTCATCTTCCTCATTCCCTACATGTGCTGGTCCTGGGGCAGAACCCTCTTCTTAGCACTGGATTCCATGTGGTTTGTTGGCTCCTGTCCCACTGTATCACAAAGAAGTGGCCAGAGATGGAAACCTATCTTACCGGGGAGAAATATGACACGTACACTCCATTGGTTGAGCCGTTTAAAATAATTTTACCTGCTCTTCACAGTAAGCTAGGCTTAATGTAGAATTTTGTGAAAGCTCTGGATAAATTAGGCCAGGCTTTAGTTGTCTGAAGGGGTCTGGGACTCCAGGTCGACAACAAAAAGGTTGACACACCTTAGGTCGACGCCAATTGGTCGACACCTTAGGTCGATAGGAACAAGGTCGACAGGAACAAAGTCGACAGGGAAAAAGGTAGACATGAGTTTTTTTTTTTTTTTTGGTGTCGTTTTCCTCGTAGAGTGACCGGGAACCACAATTAGTGCACCGCGTCCCCTCGCATGGCTCGCTTCGCTCGCCATGCTTCGGGCATGGTGCCTTTGCTCCGCTCGGCACAGATTACCGTTCCAATCGTAGTCCACATGGATCGTTAAGTATGAAAAAGTTCCAAAAAAGAAAAAAATTGTGAAAAACTCATGTCGACCTTTTTCCATGTCGACCTTTTGTCCATGTCTACCTTTTGTCAATGTCGACCTAAGGTGTGTCGACCAATTGCAGTCAACCTAAGGTGTCGACCTTTTTGTTGTCGACCTGGAGTCCGGATACCGTCTGAAGGAAAAGTTTCTGACGTTAAGCGAAGCAACGCTAAAAGAAGGCGCATTCGTTGCCCCCCCCTCCAAATAAGAAACTGCTTTCGGATGAAATAAGTAATGCTAAATTGATTTGAAATTGAGTCTGCTGCTTTGTCCTCCTTCAAGGCTGCTGTGCGGCTTCTTCGGGAACAGAAAAGAGGACGAATATGTGTCCATTGTGAATGAACTATTGGACAATCATAAGCCTATGGGCTGTAGAATGTCACTTAAAATTCACTTCTTTTACATTCCCATCTACACGTATTCACTGACCACCTGCGTGTACTGTAAGTGATGACCAGGGGGAATATTTTCACCAAGACATTCTGACAATGGGGGCATCACTACCAAGTACGCTGGGACCCTGCAATGATGGTGGACTACCGCTGGCTCCTTTTTAGAGAGACCACTGTACAAACGGAAAGCGTCCGCATCCTATTTCTCTAAAGCAAAGTGGTTTTACAGTTTATCTTTCTGTTAACAATTACATTATGGCTAATTTGGATTGTTATGAGTTTGTGGAGCTTAGTTTCTGCAGTTTTCAAGTGGTACTGTAGTTTTATTAGTATTTTATAAATACAATGAGAATATCTAAATTCTATAGAGATTAATTGAAATTTTCACTTTCTTTTTTTCAGATATACAGTACTGTGCAAAAGTTTTAGGCAGGTGTGGAATAAATGCTGCAAAGTTAAAATGCTTTCAAAAATAGAAGTGCTAATAGTCTATTTTTTATCAATTAAAATGCAAAGTAAATGAACAGAAGAGAAATTTAAATCAAATCAATGTTTGGTGTGACCACCCTTTTCCTTCAAAACAGCATCAATTCTTCTAGGTACACTTGCACACAGTTTTTGAAGGAACTCTGCAGGGAGGTTGTTCCTAACATAGAACTAACCACAGATCTTCTGTCGGTGTAGGCTTCCTCAAATCCTTCGGTCTCTTTACGTAATATCAGACAGACTCGATGATGTTGAGATGAGTGCTCTGTGGGGGCCATATCATCAGTTCCAGGACTCCTTGTTCTTCTTTATGCTGAAGATAGTTCTTAATGACACTGACTGTATGTTTGGGGTCAGTCAGTTTGGCTGCAGAATAAACTTGGAGCCAATTTGATGGTACTGCATGATGGATATGTACCTGTGAAAAAGGATGATGTGGAAGAAAAAGGGGATAGATAGATATATATATATATATATATATATATATATAGAGGGGATGCAGTTAATATCTCGGTGGTTGGGATCCTGCCAAGAATGACGAAAGCTGTGCCAGGGCTATTCCCACTCATGGGTGTCCACGACACCCATAGAGTGGAAATAGAGTCTGTGGCGAGGCCGGAAGTGGCTTTCTAGCACTCTCCCCGCTGCCGGCATTCTGGCAGCTGGGATCCCGGCGTCTGTATTCTGACCGCTGGGATTCCATACCCAACCCATAGGGAGAATTGTATAGAATTTGAATAGCTTGTGAAGATGGCTTCACTGAAGTCAAATTTATAACCGTTACCTATCAGCAGATGTGCTTATAGGGAAAGTTACCTGGCATAAAGCCACGATGAACCATTAGATGTATGTTTTCATTATATGGATTATCAATAAAGGACTTGGATGAACCTAACTACGTGCATTGCGTATTACTTCTTATAATCCAGGGGTGGGGAACCTATGGCCTTCCAGCTGTTGTTGAACTACACATCCCACCATACCCTGCAACAGTTTTAGCATGGCCAAATAGCAAAACTGTAGCAGGGCATGCTGGTATGTGTAGTTTAACTGCAGAGCCAAAGGTTCCCCACTCTGGGTATTCTGTTAGTGTTGGCCTGTGAGACTTGCACAGTGGTTTTGAATTGCTGATCGCTTTCAGAACTAAGAGGAAGCGAATTTAGGGTGTTTAAAAGGTCTTAGAATTAGACATAATAGGTGGATGTGAATTTAGAGGGGTGATTTGGTCCTAGTAATTGCTTATCATTGTTTCCATTCCCTGTGTACAAGAGTCACTTTCTATCATTGGTTCCTTTCCTGAGCATCCTGTTAAAGAATCATGGCT
This sequence comes from Pseudophryne corroboree, assembly GCF_028390025.1. NCBI lineage: Eukaryota > Metazoa > Chordata > Amphibia > Anura > Myobatrachidae > Pseudophryne > Pseudophryne corroboree. Next base: position 62,312,914 of record NC_086449.1, read on the forward strand.
TTGATCTGATTCCAGGTCACAGTTGAATACTTGCTGAGTTCCATTTCTGGGTGTTCTAAATAATTCACAGATCTAGGGATAGTATAGCAGGCTCCAGCCATGAGTCCTCTGTGGATATCAAGAAGGTGTCAGCATAGCCAGCTCCAACCATGAGACCTCTGTGGATATCAAGGTGTCTGCATAGCAAGTTCTAGCCATAAGTCCTCAGTGAATAGCAAGAAAAATTCTGTATAGGGCGCTACAGCCATGAGTCCTCAGTGGATAAACAAGAAGGTGTCTTTAGAGCTTGCTCCAGCCATGAGTTCTCAGTGAATAAACAAGGTGTCTATAGAGCTTGCTCCAGCCATGACTCCTTAGTAGATCATCAACAAGGTGTTTTGAAAATAGGAGGTAATTTCTGCTTGTGAAAATTTTTTTGTGTTTTCAAAATTAAAGTGACAGCGGACAGTTGTGAAGGCAGGTGTAGCTACATTACTGATATATAATATTATGGAGGTCTGTCTTCATTTTATAGAGGAGGTTGAAACCTGGCATAAGGCTCGAAAAATCCTTCTCCGACCTCAAAAAAGGAAAAAAAAAAAACCTTTCAAGAGACCATTTCTCAAAGGGGGTCGGACTTTGAGACCCACAGGTCCGGCCCAAGACTTTGGACATGGACCGATCTAACGACGCCTCTAGAGGACCAACCTCAAATACCTGGAACACTGCTGGAAGAGGCCGCAGTTATGGTAAGTTCACCCACATACCGTCTTCCCCAGAAAACTCAAAAAAATCATACTCAGAATGGCAAAAGATTACTACAGACAGGTGGTTAAAAACAATCCAGTCCTAGTTAAGCCTCCCTTTAATTAATTTTCCCGACCGGATATATCCTATTCCTTGTTTAGAGAATTGGAGCCCGCAGGTAGATGAGGACTACAGCACTGCAACAGGAAAAAACTGAATTGGTGACCTTGACCTTCAAAAGGCTGGACCAGTTGGATTCAGTATGATATCCCACCTGTTGGGATAACGGTGCTCAGGTGACCAACGCCGGGATCCCGACATCCAGAATACCGGTGGCGAGCGCAGCATATCACCTCACGGGCTTGCCATGCATCGGGCCCGGTGGCGACCTTTGGTCGCCACAGGGTTATATTTCCCCTCGAGTGGTGTCATGGACACTCGCCTGAGTGGGGATTTTGGGTGGCGGGTGGGATTCCGACCACCAGTATTTCAACAGGTGGTGGGATTCTGGCGTCTGTATCCTAACTGCCAGGAAGCTGGCAACTTGATTGCCTCCCGACCAGTCACCTATTTCCCATAAAAAAAAAGCAAGACATTACCATAAGACCAGTCCTAAATGTCAAAGCTCAGAATTGATTTCTGAAACCTAAAATGTTTAATATGGAAGGTATTACAGAAGGAGCCACGCTAATCGTGGCTCCGTCTGCGACTCAGTGACCCCGGTGAATGCATCTATCGCAGCGCATTCGCTGTAATGGGAGCGTCTCAGTGCACTCCTGTAGCGTGGCTAGGTGCCGGATCGCCTAGTTGCGCCGTGAGTGCACGTCTGCGATGGAGCCGCTATAGATGAGTGTGAGCCACTCAAAAGGTATTGCTTCTGTTTAAAAATAGACCTAAAAAAGGCTTTCCACTCTATATCGATTTACCTGAGTCAAAGATGTCTCCTCAGCTTTTTTTGGGGAGACCGTTTAGACACAGTTATGGTGTTCGGACTGTTCCTCTCCCTACACCTTTATACGGGTCATGAAAGCTGCGGTATCCCATCTGCATCAGCAGAGCCTCCAATGCATAATTTACCTAGACAACATACTACTTGTGCACTCAGACCATAATTCCCCTTTGAGACAGAGATTTAACCCTTTCCCTGATAACAAACCTGGGATTCATAGTGCATATCCAGAATTCAATTTTGACTCTTTTCAAAACCACCACCTTTCTTGGATTCGACACCCATTCTTTCTCTCTTGCAGTACCATGAAAAAAATTACTTGACAGAAAGGAATATATAAAAAAAAAAACCCAAAAGCGCAGATTATCTCTCTGCACCTTAGCAAGGATTATTGAGAAGATGATTGCACTACCCCCTGGGTTCCTACGTGTAGCCCTGTTATGCAGAAAGTTGCAAGGTCCCCTATAAACTCTGATCCATGCCTGATATTCCTGGACAGACACCCTTATTTTTCTCCAGAAGAGTTAGAGCAGAACTGTCCGAATGGAAAAGTCTCCCTATGCCTCTTCCTTGCACCCTTTTAGACCCCGCTCCCCGCATGATGATTACCACAGATGCATCACTAACAGGCTGGGGAGTTATCTCACAATAAAAAGCAGTAAGGGGTACCTGGTCCACCAAAGCATGCTGGTTATTCACAAGCATTCTATAATTATGCATGGCAAGATTGGCTCTAAAAGCCCTAGTATCTAGCCACTTAAGGGTCTGTGTCCAGATATGCTTGGACAATATGACCGTGGTGTCATATATATAAACAAAATGGGGGGCATCAAGTCAGTATCCCTATGCAAAGTATTATTAGAAATCTAGGACTGCGTAATTTAGAGAGACCTAATTTTGTCCGTGATTGAAATTCCAGGAGAGCTAAATGAACTAGCAGATTCCCTATCCCACAAAATAATCTCCATAGAGTCCGTGACACTGAGAAGCCATGTCTGAATATTTCAGACATTTGGGAGCTTGGCGAAAAACTTTGCCACCTCCATGAATGCTCAGACTCCTTGCTTTGTATCCGGAATATGGATGAAGGGGGTATGGAGGATGAACACAATGTCCTTCCATTGGATGAACCTATCCCACAGTTAAGCTTTCCCTCCTCTCCTCCTCCTGAAGGTTCTACAGAAAATCAGTGAGGACCAAGTTCCCAAAATCATGATACTGTATCCCATATGGCCAGCCAGAGTCTGGCCTCTTCTGATCAACATAGGCCCAACGATTACCCTAGAGCAATACAAGAATTGATTCCAGGGAACTCTAGACATATTAGTGCATGTGGATGGCAACTAGGCTGCTAACAAAGCTGGTCCTAGCAACTCCACAAAAGCACTAATTAATGCTTCCTTAAGGCCCTAAATGAGGGCTAAATACTGCTCAATCATCAAAGAATTTTACCTCTGGTGGTCCCAAGTAACTTTCACAAATCGTCATTAATCCTTTTGGCATTGGTTTCCCTGGCTTCTTCATATCAATCATGCGTAACGTCAGCTACTATAAAATCAGATGGTCCTGCTTTAGCTATCATGATCATACATTTAACAGATTACAAGCTATATTTATGTTTCTTAATAGGTATATTGAGGTGGAAGGGGGAGACAGGACATCTCCGTTCTACCAAACCCCAACCAATTTGCGCGACTGGACGAGGATTCTGGGGATGGCCGTGAGGAAATGACAGAGCCAGAGGAGACTGTTCCCTCTAGCAACCGGTGGAGCGGTCCCTCCGGTACGGATGGGGAAAAAAAGATAGTGAAGTACCTAGTAAGATTGTGGTGGTAGGGGATTCTATTATCAGGAAGACAGACAGGGAAATTTGCTACCGGGATCGTGATCGCCGTACGGTCTGTTGTCTCCCGGGTGCTCAGGTACGGCACATCGTGGACCAGGTAGACAGTTTGTTAGGAGGGGCTGGTAAAGATCCGGCGGTCTTGGTACATGTCGGCACCAATGACAAAGTTAGTGGTAGGTGGGATATCCTTAAGAAAGACTATAGGGAATTAGGCAAGAAACTTAAGGCAAGGACATCTAGGATAATATTCTCCAAAATATTACCAGTGCCACGCGCTAGCCCAGGGAGGCAGAGGAAGATCAGGGAGGTAAATGTGTGGCTGAGAGACTGGTGTAGGAAGGAGGGGTTTGTGTTCTTGGAACACTGGGCGGACTTCTTGGTCAGGCGCCATCTTTTTTGTCACGATGGATTGCACCTAAATGAGGATGGGCCTGGGGGGCAGGTTGGAGGAGCTTTTAAACTAGGAGGGTTTAGCTAGAAGCTACCGGTCAAACAGTGAGAACAGTAAGGATGGGCGTAGTGAACAAAATAGGGGTGGCGAAGGGGTGAGGGAAAGATCAGCCGGCAAGGGTAATTGCAGGGGTATTGACACAGGAATTACCGACAAAGGTATTGCCCATGGTATCCCTAAATTATTAACTTATGACGATTATGGTTCAACAGTACGGTATATAGAAAATGCTGTCCAAAGCATAAGGGAAAATACCTTCATCAGGGGGTGGGGAATAGAGAGACCTAATAGGTCAAATAGGTATAGTAGTACGAAAGGCTGTATTAAGTATGATGGGGGTGGTAAGGGAGGGAGGAGAATAACAGTCGGTAAGAGTAATTCTAGAAAGGCACTTGTAAATAATGATCACATACCATTAAAACAAACGGGCAAGGGAAATATTAGGCTAAAATGTATGCTTGCGAACGCAAGAAGCCTGTCTGGTAAAATGGGGGTATTGGAATGGCTTGTATAAAAAAATCAATATGATATTATAGATATTACGGAAAACATGGTGGGATGACTCCCACGACTGGGTTGCAAATTTGGAGGGATATTCACTTTTCAGGAGGGATAGGGCTACCAAAAGGGGAGGAGGGGTATGTGTCTATGTAAAACCATCTCTAAAGTCAAACATAATAGATGTTATTTACAAGGGGACTGGAGATAATGTGGAATCGCTATGGGTTGTGATCAGATGTGGGAGCAAAAACACTAGTCATTGGCATGTGCTACAAACAACCGGATATTAGCATACATGACGAGGAACAACTCTTACAGCAAATTGAAAAAGCTGCGGGAATGGGGAACATCCTAGTGATAGGGGATTTCAATTATCCTGATATAAATTGGAGTAACGATTCATGTGTAAAAGCTAGGAGCAGCAGGTTTCTAAACACATTAAAGGATCAATACTTGTCTCAATTAGTCGAGGACCCAACCAGAGGTAATAATATTCTGGACCTAGTTATTACCAATAATGTGGACATTATATCAAACATTACAGTTGGGGAGACCTTGGGAAACTGATCACTATATGATCACATTCGACGTCGGTTTCAAGAAACCTAGCTATTAGGGATCAACTAAAACATTAAACGTTAGAAAAGCTAACTTCAATATGCTGAGACAGGCACTAAACAACATTGACTGGGAAGTATTGTTTCATGGTAAGGACACTTCGGAAATGAGGGATGCTTTAAAAGGGTTGCTTGATAGCAAAATTCACAAATTCATTCCCATGGGCAATAAACGCAGGAGTACTAAACACAAACCAATGTGGCTTAATAAGGAGGTCAAAAAAGAAATTGCTAAAAGAGGCGTGCTTTCAAAGCATTTAAATCAATTGGAGGGGAGGAGTCATTCCAATATTACAAGGAATGCAATAAAAGACGCAAAAAAGTAATAAGAGCAGCTAAAATTGCAAACGAAAAGCAAATCGCTATAGAGAGTAAAGGCATTCCTAAAAAGTTTTATAAATACATAAACAGTAAAAAGGAGAACGTAGGCTCATTAAAAGATGAACTGGGAGCCTTGATAAACGATAACAAAATAAAAGCGGATATACTGAACAATTATTTTTCATCATTAATCACCAGGGAGGATCAGACGGTGACAGTAGTGCATAACGACAGTGAAGGTAATGATTCTTGGCTAGATGGTTGTTTAAGTGAGGAAGTAGTCCTGGAGAGACTAAGCAACATAAAGATTAATCAATCACCGAGCCAGATGGTTTTCATCTGTGGGTTATTATTGAGCTTAGGGCACAGCTAGCAAGAGCCTTATACTTAATTTTCTATAGTTCATTTAGATCAGGTATGGTACCCAGAGATTGGCGTATAGCTGAGGTAGTGCCATTATTTAAAAAGGGATCTAAAAATCATCCTGGGAACTATAGACCAGTTAGTATAACCTCTATAGTGGGTAAAATATTGGAAGGAATTTTTAGGGATCGCATAGAGGATTATCTGCGGAATACGAAGTTTATTAGCAGTAGTCAGCATGGGTTTGTGAGGGAAAGATCGTGTCTAACTAACTTAATTAGCTTCTCGACCAGGGCAAAGCAGTGGATGTGGTCTTTTTAGATTTTGTAAAAGCCTTCAATACAGTGCCTCACAGGAGTCTGATCATCAAATTAAGGGAAGTTGGACTAGGAAATACTATTTGTACATGGATAGGTAATTGGCTGGGTAACAGGGTACAACGAGTAGTGGTCAATTGGATGTTCTCCAGCTGGGCACCAGTAGTCAGCGAAATACCACAAAGGTCCGTACTTGGCCAGCTATTGTTCAATATATTTATTAATGATCTAGGAATAGGCCTGGGAAGCATAGTGTCAATCTTTGCAGATGATCCTAAACTGTGTAAGGTAATTCAGAAATCGTTGTGGAGTCTCTACAGAATGACTTACTTAAACTTGAAACCTGGGCGTCTAAATGGGGAATGAGGTTCAATATTGAAAAATACAAAGTTAATGGGGAAAATATAGGGGTAATAGTAGTGGAAAAAGATTTTGGGGTGCTCAGAGATAATAGGCTTAATAACCGTACACAATGTCATAATGCAGCAAAGAAGGCAAGTAAAGTTCTTTCGTGCATAAAACGGGGTGTTGAGACAAGGAACGAGGATGTAATCCTGCCTCTGTATAAATCATTGGTATGTCCGCACCTAGTATATTGTGTTCAGTTTTGGGCACCATATTATAAAAAAGATATTGGGGATCTCGAAAGGGTTTAAAGGCGAGCTACTAAACTGATTAAAGGGTTAGAGACACTGGAGTATGAGTAAAGGCTTATTAGGTTAAATATGTATACACTAGAAAAGAGGCGACTAAGAGGAGACATTATTAATATCTTCAAATATGTAAAGGGTCAATACAAAGCGTTAGCAGGGGATTTGTTTATTAATAGAATTCTGTATAGGACACGTGGGCACTCACTGAGGCTAGAGGAGAGAAAATTCTGTACAAAACATAGGAAAGGGTTCTTCACTGTAAGGGCATAAAAGGGATGGGGAGATGGGGTGTGCTCTGCACTAGCTGAACAATGCAGTGTTCCCTCTGAAAATGAGAGAGCTGACCACTTCTTACAGTAACGTGCTACACTGATATTCATGTAACTGTTTAATACTGCTGATGGCATATATTAAGCTTACTTTACATAGCTGCTAGCAATTTATAAGCAGCCTCATTATTTCAATAGTTATATTGTGCACACTTGTGGATAGTGCAGCCATTTATTGCAGGCTACATCTTCATCTATTTATGACAAGTATAATCACATATTTATACAAATTCTGCTAGCAATTTATAAGCTGCAGAGTTATTTATATGGCTATGCTCTACATGACTGCCAGCAATTTACAAGCAGCCTAACCATCTTGATAATTATATTGTGTACATCTCAGATCTGTGAATAGTGCAGCTATTTACTGCAGGTTATAACTAGAGATGAGCGGGTTCGGTTCCTCTGAATCCGAACCCGCCCGAACTTCAGGTGTTTTACACGGGTCCGAGCAGGCTCGGATCTTCCCGCCTTGCTCGGCTAACCCGAGCGCGCCCGAACGTCATCATCACGCTGTCGGATTCTCGCGAGGCTCGGATTCTATCGCGAGACTCGGATTCTATATAAGGAGCCGCGCGTCGCAGCCATTTTCACACGTGCATTGAGAGTCCTAGGGAGAGGACGTGGCTGGCGTCCTCTCCGTTTAGAGAAGAGAGAGACACAGTATTTTGGGGAGCATTATTAGGAGGAGTACTACTATACTGTATACTACTATACTACTTGCTGAAGTGATATTTATACTAGATTAGATAATAGATAGTGTGACTGTAAGTGTATTATCTGACTTGTGGGGGAGACACTGACAGTGGGGAGCAGTTAGAGTCTGAGAGCAGGACTCCGGAGTACATATAACGTACAGTCACAGTGCACACTTTTGCTGCCAGAGTCAGTGCCACACTGCCATTGTTGTGACCACACTGACCACCAGTATAATAATATATTTCTCTAACGTCCTAAGTGGATGCTGGGGACTCCGTCAGGACCATGGGGAATAGCGGCTCCGCAGGAGACAGGGCACAAAAATAAAGCTTTAGGATTAGGTGGTGTGTACTGGCTCCTCCCCCTATGACCCTCCTCCAAGCCTCAGTTAGGTTTTTGTGCCCGTCCGAGCAGGGTGCAATCTAGGTGGCTCTCCTAAAGAGCTGCTTAGAAAAAGTTTTTAGTTTTTTTTATTTTCAGTGAGTCCTGCTGGCAACAGGCTCACTGCATCGAGGGACTTGGGGGAGAGAATTTCAACTCACTTGCGTGCAGGATGGATTGGATTCTTAGGCTACTGGACACCATTAGCTCCAGAGGGAGTCGGAACACAGGTCTCACCCTGGGGTTCGTCCCGGAGCCGCGCCGCCGACCCCCCTTACAGATGCTGAATATTGAAGGTCCGGAAACAGGCGGCAGAAGGCTCTTCAGTCTTCATGAAGGTAGCGCACAGCACTGCAGCTGTGCGCCATTGTTGTCACACACTTCACACCAAGCGGTCACGGAGGGTGCAGGGCGCTGCTGGGGGCGCCCTGGGCAGCAATATTTAATACCTTTATGGCAAAAGAATACATCACATATATCCATTGAGGCTATATGTATGTATTTAACCCATGCCAGATATCTAAAACTCCGGGAGAAAAGCCCGCCGAAATAGGGGGCGGGGCTTATTCTCCTCAGCACACAGCGCCATTTTCCTGCTCAGCTCCGCTGTGAGGAAGGCTCCCAGGACTCTCCCCTGCACTGCACTACAGAAACAGGGTAAAACAGAGAGGGGGGGCATTTTTTGGCGATATTTTGATATATTTAAGCTGCTATAAGGAACAACACTTATATAAGGTTGTTCCCATATATATTATAGCGCTTGGGTGTGTGCTGGCAAACTCTCCCTCTGTCTCCCCAAAGGGCTAGTGGGGTCCTGTCTTCGATAAGAGCATTCCCTGTGTGTCTGCTGTGTGTCGGTACGTGTGTGTCGACATGTATGAGGACGATGTTGGTGTGGAGGCAGAGCAATTGCCGATAATGGTGATGTCACCCCCCAGGGAGTCGACACCGGAATGGATGGCTTTGTTTATGGAATTACGTGATAATGTCAGCACATTACAAAAATCAGTTGACGACATGAGACGGCCGGCAAACCAGTTAGTACCTGCCCAGGCGTCTCAGACACCGTCAGGGGCTGTAAAGCGCCCTTTACCTCAGTCGGTCGACACAGACCCAGACACAGACACTGAATCTAGTGTCGACGGTGATGAAACAAACGTATTTTCAAGTAGGGCCACACGTTATATGATCACGGCAATGAAGGAGGCTTTGCATATCTCTGATACTGCAAGTACCACAAAAAGGGGTATTATGTGGGGGGTGAAAAAACTACCTGTAGTTTTTCCTGAATCAGAGGAATTAAATGATGTATGTGATGAAGCGTGGGTTAACCCAGATAGAAAAGTGCTAATTTCAAAAAAGTTATTAGCATTATACCCTTTCCCGCCAGAGGTTAGGGCGCGCTGGGAAACACCCCCTAGGGTGGATAAGGCGCTCACACGCTTATCAAAACAAGTGGCGTTACCGTCTCCTGATACGGCCGCCCTCAGGGATCCAGCTGATAGGAGACTGGAAACTACCCTAAAAAGTATATACACACATACTGGTGTTATACTGCGACCAGCCATCGCCTCAGCCTGGATGTGCAGTGCTGGGGTCGTCTGGTTGGATTCCCTGACTGAAAATATTGATACCCTGGATAGGGACAGTATTTTATTGACTATAGAGCAATTAAAGGATGCTTTCCTTTATATGCGAGATGCTCAGAGAGATATTTGCACTCTGGCATCGAGAGTAAATGCGATGTCCATATCTGCCAGAAGGAGTTTATGGACGCGACAGTGGTCAGGTGATGCGGATTCCAAACGACATATGGAAGTATTGCCGTATAAAGGGGAGGAATTATTTGGCGTCGGTCTATCGGATCTGGTGGCCACGGCAACTGCCGGAAAATCCACCTTTTTACCTCAGACCCCCTCCCAACAGAAAAAGACACCGTCTTTTCAGCCGCAGTCCTTTCGGTCCTATAAGAACAAGCGGACAAAAGGACAGTCATATCTGCCTCGGGGCAGAGGAAGGGGTAAGAGAGGGCAGCAAGCAGCCCCTGCCCAGGAACAGAAGCCCTCTCAGGGTTCTGCAAAGCCCTCAGCATGACGCTGGGGCCTTACAAGCGGACTCAGGAGCGGTGGGGGGTCGACTCAAGAATTTCAGCGCACAGTGGGCTTGCTCACAGGTGGACCCCTGGATCCTGCAGCTAGTATCTCAGGGTTACAGGTTGGAATTCGAGAAGTCTCCCCCTCGCAGGTTCCTAAAGTCTGCTTTGCCAACGTCTCCCTCAGACAGGGCGACGGTATTGGAAGCCATTCACAAGCTGTTTTCTCAGCAGGTGATAGTCAAGGTACCCCTCCTACAACAGGGAAAGGGGTATTACTCCACGCTATTTGTGGTACCGAAGCCGGACGGCTCGGTAAGACCTATTCTAAATCTGAAATCTTTGAACCTGTACATACAAAAATTCAAGTTCAAGATGGAGTCACTCAGAGCAGTGATAGCGAATCTGGAAGAAGGGGACTTTATGGTGTCCCTGGACATAAAGGATGCTTACCTGCATGTCCCAATTTGCCCTTCACATCAAGGGTACCTCAGGTTCGTGGTGCAAAACTGTCATTATCAGTTTCAGACGCTGCCGTTTGGATTGTCCATGGCACCTCGGGTCTTTACCAAGGTAATGGCCGAAATGATGATTCTTCTGCGAAGAAGAGGCGTATTAATTATCCCTTACTTGGACGATCTCCTGATAAGGGCAAGGTCCAGAGAACAGCTGGAGGACGGAGTAGCACTAACCCGACTAGTGCTGCAACAACACGGGTGGATTCTGAATTTTCCAAAATCTCAGTTGACCCCGACGACACGTCTGCTGTTCCTGGGAATGATTCTGGACACGGTTCAGAAAAAGGTGTTTCTTCCGGAGGAGAAAGCCAGGGAGTTATCCGAACTTGTCAGGAACCTCCTAAAACCAGGGAAAGTGTCTGTGCATCAATGCACAAGAGTCCTGGGAAAGATGGTGGCTTCTTACGAAGCGATTCTATTCGGCAGATTCCACGCACAAACTTTTCAGTGGGATCTGCTGGACAAATGGTCCGGATCACATCTGCAGATGCATCAGCGGATAACCTTATCGCCACGGACAAGGGTGTCTCTTCTGTGGTGGTTGCAGAGTGCTCATCTGTTAGAGGGCCGCAGATTCGGCATACAGGACTGGGTCCTGGTGACCACGGATGCCAGTCTGAGAGGCTGGGGAGCGGTCACACAGGGAAGAAACTTCCAGGGAGTATGGTCAAGCCTGGAGATGTCTCTTCACATAAATATACTGGAGCTAAGAGCGATTTACAATGCTCTAAGTCTGGCAAAACCCCTGCTTCAGGGTCAGCCGGTGTTGATCCAGTCGGACAACATCACGGCAGTCGCCCACGTAAACAGACAGGGCGGCACAAGAAGCAGGACAGCAATGGCAGAAGCTGCAAGGATTCTTCGCTGGGCGGAAGATCATGTGATAGCACTGTCAGCAGTATTCATTCCGGGAGTGGACAACTGGGAAGCAGACTTCCTCAGCAGACACGATCTACACCCGGGAGAGTGGGGACTTCATCCAGAAGTCTTCCACATGATTGTGAACCGTTGGGAAAAACCAATGGTGGATATGATGGCGTCCCGCCTCAACAAAAAACTGGACAGGTATTGCGCCAGGTCAAGAGACCCTCCGGCAATAGCTGTGGACGCTCTGGTAACACCGTGGGTGTTCCAGTCAGTGTATGTGTTCCCTCCTCTACCTCTCATACCAAAAGTACTGAGAATTATACAGCAAAAGGGAGTAAGAACGATACTAGTGGCTCCGGATTGGCCAAGAAGAACTTGGTACCCGGAACTTCAAGAGATGCTCACGGAGGATCCGTGGCCTCTACCTCTAAGACGGGACCTGCTTCAGCAGGGACCGTGTTTATTCCAAGACTTACCGCGGCTGCGTTTGACGGCATGGCGGTTGAACGCCGAATTCTAAGGGAAAAAGGCATTCCGGAAGAGGTCATTCCTACACTGGTAAAAGCCAGGAAGGAGGTGACTGCACAACATTATCACCGCATTTGGAGGAAATATGTTGCGTGGTGTGAGGCCAGGAAGGCCCCCACGGAGGAATTTCAACTGGGTCGATTCCTACATTTCCTGCAAACAGGATTGTCTATGGGCCTCAAATTGGGGTCCATTAAGGTTCAAATTTCGGCCCTGTCGATTTTCTTCCAGAAAGAATTGGCTTCAGTTCCTGAAGTCCAGACTTTTGTAAAAGGAGTACTACATATACAGCCCCCGGTTGTGCCCCCAGTGGCACCGTGGGATCTTAATGTAGTCTTGGATTTTCTCAAATCCCATTGGTTTGAGCCGCTCAAATCGGTGGAGTTGAAGTATCTTACATGGAAAGTAACCATGCTACTGGCCCTGGCTTCAGCCAGGAGAGTATCAGAATTGGCGGCTTTATCATATAAGAGCCCATATCTGATTTTCCATACGGACAGGGCAGAACTGCGGACGCGTCCTCATTTTCTGCCTAAGGTGGTGTCAGCGTTTCACCTGAACCAGCCTATTGTGGTGCCTGCGGCTACTAACGATTTGGAGGATTCCAAGTTGTTGGACGTGGTCCGGGCATTGAAAATATATATTTCAAGAACGGCGGGAGTCAGAAAGTCTGACTCACTGTTTATATTGTATGCACCCAACAAGATGGGTGCTCCTGCTTCTAAGCAGACGATTGCTCGTTGGATTTGTAGCACAATTCAACTTGCACATTCTGTGGCAGGCTTGCCACAACCTAAATCTGTCAAGGCCCATTCCACAAGGAAAGTGGGCTCATCCTGGGCGGCTGCCCGGGGGGTCTCGGCATTACAACTCTGCCGAGCTGCTACTTGGTCAGGGGCAAACACGTTTGCAAAATTCTACAAATTTGATACCCTGGCTGAGGAGGACCTTGAGTTCTCTCATTCGGTGCTGCAGAGTCATCCGCACTCTCCCGCCCGTTTGGGAGCTTTGGTATAATCCCCATGGTCCTGACGGAGTCCCCAGCATCCACTTAGGACGTTAGAGAAAATAAGAATTTACTTACCGATAATTCTATTTCTCGTAGTCCGTAGTGGATGCTGGGCGCCCATCCCAAGTGCGGATTGTCTGCAATACTTGTACATAGTTATTGTTACAAACAAATTCGGGTTGTTATTGTTGTGAGCCGTCTGTTCAGAGGCTCCTACGTTTGTCATACTGTTAACTGGGTTCAGATCACAAGTTATACGGTGTGATTGGTGTGGCTGGTATGAGTCTTACCCGGGATTCAATATCCTTCCTTATTGTGTACGCTCGTCCGGGCACAGTATCCTAACTGAGGCTTGGAGGAGGGTCATAGGGGGAGGAGCCAGTACACACCACCTAATCCTAAAGCTTTATTTTTGTGCCCTGTCTCCTGCGAGCCGCTATTCCCCATGGTCCTGACGGAGTCCCCAGCATCCACTACGGACTACGAGAAATAGAATTATCGGTAAGTAAATTCTTATTTTTGTGATTGTCTGCTTAGGCCTCGGAGTACTAGTTGCAAGTTGCAACGTGACCTGAAGTGACCACCAGTTTAATAATCAATCACCACCAGTTTAATATATATATATATATATATATATAATATTGTATACCACCTACCCGTGTTTTTTTTTTTTTTCATTCTTCTTTATGCATACTACTATAGTAGCTTACTGTAGCAGTCTGCGGTGCTGTGCTGACCTGACAGTGTCCAGCAGGTCCGTCATCAGTCATTACATAATAAATATATATAGTACCTGTCCGGCTGCAGTACTAGTGATATTATATTGATTTCATCTCATTATCAATAATTTATCATCCAGTCTAGACTCTATATTAGCAGCAGACACAGTACGTTAGTCCACGGCTGTAGCTACCTCTGTGTCGGCACTCGGCAGTCCATCCATAATTGTATACCACCTACCCGTGTTTTTTTTTTTTTTTCTTTCTTCTTTGTACATACTACTATAGAGTATAGTAGCTTACTGTAGCAGTCTGCGGTGCTGCTGAGCTGACAGTGTCCAGCAGGTCCGTCATCAGTCATCATTACCTAATAAATATATTATCTACCTGTCCGGCTGCAGTACTAGTGATATTATATATACATACATATATATATTGATTTCATCTCATTATCAATCATCCAGTCTATATTAGCAGCAGACACAGTACGTTAGTCCACGGCTGTAGCTACCTCTGTGTCGGCACTCGGCAGTCCATCCATAATTGTATACCACCTACCCGTGGTTTTTTTTTTTTCTTTCTTCTTTGTACATACTACTATAGTATAGTAGCTTACTGTAGCAGTCTGCGGTGCTGCTGAGCTGACAGTGTCCAGCAGGTCCGTCATCAGTCATCATTACCTAATAAATATATTATCTACCTGTCCGGCTGCAGTACTAGTGATATTATATATACATACATATATATATATTGATTTCATCTCATTATCATCCAGTCTATATTAGCAGCAGACACAGTACGGTAGTCCACGGCTGTAGCTACCTCTGTGTCGGCACTCGGCAGTCCATCCATAATTGTATACCACCTACCCGTGTTTTTTTTTTTCTTTCTTCTTTGTACATACTACTATAGTATAGTATAGTAGCTTACTGTAGCAGTCTGCGGTGCTGCTGAGCTGACAGTGTCCAGCAGGTCTGTCATCAGTCATCATTACCTAATAAATATATTATCTACCTGTCCGGCTGCAGTACTAGTGATATTATATATACATACATATATATATATTGATTTCATCTCATTATCATCCAGTCTATATTAGCAGCAGACACAGTACGGTAGTCCACGGCTGTAGCTACCTCTGTGTCGGCACTCGGCAGTCCATCCATAATTGTATACCACCTACCCGTGGTTTTTTTTTTTTTTTTTTCTTCTTTGTACATACTACTATAGAGTATAGTAGCTTACTGTAGCAGTCTGCGGTGCTGCTGAGCTGACAGTGTCCAGCAGGTCCGTCATCAGTCATCATTACCTAATAAATATATTATCTACCTGTCCGGCTGCAGTACTAGTGATATTATATATACATACATATATATATATTGATTTCATCTCATTATCATCCAGTCTATATTAGCAGCAGACACAGTACGGTAGTCCACGGCTGTAGCTACCTCTGTGTCGGCACTCGGCAGTCCATCCATAAGTATACTAGTATCCATCCATCTCCATTGTTTACCTGAGGTGCCTTTTAGTTGTGCCTATTAAAATATGGAGAACAAAAATGTTGAGGTTCCAAAATTAGGGAAAGATCAAGATCTACTTCCACCTCGTGCTGAAGCTGCTGCCACTAGTCATGGCCGAGACGATGAAATGCCAGCAACGTCGTCTGCCAAGGCCGATGCCCAATGTCATAGTACAGAGCATGTCAAATCCAAAACACCAAATATCAGTAAAAAAAGGACTCCAAAACCTAAAATAAAATTGTCGGAGGAGAAGCGTAAACTTGCCTATATGCCATTTACCACACGGAGTGGCAAGGAACGGCTGAGGCCCTGGCCTATGTTCATGGCTAGTGGTTCAGCTTCACATGAGGATGGAAGCACTCAGCCTCTCGCTAGAAAACTGAAAAGACTCAAGCTGGCAAAAGCACCGCAAAAGAACTGTGCGATCTTCGAAATCCCAAATCCACAAGGAGAGTCCAATTGTGTCGGTTGCGATGCCTGACCTTCCCAACACTGGACGTGAAGAGCATGCGCCTTCCACCATTTGCACGCCCCCTGCAAGTGCTGGAAGGAGCACCCGCAGTCCAGTTCCTGATAGTCAGATTGAAGATGTCAGTGTTGAAGTACACCAGGATGAGGAGGATATGGGTGTTGCTGGCGCTGGGGAGGAAATTGACCAGGAGGATTCTGATGGTGAGGTGGTTTGTTTAAGTCAGGCACCCGGGGAGACACCTGTTGTCCGTGGGACGAATATGGCCATTGACATGCCTGGTCAAAATACAAAAAAAATCAGCTCTTCGGTGTGGAATTATTTCAACACAAATGCGGACAACAGGTGTCAAGCCGTGTGTTGCCTTTGTCAAGCTGTAATAAGTAGGGGTAAGGACGTTAACCACCTCGGAACATCCTCCCTTATACGTCACCTGCAGCGCATTCATAATAAGTCAGTGACAAGTTCAAAAACTTTGAGTGACACCGGAAGCAGTCCACTGACCAGTAAATCCCTTCCTCTTGTAACCAAGCTCACGCAAACCACCCCACCAACTCCCTCAGTGTCAATTTCCTCCTTACCCAGGAATGCCAATAGTCCTGCAGGCCATGTCACTGGCAATTCTGACGAGTCCTCTCCTGCCTGGGATTCCTCCGATGCATCCTTGAGTGTAATGCCTACTGCTGCTGGCGCTGCTGTTGTTGCTGCTGGGAGTCGATCGTCATCCCAGAGGGGAAGTCGTAAGCCCACTTGTACTACTTCCAGTAAGCAATTGACTGTCCAACAGTCCTTTGCGAGGAAGATGAAATATCACAGCAGTCATCCTGCTGCAAAGCGGATAACTGAGGCCTTGACAACTATGTTGGTGTTAGACGTGCGTCCGGTATCCGCCGTTAGTTCACAGGGAACTAGACCATTTATTGAGGCAGTGTGCCCCCGTTACCAAATACCATCTAGGTTCCACTTCTCTAGGCAGGCGATACCGAGAATGTACACGGACATCAAAAAAAGACTCACCAGTGTCCTAAAAAATGCAGTTGTACCCAATGTCCACTTAACCACGGACATGTGGACAAGTGGAGCAGGGCAGGGTCAGGACTATATGACTGTGACAGCCCACTGGGTAGATGTATGGACTCCCGCCGCAAGAACAGCAGCGGCGGCACCAGTAGCAGCATCTCGCAAACGCCAACTCTTTCCTAGGCAGGCTACGCTTTGTATCACCGCTTTCCAGAATACGCACACAGCTGAAAACCTCTTACGGCAACTGAGGAAGATCATCGCGGAATGGCTTACCCCAATTGGACTCTCCTGTGGATTTGTGGCATCGGACAACGCCAGCAATATTGTGTGTGCATTAAATATGGGCAAATTCCAGCACGTCCCATGTTTTGCACATACCTTGAATTTGGTGGTGCAGAATTTTTTAAAAAACGACAGGGGCGTGCAAGAGATGCTGTCGGTGGCCAGAAGAATTGCGGGACACTTTCGGCGTACAGGCACCACGTACAGAAGACTGGAGCACCACCAAAAACTACTGAACCTGCCCTGCCATCATCTGAAGCAAGAAGTGGTAACGAGGTGGAATTCAACCCTCTATATGCTTCAGAGGTTGGAGGAGCAGCAAAAGGCCATTCAAGCCTATACAATTGAGCACGATATAGGAGGTGGAATGCACCTGTCTCAAGCGCAGTGGAGAATGATTTCAACGTTGTGCAAGGTTCTGATGCCCTTTGAACTTGCCACACGTGAAGTCAGTTCAGACACTGCCAGCCTGAGTCAGGTCATTCCCCTCATCAGGCTTTTGCAGAAGAAGCTGGAGACATTGAAGGAGGAGCTAACACGGAGCGATTCCGCTAGGCATGTGGGACTTGTGGATGGAGCCCTTAATTCGCTTAACAAGGATTCACGGGTGGTCAATCTGTTGAAATCAGAGCACTACATTTTGGCCACCGTGCTCGATCCTAGATTTAAAGCCTACCTTGGATCTCTCTTTCCGGCAGACACAAGTCTGCTGGGGTTCAAAGACCTGCTGGTGACAAAATTGTCAAGTCAAGCGGAACGCGACCTGTCAACATCTCCTCCTTCACATTCTCCCACAACTGGGGGTGCGAGGAAAAGGCTCAGAATTCCGAGCCCACCCGCTGGCGGTGATGCAGGGCAGTCTGGAGCGACTGCTGATGCTGACATCTGGTCCGGACTGAAGGACCTGACAACGATTACGGACATGTCGTCTACTGTCACTGCATATGATTCTCTCACCATTGAAAGAATGGTGGAGGATTATATGAGTGACCGCATCCAAGTAGGCACGTCACACAGTCCGTACTTATACTGGCAGGAAAAAGAGGCAATTTGGAGGCCCTTGCACAAACTGGCTTTATTCTACCTAAGTTGCCCTCCCACAAGTGTGTACTCCGAAAGAGTGTTTAGTGCCGCCGCTCACCTTGTCAGCAATCGGCGTACGAGGTTACATCCAGAAAATGTGGAGAAGATGATGTTCATTAAAATGAATTATAATCAATTCCTCCGTGGAGACATTGACCAGCAGCAATTGCCTCCACAAAGTACACAGGGAGCTGAGATGGTGGATTCCAGTGGGGACGAATTGATAATCTGTGAGGAGGGGGATGTACACGGTGATATATCGGAGGATGATGATGAGGTGGACATCTTGCCTCTGTAGAGCCAGTTTGTGCAAGGAGAGATTAATTGCTTCTTTTTTGGTGGGGGTCCAAACCAACCCGTCATTTCAGTCACAGTCGTGTGGCAGACCCTGTCACTGAAATGATGGGTTGGTTAAAGTGTGCATGTCCTGTTTATACAACATAAGGGTGGGTGGGAGGGCCCAAGGACAATTCCATCTTGCACCTCCATTTTTCTTTAATTTTTCTTTGCGTCATGTGCTGTTTGTGGAATGTTTTTTGGAAGGGCCATCCTGCGTGACACTGCAGTGCCACTCCTAGATGGGCCCGGTGTTTGTGTTGGCCACTAGGGTCGCTTATCTTACTCACACAGCTACCTCATTGCGCCTCTTTTTTTCTTTGCGTCATGTGCTGTTTGGGGAGGGTTTTTTGGAAGGGCCATCCTGCGTGACACTGCAGTGCCACTCCTAGATGGGCCCGGTGTTTGTGTCGGCCACTAGAGTCGCTTATCTTACTCACACAGCTACCTCATTGCGCCTCTTTTTTTCTTTGCGTCATGTGCTGTTTGGGGAGGGTTTTTTGGAAGGGCCATCCTGCGTGACACTGCAGTGCCACTCCTAGATGGGCACGGTGTTTGTGTCGGCCACTAGGGTCGCTTATCTTACTCACACAGCTACCTCATTGCGCCTCTTTTTTTCTTTGCGTCATGTGCTGTTTGGGGAGGGTTTTTTGGAAGGGCCATCCTGCGTGACACTGCAGTGCCACTCCTAGATGGGCCCGGTGTTTGTGTCCGCCACTAGGGTCGCTTATCTTACACAGCTACCTCATTGCGCCTCTTTTTTTCTTTGCGTCATGTGCTGTTTGGGGAGGGTTTTTTGGAAGGGCCATCCTGCGTGACACTGCAGTGCCACTCCTAGATGGGCCCGGTGTTTGTGTCGGCCACTAGGGTCGCTTATCTTACTCACACAGCTACCTCATTGCGCCTCTTTTTTTCTTTGCGTCATGTGCTGTTTGGGGAGGGTTTTTTGGAAGGGCCATCCTGCGTGACACTGCAGTGCCACTCCTAGATGGGCCCGGTGTTTGTGTCGGCCACTAGGGTCGCTTATCTTACTCACACAGCTACCTCATTGCGCCTCTTTTTTTCTTTGCGTCATGTGCTGTTTGGGGAGTGTTTTTTGGAAGGGCCATCCTGCGTGACACTGCAGTGCCACTCCTAGATGGGCCCGGTGTTTGTGTCGGCCACTAGGGTCGCTTATCTTACTCACACAGCTACCTCATTGCGCCTCTTTTTTTCTTTGCGTCATGTGCTGTTTGGGGAGGGTTTTTTGGAAGGGCCATCCTGCGTGACACTGCAGTGCCACTCCTAGATGGGCACGGTGTTTGTGTCGGCCACTAGGGTCGCTTAGCTTAGTCATCCAGCGACCTAGGTGCAAATTTTAGGACTAAAAATAATATTGTGAGGTGTGAGGTATTCAGAATAGACTGAAAATGAGTGTAAATTATGGTTTTTGAGGTTAATAATACTTTGGGATCAAAATGACCCCCAAATTCTATGATTTAAGCTGTTTTTTAGTGTTTTTAAAAAAAAACACCCGAATCCAAAACACACCCGAATCCGACAAAAAAAATTCGGTGAGGTTTTGCCAAAACGCGGTCGAACCCAAAACACGGCCGCGGAACCGAACCCAAAACCAAAACACAAAACCCGAAAAATTTCAAGTGCACATCTCTAGTTATAACTGCATTTATTTGTGATAGATCTAATCATATATATCTTTTACAATACACAGCTACCAGTAATACAGACAATACATGAGTGCTGTAAGGCTGCTATAATAAGTAATATGTAAAAATACCAGCAGTTCAAATATCAGTGAATGTAATGAATGGGCATATGCAGAATATCTCAGAATGAAAAAAAGCCTATAACTACAGTGGCTATTAAATGGCAAAACATTCAGGCAATACTCGATTGTGCTCTTTATAGGTGCTGGGGATGGACTTCAAGTAGTTACACTGTATGCATTTGCGGATGACACAGCTATCTGCTGAAGGTTTCATTGGTATCCGTTCAGATGGTCGAACATGTTATGGTCGACAGTCATTAGGTCGACCACTATTGGTCGACATTGACATGGTCGACATGGACACATGGTCAACACGTGAAAATGGTCGACACATGAAAAGGTCGACATGAGGGGTTTTTTTACTTTTTTTTCTTTTGGGGAACTTTTCCATACTTAACGATCCACGCGGACTACGATTGGAACGGTAATCTGTGCCGAGCGAAGCGGTAGCGGAGCGAAGGCACCATGCCCGAAGCATGGCGAGCGAAGCGGTGCACTAATTGGGGTTCCCTGTCCCTTTACGCAAAAAACGACACCCAAAAAAGTAAAAAAACATGTCGACCTTTTCATGTGTCGACCTTTCATGTGTTGACCATTTTCACGTGTCGGCCATGTGTCCATGTCGACCATGTCAATGTCAACCAATAGTGGTCGACCTAATGACTGTCGACCATCACATGGTCGACCATTCATACCGGAACCGGTTCCATTTGTATCAATCCATAATAGGTTTAATGCGCCCTACACACTGGGCGATAACACTGCAAGATATGAACGATCTTGTTCATTAATGAATGAGATGACGTTCATATCGTGCAGTGTGGAGGCAACAGCGATCAACGATGCCCGGCCCCACGCTCGTTCATCGCTGATGCCCCGTCGGCTCTGCATGCAGGCCAATATGGACGACATCATCCATATTTGCCTGCAAGTCTACGGAGCCGGGTGAAGGCGGGGACTTCTCTCCCCCCGTCACTGCCCCCCCACCGCCGGGTCGCCCGTCTGCCGTATCGGCCGTCGGGCAGCTCGGCGGCACATCGCCGAGTCTGTAGGGCCCATAACTGCAGTCACACATTTTTACTATGCACTTGATGTTCTCATTTCAAGCAGCTAGATTGTATGCATTTGCGGATGATACAGCTAATTGCTGAAGGTTTCATTTGTATCAATTTACAATAGGTTACATATTTTTACTATGCACAGCTGCCAGTAATAAAAGCAACACATAACCACTGTGATCACTTAACCTTCAGCCAACTACTGAATTGTTCTGCATTTAAATCATTTAAGGTTATGGGAACAAACAATACCTGGAAATGATTTAGTCATAAATACCAATTCAATGGCTGCGAAATAGTGGATGACTCTCTTCAGCAATAATAAACGTATTCATTTTTGATAAATATAGCGATTGCAGAAGGGACACTATATCGAGCAAATCCCCAATTATTAATATATCAGTTGAATCCCATATGTGAAGGGTCTCTAATATCATATTACATGAGAACCAATTAATGTTATACCTCTAGCAGTTACTATACAGCATCTACTGTAAAATAAGAATTCTCTGGAAAACAATTGGATAATTATTTGGATACTGAATCCATAGATTGATTATAATCCTACTATTATATTGCATTCAGAATATTGAATAATTACTCCAAAGCACTCAGATCCGTAGTGATCCTTATCACACCAACAAAATTGAATCAACACAAAATATGACACAGGTAGCCAACTTTGGTTTTAAAATTCACTTTATTTAAAAATGTCTCACTCAGTGTAGGTAGTCAATGTAATATTTGTTGTACTGTATTATCCAAATTTGTGTTTTGAACAATCTTAATGGATCTATTAAAAGTTAAATTTTAAATTATCTCATGTGCGCCATCAAAGAGACATTCTTTCCTCTCCTCTTTTCGTTCTTCACTGTAAGGGCAATAAGGATTTGGAACTCCCTGCCGGAGAAGATAATAATGGTGGACTCTGTAAATGCATTTAAAAACGGATTGGACAGTTATCTAGCTGAAAAAAGTATCCAAGGCTATAGCATTTAATATTTCTCTGACATCCTAGTGGATGCTGGGAACTCCGTAAGGACCATGGGGAATAGCGGCTCCGCAGGCAGGAGACTGGGCACAACTAAAAGAAAGCTTTTAGACTACCTGGTGTGCACTGGCTCCTCCCACTATGACCCTCCTCCAAGCCTCAGTTGGATTTCTGTGCCCGGCCGAGCTGGATGCACAGTAGGGGCTCTCCTGAGCTCCTAGAAAGAAAGTTTATTTTAGGTTTTTTATTTTACAGTGAGACCTGCTGGCAACAGACTCACTGCAGCGAGGGACTAAGGGGAGAAGAAGCGAACCTACCTGCTTGCAGCTAGCTTGGGCTTCTTAGGCTACTGGACACCATTAGCTCCAGAGGGATTGACCGCATGGAACTGGCCTTGGTGTTCGTTCCCGGAGCCGCACCGCCGTCCCCCTTACAGAGCCAGAAGCAAGAAGAGGTCCGGAAAATCGGCGGCAGAAGACATCAGTCTTCACCAAGGTAGCGCACAGCACTGCAGCTGTGCGCCATAGCTCCTCATGCACACTTCACACTCCGGTCACTGAGGGTGCAGGGCGCTGGGGGGGCGCCCTGAGCAGCAATAAAAACACCTTGGCTGGCAAATATATCACAATATATAGCCCCAGAGGCTATATATGTGATAAATACCCCTGCCAGAATCCATAAAAAAGCGGGAGAAAAGTCAGCGAAAAAGGGGCGGAGCTATCTCTCTCAGCACACTGGCGCCATTTTCTCTTCACAGTATAGCTGGAAGACAGCTCCCCAGGCTCTGCCCTGTAGTTTGCAGGCTCAAAGGGTTAAAAAGAGAGGGGGGGGGGGGCACTAAATTTAGGCGCAATATTGTATATACAAGCAGCTATTGGGAAAAATTCACTCAATATAATGTTAATCCCTAAATTATATAGCGCTCTGGTGTGTGCTGGCATACTCTCTCTCTGTCTCCCCAAAGGGCTGTGTGGGGTCCTGTCCTCAGTCAGAGCATTCCCTGTGTGTGTGCGGTGTGTCGGTACGGCTGTGTCGACACGTTTGATGAGGAGGCTTATGTGATGGCAGAGCAGATGCCGATAAATGTGATGTCGTCCCCTGTGGGGCCGACACCAGAGTGGATGGATAGGTGGAAGGTATAAACCGACAGTGTCAACTCCTTACATAAAAGGCTGGATGACGTAACAGCTATGGGACAGCCGGCTTCTCAGCCCGCGCCTGCCCAGGCGTCTCAAAGGCCATCAGGGGCTCAAAAACGCCCGCTCCCTCAGATGGCAGACACAGATGTCGACACGGAGTCTGACTCCAGTGTCGACGAGGTTGAGACATATACACAATCCACTAGGAACATCCGTTACATGATCCCGGCAATAAAAAATGTG
The DNA here is from genome assembly GCF_028390025.1 of Pseudophryne corroboree. Classification (NCBI taxonomy): domain Eukaryota; kingdom Metazoa; phylum Chordata; class Amphibia; order Anura; family Myobatrachidae; genus Pseudophryne; species Pseudophryne corroboree. Next base: position 62,336,715 of record NC_086449.1, read on the forward strand.
TTACACATTTCTGACATTAACCAAAGTACCACTAAAAAAGGGTTTTATGTTTGGGGAGAAAAAGCAGGCAGTGTTTTGTTCCCCCATCAAATGAGTGAATGAAGTGTGAAAAAGCGTGGGTTCCCCCGATTAGAAACTGGTAATTTCTAAAAAGTTACTGATGGCGTACCCTTTCCCGCCAGAGGATAAGTTACGCTGGGAGATATCCCCTAGGGTGGATAAGGCGCTCACACGTTTGTCAAAAAAGGTGGCACTGCCGTCTTAGGATACGGCCACTTTGAAGGTACCTGCTGATAAAAAGCAGGAGGCTATCCTGAAGTCTGTATTTACACACTCAGGTACTAGACTGAGACCTGCAGATAGTGCTGCTGCAGCGTGGTCTGTAACCCTGTCAAACAGGGATACTATTTTGCGAACATAAGACGTCGTCTTATATATGAGGGATGCACAGAGGGATATTTTGCCGGCTGGCATCCAGAATTAATGCAATGTCCATTCTGTCAGGAGGGTATTAGAGACCCGACACTGGACAGGTGATGCTGACTTTAAAAGGCACATAGAGCCTTATAAGGGTGAGGAATTGTTTGGGGATGGTCTCTGGGACCTCGTATCCACAGCAACAGCTGGGAAGAAATTTTTTTTACCTCCAGGTTTCCTCACAGCCTAAGAAAGCACTGTATTATCAGGTACAGTCCTTTCGGCTTCAGAAAAGCAAGCGGGTCAAAGGCGCTTCCTTTCTGCACAGAGACGAGGGAAGAGGGAAAAAGCTGCACCAGTCAGCCAGTTCCCAGAATCAAAATTCTTCCCCCGCTTCCTCTGAGTCCACCGCATGACGCGGGGGCTCCACAGGCGTAGCCGGGTACGGTGGGGGGCCGCCTCAAAAATTTCAGCGATCAGTGGGATCGCTCACAGGTGGATCCCTGGATCCTTCAAGTAGTATCTCAGGGGTACAAGCTGGAATTCGAGGCGTCTCCCCCCCGCCGTTTCCTCAAATCTGCCTTGCCGACAACTCCCTCGGGCAGGGAGGCTGTGCTAGAGGCAATTCACAAGCTGTATTCCCAGCAGGTGATAGTCAAGGTGCCCCTACTTCAACAAGGACGGGGTTACTATTCCACACTGTTTGTGGTACCGAAACCGGACGGTTCGGTGAGACCCATTTTAAATTTGAAATCCTTGAACACATACATAAAAAAAATTCAAGTTCAAGATGGAATCGCTCAGGGCGGTTATTGCAAGCCTGGAGGAGGGGGATTACATGGTATCCCTGGACATCAAGGATGCTTACCTACATGTCCCCATTTACCATCCTCACCTCAGATTTGTGGTACAGGATTGCCATTACCAATTCCAAACACTGCCGTTTGGACTGTCCACGGCACCGAGGGTCTTTACCAAGGTAATGGCAGAAATGATGATACTCCTTCGAAAAAAGGGAGTTTTAATTATCCCGTACTTGGACGATCTCCTTATAAAGGCAAGGTCCAAGGAGCAGTTGTTGGTCGGAGTAGCACTATCTCGGGAAGTGCTACAACAGCACGGATGGATTCTATACATTCCAAAGTCACAGCTGGTTCCTACCACACGCCTACTGTTCCTGGGGATGGTTCTGGACACAGAACACAAAAAAAAAAAAAAAAAAGTGTTTCTCCCGCAGGAGAAAGCCAAGGAGCTGTCATCTCTAGTCAGAGACCTCCTGAAACCAAAACAGGTATCGGTGCATCACTGCACACGAGTCCTGGGAAAAATGGTAGCTTCTTACGAAGCAAAATTCCATTCGGCAGGTTCCATGCAAGAACCTTTCAGTGGGACCTCTTGGACAAGTGGTCGGGATCGCATCTTCAGATGCATCGGCTGATAACCCTGTCTCCAAGGACCAGGGTATCTCTACTGTGGTGGCTGCAGAGTGCTCATCTTCAAGAGGGCCGCAGATTCGGCATACAGGACTGGGTCCTGGTAACCACGGATGCCAGCCTTCGAGGCTGGGGGGCAGTCGCACAGGGAAGAAATTTCCAAGGACTTTGGTCAAGTCAGGAGTCGTCCCTACACATAAATATTCTGGAACTGAGGGCCAATTACAATACCCTAAGTCTGGCAAGGCCTCTGCTTCAAAACCAGCCGGTACTGTTCCAATCAGACAACATCACGGCAGTCGCCCATGTAAACCGACAGGGCGGCACAAGAAGCAGGATGGCGATGGCAGAAGCCACAAGGATTCTCCGATGGGCGGAAAATCACGTCTTAGCACTGTCAGCAGTGTTCATTCCGGGAGTGGACAAGTGGGAAGCAGACTTCCTCAGCAGACACGACCTACACCCGGGAGAGTGGGGACTTCATCCAGAAGTCTGCCAACTGTTGGCAAACCGTTGGGAAAGGCCACAGGTGGACATGATGGCGTCCCGCCTAAACAAAAAACTAGATATTGCGCCAGGTCAAGGGACCCTCAGGCAATAGCTGTGGACGCTCTAGTGACACCGTGGGTGTACCAGTCGGTTTATGTATTCCCTCCTCTGCCTCTCATATCAAAGGTACTGAGAATAATAAGAAAACGAGGAGTAAGAACGATACTCGTGGTTCCGGATGGGCCAAGAAGAGCTTGGTACCCAGAACTATAAGAAATTATATCAGAGGACCCATGGCCTCTACCGCTCAGACAGGATCTGCTACAGCAGGGGCCCTGTCTGTTCCAAGACTTACCGCGGCTGCGTTTGACGGCATGGCGGTTGAATTCCGGATCCTAAAGGAAAAAGGCATTCCGGAGGAAGTCATTCCTACGCTGATAAAAGCCAGGAAAGAAGTAACCGCAAACCATTATCACCGTATTTGGCGAAAATATGTTGCGTGGTGTGAGGCCAGGAAGGCCCCAACAGAGGAATTTCAGCTGGGTCGTTTTCTGCACTTCCTACGGTCAGGAGTGACTATAGGCCTACACTTGGGTTCCATTAAGGTCCAGATTTCGGCTCTGTCGATTTTCTTCCAGAAAGAACTGGCTTCACTGCCTGGAGTTCAGACATTTGTAAAGGGAGTGCTACATATTCAGCCCCCTTTGTGCCTCCTGTGGCACCTTGGGATCTCAACGTGGTGTTGAGTTTCCTAAAATCACATTGGTTTGAGCCACTTAAAACTGTGGATTTGAAATATCTCACGTGGAAAGTGGTCATGTTATTGGCCTTGGCTTCGGCCAGGCGTGTGTCAGAATTGGCGGCTTTGTCATGTAAAAGCCCTTATCTGATTTTCCATATGGATAGGGCAGAATTGAGGACTCGTCCCCAGTTTCTCCCTAAGGTGGTATCAGCTTTTCACTTAAACCAACCTATTGTAGTGCCTGCGGCTACTAGGGACTTGGAAGATTCCACGTTACTGGACGTAGTCAGGGCCTTAAAAATGTATATTTCCAGGACGGCTGGAGTCAGGAAAACTGACTCGCTTTTTATCCTGTAGGCACCCAACAAAATAGGTGCTTCTGCTTCTAAGCAGACTATTGCTCGCTGAATTTGTAGCACAATTCAGCTGGAGCATTCTGCGGCTGGATTGCCGCATCCTAAATCAGTAAAAGCCCATTCCACGAGGAAAGTGGGCTCATCTTGGGCGGCTGCCCGAGGGGTCTCGGCTTTATAACTTTGCCGAGCTGCAACTTGGTCAGGGGCAAACACGTTTGCAAAATTCTACAAATTTGATACCCTGGCTGAGGAGGACCTTGAGTTCTCTCATTCGGTGCTGCAGAGTCATCCGCACTCTCCCGCCCGTTTGGGAGCTTTGGTATAATCCCCATGGTCCTTACGGAGTTCCCAGCATCCACTAGGACGTCAGAGAAAATAAGATTTTACTCACGGTAAATCTATTTCTCGTAGTCCGTAGTGGATGCTGGGCGCCCATCCCAAGTGCGGATTGTCTGCAATACTTGTATGTAGTTATTGCCTAACTAAGGGTTATTGTTGAGCCATCTGTTGAGAGGCTCAGTTATATTTCATACTGTTAACTGGGTATAGTATCACAAGTTTTACGGTGTAATTGGTGTGGCTGGTATGAGTCTTACCCGGGATTCAAAATCCTTCCTTATTGTGTCAGCTCTTCCGGGCACAGTATCCTAACTGAGGCTTGGAGGAGGGTCATAGTGGGAGGAGCCAGTGCACACCAGGTAGTCTAAAAGCTTTCTTTTAGTTGTGCCCAGTCTCCTGCCTGCGGAGCCGCTATTCCCCATGGTCCTTACGGAGTTCCCAGCATCCACTACGGACTACGAGAAATAGATTTACCGGTGAGTAAAATCTTATTATTGACGTTATGTATATGGGAGTGATACGAAATATAGTTGTCAATGGGTACGAAACAATTATTTTGGCTGGTACATTATAATGTGCACTGCTCAATACAGAATACAGGTTGAACCCAATGGGCATTTTGCCTCTTTTCAACCTCATTAAGTATGTTACTGTATATATCTCCAGACCCTTCTTACCAACGTACTCCCACACTGAACCATTCCTTTCCTTTCTAACATCTTGGTAGAGGGACTCCAACATAAGCCTTTTAGCCCGTAAGTTGGCATTCTTGTTGGCTTTAGCTATAACAGGTACTGGGACCCTCATATACATCTCAGACCTGTGGTTATCACAGATGCCCACTGGGTACATCATCCTGAAAGATCACACTAAAGGGCCCTACAGACATGCCGATCCGCCGCCGAGCTGCCCGACATGGCCGACGGGCGACCGGGGGGGGGGGGGGGGGGGCAGTAATGGGGGAAGTGAAGTTTCTTCACTCCCCCTGTCACACGGCTCCATAGAACTGCAGGCAAATATGGACGAGATCGTCCATATTGGCCTGCATGTACAGCCGACGGGGGACCAGCGATGAACGAGCGCGGGGCCGCGCATCGTTCATTGCTGGAGCCTCCACACTGAAAGATATGAACGAGTTCTCGTTCATTTATGAACGAGATCGTTCATATCTTTCAAACAAATCGGCCAGTGTGTAGGGCCTATAAGACTTCCTCATTTCATAGCCCCATAATTACATTTGATGTTATATATGACCCTTCAGAACCTAACTTTTGTGTGGCTTCATGCTTATCACCTTATTTAGCTCTGACAGCTCCCATGCGAGACAATCTCACCCAACACTTCCTCCTTTGTAGAATACTTTCGGTCAGCAAGATCCTCTACTATTAGAGGATAAAAGAAGCAAGGACAGATTCATACCCATTCATAAGTCACTCCTTATTGGGGGCAGATGCAACAAGAGCCACAGCTAAAGGCATACCATTTCAGTCCAACATGCTAGCAGCAAGATGGTACTCTGCTCGTATCTTCGCTAAACACTATTGCACACCAACCAATGTACAAACGATCGAGTTTCTCAGAGCAACCACCAGATATGTGGTAGTCCTCCCACCTGCTAGGCAGCAAGCCTACTGAAGAACAAAACACTAGTTTGCAAGAATCTATGACCTGAAGAGAATGTAAGTTGCTCATACCAATTCGAAAATACAATTCAGGTGCGTGAAAGGGAGGGGGTAGTCTAAGCTACAAATACACTGGATATTAACCCCTGGTGACCCCCAGCACACCAAGCTGTACCTGTACTAAGCCATGAAGGACTAAGTGAAGGTACGGGCGGCACTCAAAAGACTTTGTTCAATGCTTTAATCCAGAGGTTCTCAAACTCGGTCCTCGGGGGCACACACAGTGCATGTTTTGCAGGTCTCCTCACAGAATCGCAAGTGAAATAATTAGCTCCACCTGTGGACCTTTTAAAATGTGTCAGTGAGTAATTAATACACCTGTGCACCTGCTGGGTTACCTGCAAAACATGCACTGTGTGTGCCCTTGAGGACCGAGTTTGAGAACCTCTGCTTTAATCCATAGGTTATCAAACTCTGTCCTCAGGACCCCACGCAGTGCATGTTTTGCAGATAACCCAGCAGGTGCACAGGTGTATTTATTACTCACTGACACATTTTAAAAGGTCCACAGGTGGAGCTAATTATTCCACTTTCGATTCTGTGAGGGGACCTGCAAAACATGCACTGTGTGGGGTCCTGAGGACCGAGTTTGAGAACCTGTGCTTTAATCAGTCACAGATCATCCAACAATTGTTTCGGGCTGCGGCCCGTCGTCGGGGATGTGCACACAAATACAAACAAAATATATACTCACAAACCCTTCCCCCCCGGTCAGCGTGCAGAATCAGCCTCACCTGTGTAGACGCCTGCAGCTCCATCAACCACGCTGACCGCGGACATCTGCTCCCAGCGGCTTCACGTTACAGCGGGTGACGTCATCCACCGGCGCCCACAGAGAAGCCACACGCATCACATGACCGTTACCTAGATACCAACATAAACATAAACATTACAGATAATAAAACCCATGCTATATAAACACTACAAAATACATATGTACATTTAAACACATTAAAACACACATATGGGAAAGAATCACTCCATATCCCAAGACATATCATTTAACATGTATGAATATCAGCCTTTAAAATGTTACCAAAGGTGCTAGTCATATATATATATATGCCGTTGATCTACTGCATTATATAAAACAATGTAATCCCATTTGTTTATTCAGACCCCTTGGGGCCAGTGTATCTAGCTCCTCTAGTTAGAGAGCCGTTGGATATTTAAGCTAGATACACGGGCCCCAAGGGGTTTGAATGAACAAATGGGAAGCCGCTGGGAGCAGATGTCCGCAGTCAGCGTGGTTGATGGAGCTGGAGGTGTCTACATAGATGAGGGTGATTCTGCAAGCTGACCGGGGGGAAGGGTTTGTGAGTATATATATTTTGAGTTTGTATTTGTGTGCACATCCCTGATGATGGGCCGCAGCCCGAAACAATTGTTGGATGATCTGTGACTGATTAAAGCATTGAATGAAGTCTTTTGAGTGCCGCCCATACCTTCACTTATCTATGGACACATGCTGGGCACCTAAGCAGCTGATATTTGAGTTGGAGGAGTGCCAGGTGTAATACAAGTATATATATATATATATATATATATATATATATTAGAAATCCAGAGGTCTTAGTTACATACATTTGCAAATGAATGATAAAGCCACTAGGCCCCAACAGGGATCCTCTGATGCCGGTGGTCCGTAACTCTAGGCCTGGGGTGCAGAACCCCACAAGCTGGCTATAATCTATTTACAAAAATGTATATACTAGTGAAGGTGTAATTAAAAGACCAGAAGGATTAATAAATGTGTTAAGGGGGTGCTAAATAAGATCTCGCAGTGTGCTACCCCAAAGCAGCCCAGCCCCACCAATCCAGGAGGAACCGCATCCCAGACTCGCCCCAGGTACTACTACTACTACCACCAACAACAACAACAACAGTAGCATTATAACAATAATTATGATTGTTAGTAACCAATAAAATTGTTCTTGGTTGCAAAGTTTTCTTGGCTTCACCCTCTTTCTACAAATGAAGGGTACCAGACTCATCAGGTTTAAGATGACCTTCCCTTCCACTATTTCTTTCTAGTGTTGGTTTGCCACTAGCAAGTTTGTGAAAAATTTGATCAGTGGCTACAGAGCACGTGCCCACATTACCACAGGCATACATGTGACCCAGCATACACGTGACCAATGAGAACGCATGCCCATGCACTGCCATTTCTTAGGGCAGAGGAAGTGAAGATTCTTTCACTCTCCTCTTTCTCAGCGTATTCTGGAGGCTTGCTGAGTAACCCACTCGCTTTTGGTAATACCCCTTTCAGACTAGCACCTCTGAACACGGGTTTTGGGCAAATGAGCACGCATAACCTGTGTTCAGGTGTGGTATGAAAGTGACCTAGTATTTCAACCCTGGTTGTGAGCAGGGTTGAACACATCTTCAATCCTGCTCACTGTGTGGTGTGAACGGGAGCCGGGTCGATGTGACCCGTTTCCCGTTCACTCTCTGTGTCACTGCTGACGTCACCAACCCGGCAATATGCCGGGATGTAGGCAGCGGGGCGCCTGAGGCTGGTCGCACACTGGGAGCTCCCGTGTCAGCCCCCCATGTGTGAGCCGCCTTAGGCGGTCTGAAAGGGGTATAAGTTGCAATCCTGTTCCTTACAACAAATCCAGTTTGCAGGTTATAGATTCTTGCAAACTAGTGTTATCTGAAACTCTCTCTTGCCATCATACTCAGTATATTGTAAAACACCCCCATCTTGTGGCCAAATGTGGTAACAAATTTTTTCAGTAAAGCTAGTTAAAGATTGCAGTTGTAATGGCTACGCATGAAGGTGGTCATTCCGAGTTGATCGCTAGCTGCATTTGTTTGCAGCGCAGCGATCAGGCTAAAAAATGGCAGTTCTTCGTATGCGGCACAATACGCACGCGCGACATACGGGCACAACGAACGATGCAGTTTTGCACAGGGTCTAGCGATGCATTTCAGTCGCACTGGTTGCCGCAGAGTGATTGACATGAAGTGGGCGTTTCTGGGTGGCAACTGACCATTTTCAGCGAGTGTTCGGAAAAGCGCAGGCGTGCCAGGGAAAACGCAGGCGTGGCTGGGCGAACGCTGGGCGGGTGTGTGACGTCAAATTCGGAACTGAATAGTCTGAAGTGATTGCAAGCGCTGAGTAGGTTTTGAGCTACTCTGAAACTACACAAAATTTTTTTGCAGGCGCTCTGCGATAAAAACGTTCGCACTTCTGCTAATCTAAAATACACTCCCAGTGGGCGGCGGCATAGCGTTTGCACGGCTGCTAAAAACTGCTAGTGAGCGATCAACTCAGAATGACCCCCGAAAGGAGAGACAATTACAGAGTTCTAGACTGGCGCTAGAGCATATAGGAAAATAGCTGGAACTCTTAGTGGAGTACACCTACAACTATTCAGCCATCTCTGTAGTAAGGCACACCATTGCTAAATGAGGCACCATAACTTATATTGGAACTAAATGGCTCAAGTCCTTCCCTTACATCTAAGCAATCCATTATAGTTACATATGAACTTGAGTTTGGATTTCATTTAATTTACAGACCATCAGCTACTCGATATATAGATGATGTTAAACATATTTTTTCTTTGTAGTTATTATAATGTACACTCATCTCCATACAAGGTAAGATACTATTGATAATGGTAGACTTTGAGATGGGCTAAGTAATTTATTACAATCTGGCAATGTGACGACCTCAGGGTGTAGCTATAATTAATCCCAGCGGTGCCTAAGTAAAGTTCCTTAATATTTGACTTCTGGGGCCATTGAATTACCAGAATCGGGAAAACAGGCTCCTCCACATTAATGTTACTTGTTATCTGATAGTTACCTATACCAGTTCTAGATGTAATAATTTTCCTGTGATTCGCTGTGATGAAGAACCTCTGAGTCTGGTAATAAACTTACACTCTCTGAGGGGACAGTACTCATATGTGTGTAAGTGGTTACATTAAGTTCTATTTCATTCACACAACAATTTGAAGCAATATTCTGTAGTCATATATTCAGATGTTTGGGTTTTCCCAACTCACAAGTAATTGGGTGGAGGCATTCTGGCTAATTGTTAGTCCACATAATCACAGGGGTGGGTTACACATCATTACCGCAGTCACGCCAAACAGTCAAGTGAGGTCCTATGACACTCTGGCATCTTCCTTACCGAAAATGCATCTTAGTTTCAATGCAATGTGACTTGGATGCACCAGATCTGATTGCTAGGCAGTGATTTTTGCAGCCCTGCGATCAGATAGTCGCCGCCTACGGGGGGGAGTGTATTTTTGCTTTGCAAGTGTGTGAACGCATGTGTTGCAGAGTTGCACAAACTGATTTTCTGCAGTCTATGCACAGACCAGGACTTACTCAGCGGCTGCAATCACATCAGCCTGTCGCGGACCGGATTTGACGTCAGGAACCCTCCCTTCAAATGCATGGACACACTTGCGTTTTTCCAGACACTCCCTGAAAAAGGTCAGTTGCCACCCACAAACGCCTTCTTCCAGTTAATCTCCGTGCGAATGGATCTTACACACAAACCTGTCGCTGACCGGCGATCCACTTTGCAGCCGTCCGTCGCGCCTGCGCATTGCGGTGCATACACATGCGCAGTTTGGATCTGAACACCTGCTGTGCTAAAATGCAGCCTAGCAATCATGTCTGAATTACCCCCTAGTGTTTGGTTAAATTGGGACATATCTGTGTGCAGGTTGGGGCTGGGAGACCGGTGCTGGGGATTCCGGCAGTCAGCATACCAACCGCAGGATCCTGGCAGCAGAGTGCCGGCAGGGGGGGGTGAGAGCGCCACAAAGCGGGCTCTGTGACTTGCTGCGCTCGCCACGAGTTATATTCCCACTCTATGGGTGCCATGATGCAGTGGTCACAGCCTTTTTACCACACCAAGTTCCATTGTGCTTCATATACATCCATACCTCCTAACTATCCTGATTTTCGCGGATCATCCCCTTTCTTAAGGACTGTCCCGCTGTCCCACCCACGGGCCACAGTGTCCCACGTTGAGGGGAGCAGTTGGGAGGCTTCTGTCCAGGGGCGTTTCTAGAGAGGAGAGGACCCATGTGCAGACTCCGTGTGTAGGCCCCTCCTCTCCCATAGCCGTCGCGCCGCTACTAGCGTTCTGAGTGCTGTAGACTCTGGCACAGTGCCAGAGTCTACAGCGCATGCGCAGGACTCCAAAAAATGACCGCAGCGCCATTTTTTCAGAGTACTGCACGTGCGCTGTAGACTCTGGCACTGTTCCAGAGTCTCTAGTGGTCAGTGCGCTAGCAGCAGCGCGTTGGCTACGGGAGAGGGGTTGGCCCACACACGGTCAGCGATGGACTCCGGAAAGGTAAGTATAGAAGAAATGGGTGCAGTGTGTGCCGTGTGGGCCCCCCTGGACTCAGTGGCCCAGGTGCACCGCACTCACTGCACCCATTATAGAAACGCCAATGCTTCTGTCACTCACTAAAGCATCTATTCACTGGACACAGAGGGACTGGGGGCATGCCAACAGCTGGCCATGCCCCCTCAAGTGACAGGAAATGGGGGCGCAGCTCACCATCACAAGATTGCTGTGAGGTCACGCCCCCTTTCATTTAGGTCACACCCTCTTTTTGGTCAAATGCGCTGCGCACACTTAAAACGTTGGGAGGTATGGTACATCTCCCCCTTAATCACACACAGATATACAAGTGTCACATATCAAATGAATCAGCACAGCCTCTTGGTGAGTCCTAGTTGCAGGGCATCACCCAGCGATGGCAGAGTTGCATGGGACTTGGTGTCTCATACGCGCCAGGTATCTCCCGCTCTGTGGTGCATGGTGTCTAGATGTATGAGGACTAGAGATGTGCGGCCGGCACTTTTTGTGTTTTGGTTTTGGTTTTGGTTCTAATTCCACTTTCGTGTTTTGGTTTTGGATCTGGATGATTTAAAAAAAAAACCCCCACATAAAAACAGATAAAATCACAGAATTTGGGGGTAATTTTGCTCCTACGGTATTATTAACCCCAATAACAATCATTTACACTCATTTCCAGTCTATTCTGAACACCTCCCACCTCACAATATTGTTTTTAGGCCAAAAGGTTGCACCAAGGTCGCTGGATGGCTAAGCGACACAAGTGGACAACACAAATACCTGGCCCATCTAGGAGTGGCACTGCAGTGTCAGACAGGAGGGCAGATATAACAAAAAAGGCCCCAAACAGCACATCATGCAAAGAAGAAAAAGAATTGCAATGAGGTAGCTGTATGACTAAGCCAAGCGACACACACAATTGGCCCATCCCGGCGTGGCACTGCAGTGGCAGACAGGAGGGCAGATATCAAAAAAAGGCCCCTAACAGCACATGATGCAAAGAAGAAAAAAAGGTGCACCGAGGTTGCTGTAAGCCTAAGCTAAGTGACACAACCACCTGGCCCATCTAGTAGTATCACCCAGTGGCTGATTGGGCCACAATTGTTCGGTCCACTGACAGCATCTCCAGCATGCTCCAGTCACTTTAAAAAAAATCTGCAATTGGTGGACTTATACGGCAGTACCCCAGGACTAATACAGCAGTACCCCAGGACTCATACGGCAGTGTCACACAGGATGGCACTTTTCAAAAACTAGGCCCCAAACAGCACCTCATGCAAAGATGTCGAAGAGGTGCAATGAGGTAGCTGTATGACTTATGGGCCCTACTCACTGGCCGAGGTGCCCGACGGCCGATACGGCCGACGAGCGACCCGGCGGCGGGGGGGGCAGTGACGGGGGGAGTGAAGCTTCTTCACTCCCCCCGTCACCCGGCTGCATTGAAGTGCAGGCTAATATGGACGAGATCGTCCATATTGGCCTGCATGCACAGCCGACAGGAGACCAGCGATGAACGAGCGCGGGGACGCGCATCGTTCATCGCTTAAGTCTCCACACTGAAAGATATGAACGAGTTCTCGTTCATTTATGAACGAGATCGTTCATATCTTTCAAAATATCGGCCAGTGTGTAGGGCCCATAAGCCAAGCGACACAAACAATTCCAACTGGAATTATACATCAAAATCACTGGAATTAATTGGCAAGATCACTGTAATTAATAATTGTAAATCACTGACATTAATTGGCAAAATCACTGTAATTATACGTCCAAATCACTGGAATTAAATGGCAAAATCTCGCTATCGCCTGCCTAGTGAAGTGGAATGTAGATGGGATTTGGTATCGGGGACACAATACCTCCATCAATTGTCTAAATCCCACTGCACTAATGGCGGATACCGGACGCACGTCTAACACCAACATAAGTGTCAAGGCCTCAGTTATGAGGGCTTCCATCGTCATGTGAAGCTGAACCACTAGTCATGAACATAGGCCAGGGCCTCAGCCGTTCCTTGCCACTCCGTATCGTAAATGGCATATTGGCAAGTTTACATTTCTCCTCAGACCATTTCAATTTCTTTTTTTGGGTCTTTTTACTGAACTTTGGCTTTTTGGATTTTACATGCCCTCTACTATCACATTGTGCATCGGCCTTGGCAGACGACCTTGATGGCATTTCATCGTCTATGTCATGACTAGTGGCAGCAGCTTCAGTACGAGGAGGAAGTGGTTCTTGATCTTTCCCTATTTTATCCTCCAAATTTTTGTTATTATAAGTTATAAGTTATATAAGACAGTATGCGGCACAGGAATGACTGATGGCCAGGACACTACCACTGGTCTGATGCAGCACAACACAACAACACTGTAAGGGACTTGTGGTTATTATTATTATTATACAGCAGCAGTGGACATATAGCAGCAGCGTATACCACTGTGACTGCCTCGTCACTTGAATGACTGATGAGACAGGACACTACCACTGGTAACATAGTAACATAGTATCTGAGGTTGAAAAAAGACAATTGTCCATCGAGTTCAACCTATTTGTGGTCTCCCATGCATGATGATTTGACTAAAGTTTCTGACTGATGCTGCTGTCAGCCGTTACATTTTATCCCTATTTATAGTAACTATAATGCATGACTATGCACCATACCCCTGGATATCCTTATCCATTAGGAATTTATCTAACCCATTCTTAAAGGTGTTGACAGATTCCGCCATTACAACTCCCTCGGGCAGGGAATTCCAAACATGTATTGTCCTTACCGTGAAAAAGCCTTTACGCCGTATTGTGCGGAATCTCCTCTCCTCTAACCTGAGCGAGTGTCCACGAGTCCTCTGTGTTGCTCTAACCAAAAACAGGTCCCGCGCAAGCTCTGTGTATTGTCCCCTTATATATTTGTAGATGTTGATCATATCCCCTCTTAGTCTCCGCTTTTCCAATGTAAACATGCCTAGTCTTTCAAGCCTTTCCTTGTATTCCATCGTCTCCATGCCCTTAATTAGTTTGGTCGCCCTCCTCTGTACCTTTTCAAGCTCCAGGATATCCTTTTTGTAGTACGGTGCCCAGAATTGTACACAGTATTCAAGGTGTGGCCTCACTAGTGATTTATATAACGGGAGTATAATACTCTCGTCCCTAGCATCAATACCCCGTTTTATGCATGCTAATATCTTATTAGCCTTCTTTGCTGCAGTCCTACTTTGGGTACTACTGCTTAGCTTGCTATCTATGAGGACACCTAAGTCCTTTTCCAGTACAGAATCCCCTAATTTTACCCCATTTAGTAGGTAGGTGTAATTTATGTTCTTGTTACCACAGTGCATTACCTTACACTTGTCTGTGTTGAAGCGCATTCTCCATTTGGCTGCCCATGCTTCTAATTTAACTAAGTCGTTCTGAAGAGACTCGGCATCCTCCTCTGTATTTATAGCCTTACACAATTTGGTATCATCTGCAAAAATTTACACCATGCTCTCTAGACCTTCTGTTAGGTCGTTAATGAAAATATTGAACAATAGCGGTCCTAATACTGAGCCTTGCGGCACACCACTTAGCACTTCAGTCCAAGTTGAAAAAGATCCATTAACCACAACGCGCTGCTTCCTCTTATCTAACCAGTTTTTGACCCAAGTGCATATTGTGCTTCCTAGCCCTGATTCTTGTAGCTTGTAGATAAGACTCATGTGTGGTACAGTATCGAACGCTTTGGCAAAGTCTAAAAAGATTACATCCACGTCTTTACCCTGATCTAGGTTTGCGCTTACTGTTTCATAAAAGCCAAGTAAGTTGGTTTGACAGGATCTGTCCTTCATAAACCCATGTTGATTCCTTTTAATGACCTTATTGGTTTCAAGGAACTTCTGAATACTATCTCTTAGAATACCTTCCAATACTTTCCCCACTATAGATGTAAGACTAACTGGTCTGATGCAGCACAACACAACACCACTTTATGCAGCTACACTGGATATATGGCAGCAGAGGACACCAACACTGTGACTGGCTGGACTGATGCAGCACAATACACTGACTACATTGGACTGGACAGCACAACACAGCACAAGACTCGCCACCCCACTTTCCCGCCCCCACACAGACACTGATCACTGAGGACACATCCTCTCAATACATTCTCCGAGACTGGAGTGAAAATGGCCGCAACGCGCGGCTCCTTATATGGAATCCAAATCCCGCGAGAATCCGACAGCGGGATGATGATGTTTTGCCACGTTCGGGTTTCCGAGTCAGGCGGGAAAACCCGAGCCGGGCTCGGGACCGAACTCGGAAGGCAAAGTCCGGTAGGGTCCGGTTCTCTGAGAACCGAACCCGCTCATCTCTAATGAGGACACGTCTGTAAATATACTTTACACTGTGCAGAGAGTGTAACATGCAGTGTAGATTAGGAAGCTGCATCTGCTATAAAAGAGGAAGTGGGTGTAAGCAGTCACATGCAGAGGACATCAGCTGTGCTGGAGGAATGGGCAGTTTCCCTATTTTGTACTCTCCTGATATAAAGTGTGTTCATTATACCAGTGTCTGTGTGCGGCAATACAGCTGCTTCCAGTGTGAGGAACTGAGGAGACTGAGTATAACAAAGGGCTTGTTCTGGGGTCTTCTGCTCTCTGAAACCTGCATTTCCAGCACCTGTACCTGTGATATCTCTGTGGAATCCATCCCGAGGGCTTTATTCCTAACCTCCTGGTAATGTTCTCTGTATATTCATATTCTCAGTATGTGTATCTGATTGTGCAATTGATGTTTGTAAGACTGCAGACTGTGGGTCATTCCGAGTTGATCATAGCTGTGCTAAATTTAGCACAGCTACGATCATTCACACTGACATGCGGGGAGACGCCCAGGACCGGGCTAGTCCGCCCCGCATGTCAGTGCTGGCCCCCCCTCGCATAAGTGCAAAGGCATCGCTCAGCGGCGATGCCTTTGCACTTCAAGAGTAGCTCCCGACCAGCGCAGCTTTAGCGTGCTGTCCGGGAGCTACTCGTCACTCCCCGGCCCGCAGCGGCTGCGTGTGATGTCACTCAACCGCCGCAGCCCCCCCCCAACGGCCCGGCCACGCCTGTGTTGGCCGGACCGCTCCCCTTAAATGGCGGCTTAACGCAGTCATCCAGCCCCCTCCCGCCCAGCGACCACCTCTGCCTCAGAGGCGATCGCTAGGCAATGACGGCCTCCATGCGCCGGCGCACTATGGCGCCAGCGCATGCGCAGTACCAACCCGATCGCTGCGCTGCGACAAACTGCAGCGAGCGATCGGGTCGGAATGACGCCCTGTACTCTATGGGTATTCAACATGCGGCATCCAGCTGCTGTGGAACTATACATCCCAGCAATCCCTGCCACAGTTTTGCTATTAGAGCATGATAAAACTGTAGCTGGGCATGCTGGGATGTGTAGTTCCACAACAGCTGGAGGGATGCATGTTGAGTAGCCCTACTGGACACACATCTACAGTATGTCTTAGTGTGTGTTTAATATATATTATTATTTATATAGCACACACATGTTACACAGCACTTTACAAGGAACATTTGCCCATTCCCATCAGCCTCTGCCCCAGTGGAGCTTACAATCACTGTGTCATGAAGTCACGCAGTGGCTGCCCAGTGCACTCTGGGACCTACAGGGCCCTTGGGTGCTTAGGTTGCCTTGTGGGAAACCAAGACCTGATTTTGAAATTGATTTGACCCGGGAGTCCATCTGCAAATGCACAAACCAGCGGCGGTCTCTGGGAGGATTCCGTGACGCTTCTACAGGGTAACACCAGCAACCCTATGTGGTGGAGACCCGGCGGATGGAGAGAAATACATACGAAAATGCAGTAAAAACTAGAGATGAGCGGGTTCGGTTTCTCGGAAACCGAACCCCCCCGAACTTCACCCTTTTTACACGGGTCCGAGGCAGGTTCGAACCTTCCAGCCTTGCTCGGCTAACCCAAGCGCGCCCGAACGTCATCATCCCACTGTCGGATTCTCGCGAGATTCGGATTCTATATAAGCAGCCGCGCGTCGCCGCCATTTTCACTCGTGCATTGGAGATGATAGGGAGAGGACGTGGCTGGCATCCTCTCCGTTTATTGTTGAACTTGATTGCTTTATTGCTTAATTGTGGGGAGGACTGGGGAGCAGCTGTTAGGAGGAGTACAGTGCAGAGTTTTGCTGATAAGTGACCACCAGTTTTATCCGTTCTCTGCCTGAAAAAAATGCTCCATATCTGTGCTCAGTGTGCTGCATAATATATCTGTGCTCTCACTGCTTAATTGTGGGGACTGGGGAGCAGCTGTATTATATAGCAGGAGTACAGTGCAGAGTTTTGCTGACAGTGACCACCAGTATACATTGTCTGCCTGAAAAACACTCCATATCTGTGCTCAGTGTGCTGCTTTATTGTGGGGACTGGGGACCACCAGTATAATTAATATTATATAGGAGGAGTACAGTGCAGAGTTTTGCTGACACAGTGACCACCAGTATACTATAGATAGCAGTACGATACGGAAGGCCACTGCTGTGCCTACCTCTGTGTCGTCATTCATTAAGTATACTATCCATCTACATTTTATACCTGTGGTGCATTTTAGTTTTGCAGTTTGCTGACACAGTGACCACCAGTATACTATATATATAGCAGTACGGTAGGCCACTGCTGTACCTACCTCTGTGTCGTCATCCATTAAGTATACTATCCATCTACATTCTATACCTGTGGTGCATTTTAGTTTTGCAGTTTGCTGACACAGTGACCACCAGTATACTATATATAGCAGTACGGTAGGCCACTGCTGTACCTACCTCTGTGTCGTCATCCATTAAGTATACTATCCATCTACATTCTATACCTGTGGTGCATTTTAGTTTTGCAGTTTGCTGACACAGTGACCACCAGTATACTATATATAGCAGTACGGTAGGCTACTGCTGTACCTACCTCTGTGTCGTCATTCATTAAGTATACTATCCATCTACATTCTATACCTGTGGTGCATTTTAGTTTTGCAGTTTGCTGACACAGTGACCACCAGTATACTATATATAGCAGTACGGTAGGCCACTGCTGTACCTACCTCTGTGTCGTCATCCATTAAGTATACTATCCATCTACATTCTATACCTGTGGTGCATTTTAGTTTTGCAGTTTGCTGACACAGTGACCACCAGTATACTATATATAGCAGTACGGTAGGCCACTGCTGTACCTACCTCTGTGTCGTCAAGTATACTATCCATCCATACCTGTGGTGCATTTCAGTTGTGCGCAGTAAATATAGTAGTAGGCCATTGCTATTGATACTGGCATATAATTCCACACATTAAAAAATGGAGAACAAAAATGTGGAGGTTAAAATAGGGAAAGATCAAGATCCACTTCCACCTCGTGCTGAAGCTGCTGCCACTAGTCATGGCCGAGACGATGAAATGCCATCAACGTCGTCTGCCAAAGCCGATGCCCAATGTCATAGTAGAGAGCATGTAAAATCCAAAAAACAAAAGTTCAGTAAAATGACCCAAAAATCAAAATTAAAATCGTCTGAGGAGAAGCGTAAACTTGCCAATATGCCATTTACGACACGGAGTGGCAAGGAACGGCTGAGGCCCTGGCCTATGTTCATGGCTAGTGGTTCAGCTTCACATGAGGATGGAAGCACTCATCCTCTCGCTAGAAAAATGAAAAGACTTAAGCTGGCAAAAGCACAGCAAAGAACTGTGCATTCTTCTAAATCACAAATCCCCAAGGAGAGTCCAATTGTGTCGGCTGCGATGCCTGACCTTCCCAACACTGGACGGGAAGAGCTTGCGCCTTCCACCATTTGCACGCCCCCTGCAAGTGCTGGAAGGAGCACCCGCAGTCCAGTTCCTGATAGTCAAATTGAAGATGTCACTGTTGAAGTACACCAGGATGAGGATATGGGTGTTGCTGGCGCTGGGGAGGAAATTGACATGGAGGATTCTGATGGTGAGGTGGTTTGTTTAAGTCAGGCACCCGGGGAGACACCTGTTGTCCGTGGGACGAATATGGCCATTGACATGCCTGGTCAAAATACAAAAAAAATCAGCTCTTCGGTGTGGAATTATTTCAACACAAATGCGGACAACAGGTGTCAAGCCGTGTGTTGCCTTTGTCAAGCTGTAATAAGTAGGGGTAAGGACGTTAACCACCTCGGAACATCCTCCCTTATACGTCACCTGCAGCGCATTCATCATAAGTCAGTGACAAGTTCAAAAACTTTGGGTGACAGCGGAAGCAGTCCACTGACCACTAAATCCCTTCCTCTTGTAACCAAGCTCCTGCAAACCACACCACCAACTCCCTCAGTGTCAATTTCCTCCTTACCCAGGAAAGCCAATAGTCCTGCAGGCCATGTCACTGTCAAGTCTGACGAGTCCTCTCCTGCCTGGGATTCCTCCGATGCATCCTTGAGTGTAACGCCTACTGCTGCTGGCACTGCTGTTGTTGCTGCTGGGAGTCGATCGTCATCCCAGAGGGGAAGTCGGAAGACCACTTGTACTACTTCCAGTAAGCAATTGACTGTCCAACAGTCCTTTGCGAGGAAGATGAAATATCACAGCAGTCATCCTGCTGCAAAGCAGATAACTCAGGCCATGGCAGCCTGGGCGGTGAGAAACGTGGTTCCGGTATCCATCGTTAATTCAGAGGCAACTATAGACTTGATTGAGGTACTGTGTCCCCGGTACCAAATACCATCTAGGTTCCATTTCTCTAGGCAGGCGATACCGAAAATGTACACAGACCTCAGAAAAAGACTCACCAGTGTCCTAAAAAATGCAGTTGTACCCAATGTCCACTTAACCACGGACATGTGGACAAGTGGAGCAGGGCAGACTCAGGACTCTATGACTGTAACAGCCCACTGGGTAGATGTATTGCCTCCCGCAGCAAGAACAGCAGCGGCGGCACCAGTAGCAGCATCTCGCAAACGCCAACTCGTTCCTAGGCAGGCTACGCTTTGTATCACCGCTTTCCATAAGAGGCACACAGCTGACAACCTCTTACGGGAACTGAGGAAGATCATCGCAGAATGGCTTACCCCAATTGGACTCTCCTGGGGATTTGTGACATCGGACAACGCCAGCAATATTGTGCGTGCATTACATCTGGGCAAATTCCAGCACGTCCCATGTTTTGCACATACATTGAATTTGGTGGTGCAGAATTATTGAAAAAACGACAGGGGCGTGCAAGAGATGCTGTCGGTGGCCCGAAGAATTGCGGGCCACTTTCGGCATTCAGGCACCGCGTACAGAAGACTGGAGCACCACCAAACATTCCTGAACCTGCCCTGCCATCATCTGAAGCAAGAGGTGGTAACGAGGTGGAATTCAACCCTCTATATGCTTCAGAGGATGGAGGAGCAGCAAAAGGCCATTCAAGCCTATACATCTGCCCACGATATAGGCAAAGGAGGGGGAATGCACCTGACTCAAGCGCAGTGGAGAATGATTTCAACGTTGTGCAAGGTTCTGCAACCCTTTGAACTTGCCACACGTGAAGTCAGTTCAGACACTGCCAGCCTGAGTCAGGTCATTCCCCTCATCAGGCTTTTGCAGAAGAAGCTGGAGACATTGAAGGAGGAGCTAAAACAGAGCGATTCCGCTAGGCATGTGGGAATTGTGGATGGAGCCCTTAATTTGCTTAACCAGGATTCATGGGTGGTTAATCTGTTGAAATCAGAGCACTACATTTTGGCCACCGTGCTCGATCCTAGATTTAAAAAACTACGTTGTATCTCTCTTTCCGGCAGACACAAGTCTGCAGAGGTTCAAAGACCTGCTGGTGAGAAAATTGTCAAGTCAAGCGGAACGTGACCCGTCAACATCTCCTCCTTCACATTCTCCCGCAACTGGGCGTGCGAGGAAAAGGCTAAGAATTCCGAGCCCATCCGCTGGCGGTGATGCAGGGCAGTCTGGAGCGAGTGCTGACATCTGGTCCGGACTGAAGGACCTGCCAATGATTACTGACATGTCGTCTACTGTCACTGCATATGATTCTTTCACCATGGAAAGAATGGTGGAGGATTATATGAGTGACCGCATCCAAGTAGGCACGTCAGACAGTCCGTACGTATACTGGCAGGAAAAAGAGGCAATTTGGAGGCCCTTGCACAAACAGGCTTTATTCTACCTAAGTTGCCCTCCCTCCAGTGTGTACTCCGAAAGAGTGTTTAGTGCAGCTGCTCACCTTGTCAGCAATCGGCGTACGAGGTTACTTCCAGAAAATGTGGAGAAGATGATGTTCATCAAAATGAATTATAATCAATTCCTCCGTGGAGACATTCACCAGCAGCAATTGCCTCCAGAAAGTACACGGGGACCTGAGATGGTGGATTCCAGTGGGGACGAATTAATAATCTGTGAGGAGTACACAGTGAAAGGGGTGAGGAATCGGAGGATGATGATGAGGTGGACATCTTGCCTCTGTAGAGCCAGTTTGTGCAAGGAGAGATTGATTGCTTCTTTTTTTGGTGGGGGCCCAAACCAACCAGTCATTTCAGTCACAGTCGTGTGGCAGACCCTGTCGCTGAAATGATGGGTTTGTTAAAGTGTGCATGTCCTGTTTATACAACATAAGGGTGGGTGGGAGGGCCCAAGGACAATTCCATCTTGCACCTCTTTTTTCTTTCATTTTTCTTTGCATCATGTGCTGTTTGGGGACAATTTTTTGTAAGTGCCATCCTGCCTGACACTGCAGTGCCACTCCTAGATGGGCCAGGTGTTTGTGTCAGCCACTTGTGTCGCTTAGCTCAGCCATCCAGCGACCTTGGTGCGCCTCTTTTTTTTCTTTGCATCATGTGCTGTTTGGGGACAATTTTTTTGAAGTGCCATCCTGCCTGACACTGCAGTGCCACTCCTAGATGGGCCAGGTGTTTGTGTCGGCCACTTGTGTCGCTTAGCTTAGCCATCCAGCGACCTTGGTGCGCCTCTTTTTTTCTTTGCATCATGTGCTGTTTGGGGACAATTTTTTTGAAGTGCCATCCTGCCTGACACTGCAGTGCCACTCCTAGATGGGCCAGGTGTTTGTGTCGGCCACTTGTGTCGCTTAGCTTAGTCACACAGCGACCTTGGTGCTCCTCTTTTTTTCTTTGCATCATGTGCTGTTTGCGGACAATTTTTTGGAAGTGCCATCCTGCCTGACACTGCAGTGCCACTCCTAGATGGGCCAGGTGTTTGTGTCGGCCACTTGTGTCGCTTAGCTTAGCCATCCAGCGACCTCGGTGCAAATTGTAGGACTAAAAATAATATTGTGAGGTGTGAGGTGTTCAGAATAGACTGGAAATGAGTGGAAATTATGGTAATTGAGGTTAATAATACTATGGGATCAAAATGACCCCCAAATTCTATGATTTAAGCTGTTTTTTAGTTTTTTTTGAAAAAAACACCCGAATCCAAAACACACCCGAATCCGAGAAAAATTTTTCGGTGAGGTTTTGCCAAAACGCGTCCGAATCCAAAACACGGCCGCGGAACTGAATCCAAAACCAAAACACAAAACCCGAAAAATGTCCGGTGCACATCACTAGTAAAAACCCAGAAAACTGGGTTTTACGGCATTTTCACTTTAGTACATCCGGCTCCTTGTGTCTCTCTTACTGAATGTGCTGTTTAAAAGTGGCGGCCTCTCTTAGTTGGGAGATTACTCCTGATAGATTATTGTTTATATCATTTGTGGCTGCAGGCCTGACCAAATTGTTCAGGGGGTAACTGCTTACCACATATAAACATACATGTTATCATGTATGTATTATATGTGCTGGCTGGCTCCCCCATGGATAGGGTACGTTGAGTGTATCTGGCGCCATGCGGCACCCGGGAATCAGCGTAAGGTATCGCACACTCCTAAACTTGGCCCCAGACTCCTGTGATATTAACCAATGGGAGTCTGAGTCTTAGAAGGACTGTGTGAAGCCTTATGCTGATTCCCGGGTGCCTCATGGCTCCAGTGCATCTGATACCCGGGGGAGCCAGCCAGCACATACAGTGGCAAACGCAGGATTTCCAGAAGGGAGTTTCCAAATGCAATCCACAATCTCCCTCTCTGCGGAACATGGAATATAGTATTAATATTTAACACTAAAGATGGTCTATAGTATAGCGTACCTCCCAACTGTCCCGATTTCAGCGGGACAGTGCCGCTATTCGGACACTGTCCCGCTGTCCCTCCCGCGGGTCGCAGTGTCCCACGGGCGGGGGCGGGGCAGTTGGAGGAGGCTTTGATCACCCTCTGCTCTGCAAAGCAGCTGGGGATCACTGAATAGATGCCGTGCGCGTATGCTGGGAGGGGAGCAGGGGGCTACCCAGCTGGGAAGGGAGTGCTGGGCACGCCCCCAAAATGTTGAAAATGGGTCCGTGGCACTCAGCCACGCCCACTCACTCGAGGCCATGCCCCTTTCACAGTAAGCAACCCCCCCTTTTCGGTTCGCGCATGGCTTCGCTGCGCAGGGGTCCCTCTTGAAAGTTGGGAGGTATGAGTATAGGCTGTATCAAACATATTGAAATAATATAAATAAGTAGTCAGAAAAAGGTTAAAAATACTATAATAAATACACAAACATAATAGAACCAGTCCTGCACTTTATAAGCACACATTCTCCCACCTCATGGTAAGACTCCTGTCTCTTCTTCCTGGTAGCTACTCTCTGGTCCAGTGCACTGATTGAGGATTCAGAACCACACACACAGCATACTTGGTAGAAGAAGCTGCTACCACTGGGCATATGCAGCAGCTCTGCTCTGTCCCTTACACTGCATCATGTGGCAGCAGCTTTAGTAATCACATTATATACCATAGCTATTGTCAGAATTTGAGCCACTTGCAAAGAGGAGGGGGGTTTCCAGGCAACCGGACCCCCCCCCCCCCCCTGCGTTTGCCTATGACATATATTACATACATGATAACATTCCCCCCTGCACTATCTAATAACCTTGGTTACTAAACATCAGTATGCACCACAGTCGGTGATAAATGGCAGCTTTGTCTGATAATTCTAAAACATCAACAGAAATAAATGATACGCAGGCCAGGATTTACATCTATTCCTAAAACTGTTTATACTTGAAACTAACAGTCACAAGTGATCATCAGCTTTGACAAACCTCTCCTCACATATGTCCTCATACACTGTGGCCAAGGGAAACAGCCCCTCTCTGCTCGCCAGGTTCAGGGCGACTTGTTGAGCATCTTTCTCACTCACAATGTGCATCATAATCACAGAAATAAAGCAATGGAGAGCGAGAGAACCACTTACACCCTACACCCTAGCACCTAAATCCTGAGATTTTGCTCGTGAAGGTGCATCACCCCGGGATTTAGGTAGGTCTGAATGTAAGTGACCCAGTACCAGGGGCGTTTTTAGAGAGTAGTGGACCCGTTTGCAGCCTCCGTTGCGGGCCCCCTCCTCTCCAGCAGCGAGTAGGCTCTGGTATAACATCCGAGTCTGCAATACATGCGCAGGTCTCCGGGAACATGGCGCCCACGCCTTGTTCCTGGGGACATCTCTAGTATGCATGCGCAAATAACTTGGGAATGGCTGCCATGGGACTCAGGATGGGTAAGCATAATATATGGGTGCAGGGTGCGCGATGAAGGCCCACTGGAACCAGGAGCCTATATGCATCGCATACACTGCATCCATCCATAGCGATGCCTATGCCAGGACTATGTCCCGGGTCCGCGACCTTGCTCCCGACAAGGGTCATGGTGCTGAGACCTGGGAATTTGCTGACATGCTCGACTCGGCACATTCCTGGGCAGCATAAACTAGATTGCAGTCATAGGCGTGCACAGCACATTTTATTAGGGGGTGCACTGTTGGAGGGGTGTGTCTAGCACCGCCTCTTGGCCGTGTCTAGCACCATCTATTGAAGGTCAACATAATATAAAATATCCACCCTTGTACCAATCCTGATAAAGCAGATATATTGTCAGATGTTGTGGTGTGCACCAAACAAACACCCCTGATGGCACTCGCTGCAATTACACTGCTCCTCCTCAGCCTGGTCTGGCTCCCCCTCTCTTTCCCCTGCAAGCTGCAGCAGCTTACTTACAAGTCAGTCACTCACTGACACTGACAGTCACAGACTAGTACTACTGCTGCTGCTGGAAAAACGAGTGACGTGTCAATGCTGCTGCCGACCGCCTGCCAGTATTGAATTTGTCTTCCTTAGAGGAACGCTGGCTGCATGCTGATACTCATCAGTGGCTGGCGTTGGCATAGAATAGAAGGAGAGAGATGGGCATGTGGCGGGTGGGCGTGCGAGCAGCATGATGTCATCACGTCACATCACGCTGTTTTTGTACATGGAGGTGGAGCTGGGAGTTTGAAAGCCGGTGGCAGTGGCACCCTTGATTAACCCAGGCATCCGGTCAGTAATGCAGTCCTGACAGGGTGCAACGCAGAGGGGACAGTAATCAGCCTGCTCGGCGATCGCTGCATCAGGCATCTGAGATCGGATTGCTGGACATTAGGGGGTGCCTGTGCGCACCAGACACCCCCCTGCGCACACCTTTGATTGCAGTGATCAATCTGATATACACTATATGGACAAAAGTATTGGGACATCCGATCATTACATCAATACGAAAAGTAATGACATTGTATTCAAATACATATACACATCAATATGGAGTTGGTCCCCCGTTTGCAGCTATAACAGCTTCCACTCTTCTTGGAAGGCTTTCCATAAGATTTTGGAGTGTTTCTGTGAGAATTTATGGCCATTCATTCTGTGGAGCATTTATGAGGTCATGCACTGATGTTGGATGAGTTTGTTTGGCTCACAATCTCTGTATCTTAATATCCAGGTCATCCCAAAGGCATTCCAAGGGGTTGAGGTCAGGGCTTTGTGCGGGCTAGTCACGTTCTTCCACACCGAACTCAACAAACAATTCAGACCTGATTGCAGTAACAAAATTGTTCTCCACTGCAGGGTAGGCAGTTATAACATGTGCAGAGAGAGTTAGATTTGGGTGGGTTATTTTGTTTCTGTGCAGGGTAAATACTGGCTGCTTTATTTTTACACTGCAATTTAGATTTCAGTTTGAACACACCCCACCCAAATCTAACTCTCTGCACATGTTATATCTGCCCCCCCTGCAGTGCACATGGTTTTGCCCATTGAAGAACAATTTTGCTGCTGCCATCAGGTCTGAATTAGGCCCAGTGTGTTTATAGTCCTTGCTTTGTGCACTGGGAAACAGTCATGTTGGAATAGAAAAGGGCCTTCCCCAAACTGTTGCTACAAAGTTAGATTCATCACTTTTCAAGAATTTATTACATCTGAGACCATATGGCATATAGACGCTAGGTGGATGGGAGCATATCAGTATGTTAATGCAATATTAGACCAATTAGCACACTTGTCAGCATGCACTATTGATTGCGATGTCGGACTGCCTGTTTCAGATGAGTATGATTACATGTGACTATGATTAAGCAGCAATATTGTGAACTGCGCAATTGTATAGCATGGAAAACTTATACTAGATACATCTGCTAGATAAGAGCAACATTGTTTAAGCAGTAATAATTCTGGCAGTGTAATTTTATAAAGAAATCATACTCACTGGAGACATCTGCTGGATGAGAACAGTATTGTATAAGAAGTAATATTTCTATTTGTGTAAGATGGAGAAAGCCTGATCACTAGTGACATCTGCTGGATGAGAGCAGTATTGTTTAAGTAGTAAAATTTCTATTAGTGTAAGAAGGAGAAATCATGCTCACTAGAGACATCTGCTGGATGAGAGCAGTATTGTATAAGAAGGAATATTTGTATTTGTGTAAGAAGGAGAAATCATACTCACTAGAGACATCTGCTGGATGAGAGCAGTATTGTATCAGAAGGAATATTTGTATTTGTGTAAGATGGAGAAAGCCTGCTCCCTAGGGACATCTGCTGAATGAGCTCAGTATTGTATAAGAAGTAATATTTCTGTTTGCATACATACAGGGCGATTTTTTCCCTCTTTTCTAAGTGATCGGTCTAGCTCTACGTCACTCGAACCACTATTTAAAATAACCTTTTTATTTTGGTTTAGCACACATCGCTATGTGTGTATGGACGATCTAAACACCGGGAAGTTCAAGGGAAATCGCCTAGTCTAAATCACTTAGCACAAACGTTAAGCACAAATCTCAACCAGTGTATGACCCATAAGAAGGAGAAAGCCTGCTCACTAGCGACATCTGCTGGGTGAGAGCAGTATTGTATAAAACTGAATATTTCTATTTGTGTAAGAATGAGAAAGCCTGCTCACTGGGGACATCTGCTGGGTGAGAGCAGTATTGTATAAGTAGTAATATTTCTATTTGTGTAAGAAGGAGAAATCATACTCACTAGAGACATCTGTTGGATGAGAGCAGTATTGTATAAGAAGTAATATTTGTATTTGTGTAAGATGGAGAAAGCCTGCTCCCTAGGGACATCTGCTGGATGAGAGCAGTATTGTATAAGAAGTAAAATTTGTATTTGTGTAAGATGGAGAAAGCCTGCTCCCTAGGGACATCTGCTGGATGAGAGCAGTATTGTATAAGAAGTAAAATTTGTATTTGTGTAAGATGGAGAAAGCCTGCTCCCTAGGGACATCTGCTGGATGAGAGCAGTATTGTATAAGAAGTAAAATTTGTATTTGTGTAAGATGGAGAAAGCCTGCTCCCTAGGGACATCTGCTGGATGAGAGCAGTATTGTATAAGAAGTAAAATTTGTATTTGTGTAAGATGGAGAAAGCCTGCTCCCTAGGGACATCTGCTGGATGAGAGCAGTATTGTATAAGAAGTAATTCTATTTGGGTAAAATGAAGAAATCCTACTCACTAGGGACATCTGCTGGATGAGAGCAGTATTGTATAAGAAGTAATTCTATTTGGGTAAGATAGAGAAAGCCTGCTCACTAGAGACATCTGCTGGATGAGAGCAGTATTGTATAAGAAGTAATATTTCTGTTTGCATACATACAGGGCGATTTCTTTCCTCTTTTCTAAGTGATCGGTCTAGCTCTACGTCACTCGAACCACTATTTAAAATAACCTTTTTATTTTGGTTTAGCACACATCGCTATATGTGTATGGACGATCTAAACACCGGGAAGTTCAAGGGAAATTGCCTAGTCTAAATCACTTAGCATAAAAGTTAAGCACAAATCTCAACCAGTGTATGCCCCATTAGAAGGAGAAAGCCTGCTCACTGGAGACATCTGCTGGGTGAGAGCAGTGGCCCTCATTCCGAGTTGATCGCTCACTAGCTGCTTTTAGCAGCAGTGCAAACGCTATGCCGCCGCCCTCTGGGAGTGTATCTTAGCTTAGCAGAAGTGCGAACGAAAGGTTCGCAGAACTGCTACAAAAAAAGATTGTGCAGTTTCAGAGTAGCTCCAGACTTACTCCTAGCTAGCGATCACTTCAGTCTGTGTAGTTCCTGTTTTGACATCACAAACACGCCCTGCATTCGGCCAGCCACTCCCCCGTTTCCCCAGGCACACCTGCGTTTTTACCTGACACACCTGCGTTTTTCAGCACACTCCCGGAAAATGGTCAATTGCCACCCAGAAACGCCCATTTCCTGTCAATCACTCACCGATCAGCAGTGCGACTGAAAAGCGTCGCTAGACCTTGTGTGAAACTGCATAGTTTTGTGTGAAAGTACGTCGCACGTGCGCACTGCACACCATACGCATGCGCAGAAATGCCGCTTTTTCAGCTAATCGCCGCGCTGCGACCGAAAGCAGCTAGCGATCAACTCGGAATGACCCCCATTATTGTATAAAACTGAATATTTCTATTTTGTGTAAGAATGAGAAAGCCTGGGAAATCTGCTGGGTGAGAGCAGTATTGTATAAGACATAATACCTGTATTTCTATTTGTGTAAGATGGAGAAAGCCTGCTCACTAGTGACATCTGCTGGATGAGAGCAGTATTGTATAAGTAGTAATATTTCTACTTGTGTGAGCTGGAGAAAGCCTGCTCACTGGGGACATCTGCTGGATGAGAGCAGTATTGTATAAGTAGTAATATTTCTGTTTCTGTGACATGTAAGATTTCTATTTGTGTAAACCTGCTCACCAGAGACATCTGTTGGTTGAGAGCAGTATTACAGTGTGTAACTTTATGTCAAGGCTTATCATCTAGCAACAGCTGGTGGGCGTAGACAGCAAGCTTCTGGATTCTGCGCTGAATGTTGGGAAAGTGATTCGTTTTTCATTTCCCTGCTGACACTAGCCATGAAGCAGCACATGCGCACTGAGAAGGTCTCATACACGGCAATCATGTGCTCAACCAATAGCAGCTGAGCGCGCAGCTGTTTGACTGAAGCAGATTTTCTCTCGGCACTGCAGATAAAAGATGCAGGGACAGTTTCTGTCACTGACCTACTCTCACCTTACAATAAAGTGCTTGTGTCTGTCTCCTCTACATCTCCTTCATCAGAAGAGTAATAAATAGTAGAAAAGAAGGCAAGAGTAATAAATAGTAGAAAAGAAGGCAAGAGTAATAAATAGTAGAAAAGAAGGCAACATCATTCTGTAAAACTGAAGACCGGTTACCTCAGAATCTGAGACAGGCCGGCGGTAAATTTACTAAGTGGAGGATTTGAAGTAATTTAATACTCACAAGAACACCCTGCATGAAAGGTAGTATTTAAAGTTCATTTAACTTTCCATCGATCCCCAGTGGCATCGCTGTAACAGGATGGCAATGTGCCCTGTTCTGGGTATGGCCCGTAAACTAGTGACAACATGATGCCATGCCTAGAGGGCGGGGCTACCAGCTTTGATAAGTAAAGCTCCATGAAGAACACCCCAGGCAGCTGTACAGGCTCCACAGCACCTGTCCAGGCAGCTATCGGGTGTTCTGGATGGATCTGCAGTAATTTTACTGGCTGCATGGTATCACAACAGGAACCCTGCAAGCAACATGCTATTTCCATGGGGCAGTGACGGTGTTGTCCCCAGGGCTGTGTATCCTTGCAATGGCACAGGTTGCACATCCATAGTCATGGCCCTGCCCAGTGGTTTCTAAAGCCCTGAGTTAGATATAGTACAAAAAACTATTTTTTTAATCATGGGGATCATCCATCAATTTCATAACCAACTGGGTTATTCAGCCTAGGATGAGAGTGAACAATAGAGAGGGAATGGAGACTTGGATTGGGCTGCAGAGAATTCATGGGGTATCCCCTGTGGACCCATCTGATTCACAGCCATGCCCTCTGTCGCGGGAGGGCAGGGGCCAGGGCCTATGGCAATGTTTGTTACAGCAGGACACTACAGTGCAGCTGCTCACCATGTTTTGACTGATGCAGCAGCAGCTGCTGGTGGCAGGTGGGTAACGGGGCCTGGCAGCTACTGACCCTGGAGCAATGCATTACTGGGAAATAAATTCCATGAGATACTGCAGAGGGGTCAGAGTAGCATGGACTGAGCTCTGATTGGAGTCCCCAGGCTTTCATATTCTTGCCTAGTGTTTCAATCTCCTTGTTACACCTGTTTAAGATTAATTAGATTGTGTTTACCAACACTTTCAATAATTCATAGCGCGGGAGCATCTGTGTCATGGCTGTGGTTATTTGTGAATCCGGACTTGGACTAGATACTGGGTCTGGACTTGAGAGCTGAGGGCAGAATTGGGCAGGCTTGAGATATCTCCTACTCATGCAGACATGGCAGGTTGGCTAACAAGTCTGGAGAGGAATGTGGTAGGTGACCAGCTATATGGGATGTCACCGGTTGATGGATGTTCAGGAGCCGGTTAATCAGAACGCTGGGATTAGCTGAACCAGTGAAGCATGTCTTCAGAACGCTGGGATTGCCTTGACCAGCGAAGCAGGTTTTCAGAACACTGGGATTATCTGAACCAGCGAAGCAGGTTGTCAGAATGCTGGGATTAGCTGAACCAGCGAAGCAGGTTTTCAGAATGCTGGGATTGGCTGAACCAGCAAAGAAGGTTTTCAGAACGCTGAGATTGGCTTGACCAGTGAAGCAGGTATTCATAATGCTGGGATTGGCTTTCCAGCAAGGCAGATTTTCAGAATGCTGGGATTGGCTTTCCAGCAAGGCAGGTTTTCAGAATGCTGGGATTGGCTTTACAGCAAGGCAGGTTTTCAGAATGCGATTGGCTTTCCACCAAGGTACTAATGCCACAATGGTATGCAGAACAGTCCCTCAGGAACACTGGGAATGACTTGCCAGTGAACCTGGATATGCTGCTGTGTTTATGCAGTAGCGGCCCTTTAAGAACACCCAGGGAGTCAGGTAGAGCTGAAGATGGAAACTGCACTCTATTACCATCAGGAGATTCAGGAGTTCACAACAGGCTGAAAGACAACAGTTTGCCAGTGCTGAAACTTGGGATTTATACCCCTTGCTGGCTGCTGACAGGACAGGAGAATCACATGATGGGAAGGAGACTCTGGATTTGGCCTAGGATGATCAGATGACCAGGAACTGTCATGGCGACGTCCATTGCTGGTTTTGGAGGGAACTCCGGTGTGGTGTTTACATGGACAGTCAGTAATAGCCGCAGGCTCTGAGAGCACAGGGAGCTATATCTGGTGACCACTGGAGTCAGAGAGGCATGTAGTATAATGACAGCATGGACAATCCTCAATCATTGCTGTTCAGGCACAGCATGAAAAGACGCTGAATTCAGCATTCACACAGAAGGCTAATCAACACAAGTATAGCTCTTACCTTCCAGACAGTGAACTCCGCACACAGGGAACTCATGGTATCCCAGCAAGCATAAAACACGCAGGATCCAGGACAGATAGCAGAGGTAAGTCACCAAACGATAGGAATTTAGACAGGATTGTGACAATTTGAACAGATAAGCTCCTCACTCATTTCGAAGGTTGCTGGTTGAAAAGTAGGAAAGATCTTTGGTCATAAACCCTGAGCCAACTTAACAAGGCAGCAGCGATATACACCCAGGTGCCCCCCACACACAGAAAAATCACCAGCATGAGTTGTAAACTCCTATCTCTGTGTTTGTTTTAGTTGAGTTTTATTGCATGCTCTGTAACTGCGGTTGGGGTGTTAGGATCATAGTTGCCGACTTCTGGGCTGCTCTCTCCGGGAGAGAGCAGCCCATCGGCTCAGCAGGGGGGGCGGGCAGTGAGGTGACGTGACAGGGGGGTGGGCCAGAGGCGGAACGGAGGCGGGCCAGAGGCGGAACGGGGCATGGCTTCTGGGCCGCGTCATTTAAGCCACGCCCCCGCTGTGTAATGCCGCGATTACCGGCATTATACAGCAGGGGGCGTGGTTATGATGATGCGATTCAACAAGAATCGCGTCATCGCCTGCCCGGACCACCCACTTTACTCGTTAAGTGGGCGGCGGGCAGGGGGTGACCCGCGGATATCGGGAGACTTGCCTGCTCTTCCGGGGGACCGGGAGGGTCACCCGTTTTTCGGGAGCCTCCCGGCCATTCCGGGAGGGTTGGCAAGTATGGTTAGGATTGATTGCAATTATCAGACACACATGGATACTTACCATTCTTAAGGAAAGATGCTAGGCTGAACACTGTTGTCTTAGAAGGGTTGGTTTAAAAGGGTTAAGAAAATATTACGATACAGACTTACCAAGAATTTAAACAGGATGAAAACAGACAGAAACATCCCACCAACGCTGTAACACAACAGCCACCCTTCCTCTCATCATCATTCAAAATCATCAATGCATCATTTAAGCGTATGTATAGATCTTTCAAACTATAATCCTCATTACTTCTAAGAACAGAATGCAACCAATTTTGTCTAAAACCAGTTATATTGTGATTTGAATGTGACTGCCTTAATGCCTCAAAAGTAAGTATTCATCTTATGCATATTTGTCTTTTATACACTATGAAAAGACATCCCCAATACGTTAGTTCAGACACTGCCAGCTTGAGTCAGGTCATTCCTCTTATTAGACTCTTAGAAAAGAAGCTTGACAAATTGAAGAAGGATCTGAAAGGAAGCGAGTACGCTAAGCATGTCGGACTTGCAGATCAAGCCAGTGATGTGCGGTAGGGTGAGGCAGGTGAGGCATAGCCTTTTCTGTCATACTTACGTTTAAACCAGAATTTTGACTGAATAAAATATATGAAAAATACTGATAATTTGTTTGAAATATCTTCTTTGCATTAGAAACATAGAATTTGTCGGCAGATAAGAACCACTTGGCCCATCTAGTCTGCCCCTTTTTTTTTTTTGTTTACATTATTTTTATCTCTAACCTTATTTGATCCTTATTTCTTTGTAAGGATATCCTTATGTCTATCCCATGCATGTTTAAATTGCTCTACTGTCTTAGCCTCTACTACCTCTGATGGGAGGCTATTCCACTTGTCCACTACCCTTTCTGTGAAATAATTTTCCCGCAAATTTCCCCTGAACCTCCCCCCCTCCAGCCTCAGTGCATGTCCTCGTGTCCTATTGCTTCTCTTCATTTGGAGAATGTTTCCCTCCTGGACTTTGTTAAAACCCTTGATATATTTGAAAGTTTCTATCATGTCCCCCCTTTCCCTTCTCTGCTCCAAACTATACATATTGGAGGTCATTCCGAGTTGTTCGCTCGCAAGGCGATTTTAGCAGAGTTGCTCACGCTAAGCCGCCGCCTACTGGGAGTGAATCTTAGCATCTTAAAATTGCGAACGAAGTAATCGCAATATTGCGATTACACACCTCGTAGCAGTTTCTAAGTAGCTTCAGACTTACTCGGCATCTGCGATCAGTTCAGTGCTTGTCGTTCCTGGTTTGATGTCACAAACACTCCCAGCGTTCGCCCAGACACTCCTCCGTTTCTCCGGCCACTCCTGCGTTTTTTCCGGAAACGGTAGCGTTTTTTCCCACACGCCAATAAAACGGCCTGTTTCCGCCCAGTAACACCCATTTCCTGTCAATCACATTACGATCGCCAGAACGGTGAAAAAGCCGTGAGTAAAATTACTAAGTGCATAGCAAATTTACTTGGCGCAGTCGCAGTGCGGACATTGCGCATGCGCATTAAGCGGAAAATCGCTGCGATGTGAAGATTTTTACCGAGCGAACAACTCGGAATGAGGGCCATTGAGATTTCTTAGTCTTTCTGGGTATGTTTTGTGATGTAGGCCATGCACCATTTTAGTTGCCCTCCTTTGTACAGTTTCTAATGTATTAATATCCTTTTGAAGATATGGCCTCCAGAACTGAATACAGTATTCTAGATGAGGCCGTACCAATGACCTATACAGTGGCATTATTACTTCTTTCTTTCTGCTGCTGATTCCTCTCCCAATGCAGCCAAGCATCTGACTAGCCTTCCTCATTGCCTTGTTACATTGCTTACCTGCCTTTAAGTCATCTGAAATAGTGACTCCTAGATCCCTTTCCTCCTCAGTAGTTTCCAGTATAGTGCCATTAATACTATATTTAGCTTTAGGATTTTTGAGACCCAAGTGCATGATTTTGCATTTTTTGGCATTACACTGTAATTGCCAAACTCTTGACCATTCCTCTAGTCTACCTAGATCCTCAATCATTTGTTTTACCCCACCTGGTGTGTCTACCCTGTTGCATACCTTTGTGTCATCTGCAAAAAGGCATGCTTTCCCTTTAATGCCATTTGCAATGTCACCAATAAAGATATTAAAAAGCACTGGTCCAAGTACAGATCCCTGGGGTACTCCACTGGTAACATTTCCCTCCTGTGAATGCACTCCATTTACCACAACTCTCTGTTTTCTATCCTTCAACCAAGATCTTATCCATTCAATAATCCTAATATCCAATCCCAAACTTTCAAGTTTATTTAGCAGTCTGCGATGTGGAACAGTGTCAAAAGCCTTACTAAAGTCTAGATAAGCTATATCCATGGCTCCACCGTTATCCATCACTTTAGTCACACAATCAAAAAAGTCAATAAGATTTGTTTGACGTGATCTCCCCCCAGTGAATCCATGCTGTTTGGGATCCTGTAAATTGCCGGATTTGAGATAATCTACAACTCTTTCTTTTAAGAGAGTTTCCATCAATTTCCCTACTACTGATGTAAGACTCACTGGTCTGTAGTTGTTTGTCTCTTCCTTGCTTCCACTTTTGTGCAGTGGGACTACGTTTGCTCTTTTCCAGTCCTCTGGAATTACTCCTGTAGCTAATGACTGGTTGAATAATTCTGTCAATGGTGCATTATTCTAATAATTTTTATAGCCCAATCTCTGGAATAAAAAGTCTATGGCAGGTGAGGCAGTGCCTCACCTGGGTATCCTTTCCACACATCTATAATCAAAACTCACCATATTTCCAGGAGTTTATAATGCTGCACCTGTGTATAATGCCCAGATGTACGCTTTGGCTCATATATTGCATGTAAATCTGGCTCTGGGGTTAGCCAGTGCCTCCTGAGCCACTTAGCTCACCGCACGTCCCTGGATCAAGCACTTCATTGGCTTTGCCAGGATTCAAGGGTTGTCAATCTCTTGAAATCAGATCCCTATTTTTTGGTGACCATACTTGATCCTAGGTTTAAGTCCTAATTTGTATTTTTCTTTCCGATGGACACAAATCTGAGGAGATGCAAATAGCTGTTGGTGAGCAAATTGTCAGCTCAAGAGGCAACATCTCCTCCTTCAGTTTCCCTGACACCTGCAGCTGCAAAGAAAAAACAAAATTTTCCTCAGAGACCCACTGGTGGTGATGCAGATCAGTAAGGAACAACTTTTGACACCTGGTCCAGACTGAAGGAGCTGCCTACAATTACTGACATGTCAACTGACACTGCATATGATACGGTCACCATTCAAAGAATGGTTGATGCTTATTTCAGTGATAGCATCCAAAGTTGCATGCCAGATAGTTCATTTTTAATACTGGCAGGAAAAAAGAGGCAATTTGCACAAACTGGCTTTGCTTTACTTAAGTTGCCCACCCTCCAGTGTGTACTCCAAAAAAGTTTTCAGTGCAGAAGACCGCAAATGACTAACAGTTTATTACATCATGACGATTTTCACCTTCTAATTACAATTTATACCATTACAAAAGGCAGATTTCTCAGGTTAAGAAGAAATTGTTCAAATGAA
Source organism: Pseudophryne corroboree (assembly GCF_028390025.1). Taxonomy (NCBI): domain Eukaryota; kingdom Metazoa; phylum Chordata; class Amphibia; order Anura; family Myobatrachidae; genus Pseudophryne; species Pseudophryne corroboree. The sequence continues at coordinate 62,372,581 of NC_086449.1, forward strand.
TCCACATTCAAATTCAGAAGTGAAGAGCTAGTCTGTAGGTGGTATTGTAGATGATATACGAATAAATACATGAAAAAATCATTGCAGCTGCCAAGGTTAAAAGGAACTCTGACAAGAAAACCGACAAGATATGCTGTATCGAAAATTACAGTATTGTACAGAATGGAACATTCTCAAATTCGTCCTACAAAACATTAACATAATAACATAGTTTCTGAGGTTAAAAAAAGACAATTTGTCCATCGAGTTCAACCTGTTAGTGATCACCTATTGTCACGATCTAGGTAATTCCTTATCAGTATTTACCTTCCAAATGCCTCCTGAGACTGTCCCAGTGTTCCAAGCCTGGATTCTATCTGCACTGTCTGTGTGCAGCACGCTGCATCTCATTGTCTCAAATCTCTTTACTATGATTCTGGCAGCTTCATGGTTAAAGCTCACATTCAAGTTACAAACAATCTTTCCCTCCAAAAGCTAACATGGGCGCAGCCATGTTTTCCTAGTCACATGTTACCTTTCAGCCTATCAGCTGCACTCTGATCTCAGCCTAATTATCCAGCAGCTGCACTCTAGGTCTCTGTTTAATCAGCCAGCCAATCCCTGTTTCCCAGCTGGTATAAATATCTTGTTCCTGGGGTGGAAAGATGTCAGTGCTTCAATTGTCTTCAGTGATTCCAGTGTGCAGTTCTCCCATGGACTTTCTCTGCAGTACAGCCTGACTCCCTGGTGATTTCACTCTGCAGTGTAACCCGGCACTCCAGTGATTAACCCTCTACAGTCTAACCTGATTCACCTGTGTTTGAACTCCGGCTTTCCAGCAGCCATTCTCCAGCTTCTTCTACAGCTCTCCAGCGATCCCCAGCATCACTTCATGCTTCACCTGTGCTTCTAAGTACAATAGTGCATTTCTATCTGCGAACCCCAGCTTCACTCAAAGTTTACCAACGATCCCCAGCATCACTTATGCTTCACCTGTGCTTCTAAGTACAATAGTGCATACCACTTATACCTCAGATTACTGGTCACAACCAGTAATATTTCAGAGACTCACTTGTCACTGTTTTGTTTGGTTGCACATTATCTGACTTTTCGTTTAATAAAAGCACTTAAAGATATTCTTGTTGTCGTGGTCACGCCCTCCAAAATTCAAGTACCCGTCAGCCCCTACAACTGAGGCTCCCAGTCACGGTCACCAGCCCTCAGTTGTGACACCTATACTGTAATATTTTTAAGACTCATTTTAACTGTGGTGAATTTTTGCCATTATGGCTGTTCCTTATTTATTTATTTAATTACTATAGTTCATGATTTACCCACCATAACCCTGTATATCCTTGTGCATTAGGAATTTATCTAGCCCATTCCTAAAAGCGATGACCGAGTCCGCCATTACTACCGTCTCAGGCAGGGAATTCCAAATACGTATTGTTCTTATTGTGAAGAAACCTTTCCTTCTCTGTGTGCAAAATCTCCTCTCCACTAACCTAAGCGGGTGTCCACGTGTCCTTTGTGTTGATCTTACCAAAAACAAATCCCCCACTAGCTCTGTGTATTGACCCCTTATATATTTGTAAATGTTAGTCATGTCCCCTCTTAATCTCCTTTTTTCCAGCGTAAACATGCCTAGCAAGCCTTTCCTCGTATTCTAGCATCTCCATCCCCAAGATCAATTTGGTAACTCATCTCTGAACCTTTTCTAGTTCAAGGATATCCTTTTTGTAGTATGGTGCCAATAATTGTACACATTATTCAAGATGTGACCTCACTAGTGATTTATATAATGGGAGTATACTGTATCTATAGTATTTATATAATGACATGTTCTATTGTTGGATCCAGAACTTAAGCATGATCTGGAACCATACTCATAAGCTGGTGCATAGCCACAAATGTAAAGTATATCTTAGTACAAAGTCATTTTGTCCAAACTACCAAGAGAAATGCCATTTCAAGGGACTTGTTCCTTTGTGGATATTGGAAAGTCTGCACACACATGGTCAAAAGGGACACAGTGGAAGATCACTTTAACAAATAATATTTAATCAATTGCAGTACCACGGCAGGGATTTACTATGTGTAATGTATATGTGTAAAAATAAATGTGTATATGACCACTCACCCTTAAAAGCAACACATTTGGAGCAAATTGGTAACAAAAAACATGCTTCTCCAGATCTAAAAAATAAAAAGGTAACTTCTGTGACAAAACTCCATTAATTCCACAAAGACTCTTGGAAAGATCTTAAAACTTTTGGTCTGAAAGAAATACAACTGGGCATTAGAGGAATGTTACATCTCTGCCATTTATCATGTCTGGCTTGCAGTACCTCTGTGCTGCCAGAGGTGCTGCTGTTCTTTGTCTGGCATGTGGTACCTCTGTGCTACCATGTGTTTAGCCTGCAGTACAGCTATGCTGCCAGAGGTGCTGCTCTCAGAGAGCAGTAGTTCTGTTTGCATCCCAACTTGTCCTTATTAGCTGGAACACTCTGTACCAGGGATGTCAAACTCAAAATCCCAACCGGGACGAATAATCAAGGTCTAAGTTTTGTGTGGGCCGCAAGAAAAAAAAATTCTTGTATGCAATTTTTAAAGGTTTATTAGAAAGACCAACAATAAAGTATAATCAAAGAGAGGTCAAGTATTGGGAAGAAAACAACTGTAACAGTGTGAGCTGGGAGCTGTGTTATTCCCCCTCATTTCACTGTGCGGTCCCCTCTCCTGTATAATACATATCAGTGTGAGCTAGTAAAATGTGTCACTTCCAGCCCCGCTCTATCTCTCCAGTCCAGCCAAATACCCCCTGGTATCCCCCTTGCTCCTTGTGTCTCCTCCAGCCACAAGCTTTCTGTGCCTCCTGTTGCATCCCCTCCAATTTACCTTCTTTGTTGAGAGATGTTTTTCTATCCAGATTCCAGAAGAATCCTCCTGCAATTAGGACAGCTGGGTACACAGGACAGTCGGGCCCACACACATACAGGGCGTGACGGCTTCAGTGCTAATGGTATTGAGCAGGTGGGATGTGGCAGGGGGCAGAGCTTTGGGGTGTGGTTCATAGGGTTGACCACACTTAGGTTGACAGTGTCTAAGTCGACCACTATTGGTTGACATTGACTAAGTCAACACCCAAAATAGGTCGACACAAGCATTAGGTTGACATGGCAAAAGGTCGACATGATTTTTTGTGTATGTAATTTTCTTCGTAGAGTGATGGCTTCGCTCACCATGCTTCGGGCAGGTTACCGTTCCCAATCGTAGTCCACGTGGATCGTAAAATATGAAAAAGTTTAAAAAATGGAAAAAAAAATATTGTGAAAAACTCATGTCGACCTTTTGTCATGTCAACCTAGTACATGTCGACGTGGTGACCAGGTCGACCTATAAACCATGTCGACCTAATGCATGTTGACCAATAGTGGTTGACCTAATGACTGGCGACCTAAGTGTGGTCGACCAAGAGACCGGATACCGAGCATTGCAAAGGCAGCCTGGCATGCGCAGCAGCTCCCCCGTGGACATTTCCCCATCTCTATCACTCTCTTCTCACTCATGTGCAGAATGGTGAATGCTGAGAGCACGGCAGACGGGCCAGTAGTAGCAAAAGTCAACTTGGGCAGCAAAAGTATGTGTTGTGGGCCGCATGCAGCCCCTGGGCCGCGAGTTTGACACGTTTGCTCTATACAGTACTGTTCTCCTTTGTGCAGCTCCCCAGCTGCAATATATTATTGTTTAGGGGCCTATCTCTGTGGAAGTTACTGATTGGCCTTTGTGTGTGTTATAAGGCAGTCAGGCCTTCACTGCACGGCTAGTTGCCGGAATCCTGAGAACCCTGTCCTGCCGCAATCCTGAGAACCCTATCCTGCTGGAATCCTGAGATTCCTGACCTGTTGGAATCCTGAGAACCCTGTCCTGCCAGAATCCTGAGAACTCAATTAACAATTGACACCTAATCCACTACCACCAACGCCTGCAGCCTGCACAGCCTGGACACTGAACTTTCTGTCTGATTAAGTAACAGCCCTACTGCTCTCACACATTGCTCACACTCCTAATTTATACAATCTACATCCACTGTGTAACCATCTCAGCCTTTCCGTTCCTTCCATTATTTCTTAAAATCCTGTTTGCACTGTCTTTGCTTTCACTACACCCCACCTTTTCATTGTTCATTCAATATTACACCCACTCCATTCTATTCCTGAGAACAACACTGCTGTACTGGAATTATGGCTTCTTGATCCTGTCCTATACCAATCCTCACTGCCAGGTCTCACCCCCTAATTTCCAGATCACCCACATGCACTCAGAACCCAGCCAATCTGATCTCCCCTGTCCACTCTGGAATGCTAGATCAATCTGCAACAAGCTGCCAACTATCCACGACCTCTTCATCTCCCACTCCTTTAACCTTCTCGTCATCACTGAAACCTGGCTCTCCTCCTCTGACACCACCTCCCCTGCTGCCCTCTCCTACGGAGGCCTCTCCTTTACCCATATGGTCAGACCTGATGACCGCCAGGGTGGAGGTGTGGGCATCCTTCTTTCCCCAAACTGCACCTTTCGTGTCATCCCACCTGAACCCTCCCTCAACTTCTCCACCTTTGAAGTCCACACTATCCACCTCTTCTACTCCATTCACCTCCTTGTGGCAGTGATATACCACCCCCCTGGCCACTGTTTACTTTTCCTTGACAACTTTGCTGCCTGGCTTCCCCACTTTCTCTCCTCCAACCTCCCCTCTGTCATCCTCAATGACTTTAACATCCCTATTGACATCACTAATGCTGCTTCCACTAATCTTCTCACCCTTTCCACCTCCTTTGGACTTTCTCAATGGACCTCCACCCCTACTCACAATCTTGGCCACTCCCTCGACCTTGTCTTCACCCACTGATGTGATCTCTCTGATTTCTCAAACTCTTCCTTCCCTGTTAGGGTCTCCTGCCCTGTGCTGCCACGTCGTCATGGCAACCGGGAGACAAGTGCTAGTGGAGTAACCTGAGCGCAGCTGATACTCCGGTTCGGGTCTTTTGCTGGGCAGTGGTTATAGGCTCTGTGCACGGCAGGGGATCCGGTGCTGGTTTTTGTGCTCACAGTCTGTGAGGTCTGAGTGGGGCGTGGACAGCACCTGCTTTATAAGGCCTCTTTTCAGGGTAAGCAGATGCTGCTGAATCTCTGTTGGTTAGTCAGTTCATGAAAGTTAGCCAGTACTGTGTAGCTTTGTATTTGTTTGTTGCTTACTGCAAATAGGCCTGGGGATTTGGTATTACACTCTGCCAATCCAGACCTAGCAGTAAGACTGGAGTCAGTCGTTTAGCTTGCTGGGGTTCTGTTATTACTCTGTGAACTTAGCAAGTTTGCGGCTGTATTCTAACACTTGCCTGTCTAATCCTGTCTCACTGTGCTAGGTGTCAGGGGTCAGTTTAGTGGCAGTAAGCTTAAACCTGTGCACTGCAAGTGAGAATCAGGATTGTGGAGGCTCTCCTTGTGTCTATCATTCCATCTCTGACCAAGGAGTTTACTGCCACACCCGTTGGTAACCCTTTAGGGTTTTGCTGTTGCCCTTAGCAACAGCATTTAGGGTTCTCTACGTATTAAAACACAACATCTTGCTTTTTACATCTGAGCAGTTCTAATACAAGGGAGATACCCAGTTCCTTAGCCTCTGGGCTTCTCTGTTCACTGTGTGTGTATTTTGTTACCCTATCACCTTCTGTGTACGTTATGTCATATTCCCCAGTTTGTCTGTGAGTCCATTTGTTTTGCATAACAGTTCAAACACCAGTACATTCCTGCAGACACTGGAGTGCATAACAGTTCTGACACTAGTACTTTCCTGCAGGCACTGGTGTGCATAACATATTCAGCAGCCTAATACTCCTGTTGAAATTTTGTGGGAATATGGAGCATACCCCTCAAAATACGTTGCGACAGGTGGTCGATCAGGTGCAGGTCCTGACTCGGCAATTTAATGATTTGTCCATTAAAATGCACACCTCCCAGGCTGCTGGCGGAGCTCCCGCAGCAGCAGCACCTGCAGGGGTTAAGGAGCCGAAAGTAAATCTCCCGGATCGTTTTTCTGGAGATCGCTCGCAGTTCTTTTGTTTCAAGGAGAGCTGCAAGCTATACTTCCGGCTTAGGCCTCAGTCTTCTGGGTCGGAGATTCAGCGGGTGGGCATAGTGATTTCCTTGCTACAAGGAGACCCACAGGTCTGGGCATATGGGTTGCAGCCTGACTGTCCGTCGCTTAAAAGTGTTGATGCTTTTTTTACGGCACTGGGCATGTTGTATGATGACCCTGACAAGACGGCCTCAGCCGAGGCTCAGATTTCGATCCTTAAGCAAGGGCGAAGGCCAGTTGAGGTTTACTGTACGGAGTTTCGGAGGTTGGCCCATGATACCCAGTGGAATGACCCAGCCCTGAGACACCAGTACCGAAGAGGTCTTTCTAACCAGATAAAGGACCAACTGGTACAATATCCCTTGCCTGATAGCTTGGATCAGCTCATGCAGTTATCCATCCGGGTGGATAGACGGCTGAGAGAGCGTAGGCTTGAAAGGGAGACTGAGATTTCCTTCCTTCCCAAGGGAACCTCAGACTCTGAGGAATTTTCTGAGGAGCCTATGCAGATTGGGGCTACCCGCCTCTCCTCGCGTGAGAAGACGCGGAGGAGACAGCAGGGGTTGTGTTTGTACTGTGGGAATAAAGGTCATGTGGTAGTATCATGCCCAGAAAAGCCGGAAAACTTCAGGGCCTGAGGGTGATGGGAAATATCCTGTCAGGCCAGAAGTCAGAATTTCCCAAGAAGACTTTTATCATTCCGGTGACCTTGAAGATCCTCGGTCAAACTGTCAAGACTGAGGCCTTTGTGGACAGTGGGGCCGACGGGGTTTTTATGGACCGCCAATTCGCCCTAAAACACTCTGTTCCCTTAGTACCCTTGGCATCGGAAATTGAGATTTGTGGGTTAAACGGGGAACCATTATCCCAAGGTAAAATTACCTCTTGCACTAGCCAGATTTCTTTGTTTATTGGAGCCACACACTCTGAAAAATTGTCCTTTTATGTGACTGTCTGTACTTTTGCCCCATTGGTGTTGGGGTTACCCTGGTTAAGGGCCCACAATCCTCAATTTGACTGGGTCTCTGGGGAGATTCTTAGTTGGGGTACTGATTGTTTCAGGAGTTGCTTGAGCCTTCCAGTCAGGCTCTCGCAGCTAAGTTTGCCAGGATTGCCAGGGTGTTATGCAGATTTTGCGGACGTGTTCTCCAAAAAAGTTGCAGAGGTACTACCTCCCCATCGCCCCTATGACTGTGCCAATGATTTGTTGCCAAATGCTAAGCTTCCCAAGAGCAGGTTGTACTCCCTGTCACGTCCTGAGACTCAGGCTATGGCAGAGTACATTCAGGAGAACTTGGCTAAGGGATTTATCAGACCTTCACAGTCTCCAGTTGGGTCGGGGTTCTTCTTCGTGGGTAAAAAGGACGGTTCGTTGCGACCCTGCATCGACTTCAGGGAATTGAACCGTATCACGATTAAAAACTCATACCCACTGCCTCTCATTTCGGTCTTGTTTGACCAGCTTCGTACTGCCACCATTTTTTCTAAGATTGACCTACGCGGTGCGTACAATCTAATCCGAATAAGAGAGGGGGATGAATGGAAGACTGCCTTTAATACCCACTCAGGGCATTATGAATATTTGGTGATGCCTTTTGGGCTCTGTAATGCCCCGGCAGTCTTCCAGGATTTCATGAATGATGTGCTCAGGGAATATTTGGATAGATTCTTAGTTGTATACTTAGATGACATCCTAATCTTCTCCCATTCCCTGGAGGAACATCGGAAGCATGTACGCTTAGTCCTCCAGAAACTCAGAGACCACCGGCTTGGGGCGAAGCTGGAGAAGTGCGAATTTGAAGTTCAGCAAATCGCATTTCTAGGATATATTATCTCCCCAGAAGGTTTCCAAATGGAGGGTTCCAAGGTACAGGCAGTCCTGGATTGGGTGCAGCCCACTAGTTTGAAGGCGCTTCAGCGTTTCCTGGGCTTTGCGAATTTTTATAGACGATTTATCGCTGGATTTTCGTCTATAGTGGCGCCCTTGGTGGCACTCACTAAGAAAGGGGCGGATGTTGCTCACTGGTCTTGTGAGGCTAAAGCGGCTTTTGCCCGTCTCAAAAGGGCATTTGTTTCGGCCAAGGTGCTGCGACACCCAGATCCAGAGCGTCCTTTTGTGGTGGAGGTGGATGCCTCTGAGATGGGTATTGGGGCAGTGCTTTCTCAGATGGGAGTGTCTGATAATCACCTTCATCCCTGTGCTTACTTTTCCCGTAAATTTTCGCCTGCCGAGATGAATTATGACGTGGGTAACCGGGAATTGTTGGCTATTAAGGATGCACTCGAGGAGTGGAGACACTGGCTTGAGGGGGCTAAGTTTGTGGTCTCAATTCTCACTGACCATAAGAATCTGGCATATTTAGAGTCAGCGAAGCGTCTCAATGCCAGGCAGGCACGATGGGCTTTGTTTTTTGCTCGCTTTAATTTTTTGATAACATATCGCCCTGGGTCAAAAAACATCAAGGCTGATGCGCTCTCGCGGAGTTTTGCTCCAATCCAGGAGACCACCGAGGAGCCGTTGCCCATTGTTTCCCCATCATGTATTAAAGTGGGCATTACCCAGGACCTCTTATCATTAGTCCTTAGAGCACAGGAGCAGGCTCCTCCAGACCTTCCGGTAGGTCTTTTGTTTGTGCCTCCTAGGTTAAGACAGCGAGTGTTCCTGGAATTCCATGCCAAGAAGTCGGCAGGTCACCCGGGTATTGCCAGAACTCGGGAGTTGCTATCTAGGGCGGTGTGGTGGCCCTCGGTGGCTAAGGATGTGGATCAGTGGGTTCGGGCATGTGACATCTGTGCCCGAAATAAGACTCCTAGAGGGGTTCCTGTTGGCCCATTACATCCACTCTCTATCCCATCTAAGCCATGGATCCACATTTCAATGGATTTTGTGGTGGACTTGCCCAAATCCTCGGGGATGACAGCCATCTGGGTTGTCGTTGACAGGTTTTCGAAGATGGCGCACTTCGTTCCACTGGTTGGGCTGCCATCAGCCAGACGCCTGTCTGAATTATTTATGCTGCATGTTGTGCGTCTCCACGGGTTGCCACTTGATGTGGTCTCTGACCGCGGATCCCAGTTTGTGGCCAAATTCTGGAGGGCATTTTGTTCCGATCTCCAGATTTCTGTCAGCTTGTCGTCAGGCTACCATCCGCAGTCTAATGGGCAGACTGAAAGGGTGAACCAGTCCTTGGAGCAGTTCCTCAGGTGTTATGTCTCCAAGTGTCAGACTGACTGGGTTGCTCATCTGTCCATGGCGGAGTTTGCCTATAACAACGCGGCTCACTCTGCTACAGGGATCTCTCCCTTCCTTTGTGTGTATGGGCATCATCCTAAGGCCAATTCTTTTGACCCCCTGGACTCCACGCCTGGTGGTTCCTCTGTGGTTTCGGTCCTTAGAGGTATTTGGCGGAAAGTGAAGAAAGCCCTTGTGTCTGTGTCATTAGTGACCAAAAGGGTTTTTGATAAGCGGAAAAGACCCTGCAGCTTCAAATTAGGAGACTTCGTCTGGTTGTCTACCAAGAATTTGAAGTTGAGACAGCCATCTCATAAGTTAGGGCCCCGGTTCATCGGCCCTTATAAGATCACCAGGGTTATCAATCCGGTGGCATTTCAGTTAGATCTGCCCCGTTCTTTGGGTATCAATAAAACATTTCATTGTTCCCTTTTAAAACGGGCGATTAGGAATCCTTCTTCCAGTGGAAGACCTTCCCCTCTTCTGATACGTGGCCAGAGGGAGTTTGTTGTTGAAAGGATTCTTGACTCCAAGGTGGTTCGGGGTCGGCTGTCATTTTTGGTGCACTGGAAGGGGTATGGCCCGGAGGAGCGGTCGTGGGTGCGCAGTTGTGATCTTCATGCCCCCAGACTGATACGCTCTTTCTTCTCGCAGTTCCCCGATAAACCCGGTGGTAGGGGTTCTTTGACCCCTCGTCAGAGGGGGGGTACTGTTAGGGTCTCCTGCCCTGTGCTGCCACGTCGTCATGGCAACCGGGAGACAAGTGCTAGTGGAGTAACCTGAGCGCAGCTGATACTCCGGTTCGGGTCTTTTGCTGTGCAGTGGTTATAGGCTCTGTGCACGGCAGGGGATCCGGTGCTGGTTTTTGTGCTCACAGTCTGTGAGGTCTGAGTGGGGCGTGGACAGCACCTGCTTTATAAGGCCTCTTTTCAGGGTAAGCAGATGCTGCTGAATCTCTGTTGGTTAGTCAGTTCATGAAAGTTAGCCAGTACTGTGTAGCTTTGTATTTGTTTGTTGCTTACTGCAAATAGGCCTGGGGATTTGGTATTACACTCTGCCAATCCAGACCTAGCAGTAAGACTGGAGTCAGTCGTTTAGCTTGCTGGGGTTCTGTTATTACTCTGTGAACTTAGCAAGTTTGCGGCTGTATTCTAACACTTGCCTGTCTAATCCTGTCTCACTGTGCTAGGTGTCAGGGGTCAGTTTAGTGGCAGTAAGCTTAAACCTGTGCACTGCAAGTGAGAATCAGGATTGTGGAGGCTCTCCTTGTGTCTATCATTCCATCTCTGACCAAGGAGTTTACTGCCACACCCGTTGGTAACCCTTTAGGGTTTTGCTGTTGCCCTTAGCAACAGCATTTCGGGTTCTCTACGTATTAAAACACAACATCTTGCTTTTTACATCTGAGCAGTTCTAATACAAGGGAGATACCCAGTTCCTTAGCCTCTGGGCTTCTCTGTTCACTGTGTGTGTATTTTGTTACCCTATCACCTTCTGTGTACGTTATGTCATATTCCCCAGTTTGTCTGTGAGTCCATTTGTTTTGCATAACAGTTCAAACACCAGTACATTCCTGCAGACACTGGAGTGCATAACAGTTCTGACACTAGTACTTTCCTGCAGGCACTGGTGTGCATAACATTCCCTCTCTCTGACTACCATCTGCTTTCTTTCACCCTCTCATCCTCCTTTCTCCTCTCCAGACCCACCATCACCAGATGCAATCTCGGGTCTCTCGACCCGCTTTTATGTCCTCCCTTGAGACTTTCCTCTCTCCTCTTTTCACTATGACCTGTCCCAACCAGGCAGCCTCCTTCTATAACTCTTCCCTAACTGCTGCTTTCGACTCTGTTACTCCCCTCTCCTCTGTCCCCCCTGACGCTCCAAACCCCAACCCTGGCACACCAAACTAACATATTTCTTACAAAATTGCTCATGCTCGGCTGAATGCTCCTGGAGGAAATCTCACTCTCTACCGGACTTTCTCCATTTCAAGTTTATTCTGTCCTACACCTCTGCTCTTTGCCTTGCCAAGCAATCCCTTTTCCAAGTAGTAGTCTCTTCTCAGTCATCCTGCCCACTCCGTCTCTTTGAAACTTTCAACACTCTCCTTTGCCCCCCCTCCTCCTCCCCACCCATCCTCCCTCACTGCCACTGATTTTGCCTCCTTCATCTCCAAAATTTAAGATATCTGACACGACATCTCCTCCCATCTCCCCTCTGCTGCCCCCCTGCCCCATCATCCCTCCCCTCCATCTATCCAACCCTGTCCTCCTTCCGTCCCACTTCAGACAAGGAAGTCCACTCCCCCATCTTATCCCCCCTCCACCTGCCCCCTGGATCCCCTTCCCTTCCATCTTCTTCGCGCCCTCTCCCCCACTGCCTGCGACCCCCTTGCTTACCTCTTTAACCTATCGCTCTCTACCGGCATCTGCCCCTCACCATTCAAACATGCTCTGGTCTCACCTATTCTCCAAAAAACCAACCTCGACCCTTCAACACTCACTAACTACCACCCCATCTCTCTTCTCCCTTTCGCCTCCAAACTACTTGAATGACTGGTCTACAGCCATCTCACAAGTTACATCTCTGACAACTCCATCCTTGACCCACTACAATCTGGCTTTCGCCCACTCCACTCCGCTGAGACTGCCCTGGTGAAAGTCACCAATGACCTGCTTTCAGCCAAATCCAGGGGCCACTTCTCTCTGTTCATCCTTCTGGACCTCTCTGCTGCCTTTGACACTGTGGATCATCCTCTCCTACTCCGCACACTCCAAAATGTTGGCCTCTCTAGCACTGTCCTTGACTGGTTTTCCTCTTACCTCACTAACCGCTCCTTCTCTGTGTCTGCCTCCGGCACCACCTCACACCCTTCCATCCTTCCTGTTGGTGTCCCTCAGGGTTCTGTCCTTGGACCCCTTCTGTTTTCCCTATACACCTTTTCCCTGGGTGCGCTCATTAACTCCTTTGGCCTTCAATACCACCTTTATGCTTATGACACACAACTCTACCTCTCCTCTCCTGACCTGCCCCCCTCTGTCCTCTCTCAGGTTTCCAGCTGTCTCTCCGCAATCTCCTCCTGAATGTCTGAGCGCTCTCTGAAGCTCAACATGGACAAATCTGAACTCATCATCTTTCCCCCATCCAGAGCAACACCCCCTACCAATAACTCTATCACTGTAGACAACACCACCATCTCCCCCGCTAACCAAATCCACTGCCTTGGCGTCACTCTTGACGCCTCCCTCTCCTTTGCACCCCACATCCAAGCTCTGGCACAATCCTGTCGGTTCCAGCTACGCAACATTGCGCGCATGAGGCCATTTCTCTCCCAGAGTGCAACTAAACTTATCATCCACTCACTGGTCATCTCGCGACTCGACTACTGCAATGTTCTCCTCACTGGCCTCACTTGCTTCCATCTTGCTTTTCTCCAATCTGTCCTGAACTCCACAGTTAGGCCTATCTTCCTCTCCCACCGCTCCACAACTGCCACTCCCCTTTGACAAAATCTACACTGGCTCCCATTCCGTTACAGAATCCTCTTCAAACTCCTCACCCTCACATACAAGGCCATCTCTGATTCCACTGCTCCGTACATCTCCAACCTCCTCTCCCTTCATACTCCCTCCTGCCCCCTATGGGTGACCAATAACCGTCGCCTCTCCACTGTCCTGGTCACTGCTTCCCATGCTCGAGTTCAAGACTATGCCCGTGCTGCACCCCTTCAGTGGAACGCACTCCCCCGCTCCATTAGACTCTCCCTGACCTTGCAAAGCTTCAAACGGGCACTAAAAACCCACCTATTTATCAAAACATACCCTCCCCATGCATAACCTAGTCCTCAGGCCGCTCATCCATCCCCTTCCCTCATGCCTTGAACATCTCAGCTTTGCTTACTTACTGCCATCAGTCTACCTCCCGCTTGCTTGCACCTCATGTCATCTGTCTGTCGACCCTTCCCACTAGATTGTTAGCTCTTCAGAGCAGGGCCCGCTTTCCTCTTGTTTCACTCGCAGCTCTCCCCTACTCAGCGACCATCTTTACCCGCTATTTCTCCTGCTGGTAAAGGCTCCTCTCCATCTATGGCCACCAGCCCCTAGTAGTACGATGATCACTCCCTCACTACTTACATCTTAGCTGTATTATGTCTTGAGAATTGTGCTCTTTGTTACCTGTATTTTTGTTATTTATTTACTGTAATGCTAAGTTTTGTCTCCCTGTACTGTCCTTTGTACGGTGCTGCGAAATACTTGTGGCGCCTTATAAATAAAAGGTAATAATAATAATAATAATAATAATAATAACCCTGTCTTGCTGGAATCCTGAGAACCCTGTTTTGCCAGAATCCTGAGAGCCCTGTTTTGCCAGAATCCTGAGAACCCTGTCTTGCCTGAATCTTGAGTGCAGTGCCTGTTTATTAAGTCATAGCCCTGGTTTATGTTGGAAGCCTGGTCTGCCAGTTCCTGTCCTTCTGCAGCTCCTGTCTTTGCCTGACTGTGGGCCTAATTCAGCATTGATTGTAGATGTGCGAAAAAAATGCACAGCTACGATCCATTACCATGACATATGGGGGAATGCCAAGCGCAGGGCATGTCTGCCCACAGGCCGGATCCAACCCCCCCCCACACAAACAGCCTACAAAAGCAGGCAGCTACCCGCCATGTTTTGGGTCACAGCGGCTGCGTGTGACATCACACAGCTGCCATTTCCCAACGCACAACAGACCAGACATGTGTTGTCCGGACCATGTCCTCCCCCAACGCTGTGTTGATGCCCCCTTTAATACCGCATGTGACGCTCCCTCCCGCCCCACAAACTCCTCTGCCCCTCAATCAGGCAGAGGTGTTTGCACAAATGAGATGCTTTTGCATCTGACTGTGTGCGCACGTGCAGTGCGGCTGCTGTGCGTGCGCACACTTTACTGGGCTTCAGCATGTGAACGCAATCATACCTGCGTTCCATGCTGAATTAGGCCCTGTGTTCCTAAGGATTACCTTAGCTCAGTATTGGTGGACTTTATCTATGCCTTGTGATATCTCAAGTTATACTATTATGCTGAGTACTCCGTGTATTCACTTATTACTGTGGGTTTTGGGGGTCATTCAGATCTGATCACTGCTGTGTGCTTTTGCATAGTGTGTGATCAGCTCCGAACTGCTCATGCGTATGCATTGCACTGCGCTGGCGTGTCACACGGTTAAAATGGGCATTGGTGCCCTGCGACGGGATTGTGTGAAGAATCCATTCGCATGGCCGTTCGCAAAGAGATTGACAGGAAGGGGCCGTTTGTAGGTGGCAAGGGAGTGTCCGGAAAAATGCAGAGGGACTCAGGCGTTTTCAGGGAGGGTGTCTGACGTCAGCTGCTCTGGCCCCGATCATCAGGATTCTATCGAATAGGAAGAATAAGTCCTGGATTGAGCAGAGACTACACAAAATCAGTTTGTGCAGCTCTGCTGCACACGAACGCACACTTGCACGGCGAAAATACACTCCACCTGTAGGTGGCGACTATCTGATCGCAGCACTGCAGAAAATCACTGCCCAGCAATCAGATCTGAATGACCCCCTTTATTTCTTCTCTGTGGATTCTCAAGCTATTTACCACTGCAAGCTCTCATTAGTCTTTCATGTTATGGGCCTAATTCAGTAAGGATTGCAAATTCTGCTGATTAGCAGAATTTGCAATCCTTAGGATCACATGCTGGGGGCCGCCCATCACATGCTGACCAGCGCCACCCCCAGTTTCACAAGCAGAAATTGCGAACGCATCACAATTTCTGCTTGTTAACAGAAACTAAGGATGGCTTAGCTGCGCTAGCAGGAGTCCCACCGCCATGTTCTTGTACGCAGCGGCTGCGTGTGACGTCACGCAGCCACTATGATCATGCCCCCGATTGCATGGCACAGTCCCCGATTGTCTGCCTCCGCCCCCGCAACACTCCATCTCCTCCCTGGAAACGGAACGTTGCCCGCCAACCCCCGCCCGCTTCTGCCTGATTGCTGTCACGGGCTGGTCTGATTGTGTTCCCGGTAACGACCTGGGTGAGCCAGTGGAGGGTGCAGGGAGGCAGAAGTTAGGTGGCCTGAGATATGGACAAGTCATATGCTGGAGCACTCTAGAAGATTACACCGGGAGTCTAACTCGCCAGGGGTTTTCGCCAGTGACCCCCGCCAGGGGATATGGTCTTCGCTGCGCCTGATGAGCAGGTCGCGGCCCTCTGCTCAGGTTCCTCTGTGGAGGCTGTGAGACACTTGGGTATACAGGGATGTGTATTACCGGATTATACTGAAGTGTTTAACCATCGATAGTGAGTCCGATGGTGATGTGAACTCAGGACTACTTGGGTAGCTGAGGATATCTGCAGCCTGTGATGGGAATCCTGGACTGAGCACCGCAGACTGGTAACACACTGAGATGGAGATAGTGGAAGTCTCTGGCGGCAGGTAAGTAACCAGGAAAAGCAGGTACAGCAGGACACAGGTAAACAGATCTCTGGAGCCTTGAGAGCGATGCTGGAGAACTTCTAGGAGAACTAACAAGTTGTTCAAGGCAATGAGGACTCTGGAAAGCCTGCTTATATCCCCCCAGAAGGATGCTGATTGGTTGCTGCTGGCAGCAGCAGCAGCATGCACAGAACCAGGAAGTAATTACCTGGATAACCTGGATCATGTGACTCTGGATCATGTGACTCTGCCAGAGTCAGTGGAAATCATGCTAGTAACCACAGAAAGCACCAGTGGCTGATCTGCAGCACAGAATACACCAGCGTGCCGGTAAGTGGTGTGTGCGAGCGGTTCCTGACAATTGCAGGGGGGCACAAAAAATGCAGGGCACATGCGCAGTACAGGTGCTGCGCATGCGCCTATATCTGTTTTTTAAAATTTGCGATCCAACCTGAATTAGGCCATATGTCTGCTTTTCTTGTTGCAAATTTCAACCAAGATGTATTACTTGGACATTGACACTGCAGTTAAATAAAGTCACTGTGAATTTCATCATTCCTGTGGCTTATCATTACTAATAGCAGAAGATTCTGTATTTACTTTTGTACCACATCCAAGCTCTAGTTCGGATCAGGGTACTCATTTCTTAGCTGCATTCACCTGTGTTTAAGTATTGTGCTATTGAACTTTCATTACTTCTTTGGTACAACTTCACATTCAAAGTCTGCATACCATAACTCTGATAGATCCCAGCCGCTACTCCACATAATAATCCTTCGATCACCTGTCTTTGAAAAGAAACACAGGTGTTTCCTACCAAGGAGAATACGTTATTAAGTAATTGTTGAAGATGGAAAGTGAGTGGATATCCAAATTTATCAACTATGCAGAGGCGTAACTAGAGTTTTCAGAGCCCAGGTCAAGATGAAGAGTGGCGCCCCCCCCCCCCCCCAAAAAAAAAAAAAAAAATCAACTATGTGTGCGTACATTAAAGGCGTGCGTTGAAAAATGGATGGGGCATGGCCACATACCAGAAGTGGCATGGCTACTGAAAATGGGGTATACCAACATGACTATCACCTACACACATTGCCCCATACAGTGAGATACACAGTGCCCCACACAGTGAGATACACATTGCCCCACACAGTGAGATACACAGTGCCCCACACAGTGAGATACACATTGCCCCACACAGTGAGATACACATTGCCCCACACAGTGAGATACACAGTGCCCCACGCAGTGAGATACACAGTGCCCCATGCAGTGAGATACACAGTGCCCCACGCAGTGAGATACACAGTGCCCCACGCAGTGAGATACACATTGCCCCACACAGTGAAAGATACACATTGGCCCCCCAAGGGGCGTAACAATGTTGATGTGGGCCCTATAGCAACATTTGCTATGTCCAAGCGCCCCCACTGCCCCTGGGCTCTGAGCGCTCACCTCTCCCTTGGTCATGCAGGCAGCGGCTTCAGAGTTCGGCTGCAGTAGCTGCTGCAGTCGGGGAGATGTAGGCTCCTCTTGTCAAGTTGCTGTCAGGAGGGAGCTGGCCATCGCGTGTGTCTGTGGGGCTGCCCAGCATGGTCTATCTGTGCGGCTGTTGTGGGCGGGGGCTGCCCAGCGCCGTCTGTCTGTGGAGCTGTCAGGAGCTGGGAGAGCGCAGCACAGTGCCTCTCCGGCCCCTCAATGCTGCTCCATGAAGTCCGACTCCAGTCTTCGGCGGCGGGTACCTTGGCGCCGGTTCGTTAGCAAATCCGAGCTCACGGACGGGCAGCCAATCAGGAGCCGGTCTGCGAGCTCTGATTGGCTAACAAACCAAATGGAGACCAGACACATCACATTGAGGGACAGGAGAGGCGCTCTCACCTCACATAGCAGTGGGATGGGGGACGGCACGGGGGCAGGCAGAGCAATAGTGGGGATGAGTGGGCATGATGCCCTGGCTGCCAGCGGCACCCCCCTCTGCTGGACCTGCTAAGGCACCTATGGCACGTGCCCTGCTCGACCCCCCCTTAGTTACGCCTCTACCACTATGGTCCTTTTCTGGAAGTGTGATCCCAAAAGAAATGTATATCTTCACTACGCTACCCATTCTCTTCCAAATCTTTATAATATGAGCTTTGATTTATATAGTTAAGTTAATTACAATCAAAATATGAATCAATCATTGGACAGCGCCAATTTTTTTTCAAAACTAAACTCAGGGACTATCAACTTGGCACTCAACACTCAGGAGTGTAGGGGATAGTACCGGGCTTCAGCCCTGGCCTTTGGTACCTGGAGGTGGGGCCCTATACTGGGGGTCTCTACTCCCCCAGGAAACCTCAGCCAGGGCTGACTAGTCAGGAAGGTTAATGTTACGGCCAGTGGACTAGTTTAAGCATGTTCCCTGGCTGTGGCATTACATTATACTCCTGTATAAATGCATCCCTCGGCTGTGGCATGTGGCATTACCTCCCTGGCTAGTAGAGCCTAGTGCTGGTTTCAAAAATATGAAGGACCCCTACATCTTTTTCTCCCTGTATTTTTGAAACCAGAACTGGTCCAAGAGCCTGGTGTTGATTCTTAAAATACAGGTGGACAGCACACAGTTTTTCTGCTGTATTTTTTGAACCAGGACCGGCTGAAAGACCCCTGGCTTGTTATGCTTGTGGGTGGGACCCTATACATTCTCACAGATCTATGCAGGCTTTTCCAAACATGCTGTTGAGAGGGATGTCTAATTGAAAAGTGTATTTTGATCCGAGTTTGCACAATTTACAGGTGTGTTTGCAGAAACGATTCTAGGTATATTCCTGTGTTTCATGGTTATGTATGGAAATGACATCCAAGTTTGGTTAATAGCATATGTCCCTGTCCACCCGTGTTTTGTACTTCTATTTGAACAAAAACTTCCATGTTTGTTCTTTAGTAAATTTCTGTGTTTGAAAAAATGCTTAGTAAATTTACCCCTAAATTTCTACCTAACAAATTAATTGGGGCATCTGCAGCTAATAGGAATGAGTGCTCACTGGTTACTGAGTGGTTACCCCATGTCAATTGAAAATGTAAGTTTTAGAATGTCCAGTTTTCAAATCAATAGTTGTTTCCTTAGAATCACAAAATATTAATGGCATAGCGTTTATGAGGACTGCTTCATCCTGTCATTGAAGATCATCTGCAATTTCTGCAGTGTCATTTTTACAAGGGAACTGTCTAGGCGGAATTAACATTCTCTAACAAAATGTGCCTTCCCTTGATAATTTAAATATTTAGTGATTTATTAAAATTTGGGTGATGGGTAAAACCATTTTTAATTTTCTGTTGGTCATATCACACGTGGCTTCAGCATTTTTAACCTGTAGGTTCACGAGTTTCGTTTCTGTTTGTAATTTCTTGGTTACCAAAATATCCTCATGATATACAGCCAAGGTTCATAGATCCTCAGGGACATTGGGGGTAATTCCAAGTTGATCTAAGCAGGAAACTTTTTAGCAGTTGGGCAAAACCATGTGCACTGCAGGGGAGGCAGATATAACATGTGCAGAGAGAGTTAGATTTGGGTGGGTTATTTTATTTCTGTGCAGGGTAAATACTGGCTGCTTTATTTTTACACTGCAAATTAGATTGCAGATTGAACACACCACACCCAAATCTAACTCTCTCTGCACATGTTATATCTGCCTCCCCTGCAGTGCACATGGTTTTGCCCAACTGCTAAAAAAATTCCTGCTGCGATCAACTTGGAATTACCCCCTTTGTACGCCATAGTGAATCATTAATAGTCAACCGAGTTTTTATATTAACTTTAAGACATAAGCACTAGATAGCATTGGAATAAGAGAAATTTGTTCAAACATTTTTTCAGTCCCTCCATAGTTTTGTGTCTCTGTTTTGAACCTGACCAAATATTTGCTTACTGATTCTGTGGATCCCTGTTTAATCATCATTATTTTCCCCCAGTTGTGCTGGCATGGAAATTGAGTTATACATGCATTCATCACCCATTTACATTCTTCATCTGAGTCTGCTCTTTCTGTGTCTCTTGGTGGTTGAGAAAGATATGGTAATTGTATCGCTGGCATTTAACTGTAACTATATGTAACTGTGTTTTAACTATGTTCTAACTGGTTACTGTGTGAGTTGTATTCATGTAACTATAGGTATACTGTACTTTGTAATATATATTGAATCCATATCCTTTTAACAACAAATATATACATCAATGAGCTTTGGAGCTCTGATAATGTGTGGGTGTATTGTTTTCTCTTATGGGATACAGTGTTTTGCGATGTACAGCGCACTTTTATCGTATAAGGTAGTAAGAGGTGCAGGCATTTACAATATATATTAGAGCGGGCATTTTAAATATTTGTGAGAAATCAATTTGGCATTCTTAACATGTTTGCAAACACATGTTTAAGCTGCTGAGCCACTTTCAAGGCTTCTCCAATGTCAGCAGTCCTAACACTACAGACTGCTGACATCGGAGAAGCCTTGAAAGTGGCTCAGCAGCTTAAACATGTGTTTGCAAACGTGTAAATTAATTCTCTGAATTTCCATTACCAGATAGGTTCAGGTATGGTTACAGGTAATTTTTTGTGTGCTGAAGGGAAATGTAGGGGTGGGATTTGCACCCCCCCCCTCTGTCTGTTTGTCTGTGACCTCTCCCCCTTTCCAGCACCTGATACATAATTATTTCCAGAAATGACCGAGCAACCACCATTGTTTGTCTGCTTAGTTTTAACTTCCTCTGGCCTTTACCTATAATCTGCCCACTCAGTTCAAATCTGGTCTGGTTCAAGGGACGTGTATTAACCATAATTTGCCTTCATCAGTAGCAACCACTTTAGGAGCTTGTAAAAATGTTTCTTGCTGTGCTTCCTTAGTTGTGTAGTACCAGTAGTAATGTTGTCTGGTTGTATGTTGCCATAATTTGGTCCCATTTTTGTACTAGTCTTCTCTTTATGTGGAATGAATTAATTGTCTTCATTTCTCTCTAAATGATGTTGTACTAAATTCTCTTTGTCATCAGTATATGTTGTGTCATAAATGTGGGTAAAAGTATTATAAGTATATGTGCCTTATCATCTCTCTCCTTGCCATACAACAGGCATGTCAAACTCATGGTCATCCAGCTGTTGTGAAACTACAAGTACCAGCATGCTTTTCCAGCTGATCAGTGGAAGGTATGCTGGCACGAGTTTGACATGCCTGCCATACAACAAAGCATCAGGAGATTTCTGATGTAATTCTAAAATCCAATTTTCATCTGTTTTATGTCTGATTTTGATACTCTGTCGTCCGTATATATGCTTTTATTAGCTTATGCCATTATTGCTGGAAGAATAGCTTCCAATGAGTCCTGGCTCTTTGAGTCTATTGTTTTAACAGGCATTGGGCCTAATTCAGACCTGATGGCTGGGCTGCTAAATTTGCTGTCCTAGGATCAGATAGTCGCCACCCAAGGGCAGTGTAAATTTTCCTGTGCAAGTGTGCGATCGCATGTGTACGCCATGCTACAAATGTCCCTCAGTCAACGGACAGCTGCAAATCCGTTCGCACCTCACTCACCATTGAATGTTTATTCCACTGAGTGTAGTCTGTGCGCATCCCAGGACTTACTCCTACAGTGCGATGAGAATAGGCCGATTGGGTCACACACCCTCCTTGAAACGCTTGAGAACGCCTGCGTTTTCCCTGACACTCCCAGAAAACGGTCAGTTGCCACCCACAAACGGCCTCTTCCTGTCAGTCAGCATGCGAATGGCTGTGCAATTGAAATTTTCGCACCAGCCTGTTGCTGTTTGCAGATGCCTGTTGTTGTGGGGTGCATGCACAGTCAATCAACAATCGCCCGCTGTGCGTAAATGCACAGCAGTGATCAGGTCTGAATTGGGACCTTCGTCTGTGCTACATAGGATGGACCTTCTAGCCATAATGCATAATTTATCTCCCATCCCTTTCCATTTATCTATATCAAAAATCTCTATTAATGGTATATCATGGTATTCTGAATACCAAATCCAGAGAATGTTTCACAGTCAGACTTCCATACTTCTGACACATCACACTCTAATATTAGAGACTCCTTACCCGCTAAAGATTTTCCTTGGCCCATTATAAAGGCTGATGTATATTTTTATCATCCAGCCTTCAGTTTTCAATACAATGACAACAGGATCTCTCACCTATTGAAGGAAAATTACTCCCCCTTGTGGTAATCCTTATAACCTCATCAGATTAAATGGCCCTTTAAACACACATGTTCCACACTCTACTAAGCTCGTCCTTATGTTGTATGGAGTGCTTTGTCACAGTAGGAAATATCCCTAATACTATTTAGTATACAGGAGTTCAACCGTAGCATCTCCTTTACACCGTCCCCTTTCCAGACCGTCAAGGCCCGGCCAATCACTCACACAAGCTCTCACAGAAAAAACTCTCAATTTAGCAAGGTATGGCAGACAAAATATTAAAAAAAGTGTAACTCTAAACTTTAAAATTTAAACTTTTTTTTTAATTTTAAAATAATAATAAAAAAACATAAGAAAAATTGGTTCCATACTTACAATCTTTAAGAAGCCTTCAACAAGAACACGCCAACAATAACACACAAAAGCAGATGACCTGAGAGAGTACATAGTAGCATAGTATCTAAGGTTGAAAAAAGACAGTTTGTCCATCGAGTTCAACCTATTTGTGGTTTCCTATGCAGTATTATTTTTGGACTAATTTTGTCTGATGCTGATGTCAGCCGTTGTGTTTTATTCCTCTTTTTTTTAAATTACTATAGTGCGTGACTACGCACCATAACCCTGGATATCCTTATCCATTAGGAATTTATCTAACCCATTCTTAAAGGTGTTGACTGAGTCCACCATTACTACTCTCTCTCAGGCAGGGAATTCCAAACACGTATTGTCCTTACTATGAAAAAACCTTTTCGCCGCTTTATGCGGAATCTCCTCTCCACTAACCTAAGCAAGTGTCCATGTTTCCTCTGTGCTGATCTTACCAAAAACAGGTCCCGCGCAAGCTCTATGTATTATCCCCTTATATATTTGTAGATGTTGATCATGTCCCCTCTTATTCTCCTCTTTTCCAGTGTAAACATGCCGAGCCTTGCAAGCCTTTCCTCGTATTCCAGCGTCTCCATGCCCTTAATAAGTTTGGTCGCCCGCCGCTGAACCTTTTCTAGCTCCAGGATATCCTTTTTGTAGTTTGGTGCCCAAAATTGTACACAGTATTCAAGATTTAGTGATTTATAAGACTAGTGATTTATATAATGGGAGTATAACACTCTCATCCCTTGCATCAAATCCCTGTTTTATGCATGCTAATATCTTATTAGCCTTCTTTGCTGCACTCCTACTTTGGGTACTGGTACTTAGTTTGCTATCTATGTGAACACCTAAGTCTTTTTCCAGTACAGAATCCCCTAATATTACCCCATTTAGTATTTAGGTGTTATTTTTGTTCTTGCAACCACAGTGCATTACCTTACACTTGTCTGTATTGAAGCTCATTATCCATCTTGCTGTCCATGCTTCTAGTTTAACTAAGTCATTCTGAAGAGACTCAGCATCCCCCTCCATATTTATAACCTTACACAATTTGGTATCATCTGCAAAAATTTACACCATGCTCTCTAGACCTACTGTTAGGTCGTTAATGAAAATGTTGAACAATAGTGGTCCAAGTAAAGACTCTTGTGGCACACCACTTAGCACTTCAGTCCAATTTGAAAATGATCCATTAACCACAACGCGCTGCTCCCTATTATCTAACCAATTTCTGACCCAAGTGCATATTGTGCTCCCTAGCCCTATTTCTTGTAGCTTATAGATAAGTCGCATGTGCAGTACTGTATCGAAAGCTTTGGCAAAGTCTACAAATATTTCATCCACCTACTTACCCTGATCAAGGTTCGCACTTACTGTTTCATAAAAGCCAAGTAAGTTGGTTTGACATGATCTGTCCTTCACAAATCCATGTTGATTCCTTTTAATGACCTTATTGGCTTAAAGGAACTTCTGAATACTATCCCTTAGAATACCTTCCAATACTTTCCCCACTATAGATGTAAGACTAACTGGTCTATAATTACCCGGTTCAGCTTTACTTCCCTTTTTGAATATTGGCACTACTTCCACTATACCCCAGTCTTTCGGAACCATACCTGATATAATTGTATCTTTGAAGATCAAAAATAGCGGTCTTGCTAGTTCAGAGTGAAGCTCCATAAGAACCCTTGGGTGAATTCCATCGGGACCAGGTGTTTTATTAATCTTTACATTTTTTAATCGGTCACAGACACCTCCTCACTTAAATAAGCACTTAGCAGTGGGACATTATCTTTGTTGAGATTGTGTGTTAGTCCCTGCATTTGGTCTTCTCTTGTAAATACCGTTGAACAAAAACTCATTTAGTTTGTCCGCCATGTCATTATCATTTTTGATTAAGACTCCCAACTTGTCTTTTAAAGGGTCTACACTCTCCTTCTTTAATCTCTTGCTGTTGATGGTTTTTTTTTAAATTGAGATTTGCTTTCCATTTCTTTGCTACTAGTTTTTCAGTTTCTTATTTTTTTTGCATATTTTGTTACAATCCTTATAGTGCTGAAATGACGCTGCATTCCTGTCAGATTTGTATTTTTTGAATGCTCGCTTTTTTTTGCCCATTAGTTCCTTTATCTTTTTGTTAAGCCACACTGGTTTGAGATTTTTATTCCTTTTTTTGCTGCTCGTGGGAATAAATTTGCGAGTATTTATAACTAGCAGTGATTTTAATACATCCCATTTCTCCGCAGTATTTTTTTCTTGAAACAAATTTTCCCATTCAATGTCCCTTAAAGCTTCCCTCTTCATGTCAAAGTTGGCTTTGCTGGAACAGAGGAAGAAAACTAGCTCATACTTTGTGGCCACAGTTGATCCAAGTACCCTTTCTCTAAGTCCACCTTCCTTCTTCATGTGCCAATTGTGGGTTGATCTTGGTGGGACCTTCATATAAATATAATGGAAGAATAATGGTACACAATGAAGTCTCCTTAATATTTATTATGCACGTCCGTACAGAGTAAGCAAAATTGCAAGTTAATATCATACAAATCATACAGTCATATATACCAGATTTGTTTAAAATATATGCCAATCAAAGATTTAAAATATACACCCTTACTGGACGTATTTCAAACTCATGATTAGGACTACAATATCTAAGATAATCTGTAAGTGTTAACATTTGTATTTACTCTTAAACTTCCCAACTGCAATCTATCATACGCCAGTGAATCCCCAACAGCTGGCATTTTTTCCCAAATATATTCATAAAAGACAATCAAAAACAAAACAGTCCTTCAAACTTTTAGGATTCACTGTTGAAGCTACATTTACCATTGTATTATATTCTTAATCAGCTTCCATTATGTATTATGTATATTTCTAGCAAGGTAGCAGGTACTGAAGGAAGCAGCTGCCTAGCAAAGCAATGTGTATTACAAAATGTAATTAATAAATTGTGATGCATTTCTCATCCACCAGTAAATAGACATATCATATTATTTGTAGTTTGGTTATCCTTTTTTAATGCTATGGAAATGTTTATAAACCTTGTACATGTCCTGCAATGTTCTATACTGTAAGTCACTTTTTTCTTGTTTTGTTCATACTTCTTTTGTTTATGTACTTTGTAAGGTGCTGCAGAGTCCTTGTGGCACCATATAAATAACAGATAATAATGATAATACTTCTACATATTTTTTTTCTTTTTTTTGCAGGACAATTAAGGAGATCCCGACTAAGAATACTAAAAGACATTGTGGAAAGGGATATTGTTTTCTGATCAAACCTACTAAAGACAAATTTCAACTTAGACCTCTGGAGGATTCACAGAAACTATTTTAAGTTTCTGGATAATAGAAACCTTCTACAGCTAATTTGTCTCTCATTTAACACATGATGAGTTTCACAGAAGAGAAACCGCATCTGTGCTCTGAGTGTGACAAAAGCTTTACATATAAATCACAGCTTCTCACACATCAGAGGAGTCACACAGGGGAGAAACCATTTACATGTTCTGAATGCAGGAAACATTTTACCTTGAAATCACAGCTTGTTATTCATCAGAAGAGTCACACAGGAGAGAAACCATTTACATGTTCTGAATGCAGGAAATGTTTTACTATGAAATCACAGCTTGTTACACATCAGAGGAGTCACACAGGAGAGAAACCATATAAATGTTCTGAATGCAGCAAGTGTTTTTCAAAGAATTCACATCTTGGTGTACATCAAAGGATTCACACAGGAGAGAAACCATTTATATGTTCTGAATGCAGCCAATGTTTTTCCCAGAAGTCACATCTTGTTGTACATCAGAGGAGTCACACAGGAGAGAAACCATTTAAATGCTCTGAGTGTAGCAAATGTTTTTCTCTGAAGTCACATCTTGTTAGACATCAGATGTGTCACACTGGAGAGAAACAATTTATATGTTCTGAATGTAGCAAATGTTTTTCTGAGAAGTCACTTCTTGTTACACATCAGAAGAATCACACAGGAGAGAAACTTTTTATATGTTCTGAGTGCAGCAAATGTTTTTCCCTGAAGTCATCTCTCCTTATGCATCAAAGGAGTCACACAGGAGAGAAGCCATTTACCTGTTCTGAGTGCAGCAAATGTTTTTCCCTGAAGTCATCTCTTATTATACATCAGAGGAGTCACACAGGAGAGAAACCATTTATATGTTCTGAGTGCAGCAAATGTTTTTCCCTGAAATCATTTCTTCTTATACATCAGAGGAGTCACACAGGAGAGAAACCATTTATATGTCCTGAATGCAGAAAATGTTTTTCCCAGAAGTCACATCTTGTTAGTCATCAGAGGAGTCACACGGGAGAGAAACCATTTACATGTTCTGAATGCAGCAAGTGTTTTTCTAAAAAGAAAACACTTACTGATCACATGAAGAGTCACTCGGATGGGCTGAATGTAGCATGTGTCTCATAAATTCGGCTGGGTGCAAATTATCTATCAGACCATCGCAGTTATTGAGGCTATGATATATAACTGTATAAAGTGTGTGCACATACAACAATCTTTTACATCTGATAAATCAGTCTTACCTTATGATTGCACCTTCTATGATGTTCATAAGAAGCAATTTGTCTTGTAAAGGCATTAGCTGCATTTTGCAGTGTGTTTGCACTGATGACCAATAAGCCAACAAATCTTCAGATAGCTCTGGTCATGCTTTTGCAAATCTCCAATGATGTATCCTTTGTTGATAAATGTTATTTTGCAGAATGTCTGCATGTATGTCTATATGGGGTGATATTTTTAATTACATTTTTCACCATTTTGTTCATGTATGACTCTATTTTGTACATGTATGACTTCATAGATTATGCTGATATGCTTATATATATACTTTTTTTTAATTAGGATTAGTGCTTTTGCAAACAAATAGGCACCAGCTAGAAATATAGCTCCTCTTTAAGTAACAAGTTGTTATTTACCTTTGACCTAGTGCACAAGACATAGTGAGTGGGGAGTGTAGACAGCTTTTTAGGCTGGATGATTATAATAAATAATGTATATGTTCCTATTATAAATATCTCAGATGGAAACAGTCTAGTAAGCTGTTTGGGGTATTGTGTTCAAAGTGGGTGAAAGGGGAAGCTTGTCAAGTCTTATGTCCCATACACACGGTGAGATTCAGGCTATGCCCGATTCTCACTATGTGACAGAGGCTAGGTCAGAACACAGTCAGTATCGCAAGCACACTCATTATGTGCTTGCTATACTGACTATGTGCGATTTTGGCTAAGTGTCAATTTTGACTATCTCTTCCATAGAGATCGTCAAAATTGACTTGCCTGCACAGTCTATCTATTTTTGCGATGCCGACCACATGGGACCGCGCATCAGCATCGAATCGGGATCACAAGGTGACTTTCACCTTGCGATCTGCACTAACTTTTCTTACGATTTTGACTACATAGTCAAAATCGTATGAAAATATCTCACCGTGTATACACACCATAAGATAAAGTATCTTATGTGAACGACTACTGCACCCAGCTTCACAGACACTAAAAGTAATATCTTTTAAGAGCATATTCCTACAGGAGGGCTATAAAGCCTAGAGACTTACACATAGCAGATCAGTTCCAATTGAAGCTGGTTCTGTCTGCAGCAGATCTAGTCTTATATAAATCCACTTCAGCTTAATAATTCAGATGGAGTTATTAAGCAGGGACCCTGAAGGCAACCGAACTTCATTATTTAAACTGCTTAATCGATGACCATCATCTGGGACAGAGCTTAAAAAATCTGAGATAATAGATAACTTGTTACTTATCTGCATGTTTTTATTGTTGTAACTTAGATAAATAAATGTTTATCCTTTTTGAAATGTCCTGTGTCAGTCTCCATATTTAAAACATTGTATCCCAGAAAATGGCCGCTTAAGTTTTTCAACCATATACTTGATATGATAGAAAGTATTCTATATTTACATAAACCATGCCTATACTACTGTATGTTATAGGCAAAGTACAGTGCGTTAATGTAAATATACAGCAAACTTATTAATAAATAAAGTTTTGACTTCTTTAAAACATTCTGTTTAATTAATAGTGTGATTGAAAAATAATCATTTTTTTGACCCTCTATGCCCACTTTATAATAGAATCTTTGTTAGCAGTTGGACAAAATCATGTGCACTGCAGGGGGGGGGGGCAGATATAACATGTGCAGAGAGAGAGAGAGAGAGTTAGATTTGGATGGGGTGTGTTCAAACTGAAATCTAGATTGCAGTGTAAAAATAAAGCAGGCAGTATTTACCCTGCACAGAAACAAAATAACCCACCCAAATCTAACTCTCTCTGCACATGTTACATCTGCCACACCTGCAGTGCACATGGTTTTGCACAACTGCTAACAAATTTGCTGCTACGATCAAGTCTGAATTACCCCCATGGTACAGTGAAGAACCCCCTCCCTTTGTGTGTGTGCTTAGATGGAGTAACATTACAACAATTATATGATTAACTGAGTTTTATTCACTCACAAAGTATACTGTGAAAACCAGAACGAGCAAACTGATATTATAGGTTTAATGAGTCCACAGTAAAATAGGAATGCAAGTAATGGCAATGTCCCAGATTGCACAGGTGAATGCAGATGAGCAGGAATGCAAATAATAAACATGACCCAGGTTGCAGTGGGGAATATAGCAGAACAGGAATGCAAATAGCAGAAATGTCCGGGATAACACGGGAATTGCAGACAAACAGGATAATGGGGGTCATTCCGAGTTGTTCGCTCGCTAGCAGTTTTTAGCAGCCGTGCAAATGCTAAGCCGCCACCCTCTGGGAGTGTATCTTAGCTTAGCAGAAGTGCGAACGATTGCATCGCAGAGCGGCTACAAAAAATAATTGTGCAGTTTTAGAGTAGCGTCAGACCTACTCAGCGCTTGGGAACACTTTAGCCCTTTTAGTTCCGGATTTGACGTCACAAACACGCCCTGCATTCGGCCAGCCACGCCTGCATTTTTCCTGGCATGCCTGCGTTTTTTAGAACACTCCCTGAAAACGGTCAGTTGACACCCAGAAACGCCCACTTCATGTCAATCACTCTGCGTGCAGCAGTGCGACTGAAAAGCTTCGCTAGACCTTGAGTAAAAATACTTCACCCGTTGTGAAAGTACATTGCGTGTGCGCACTGCGCCCCATACGCATGCGCAGAAGTGCCAGTTTTTTCATTAATCGCCCCGCAGCGAACATTTTTAGCTAGCAATCAACTTGGAATGAGCCCCAATGACATGAATGCGGAGATGATGATGGGTAGATATTTGGCAAGGGATGCAGTTACATTGATGGCAGTCGTGATCCCGGTGGTCAGGATTTTGACGCCGGAATCCCGACTGCTCACAGTGGGGGTAATTCAGAGTTGATCGCAGCAGCAAATTTGTTAGCAGTTGGGCAAAACCATGTGCACTGCAGGGGGGGCAGATATATCATGTGCAGAGAGAGTTAGATTTGGGTGGGGTGTGTTAAAACAGAATCTAAAGTGCAGTGTAAATATAAAGCAGCCAGTATTTACCCTGCACAGAAACAATATAACCCACCCAAATCTAACTCTCTCTGCACATGTTAAATCTGCCCCCCCCCCCCCCCTTGCAGTGCACATGGTTTTGCCCAACTGATAACAAATTTGCTGCTACGATCAGGTCTGAATTAGGCCCAATGGCGCCAGTCGGAATCCCGGCTCAGAGGGGCTTCTCCCACTCGTGATTTCCTCCTTTAGACGTAATGTGTCCCCAAGAAACAGGGGAAGTGTTTAAAGGTGCCCGTGATGGTAGTGTTGTTTTTAGAAAACCATGTATAACTATGGCAGTTGTGTCTGTGACTCTCGAACATATCTATTTGGAATGTACTGAGGTTTTCTGCCTGTATGTGCATATTCTAAATAATTTGATGTGCCAAAGGAAGTGGGAGATTCCAAAGTGTTAAGTTTTCTCACACTATACCCTAGCTTAAAATTATTTAAATGTAATGTGAGGACAGGGTATGCAAAAGTTATAGGGGAGAGAGGCAGAAGGTATGTCTATAGGAGTGGAAATAACGTATGTCTCCTATTGTGATATTTAGGAGATTTGGGTAAGTGCTATAGGTTCTAGGAGTGGTGATTATAGGTTTAAGTGAAAATCCTGGTTACCTGGTTATGGTGGTCATTCCGAGTTGTTCGCTCGCAAGCTGCTTTTAGCAGCTTTGCACACGCTAAGCCGCCGCCTACTGGGAGTGAATCTTAGCATAGTAGATTTGCGAACGAAAGATTAGTAGATTTGCGAATAGATAGTTCTTAGCAGTTTCTGAGTAGCTCGAGACTTACTCCTATACTGCGATCAGTTCAGTCAGTTTCGTTCCTGGTTTGATGTCACAAACACACCCAGCGTTCGCCCAGACACTCCCCCATTTCTCCAGCCACTCCTGCGTTTTTCCCAGAAACTGTAGCGTTTTTTCACACACTCCCATAAAACGGCAAGTTTCCGCCCAGAAACACCCACTTCTTGTCAATCACACTCCGATCTCCAGAACGAAGAAAAAACCTCGTAATGCCGTGAGTAAAATACCAATCTTCATAGCAAATTTACTTGGCGCAGTCGCAGTGCGAACATTGCGCATGCGCAATTAGCGGAAAATCGCTGCAATGCGAAGAAAATTACAGAGCGAACAACTCGGAATGACCACCTATATTAGTAGATAAGTTAGTTAGTGAGTGAGTGGTGTTGGTGTTGATGTCTAGATTATGTAACACTGGGTGTAGGTTATGATAAACATGGGGGGTATTCAATTATTGTCGGAAACTGCCATCTTGTCAGAAAGACGGCAGTTTCCGACAGGTTTAGGTCGGAAGGGGCACTGACCTATTCAATGCCCCTTGTTTTTTTCCGACAAGTCGGGAATTCCCGACTTGTCGGAATCCACATGTTCTGTCAGAAGCGCGGCCAAACCCAACAGGTTTTATCCCCGTTTCCGACAATGTCAAACCGACTTTAAAAAAAGTCAGATTGACATTGGTGGTCATTCCGAGTTGTTCGCTCGTTGCCGTTTTTCCGCAACGCAGCGATTAGGTGGAAGATGCACATGCGCATGGTACGCAGCGCGCATACGCTAAGTTATTTATCACAAAACTTAGTAGATTTACACAAGCTCGAGTGACGTTTTTCCATTGCTCGAGTGATCGTAGTGTGATTGACAGGAAGTGGGTGTTTCTGGCGGAAACTGCCCGTTTTCAGGGAGTGTGCTAAAAAACGCAGGCGTGCCAGGAGAAACGGGGGAGTGGCTGGCCGAATGCAAGGAGTGTTTGTGACATCAAACCAGGAACTAAACGGACTGAGGTGATCGCAATCTAGGAGTTGAGATAGTATAGTAAGGTATCGCAAGAAGATATTATAGTTGATCATTTCATTAAGTCCATTCGGGCTGGCTGTGTCCAGTTTGAATGTCCACTTGCTTTCTCTTCAAAGTAATTCTTTGGACAGATCCCCTCCCCGTGTCCCCAGTCTGGTTTACTCTGTTTTTCACACACACCATAATAGGACAGTGTATCCACCCTGCTCCAATACCACAGGCATATGCAGGGAAGCAGCATGCACTGAGGCCAGGGCAGTCTTAACAGCAGTGTAGGCCCCTGGGCACAGCAATGCACTGGGTCCCCTACCCATCCTTCAGTGGTAGGGGTGGGGGGTGCTATCAGTGGCAGCTTTGATGTCCTGCGGGCGGTAGGGAGTGTAGGACCTGGAGCAGTCATTTCTGCTAATTATTCCTTTACTCACAGATGGTGGGAGATGGGGCAGGAGGGAGAACACTAAACTGTAGAAGGGGGCATTTGGCTGTATGAAGAGGCTCCGGTACATGACTTTCAGGGTGGTAGGGGGTGTTTAATATGCAGGGGAGTGGTGGATAGTGGAGTGGGCTTAATAGTCATCTTTTTCTGGTGGGAGGGCAGCTTGCTTTACTGCAGATATCTCCAGTTGCTGGAAATAGACTTCTTAGCTTTCAATGGGATATAAATACTAGAGAGTCCCACCTTTCAGAAGCTATTGGGTACTTTGGGATCAGAGTTCTGGAGCAAGAGCAATCCACCAATGAAAATATAAAATTGCATACCAGGCGTGTGGAGCTGGAGCAGGGACCAGCTGCTGGAATAAGGTTCTTTTTACTAGAAATGTAAAAAGGGAAAGAAGACTAAATATTTTTCTGGGGCACACTTTATGAATATTTTAATTAAATACTTATAAAATTAAAACAAATTTTATTAATGAAAACTTATTAAAGTACTAGGCTTTGGTGCAACATCTCTTGGTAAGCCTGGCTAAACAGCCAATATTAGTGCTAAAATATGAATCAATATTAGAATCCGGTTACTCCATACATTAACCCTACATGTACCAATAAATCTGTGGGGGGGGATTTTTGGTCGCTCAATTCACCACCACTCAAGGAAGCAACATATATATATAAAAAAAAATAATGTTGGAGTTTACATGTGCTCCATTTTGTTGCTCTGTTCATCAAACACAATGAAACAGATTGTGTACGTATCCCCTCACAATTATATGTGTGAGTGACACTGCTGCGCCCTCAGAGACAATCTCAGCCCTTGCCACAAATGTTGTCACAACAGTGTTGTAATAATCCACTAAGTATGCTTTCTTGGTTTTAGATCATAATGAAAGCCACAATAGAAACAGCATGGGTCATGCACCTTAACCTTACTACCATGTAATTCGTCTTGTGGGTCTCCCAGAGACAATGAAAGGAGCTGCCTTGTCTGATTTTGGGCCAGATGTATTAACCTGGAGAAGGCATAAGGAAGTGATAAACCAGTGATATGTGCAAGGTGATAAAAGGCACCAGCCAATCTGTTCCAATATGTAAATTAACAGTTAGGATCTGATTAGCTGCTGCCTTTATCACCTTACACATATCATTGGTTTATCACTTCCTTATGCCTTTTCAGGATAATACATCTGCCCCATAATTCGTAATACGCTGCCTTCTTTACTGAACATCCAAGATTCCTGTATGGACCTGGTCATAGAACGTGCTCATAGAGTTGGCCCAGTCCGCACGCATGCTGACGCACGTCCACATGTGGTTTTGTTAAAATGTCTAAATTTTTTACATGAAGAAACATTCTGGCGAGCCTCCCGTACACCGCGCTCCCTGGCCTGGGAAGGCAATAAATTACATATTTTCCAAGACTTCTCTGCTGAGCTTACGAAAGCGAGAAAGGAGTTCTCTCCGCTCTGCTCGCAATTGATACAACATGGGAGGAAGTTTGCATTACTATACCCAGCCAGACTACGCCTGTATAATGGCTCCTCCTATATGGACTTCACCACGGTGGCCGATGCTGAATCTTATCTAGCTGAACTACGTGCCCCAGATGATGACTGATTGCTGTTTCTTCTGATGATTCAGATTCCTGTTTTTCTATTGCCTTTCTCAGTATTTCCTCATCACCGCCTACTTCTGAGACTTATAGTATTGCAGTTATCAAGTGATCTCCTCTCCTTCACTCTGCTACCTGCTTACTAATTCTTCATATTGTTTCATTGATATGTTCATGCTATTTACATGTTTATCCTCGTTTGGGACTGTTGCTAATTCTGGTCCTTGCAGGCCTATATTTTCCTCATTTATATTTACTTATGCTGTTTTCTATTTTTATTTTCATGGTTGGGTATGGCGTGTTTGGAGCATCTCTGTAAGTTTACTGGAGATTACTCCTGCCCGTCTTGTTCTTCGGAAGTCACTTTAAATTGAAATTGAGAGGAATCTTTTCCTCTGGTTCCTTTTTCTTTCTTTCTTGTTGTTGTTATGTACTTCTGTCTGTCCTCCCTCATGTTTTTACCCTCCCCCTCCTTCACTTTCTGTCC
Source organism: Pseudophryne corroboree (assembly GCF_028390025.1). NCBI lineage: Eukaryota > Metazoa > Chordata > Amphibia > Anura > Myobatrachidae > Pseudophryne > Pseudophryne corroboree. Next base: position 62,406,822 of record NC_086449.1, read on the forward strand.
ACATTCCCCTCAAGCAACCTGGGTTATTAAATTACCACTCTGTATATTTATGCCTGTGCTTCCTTTTTGTGCTCCGTATCCTCTACAATTGACATGGCTTACATATAGGTTTGTGCAATGTGGGGGGTATAAACTCCCCCTGCAAACGTAAGGAAATTCTGCTATACTTAACTAAGATGAAACTTGACATTGCCTTTTTACAGGAATCACACTTAATACAACAAGAGGTTTTAAAGTTAAACATTATGCGTTGGAAAGTTCTGACATCTGCATCATATAACTCTTAGAAAAGAGAGGTTATTATTCTGGTAAAAGGACATCTCCCTATAGAATTAATTCACACAGTGATAGATCCTGAAGGCAGATATGTTTTATGTCAGGTTACCCTTGCGCGGCAACATTTTTTGTTGTTGTAATGTATACACCTCTAATCAGTACTCAAAACCTTTTTTTCAGAAGTTATTAGCAGTTTTACAGCCATATTAATATGTGCCACAAATTGTGTGTGGTGATTTCAATTTGATTACCTCCCCGTACCTGGATAAACACCTAAACAGAGTGGCGGTCAGCTACCGAAATTTGGTACTCCTATTCTTCTCAGACGTCTACAACTTTTAGACGTCTGGCACAATCACCATCCCATACATAGAGAATTCTCCTGTCTTTCTGTAGCACATGGGACGCTTTCCAGAATTGATTACATGTTTTTATCTGCCACAATATTCCCCAGGGTATCGGAAGCTGAACTTGAGCCGAATATTTTGTCGGATCACGCATTGCACTGGTTCACTCTTCACACGACCATGGATAAGGGACCCTATAAGATTTGGTGCTACCCGTCCAATCTTTCCACCTCGTTGAAATTTAGAGGCAATGTTAAAGGGTTTTGGGAAGACTACCACTTAAATAACTTATCTTCGGCCACTGAAAACCTCTTACTATTCTGGCAGGCGTCCAAAGCTAGAGGTAACATCATTTCATATGTCACTGTTCTGAGAAAACTACAAGCAGCTGACTATTTGGAAGCCCAACGAGTACTGACTGATGCTTTTCAAACTTTCCAACGAGTGCCTACCTCTCAACTTAAAACAGCTTATCTCACTGTGAAATCTCATTATGATGCCCTGTTTACTAAAATGGAATCCTCTTATTCCTTTCAAAAAGATTATAGATTTTTTAAATTTGGTAACAAGTCCGGTGAGCTACTCACCAATTTGTTAAGAGGCCAGAATTCCCCTGCAGTGATTCATCCTCTTAAACTATGCTACGCTACTGACCCCCAGTTTTGGGACGGATTACCTATCCCCCAAATGCCTTAGCAATATGGCAAATTTTTAACTGCAGCAATCTCAGAACAAGAAGTTCGGATGTCCTTTTCAAAACTAAAACTGGGCAAGGCCCCGGGCCCTGATGGTCTTACTGCTGACTACCATAAATTGCTCTCCCCCAGAATAACCCCTTTTATGGTTACACTTTTTAATTATGTACTGGAGCATGATCTTATGCCATTACATTTTAACTCTGCTTAACTACTTCCTAAGCCGGGTAGGGACCTTAGCAACCCGCCTCCTACAGACCGATCTCTCTTCTAAATGTTGACCATAAGTTACTCACTAAGATTTTGGCTGATAGATTGGGGCGGGTCCTGCCGGCTGTGATACACCCTGACCAGATAGGATTCATCCTAGGTGCAAACTCTGTAGTGAATATCCGCAAAGTTCTATCAGCCATCCATGACACACATGCCCGTGACACCCCAGTCTCCAGGGCTATATTGTCCTTAGATGCTTAAAAGGCATTTGACATGTCCTCACCTCTTTGACTCAATGGCATGTTTTGGTATACCATCTAAATGTATTTCCTATATTCGAACACTCTACACTGCCCCGAGTTCCCAGATCTCCTGTAATGGTTATTTGTCTTCTCCTTTTGTGGTGCAGTGTGGTACGAGCCAGGGATGCCCTCTGTCCCCCCTGCTATGTGCAATTGCCCTGGAGCCGTTTGCGATCACGCTGCAACAGTTCCCTCTGTTCAGGGGTATCGCGGTTGGTGGGGTCGACCTTCGTTTAGCGCTATTTGCTGGCGACATGTTACTATTCCAGTCTGACCCGCTCCAGTCATTGCCTGTAGTATTTCAGATTCTCTTTCGTTTTAGCAAATTTTCCTGATATAAGGTCAACATTGAGAAGTCAGAATTATTACCCTCAGCGGGAGATGTTACCCTCCTAACCTCAGATTCTTGTTGCAATCTATTAGAATAGTCCACCATAAACTTAAATACCTTGGGATACACATTCCATCCCATCTTTCCCAATTATATGGTATTAACTTCACCCCACTTATAGCTGCCATTTCTAAGCTACTGGATAGCTGGATGCTACTTCCTTTGTCATTATTGGGACGAATTGCAGTTCTTAAGTCAATTATTTTCCCTAAAATCTCTTATTCGATGCAACTGCTCCCCATTAAACTCACAAATACTGATTTTTGTAACCTATCTACTATATTTCAGAAGTTTATTTGGCGCCAAAAGAAACCTAGAATTGCTTGGCAAAAATCATATACCCCCTGTATGAATGGGAGTTTTGGCTTACCGGATCTTCAGAGTTATTCCCTCGCATTCTTTTTTCGATATATAACCGACTGGTTCTTAGAACAAGATGGTTTTACTTACTATGATCTAGATTGTGCTCTGTTGACCCCTTATTCCCCAGGAGCTTTGTTTCATATGCCAAAATCCAAGATTCCTCCATCGATATTGCACAATCCTTTATTTTATGATACCTACCTCTCTTGGCAATCTATAAATGGGAAACTGGGGAGAAATCCTAGAACCTCTAGATTTATCCCCATCTGGGGGTAACCCTCTCTTTCCCCTGGGTCTGGATAACCTGATTTTTCTTAGACTAAAACTGAAGGGTATTAAATCAATAGCGGACGTGCTTGATTCGGGAGGGCATGTGAGCTCCTTTGCAGATCTACAAGACCGATATGGTTTGACTTCCCTCCATTTTTATGTTTATCTTAAGATGAGACATTTCATCACTACATTGCCTGCTGCTATGCCCAATGATACTGATATAGATCCCATAGTGCATTTGCTTAATGTTTTCAGAATACAGGTATATTGAACTCAGTTTCTCTATTTAGAGCTTCTCACCCAATCTAGTACTGTTTTGTTACAACTTACAATTTTTACATGGCTGAGAGATGTTCCTACTATTAAAATGGTGATATGATTTTCAGTATTATGATAAAACCATGCAGATTCTTGGTTCATCATCATCGGGTGGGGTGGGGGTGGGGGGGTTCTGGGGAAATTTGAGGGAAAATTACCTCACAGAAAGGGTAGTGGACAAGTGGAATACCCTCCCATCAGAGGTGGTAGAGGCTAAGACAGTAGACAAATGTAAACATGCATGGGATAGACATAAGGCTATCCTTACAAAGAAATAAGGTTCAAACAAGGTTAGAGGTAAAAATTATGTAAAAAAAATAATAAAAAAAATGGGCAGACTAGATGGGCCAAGTGGTACTTATCTGCCGTCAAATTCTATGTTTCTATGTTTCCATATGGCAAGAAGTTCATGCCAAAGTACTTCATAGAGCCTATATTTCCCAGGCACAGAGGAAATATTATGTAACTGATGAAACTGGCAAATGTTTAAAGTGTGGTGCTTCTTGTGCATCATTTATCCATAATTTTTGGGAGTGTTGAAAAATCAAGAAATTCTGGTATAAGTTGTTGTATTTCCTTAAGTCTTCATTTGCGATAAATATACCATTGGACCCCTTGGCATTGTTACATGCTAATTTCACTGTTTGGATGAAGATGGGGCTTGACCCTTCCCTTACTCTGATCCTCATGGTTATGGTGACTATAGCGAAAAATAAAATACTTAATCATTGGATTCATCATACCTCACCGTCCCTGGCTGAAGTCACAAATTTTATGCTTAAACTATTGTATTTTGGTACAGCAGGCTACCTTACCTTACATTGAACGTGGGATACGGCGGTTTTATCGCAGATGGGGACCATATATAGAATCACTAAATCCTCTCCAACAATCTCGGATTTTTTAATTGTTCGAAAATACTGATTGGTATCTCCATCGTAAACTGCTGAGTGCACCTTAATGTGCCCATGTCTATACTTCGTTACCTGACAACTTGGGTGTATATGCACATACTGGCCTGTATTCATCATTGACAAAAGACTCTGGAGTATATCGAATGTCACATATCTTTTTATTTTGAGGTTGCTGTCCCCCCCCTCCCTCCAAGCCCTCTCTTTCCTCACCTTGTCTTCCCATTCCCCCCCATTGCATTTCTTTGTACAATTTTCTGATTGCATTACATTGTTTATTGTTATTGAATTTTGAGTCAATATTGGTACTTTACTATTGCTCACAGTTCTCAACTGTACATTTATTTGGTCTCGTGTCTGGAAGTGGATGGAGGCTTGAACTTTCAGGTCTTTCGATATTACCATTGTTGACCACGGATTCCATTGCTCTGCACTAACCACTACTATACATATTTTACTTTGGTGCCTCTATTATTATATGCTCAATGTGCAATCTCTTTGTGATTATTTCTGTCTTTTACCCCATGTTTAACAAAAAATTAAATAAATATATTTCACAAACCCCCCCCCCCCCCCCAATGCATAGCACACAGTGAGCAGCAGCTGCCCTGATTGGTACCATAGACAGGGTCACCTATCAATACCTTTCTAACTACGCAAGGAGTTTACCTTCATTCAACACAACCTGTTTACACAATGTGCATGATCTACAGATATAAGTATTACTAAGGATTAATACCGCAAACTACTGTTCATTTTTGTCTTAATGCTGTGAGGTGGATTTTTTGGTGTTTCCGATAAGAATTATACCAATTTTCAATACACTGGCTTTACACACAGTATTTGTACTGTGATTTATGGTATCAACATATGGGAATTTCCAATTTGATCTTTGATACTTGGTACCATTCAAAACTACTTGTTATTATTTTGTTTAAACTCTCTGAGTTGTCAGTGACTCTTAGACTGCTTACTTGAAGCATACATTTATTGGAGTAATACGACTCTAGATTTTTTAGCATTTGTACTTTATGTTACATGTGATGTTTGTCCTTGTATGTGGTTACAGTTAGGGGTGTGCACCGGTCCATTTTTGGGGTTTTGTGTTTTGGTTTTGGATCTGGATCTCCTTCGTGTTTTGAATCTGGATTGGTTTTGCTAAAACTGCCATTGCAGGTTTTGGTTTTGAATCTGTATTTTTTCGGAAAAAATCATCAAAACATCTAAAATAACAGAATTTAAGGGTGTTTTTGTTCCTACAGTATTATTAACCTCAATAACATTAATTTCCACTAATTTCCAGTCTATTCTGAACACCTCACAGCTCATTATTTTCTTTTTATGCCAAAAAGTTGCACTGAGGTAGCTGGATGACTAAGCTAAGCAACAGTAGTGTGTGGCACAAACACCTGGCCCATCTAGGAGTGGCACTGCAGTGGCAAACATGATGGCACTTTTAAAAACTAGGCCCCAAAGAGCACATAATGCAAAGAAAAAAGAGGTGCAAGATGAAATTGTCCTTGGGCCCTCCTACCCACCCTTATGTTGTATAAGCAGGACATGCACACTTTAACAAACCAATCATTTCAGCGACAGGGACTGCCACACCTGTGGCTGAAATGATTGGTTTGTTTGGGCCCCCACAAAAAAAGAAGCAATTGATCTCTCCCTGCACAAACTTGCTCTACAGAAGCAAGATGTCATCATAATCCGATTCCTCACCCCCATCAGTGTGTACATCGTCGTCTTCACAGACTATTAATTCATCCCCACTGGAATCCACCATCACAGGTCCCTCCGTACTTTGTGGAGGTAATTGCTTGTAAAGGTCTTCCTCATGGAATTGTAATTCATTTTGATGAACCTCATCTTTTCCACAGTTTGGGGAAGTATCCTCCTACGCTGATCGCTGACAAGGTTCCCGGCTGTGCTATAAGCTCTTTCTGAGTGCACACTGGAGTGAGGTCAACTTAAGTAAAACAAAGCCAGTTTGTACAAGGGCCTTCAAATTGCCTTTGTTTTCCTGCCAGTATTGAAACGGACTGTCTGACATGCCTATTTGGATGCTATCACTGAAATAGTCGTCAACCATTCTTTCAATTGTGACAGCATCATATGCAGTAACAGTAGACATCTCAGTAATTGTAGGCAGCTCCTTCAGTTTGGACCAGATGTCAAAAATTGTTCCTGACTGATCTGCGGGTCTCTTTGGAAAATTTATTTTTTTCCTCGCAGCCGCAGTTGCCGGAGAAAATGAAGGAGGAGATGTTGCTGTGTCACATTCCACTTGAGCTGACAATTTTCTCACCAGCAGACCTTTGCACTTCTGCAGATTTGTGTCTCAGATACAACGTAGACTTTAAACCTAGGATCAAGTACGGTGGTCAAAATGTAGTGCTCTGAATTCAACAGATTGACCACCCTTGAATCCTGGCAAAGCGAATGAAGGGCTTCATCCACAAGTCCAACATACTTAGTGGAATTGCTCCTTTTCAGCTCGTCCTTCACTTTCTACAGCTGCTTTTGCAAAAGCCTGATGAGGGGAATGACCTGACTCAAACTGGCAGTGTTTGAACTAACATCACCTGTGGCAAGTTCGAAGGGTTTGAGAACTTTGCACAACACGGAAATCATTCTCCACTGTGCTTGAGTCAGGTGCAGTCCCGCTCCTTTCCCTATGTCATAGGTGGATGTGTAGGCTTGAATGGCCTTTTGCTGCTACTCCATCCTCTGAAGTGTATAGATAGTAGAATTCCACCTCATTAATACCTCTTGCTTCAAGTGATGGCAGGGCAGGTTCAAGAGTGTTTACTGGTGCTCCAGTCTTCGACGCGCAGCCGCTGAATGTCGAGAATAGGCACAAATGTTTCAGGCCACTGACAGCATTTCAAACAGACTCCTTTCATTTTTTTAAAATCTGCACCACCAAATGTGTGAGCAAAACATGGGATGTGTTGGAATTCGCCCAGATGTAATGCTCTTACAATATTGGTGGCGTTGTCAGATATCACAAATTCTGAGAAGAGTCCAAGTGGGGTAAGCCATTGTGCAATGATGTACCTCAGTTTCTCTAAGAGGTTCACAGCAGTGTGCCTCTTAATGAAACTGGTGATACACAGCGTAGTTTGCTTAGGAATGAGTTGGCATTTGTGAGATGCTGCTGTTGCTGCTGCTGTTGTTGCTGCATAAGACAATACAGTACATCTACCCAGTGGGCTGTCACAGTCATGTGGTCCTTAGTTTGCCCTGTTTCACTTGTCCACATGTCCATGGTTAAGTGGACAGTGGGTCCAACAGCATTTCTGAGGGCACTAATGACACCGGGGACACAGTACGTCCATCATCTTTCTAAACCTACTGCACTAATGGCCGATACTGGATGTACATCTAACACCAGCATAGTTGTTATTGCCTCAGCAATCCGCTTTGGAACTGGGTGACTGCTGTCATACTTCATCTTCCTCGCAAAGGACTGTTGAACAGTCAATTGCTTTACTACAGTAGTACAAGTGGCCTCCCTGATCCCCTTCTGGGATGAAGATAAACTCCCAGCAGCAACAACAGCAACAGCAGCATCAGTAGGTGTAGCACTCAAAGATCCTCCAGACGAATCCCGGGTAAGAGAGGAGTCAGTCATGCCTATGACATGGCCTACAGGACTACCTCCGATCCTGATTGAGGAGGAAATTGACGATGAGGGTGTTGGTGGTGTGGATTGCATGCGTTTGGATACAACAGTAAAAAAGGGAGCTAGGTGTCACCGGACTGGTTACACTCCTAACCAAAGTTTCTGAACTTGACAATGACTTTTGATGAATGAGCTGCAAGTGACATATAAGGGAGGATGTTCTTAGGTGATTAACGTCCTTACCCCTACTTATTATGGATTTGCAAAGGCTACATATGGCTTGACACTTGTTGTCCGGATTTGTGGAGAAATAATTCCACGCCGAAGATGTGGATTTTTGGTATTTTGCCAAGGCATGACAATGGGCTTTTTCATCCCATGGCCAACAACTGTCTCCTCTGGTGCCTTATTCAAACAAACCACATCACCATCAGAACCCTCATCATCAACTTCCTCCTCAGCACCAGCTGTACCAATATCCTCCTCATCTTGGTGTATTTCTACAGTGACATACTCAATCTCAGTGTCAGTACGTAGACTGGTGCTGCTCCTCTCAGCAGTTGCAAAGGGCGTGCAAATGGAGGAAGGGTAGACATAGCAACCGTTGACCCACTTGGACTCTCCTTGAGAATTTGAGATATTTTTTAAGGCACACTTGATTCCTGTGCCTTTACAAGTTTCCTTTTTATTAGCTCTTCTACAGGGAGGAGTGCTTACACTATCATTATGAGCTGCAGAACCACCAGTCACAAACAAAGGCCAAGGCCTTAGCCTTTCCTTGCCACTTCGTGTAGTGAATGGCATATTGCCAATTTTACGTTTCTCTTCAGTCAAATGTAATTTTTTTTAATCACCTTAAAATATTGCTTCTTTTCCTTTACATGCCCTGTATGCCATTGGTCATTGGCCTTAGTTGATGACATTGACGGAATTGCATTGTTGTCATGACTAGTGGCAGCAGTTTCAGCACTAGTAGTGGTAAGTGGTTCCTGATCTTTCACATGTTTTATGTTTTACCACCAATTCTCATGCACTGAGAAAGTATATATAGCAGTAGTGTACGGCAGTACTAGTAGTCACTGAGTGACGCACCAATAGAAATATATTTTATTATTATTTGCTTTGGATCACACACATATGATATATAGCAATAGTGTGCAGCAGCCGTAGTACTAGTAGTCACAGAGTGACGCACCAATAGAAATATATTTATTATTTTTTGCTTTGGATCACACACAGAGGATATATAGCGGAAGTGTATGGCAGTACTAGTAGTCACTGAGTGATGCACCAATAGAAAGATAATTTTAGCTTTAGATCTCACACAGAGGATATATAGCAGTAGTATACAGAAGTACTAATAGTCACTGAGTGATGCACCAATAGAAATATATTTTTTGCTTTGGATCACACACAGAGGATATATAGCAGTAGTGTATGGCAGTACTAGTAGTCACTAAGTGATGCACAAATAAAAATAATTTGTTTGCTTTGGATAACACTCAGAGGATATACAGCAGTAGTGTATGGCAGTCGCAGAACTAGTAGTCACTGAGTGATGCACCAATAGAAATATATTTTTTGCTTTGGATCACACACACAAGATATATAACAGTAGTGTATGGCACTGAGTGACACACCAATAGAAAAATAATTTTTGATTTAGATCACACACAGATATATAGCAGTAGTGTACGGCAGTACAAGTAGTCACTGAGGGATGCACCACTAAAAATATATTTTTGCTTTGGATCACGCACAGAAGATATATAGCAGTAGTGTACGGCAGTACTAGTAGTCACTGAGTGATGCACAAATAGAAATATATATTTTTTATTTGGATCGCACACAAAGGATATATAGCAGTAGTGTACGGCAGCTGCAGTACTAGTATTCACTGAGAAATGCACCAATAGAAATATAATTTTTGCTTTGGATCACACACAGGGGATATATAACAGTATTGTATGGCAGTACTAGTAGTCACTGAGTGATGCACCAACAGAAATATAATTTTTGCTTTGGATCACACACAGAGGATATATAGCAGTAGAGTATGGCAGTACTAGTAGTCACTGAGTGACGCACCAATAAAAATATATTTTTGCTCTGGCTCACACAGAGAGGATATATAGCAGTAGTGTACGGCAGTACTAGTAATCACTGAGTGATGCATAAATAGAAATATATATTTTTTGCTTTGGATTGCACATAATGGATATAAAGCAGTAGTGTAGAGCAGCCGCAGTACTAGTAGTCACTGAGTGATGCACTAATAGATATAGATTTTTTGCTCTGGATCACACATAGATATATAGCAGTAATGTACGGCTGTACTGGTAGTCACTGAGTGATGCACCAATAGAAATATATTTTTTGCTTTGGATCACACACACAGGATATATAGCAGTAGTGTAAGGCAGGAGCAGTACTAGTATTCACTGAGTGATGCAACAATAGGAATATATTTTTTACTTTGGATCACACAAGGAGGATATATAGCAGTAGTGTACTGCAGTACTAGTAGTCACTGAGTAATGTACTAATAGAAATATATATTTGTTTGCTTTGGATTGCACACAATGGACATATAGCAGTAGTGTAAAGCAGCTGCAGTACTAGTATTCACTGAGTGACCTACAAATAGAAATATTTTTTGCTCTGGATCACACACAGATATATAGCAGTAGTGTACGGCCATACTAGTAGTCACTGAGTGACACACCAATAGAAATATATTTTATTATTTTTTGCTTTGGATCACACACAGAGGATATATAGCAGTAGTTTTCGTTAGTACTAGTAGTCACTGAGTGACGCACCAATAGAAATATAATTTTTGCTTTGGATCACACACTGAAGAAATATAGCAGAAGTGTACGGCAGCCACAGTACTAGCAATCACTGAGTGATGCACCAATAGAAATATAGTTTTTGCTTTGGATCACACACTTAGGATATATTGCAGTAGTGTACAGCAGTACTAGTCGTCACTGAGTGACGCACAAATAGAAAATATATTTTTTGCTTTGGATCACACACAGAGGATGTATAGCAGTATTGTACGGTAGCTGCAGTACTAGTAGTCACTGAGTGACGCACCAAAAGAAACATTTTTTTTTGCTTTGGATCACACACAGAGGATATATAGCAGTAGTGTACGGCAGTGCTAGTAGTCACTGAGTGACGCACCAATAGAAATATTTTTTTTACTTTGGATCACACACAGAGGATATATAGCAGTAGTGTGTGGCATTAAATGTGGGCATAGGTATATGGTGATTAGAATATACAATACAAAAAGCGGTACCTGTAAAAAAGAAAAATTATTAGTATTAAAATGTTTACACTCTTTTGAGTGAATGTGGTGAAGGAGGTGGCCAGCAACACTTTATTTGTCCTGAATTGCCGTGGTTTCCTACCTTTCCTTATGCTTTGCTCCAGGGCCGCTGAGAACACTGAGCGCTGAGATCGCTGAGAGCCGCCGGGTGGAGCTGCTGGAAGCACTGCGGCTCTGATGGTTTTCCTCTGCGGCTGTTGGTTGTTGGCGGGGCTGACAGCGCTTGTGTGTCCCGCTGTGTCCTGGGCTGGCGGAGGCTTGCGTGTCCCGCTGTGTCCTGCGGGCTGTATGCCGGCGTGATGTTGATCCCGGCTTCAGGTGCAGCAGGTGTTTATTCTGCTCGTGTTGCGGCCGATGTTGTGGCCGTGCAGAGGGCTTCCTCCTTGTAGTGTATATGGTCTCCAACGCTGCAGCTGTCATTTGGCTCTGGGCGCTTGGACTATCCAGTGTTTAATATAATTTATTGAGCCCCTAGCTGTCATCCGTTGTCTTATAAAATATCAGTGTGAAACCAAGCATATGGTTCCCACCAAAAAATGAGGTCATTTCCACCCGGAAGTTCTGGTATTTTTTAATATAAATAAAACCAAATAAAAAGAACTTTTTATTCACTCTACTCCTCGAAAAAGTGCATTGAAGTGCATGAAAAGCGTTGGAGACCATATACACTACAAGGAGGAAGCCCTCTGCACGGCCACAACATCGGCCGCAACACGAGCAGAATAAACACCTGCTGCACCTGAAGCCGGGATCAACATCACGCCGGCGTACAGCCCGCAGGACACAGGACACGTAAGGGGGTTACTCTAGTCTGATTGATCAAGGCTTTTAATGGGCACAGAGAGGCAGTCATCAGTGGCCCAGGTCCCCCAGAAGGGAGGTACATATTGGGCACTGAGAAAATCCATGTCAGCTGTTGCTATTTTACACATGGTTTATGTTTTTTTTCTACTATAATTTAATACAGGACGCGCCTATATTAAATTATACCACCAATTAAAGTAATTAACTGGTTTATTTACTTGGGATCTATATATTAATAAGAAAAAGGAGCTTTATATGTGAGAGGATGTTAATCAACATAAGATATGTATACATTTATTTATGAAAGGTGTCTAAATACTTGAAAAAAGATTGTTTATAGATACATCACTTCCTATGAACTGGTTAATTAGTTGTAAGTGATAGGGGGGAATAAAAGCCCAGATGGAGCCATCAGGGTTTATTCAGAGTGAGGACAGCATTGAGGACAGCAGCTTCAGATTGCAGCTATCAGTAAGTAGCCACTTATGCACTTTAGAAGTTATATACCATACCATTAGGGTTGGATTTTTTTCCCACTTAGATTGGATACTATAAAATAAATTAATCTAAAATTATAATAAAATTGTTCACTATTTTTTTTTATTAATTATATTAAAAATTAATCACTAATTAATATACATATTATTTTTAGAAAAACAAAAGCTGTTTATAAAGAATCTGAATCTGGTTATAAGAATTTTGGATTATTCTGTACCGCTTATTTTACCAAGTATAAGATACTAATATTAGGATTTTTGTAAGTATCGAATTGGGTTAATTTTTAAATACATTGGTTATTATAAATAGAACTATGGGACTAATCATTACTCCTGTGTCCACAGAGTTGTGTGTATTTAGGGATACCTTCCCAATTATTACATTTCTACAGTTAGGACATTGCTCTTACATATAAGAAGTAAGTTTCCTATTTTATGATATGGATGATACGATTGATCAATGTTAGAATCAAGCCTGTAAACCTCATATGTGAATATAAGTATATATGGATTATGACAAATTATTATTAAGGACATCGGTAAAGATGATGAAGTACATATTAGAGATTTAAAAGCCAAATACCAGATATTCAAAAGTTAATTTTTTTTTAAAGAAACATCACCTTTTTAAACATCACCTATATAAATCGATCTTTTCCAGATAGCTATGTATTGAATTTTCCACATTGTAAAATGATTTGTTATCCACCAGCACCCTTATCAGGTCACTCAGAGATTTAATATATAGGTATATATGTGAAGTAGACAGTTTTTCATGGAATCAGTTAATTATCTTGACTTAGATTGCCAATTGAACTTTGATTGTTAATTTGAGTTTGTCATTTCTGATATTGATTTTTATTTTTTTTTTTGCTAAAGACACCCCTGAGGAAGTCTATGTTAGACGAAACGCGTTGGGTGATTAGACATAGTGGGCGGACAGGCTGTCATTTGAGCTCCTCCCCGGCTGGCGTGGACAGCAAGTCCTAATAAGATCATATCCCACGAATGTTAAGATCAATGTAAGAGTTATATACCTTTTTTTACAAAAAGATTTTAATAAGTTTACGGAAAAAACGGACTAACGAGTGATATTGCTGCCTGGGTGAATCTGGTGAGAGGGTCTTTTTCAGAATCATCCCACTATCCATGGTCAATTCCAATTTGTAGGATACAATAGAAAGAACTGCAAAGAGAAATTAATACACACTTTAGTGCTCTCCAAACAACTATCAACAATATATATATATATATATATATATATATATATATATACATATAGTTATACATGTTCAAAAACAAAAGGAAGCAGGGCGCTCCATATTGCGTAAAAGTTTTATTCACAAACAGGTTTAAAAAACACATGATTCCAGTAGGAGAAACTTGTACCAGTCTAATGGACACTGTGGGGTGGCTACCACATGATTTGAATCAAACAATACACAGGCAATCTTGTCCCGCTGACACCCACTCATGGGTCGTGACTCACGTGGTATGGTCGGTGTTCAGCACTAATGCCGAAGTGGTGTACACCTTGATCCCGCCGAGTAAACAGCCAACCAGGTGGAGGGCAGCTTGGTCCGTGTAGCAGTCGGAGAGTGCCCGGTTCAGTCAGAGTACACGTCACTAGGCCCCTTCCTCAGCGGACTTCATCAGAGGGCATGGTCTAGTGCGCGCTAGAACTTCCTTATCAACCACTTCCAACCAATGATAGGGAAACACAGTGCAATGTGGCTATCGCAACTACATATATAATTACATACACAGTAAAAAACCGGTCCTTATAGGGCCAATAGTATTATCACATAATTCATGTATATGGTGTATCTAAAATACAAATACATGCTCCATTTTACCTTTAAAATACAAATAATAAGAATTTACTTACCGATAATTCTATTTCTCGTAGTCCGTAGTGGATGCTGGGACTTCCGTAAGGACCATGGGGAATAGCGGCTCCGCAGGAGACTGGGCACAAAAGTAAAAGCTTTAGACTAGCTGGTGTGCACTGGCTCCTCCCCCTATGACCCTCCTCCAAGCCTCAGTTAGGATACTGTGCCCGGACGAGCGTACATAATAAGGAAGGATTTTGAATCCCGGGTAAGACTCATACCAGCCACACCAATCACACCGTACAACCTGTGATCTGAACCCAGTTAACAGTATGATAAACGTAGGAGCCTCTGAAAAGATGGCTCACAACAATAAACAACCCGATTTTTTTGTAACAATAACTATATACAAGTATTGCAGACAATCCGCACTTGGGATGGGCGCCCAGCATCCACTACGGACTACGAGAAATAGAATTATCGGTAAGTAAATTCTTATTCTCTCTGACGTCCTAGTGGATGCTGGGACTTCCGTAAGGACCATGGGGATTATACCAAAGCTCCCAAACGGGCGGGAGAGTGTGGATGACTCTGCAGCACCGAATGAGAGAACTCCAGGTCCTCCTCAGCCAGGGTATCGAATTTGTAAAATTTTGCAAACGTGTTTGCCTCTGACCAAGTAGCTGCTCGGCAAAGTTGTAAAGCCGAGACCCCTCGGGCAGCCGCCCAAGATGAGCCCACTTTCCTTGTGGAATGGGCTTTAACAGATTTTGGCTGTGGCAGTCCTGCCACAGAATGTGCAAGCTGAATTGTACTACAAATCCAACGAGCAATCGTCTGCTTAGAAGCAGGAGCACCCAGCTTGTTGGGTGCATACAGGATAAACAGCGAGTCAGATTTTCTGACTCCAGCCGTCCTGGAAACATATATTTTCAGGGCCCTGACTACGTCCAACAACTTGGAGTCCTCCAAGTCCCTAGTAGCCGCAGGCACCACAATAGGTTGGTTCATGTGAAAACGCTGAAACCACCTTAGGGAGAAATTGAGGACGAGTCCTCAATTCTGCCCTGTCTGAATGAAAAATTGCAGGAAATGCAGGAAACGACCCAGTTGAAATTCCTCTGTGGGGGCCTTCTTGGCCTCACACCACGCAACATATTTCCGCCAAATGCGGTGATAATGTTTCGCGGTTACATCCTTCCTGGCTTTGATCAGGGTAGGGATGACTTCATCTGGAATGCCTTTTTCCATCAGGATCCGGCGTTCAACCGCCATGCCGTCAAACGCAGCCGCGGTAAGTCTTGGAACAGACAAGGTCCCTGCTGGAGCAGGTCCTTTCTTAGAGGTAGAGGCCACGGGTCCTCCGTGAGCATCTCTTGCAGTTCCGGGTACCAAGTTCTTCCAATCCGGAGCCACGAGTATAGTTCTTACTCCTCTCCTTCTTATGATTCTCAGTACTTTGGGTATGAGAGGCAGAGGAGGGAACACATACACCGACTGGTACACCCACGGTGTTACCAGAGCGTCCACCGCTATTGCCTGAGGGTCCCTTGACCTGGCGCAATATCTGTCCAGTTTTTTGTTGAGACGGGACGCCATCATGTCCACCTTTGGTTTTTCCCAACGGTTTACAATCACCTGGAAGACTTCTGGGTGAAGTCCCCACTCCCCCGGGTGGAGGTCGTGTCTGCTGAGGAAGTCTGCTTCCCAGTTGTCCACTCCCGGAATGAACACTGCTGACAGTGCCACCACATGATTTTCCGCCCAGCGGAGAATCCTTGCAGCTTCTGCCATTGCCCTCCTGCTTCTTGTGCCGCCCTGTCTGTTGACGTGGGCAACTGCCGTGATGTTGTCCGATTGGATCAATACCGACTGACCCTGAAGCAGAGGCTTTGCTTGACTTAGGGCATTGTAAATGGCCCTTAGTTCCAGAATTGCATGGAATCTTCCGAATGGAATTGCTTCGTAAGAAGCCACCATTTTTCCCAGGACTCTCGTGCATTGATGCACTGACACTTGGCCTGGTTTTAGGAGGTTCCTGACTAGCTCGGATAACTCCCTGGCCTTCTCCTCCGGGAGAAACACCTTTTTCTGGACTGTGTCCAGAATCATCCCCAGGAACAGTAGACGTGTTGTTGGAATCAGCTGTGATTTTGGGATATTTAGAATCCACCCGTGCTGACGTAGCACTACCTGAGACAGTGCTACTCCGAACTCTAACTGTTTCCTGGATCTTGCCCTTATCAGGAGATCGTCCAAGTAAGGGATAATTAAGACGCCTTTTCTTCGAAGAAGAATCATCATTTCGGCCATTACCTTGGTAAAGACCCGGGGTGCCGTGGACAATCCAAACGGCAGCGTCTGAAACTGATAATGACAGTTTTGAACCACAAACCTGAGGTACCCCTGGTGAGAAGGGAAGATTGGGACATGGAGATAAGCATCTTTGATGTCCAGAGATACCATATAGTCCCCTTCTTCCAGGTTCGCTATCACTGCTCTGAGTGATTCCATCTTGAATTTGAACCTTTTTATGTAAGTGTTCAAGGATTTTAGATTTAAAATTGGTCTCACCGAGCCGTCCGGCTTCGGTACCACAAACAGCGTGGAATAATACCCCTTTCCCTGTTGTAGGAGGGGTACCTTGATTATCACCTGCTGGGAATACAGCTTGTGAATAGCTTCCAATACTGCCTCCCTGTCGGAGGAAGACGTTGGAAGAGCAGACTTCAGGAATCAGCGAGGGGGACACGTCTCGAATTCCAATTTGTACCCCTGTGATACTACCTGCAGGATCCAGGGGTCCACTTGCGAGTGAGCCCACTGCGCGTTGAAATTTTTGAGACGGGCCCCCACCGTGCCTGAGTCCGCTTGTAAAGCCCCAGCGTCATGCTGAAGACTTGGCAGAAGCGGGGGAGGGCTTCTGCTCCTGGGAAGAGGCTGCCTGGTGCAGTCTTTTTCCCCTTCCTCTGCCCCGGGGCAGAAATGAGTGGCCTTTTGCCCGCTTGTTCTTATAGGAGCGAAAGGACTGAGTTTGAAAAGACGGTGTCTTTTTCTGCTGAGAGGTGACCTGGGGTAAAAAGGTGGACTTTCCAGCCGTTGCCGTTGCCACCAGGTCTGATAGACCGACCCCAAATAACTCCTCCCCTTTATACGGCAATACTTCCATATGTCGTTTGGAATCTGCATCACCTGACCACTGTCGCGTCCATAACGCCCTTCTGGCAGAAATGGACATCGCACTCACTCTTGATGCCAGGGTGCAAATATCCCTCTGTGCATCTCGCATATATAGTAATGCATCCTTTAAATGCTCTATAGTTAATAAAATACTGTCCCTATCCAGGGTATCAATATTTTCAGTCAGGGAATCCGACCAAGCCACTCCAGCACTGCACATCCAGGCTGAGGCGATTGCTGGTCGCAGTATAACACCAGTATGTGTGTATATACCTTTTAGGATATTTTCCAGCCTTCTATCAGCTGGTTCCTTGAGGGCGGCCGTATCAGGAGACGGTAACGTCACTTGTTTTGATAAGCGTGTGAGCGCCTTATCTACCCTAGGGGGTGTTTCCCAACGTGCCCTAACCTCTGGCGGGAAAGGGTATAGTGCCAATAATTTGTTAGAAATCAGCAGTTTTTTATCGGGGGAAACCCACGCTTTATCACACACCTCATTTAATTCCTCTGATTCAGGAAAAACTACTGGTAGTTTTTTCACACCCCACATAATACCCTTTTTTGTGGTACTTGTAGTGTCAGAAATGTTCAATGCCTCCTTCATTGCCGTGATCATGTAACGTGTGGCCCTACTGGACATTACGTTTGTCTCCTCACCGTCGACACTGGATTCAGTATCCGTGTCTGGGTCTGTGTCGACCATCTGAGGTAACAGGCGTTTTAGCGCCCCTGACGGTGTCTGAGACGCCTGAACAGGCACTAACTGATTTGCCGGCTGTCTCATGTCGTCAACAGTTTTTTGCAAAGTGCTGACATTGTCACGTAATTCTTTAAATACGACCATCCAGTCAGGTGTCGACTCCCTAGGGGGTGACATCACTAACACAGGCAATTGCTCTGCTTCCACATCATTTTCCTCCTCATACATGTCGACACAATCGTACCGACACCCAGCACACACACAGGGAATGCTCTGATAGAGGACAGGACCCCACTAGCCCTTTGGGGAGACAGAGGGAGAGTTTGCCAGCACACACCAGAGCGCTATATATATATATACAGGGATAACCTTATATAAGTGTTACTCCCTGTTATAGCTGCTGTATTTATATATTAGCTGCCAATAGTGCCCCCCCTCTCTGTTTTACCCTGTTTCTGTAGTGCAGGACTGCAGGGGAGAGTCAGGGAGCCGTCCTTCCAGCGGAGCTGTGAAAGAAAATGGCGCTTGTGTGCTGAGGAGAAAGGCTCCGCCCCCTTCACGGCGGCCTTTTCTCCCGCTTTTTTCAGGAAAACTGGCAGGGGTTAAATGCATCCATATAGCCCAGGAGCTATATGTGATGCATTTCTTTAGCCATATAAGGTTTTTACAGTGTTTTATTGCGTCTCAGGGCGCTCCCCCCCAGCGCCCTGCACCCTCAGTGACCGGAGTGTGAAGTGTGCTGAGAGCAATGGCGCACAGCTGCAGTGCTGTGCGCTACCTTATTTGAAGACAGGAACGTCTTCTGCCGCCGATTTCTCCGGACCTCTTCGCTCTTCTGGCTCTGTAAGGGGGCCGGCGGCGCGGCTCCGGGACCCATCCAGGCTGAACCTGTGATCGTCCCTCTGGAGCTAATGTCCAGTAGCCAAGAAGCCCAATCCACTCTGCACGCAGGTGAGTTCGCTTCTTCTCCCCTTAGTCCCACGATGCAGTGAGCCTGTTGCCAGCTGGACTCACTGAAAATAAAAAACCTATTTAAACTTTTACTTCTAAGCAGCTCAGGAGAGCCACCTAGCATGCACCCTTCTCGTTCGGGCACAAAAATCTAACTGAGGCTTGGAGGAGGGTCATAGGGGGAGGAGCCAGTGCACACCAGCTAGTCTAAAGCTTTTACTTTTGTGCCCAGTCTCCTGCGGAGCCGCTATTCCCCATGGTCCTTACGGAAGTCCCAGCATCCACTAGGACGTCAGAGAAAACATAGTAGTAAACAATTAATTTACAAGTCATGGTCACAGGAGAAATAAATCACATATCATAGCTCAACATGTCCTTCTACTACATATTGTGAATTGCTGTCCCGCTGCACAGTGTGTCCGGTAGAGCCTTGGAACGCATGGTGTAACATAGATGGCGGAAGTGCATAATTGGAGAATTTCGGTTGATGGATCCAGCATTGATGGCGGCGATGGCTTGTTTATTTGGGTGGGTAAGTAGATGTATGTTATTGTGTCCTTTTTTGTTGCTGTTTGGCTTGAGAAAAGGGACTACACCCCAAAACGTTGCCTCAATATACGCAAATTTGGCCATTCCTCATTTGGCTGAATATGCTTTTCTTTTGGACTGGGCACCGGAGCTACTACTTGATTAACTGGAGTGCCGACATATTTGGAATTTATCTATGTACAGCTGTGTTGTCCATGTGAGCAGTACTTGTTGTATGGCACCCTCTTGTCTGCAATAGTGGACAGTTATTGATGGCAAAATCTAAAATCCTGCTCTGAACTGGCAGTATATAGAAACGGAGAGACCCTCAGTTTCCACACAAGTTTCTGGTCCAGCTGATTGCCGTGTGGTTAATATACCAATCGGGGACACCTTCTGTTACTCTGAAGCAGAAATAGAGGAGATATTGTTTAAAAATACACTAACTACCTCAGACCGTACCCTGGATAGTGACTTTCTGCTACATGGTACAACCCTTTCTGATTACAACAGTGAGCGGAAAATCCCTAGGAGATTTAGGGTCAAAGATATATCCACAATTGGTCATCATAACCCGGACTTTATAAGAAAATGGATCACTATTTTAAACAAGTGTGGATTAGACCTTATGATTTTAGTTGTGAAGGAATCAGAAAGAGAACTCCAGATGACTAAGACTAAGGGGGACATTTACTAAGCAGTGATAAGAGCGGAGAAGTGAGCCAGTGGAGAAGTGCCCATGGCAACCAATCAGCACTAAAGTAACATCTATAATTTGCATACTATAAAATTATACAGAGCTGCTGATTGGTTGATGGGGCAACTTCTCCATTGGCTCACTTCTCTGCTCTTATCACTGCTTAGTAAATGTCCCCCCCAAGTCAGTGATTTAAAAAAAAAACACTGTCGGAAGATACTAATACCAACTGTGATACTAATACCAATGTGCTCGATATCAAAAAGATCTGATCAAGTATAAACAGAACAAAAAATGACTGTTGACGCTGACTACGAGGAAAATAAAGTCTGTAGTTGGTTGACGGTGGCGGTGAATCAATCAGGCAACAGAAACAACACACAGACAGAGATGTAGACCATGACACATCAAGCACACTGGTAAACAGAGGTGATCATCTAAATACAATCACAGTGACAGTGAATTCCTGATGAATGACTCGAGTGAGTCCGCAAGGGCACAAGCCCAGTAACTGGGACTGACAATACCATGGATAGGCCACCCACTGTGGGAAGCAAAACCAGAGGGGGGTGGAAAGAAAAACATCAAGAAGACAACCTAGTGTTTAACCCGTCCAAGAGAACCTTGGAGCCCAAAGAGGTTCAGGTTCTCCAGAAAGGGCTGTCGTTTGTTCCAACCAATTATTTTGACAAATTTAACTGGAAAAAAGATCTGCATAAATTCAACAGAATTTTTTCAGCATAAAGCATCAATTCTATTTTTGATCATTTTCTGAAAAATTCTTCTAGCTCTAATTTTGATCCACCATCAAATAGCACGTCTTTGAAAACTTTTGGTACAGTTCTCGACGAATCGGTAAGTAAATACACTGAAGCACCATATAAAATACGTACCAATCTGTCCAAGGATGAACACACGGCTATTAAGAACAGGGCCTGATTAAGGGTTCCAGCTGCCCTAGGCTAATACAGGAGTGCCCCCTACCCCCTTTCCCCACCCACCACCACCAATTTGTTTGCTCATATTCAGCTAAAATTCTATAATTATGTGTTCAAATTTATCACAGATTCAATTATTGTTTGCTGATACAAATTGTATTTTTTTTAAATTCTATAGAAACATAGACTAATGGCAATAATACGAAATTATACATTAAATATAGTCGGCAAACTCACCGTTTACATCAACAGTTAACATCAAGCTCTTTTTTCTTGCAGCACTTGTATAGAGAATATTTGCCCCTTCACATCAGTCCCTGCCCCAGTGGAGCTTCCAATATACACTGCTCAAAAAAATAAAGGGAACACTTAAACAACACAATGTAACTCCAAGTCAATCACACTTCTGTGAAATCAAACTGTCCACTTAGGAAGCAACACTGATTGACAATCAATTTCACATGCTGTTGTGCAAATGGAATAGACAACAGGTGGAAATTATAGGCAATTAGCAAGACACACCCAATAAAGGAGTTGTTCTGCAGGTGGTGACCACAGACCACTTCTCAGCTCCTATGCTTTCTGGCTGATGTTTTGGTCACTTTTGAAAGCTGGTGGTACTTTCACTCTAGTGGTAGCATGAGACGGAGTCTACAACCCACACAAGTGGCTCAGGTAGTGCAGCTCATCCAGGATGGCACATCAATGTGAGCTGTGGCAAGAATGTTTGCTGTGTCTGTCAGCGTAGTGTCCAGAGCATGGAGGCGCTACCAGGAGACAGGCCAGTACATCAGGAGAAGTGGAGGAGGCCGTAGGAGGGCAACAACCCAGCAGCAAAACCGCTACCTCCGCCTTTGTGCAAGGAGGAACAGGAGGAGCACTGCCAGAGCCCTGCAAAATTACCTCCAGCAAGCCACAAATGTGCATGTGTCTACTCAAACGATCAGAAACAGACTCCATGAGGGTGGTATGTGGGCCCGACGTCCACAGGTGGGGGTTGTGCTTACAGCCCAACACCGTGCAGAACGTTTGGCATTTGCCAGAGAACACCAAGATTGGCAAATTCGCCACTGGCGCCCTGTGCTCTTCACAGATGAAAGCAGGTTCTCACTGAGCACATGTGACAGACGTGACAGAGTCTGGAGACGCCAAAGAGAACATTCTGCTACCTGCAACATCCTCCAGCATGACCGGTTAGCAGTGGGTCAGTAATGGTGTGGGGTGGCATTTCTTTGGGGGGCCGCACAGCCCTCCATATGCTCGCCAGAGGTAGCCTGACTGCCATTAGGTACCGAGATGAGATCCTCAGACCCCTTGTGAGACCATATGCTGGTGCGGTTGGCCTTGGGTTCCTCCTAATGCAAGACAATGCTAGACCTCATGTGGCTGGAGTGTGTCAGCAGTTCCTGCAAGACGAAGGCATTGAAGCTATGGACTGGCCCGCCCGTTCCCCAGACCTGAATCCAATTGAGCACATCTGGGACATCATGTCTCGCTCCATCCACCAACGCCACGTTGCACCACAGACTGTCCAGGAGTTGGCGGATGCTTTAGTCCAGGTCTGGGAGGAGATCCCTCAGGAGACCATCCGCCACCTCATCAGGAGCATGCCCAGGCATTGTAGGGAGGTCATACAGGCACGTGGAGGCCACACACACTATTGGGCCTCATTTTGACTCGTTTTAAGGACATTACATCAAAGTGGGATCAGCCTGTAGTGTGTTTTTCCACTTTAATTTTGAGTGTGACTCCAAATCCAGACCTCCATGGGTTAATAAATTTGATCTCCATTGATAATTTTTGTGTGATTTTGTTGTCAGCACATTCAACTATGTAAAGTACAAAGTATTTAATAAGAATATTTCATTCATTCACATCTAGGATGTGTTATTTTAGTGTTCCCTTTATTTTTTTGAGAAGTGTATATTCCCTACCACATGTAAAGGCACACATATACACATTAAAAGGCTTCTCTAGACACTTTCGCCATCATAATATCCTCCAGGCAATCCCCATCATTAAATATAGCACTCCAAACATAACCCCTGTAATAATGTGATCCAGAACCAACTCAGAAAAAATATATTCCAAAGCCACTCCCCATAATAATATGATCAACACCATCCCCTTCAGGTAAATTATGCTCCGGACCCTACCATCATAATAATATGCACCACACACACCAGCCCCCCCCCAGTAATACTATGCTCCCAGACCCCCTACAATGCTATGCTCCAGTCAGATCTCCGTATGTTCCCAGATGCATTTCCCTATGATAATATTGTTCCAGACTGTCCCCAGTATATGATCCCAGATCCTCCTCTCCCCTCAGTGGCATATCTATAATGGGTGCAGTGTGTGCGGTGCACATGGCCCCTGGGTCCAGAGTGGGGTCCACACACACTGCACCCATTTCTTCTATACTTACCTTTACGGCATCCATCGGTGACTGTGTGTGAGCCCTGGTGACTGTGTGTGGGCCCCATCCTCTCCTGTAACCATCACCGCCGCTGCTAGCACTCTGAGCCCTTCTGCTCTATGGGAGGTTTCTGTCCTCCCTGAGCTCACCTTTGGACACCTGTGTTACGGTTTGACAGGTGTACCACACCAGTTTAAAAGAAAAATAGGGTGACAATTCCTAGCGCTCTTTACAACAGAATTATGGTGACAGCCTTCAAATGACAAAAAAAGATACCACCGTTCTTTCAAATACAGACTTCCAAAGACACAATATGTCAAAATGAGAATGGTGCTCCTTTCTATTCGTTATGTTCCTCAAAAAGAAAAATATTTAATGGATCATAGTGTAGTATATTCTAGATAGACAATTCCACCTTTTGTGACAGAAAAGATTTTTAGTATCGTGATTTGGAAAAAACCTTTCCACAAACTGATTTTATAGAAAAAAGGCACCTTCCAACCTAATTTAAGAGTTTTAAAATCAACAATTTAAAATTCACTCCAATTATTCTTCATCTTCAGTTGGAAAACACCTTTTGGTAATATAATTACCTCCAATAGTTCCCCAAAGAGGGGCTCGTGCATGTAGTTGCCCAAAGTGATAATGAGGTAGTAACAGCTCCTTCACACCCGTGTGAATCAATTTATGGTATTGTAATTACCTCTATATACCCCTCAAATAATGAGGTCTATGCGTGATATTATTCCACCCGGCAAAAACAGGACATGAGAATTCCTTAAAAGCAGATTCTTTTATTACGCTCCTCCAGATTGACTTGCAAAAAAAGAGGATACTCACATAGCATAATACTGTTTTAATGGGAGTACCCACATACAAACAGACAATTAAAATGACATTAAAAGGGGGATCTTAGTGAGTCAAACCGCCTACCAGATGGCAACCACACAGTGCAAAAAAGTGAAACTGAAAGTCCTCTTAGTGTCCCGGTAACTCCTTGTGGTATTACAGTCTTGCTCACCGGATGGTAGGTCCGTCTGAATCTCAAAGAGAATCCCCGCCGTCAGCAACGCGTTTCGGTCTCCCTTCTTCAGGCTTCCGGTGTCTGTCTCATTCCAAAAGTGTCCATTTATAGGGCTCAGTGATTGAAAAGATTACAGCTAATCCGATGCAGGTGACCGTGGAACACACGTCGCGCCCCACGGATTTCCGGAAAGATCTTCCGCTTGCGTCATATCCCTACTGGTCCGTGGAATGCACCGTGCGCTCCACGCGCTCACCAGCGCCGGCTTCCACTATGTATCCTCCTTTGATCATACACATATTCAAAATACAGTGGATTATCTAAACACGCAAGAAAAACAAGATGTGTCAATTACATATACGTATAAAAACTTTTTACAAGTAAGGAGCATTATCACTTCCACCTTTTTCTATCTGTGGAACGCATTATGCGTTTCACATAACTATAGTTGTCTCACTTCCTCCTACAATAAAAGCTAGTGCTGCCTTGGAGGAGATGTATCAAAGAAACATATAGAACAATAATTTTATTAATCTTCCAGAAAACATTTTATTTCGAAGTCCGCATTCAATCCTTTTGGGAACAGAGTTCCCAGATTGAATACTCACTTCATTTCTGTTTTTGATAAAACATTTTCTAAATCCCTGGACCTCCAATTTGGAGTAATCTGTTCTATTGTCCAAAAGGATAAAATACTTTGTTCATCACATCTATGTTTCTCTTTAAAGTGACATGATAGGGAATGGGTTAAGAGACCCTTTCTTATGTTATAAATATGCTCTGATATATGTTTTTTCAAAGGTCTTGAGGTCTTACCTACGTATAAGAGGCCACAGATACATTTAATAACATAGATGACATTTTTTGAGTCACACGTCAGAAATTGTTTTATTTTGTATTTCTTTTCGTTGTGCTCAAATTCAGTTAATTTTCTACTATTTTTATTTTTATTTTTATAGGTCACTCTGCAGGGCAGACAGTTTCCACATCTATGGAATCCCATATTTCTGGAACTGCCCCTTTTATCTTCATATATGGCGCTCTTAACTACTTTATCCCTCATTGAAGGTGCCTTTCTATAGATAAAGGATGGGCGGTCAGGGAGATGCTCCCCTATAATTTTATCTTCTTTTAAAAGGTGCCAATTTTTTCTAAATGCCTTTTCTATCCTACCATGAAAATGTCCATAACGAGTTATGAAGGCCCATCTATATCTATCGTCCACGTAAGATCTCTGCCCTTTCTCTTTCAGAAGGTCCTCCCTGTCTGTGTCTTTAATCTTTTCAATAGCCGTATTAATGGGGATTTCCTGATACCCCTTTCTTTTGAACCTCTTCTTCATTTCACATAAAAATATTAGAAAATTAACTGAATTTGAGCACAACGAAAAGAAATACAAAATAAAACAATTTCTGACGTGTGACTCAAAAAATATCCTTTTGGGCAATAGAACAGATTACTCCAAATTGGAGGTCCAGGGATTTAGAAAATGTTTTATCAAAAACAGAAATGAAGTGGGTATTCAATCTGGGAACTCTGTTCCCAAAAGGATTGAATGCGGACTTCGAAATAAAATGTTTTCTGGAAGATTAATAAAATTATTGTTCTATATGTTTCTTTGATACATCTCCTCCAAGGCAGCACTAGCTATTATTGTAGGAGGAAGTGAGACAACTATAGATATGTGAAACGCATAATGCGTTCCACAGATAGAAAAAGGCGGAAGTGATAATGCTCCTTATTTGTAAAAAGTTGTTATACGTATATGTAATTGACACATCTTGTTTTTCTTGCGTGTTTAGATAATCCACTGTATTTTGAATATGTGTATGATCAAAGGAGGATACATAGTGGAAGCCGGCGCTGGTGAGCGCGTGGAGCGCACGGTGCGTTCCATAGATCATTAGGGATATGACGCAAGCGGAAGATCTTTCCGGAAATCCGTGGGGCGCGACGTGCGTTCCACGGTCACCTGCATCGGATTAGCTGTAATCTTTTCAATCACTGAGCCCTATAAATGGACACTTTTGGAATGAGACAGACACCGGAAGCCTGAAGAAGGGAGACCGAAATGCATTGCTGACGGCGGGGATTCTCTTTGAGATTCAGATGGACCTACCATCTGGTGAGCAAGACTGTATTACCACAAGGAGTTACCGGGACTCTAAGAGGACTTTCAGTTTCGCTTTTTTGCACTGTGTGTTTGCCATCTGGTAGGCGGTTTGACTCACTAAGATCCCCCTTTTAATGTAATTTTAATTGTCTGTTTGTATGTGGGTACTCCCATTAAAACAGTATTATGCTATGTGAGTATCCTCTTTTTTTGCAAGTCAATCTGGAGGAGCGTAATAAAAGAATCTGCTTTTCAGGAATTCTCATGTCCTGTTTTTGCCGGGTGGAATAATATCACGCATAGACCTCATTATTTGAGGGGTATATAGAGGTAATTACAATACCATAAATTGATTCACACGGGTGTGAAGGAGCTGTTACTACCTCATTATCACTTTGGGCAACTACATGCACGAGCCCCTCTTTGGGGAACTATTGGAGGTAATTATATTACCAAAAGGTGTTTTCCAACTGAAGATGAAGAATAATTGGAGTGAATTTTAAATTGTTGATTTTAAAACTCTTAAATTAGGTTGGAAGGTGCCTTTTTTCTATAAAATCAGTTTGTGGAAAGGTTTTTTCCAAATCACGATACTAAAAATCTTTTCTGTCACAAAAGGTGGAATTGTCTATCTAGAAAATACTACACTGTGATCCATTAAATCTTTTTCTTTTTGAGGAACATAACGAACAGAAAGGAGCACCATTCTCATTTTGACATATTGTGTCTTTGAAAGGTGTACCGCTCAAGTCAAACTCCCCAGAGTCTCTATTCTGGCACAGTGCCAGAGTCTACAGAGCATGCGCAGGACTCCGATAAAATGGTGCGGTGGCCATTTTTTCAGAGTCCTGCGCATGCGCTGTAGACTCTGCCACTGTGCCAGATTCTCAGAGCTGAGAGTGCTAACAGTGGCGGTGATGGCTATAGGAGAGGAAGGGGCCCATGCACAGAGTCTGCACACGGGTCCCCTCCTCTCTAGAAATGCCTCTGTCTGTCCCCCATAATATGATGCCCCCACTTTCCCAGTAATAATATTGTCTAGCTCCCCTTCCCCTCCCCCAATAATATGCACCAGACCAGACAGCCCCCACCCTGGGTCCCCATAATAATAAAGTGCTACCTAAAGGACTGGAGTCAGGACTGTGACACAACCGCCTTCAGATAGTCTCGGGGAAATCACACCAGATCCGACAGGTAGTCAGCCTATTGGTTGATTAGTCCCTGTGAGACACTGCGCTCTGCTGCTGAAAATGGATCCCTGATTGCCCTCTCAGCGTCCTGGAGTGGAATGCCTACTGTGCATGTCAGAATTAAGCATAAGCAGGATAGAGTGAGGAGGGGCCAGATGCGGAAGATGCTGCAGCTCAGCCAATGCTCAGCAGCGATGATCACTGAATCAGTCATCGCTGCACTGCAGACTGTCTGCAGCAGTGAGTGGGTGAGTGGCACAGACAATTACGGTGCCGGCGTTAGGCGCAACCGCACAGCCGCAGGATCGCACAGCAGAAAAAAGAAAAGAAACCTAATTAATCTATTGTGCCGATGGTGCGCCCCCCAGGACCCAGTGTTCCAGGTTGCAGCCTGATCAGCCTATTGGTTAATCAGGCCCTGATTAAGAACTTGGGGTCTTATCAGGACATTGTTATCAGACCAGTGGGCAAGGGTGGCGACATCATCATTCAAGACATCGATGAATACCGTAGGGAAATAGAGCGGCAATTGGTCAAACCTGGGGAGTATACCAAGCTTGCAAGGGATCCCACAGAACAATTTCGCAAAGACCTACTGGGTGTACTTAATAAAGCACAGTACAAAAAACTAATTCCGGGCAAGGTGGTGAAAGCCTTATGCCCTGAACACCCGAGAGTCCCTGTCCTATACATGCTGCATAAAGATGCCGTGATGTCTCCCTGAAAACCTATCATCTCAGCACATGAGTCATTATTTCAGCCTGTAGCTCTATTATTAGTCATATTTATTAGCATATTTATTAGCATAATAACACATGTTACACATTGCGCAGCGGGGAAAACCCTGAGTACGGATACTGCTCCTTTTATTGGTCTCTATAGAGCTATGTACCAATTTGTCTTTTAAAGAATCAGACTTTCTATAGATGAATGCTGGTTTCATAGGCAAACTGGAACCTATAATCGGGTCCTTTTTAAGGACTTTCCAATGTTTTTTGAAAACCTGCTCAATCTCTTTATGTTGACAATTAAAGTTTGACACAAAGGACCACTGATATGTCTCATTTTTATTCTGAGATCTAGTTTTACAAATTAAATCCCTTCGTTCGAGAGTGCTAACCTTTTGTTGGGCTTCTAAAAGTTGACGTTCAGGAATGTGAGAAGGTCTGCGATCAATTGGACTGTCAGCGTGATATACATCCATGGGGTGATATATGCTTTTAATCATGTTGTTTATGTGAGTGTTCATTTGTCTATTACATTTTTGTAATACAGGTTGAGTATCCCTTATCCAAAATGCTTGGGACCAGAGGTATTTTGGATATCGGATTTTTCCGTATTTTGGAATAATTGCATACCATAATGAGATATCATGGTGATGGGACCTAAATCTAAGCACAGAATACATTTATGTTACATACACACCTTATACACGCAGCCTGAAGGCAATTTTAGCCAATATTTTTTATAACTTTATGCATTAAACAAAGTGTGTCTACATTCACACAATTCATTTAGGTTTCATATACACCTTATACACACAGCCTGAAGGTCATTTAATATAATATTTTTAATAACTTTGTGTATTAAACAAAGTTTGTGTACATTGAGCCATCAAAAACAAAGGTTTCACTATCTCACTCTCACTCAAAAAAGTCCGTATTTCGGAATATTCCGTATTTCGGAATATTTGGATATGGGATACTCAACCTGTATATGAAGCTGTGCTGCACTATATATTTATCCTTCTAAGTTTCCAGCTATATTTGGATCTGGATCATATGCCATCTGAGGATGATATGCACCATTAAAACTTACTTATGTGAGTGGAACCAATAAATCTCCAAACGATTATTCATTTCCACTTGTTGCACTATGTCCGTTTGTTTTAATTTTTCAGATTGTCATATTCTTTGAAAAATAGAATATTACCATTATTTATTGGGAGATTTTTGGAAGAAAGTAAGCCTTGGTTTCTTTATACTCGGTTCTCTATAGTAGCGCCACGTGTGATCATAATCCTTTTTATTACCTCAATCTCCACCACAAGATTATGCAATAGACACTGGGCAGGCCATCAAGTGATTATCTGAGCACAGACAATAGAAGGAAGTTTAGACAAACACTTATGAAAGTTTTTTTCATATAAGTATAACTTTCTATTATAGTTTGTTACTGTAAAGCTTATTATAATGTTATGTAACCTCGTATAGTATGGGTGTTTGATTGCTATTTGGTCTGGCATTTGTTTAAAAAGAAAAAATACAATGGAAATGTTTGTAAGAATAGACTTTGCCAATTGTGGCTAAATTACTGCAACACAATTGTATGACTCTCATGCATTGTGCATGTGGCACTTAATTGGACTTCTAGAATTCAAAAAATTGTGCTTTTTGAGATTTGTATATTTTAATTATGGCAGTTGTTTGGGCATCTATGGCTGTTGCCAACCTTTGGTAGTTTAAATTATTATTTGATAATGTATCATTTATCCTCCATAAATAGCCTAATCGATTGTGTGTTCTGTTGCATTTGAGTGGCCATAAACAAAACCTGGTTTCTCTAAAATGGTGTAATGTTCTGCAGTTTTCAAGGTGCACCATCTCTTACAGGCATCAGTGGTGAAGTACGGGTCACATCTGCAGACTGTTGATGATCATCTTGCTGCGGGGAGGAGACAGACATTACATGGGGTGTGCATCCCTAGTTAGTGAAACATGGTTTATTAAGGGCTCTAATTATGGGTGGTGAATATTAATATACTTTCCTTTTGTGTAGGAGAGTAAGTAAATATTAGAGAATGACCAAGATATAAGATAAACATATATAAAAGTTCATTTAAATAGTACTTCAATATTTGGGTATTCAATCCTTTATGCCAGAACAATTGGTGGAATGCTTAGTCTGCTGAGAATTTATTTAATCACTCAAAGAACAGACACAAATTTATATTATTAGTGCACATAATGAATTGCAAATATAAAAAGATGAAACAAAAGATGTATATAGATGTAAAAAAAAGCTTCTAAACCAATATCTAGCAGCAACTAGTAATTCAAATGTAAAATATCATACAGAAAGTTAAAAAATCTGTTGTATAAAGTTATTTATATTGACAAAGACAACAAATGTCTCCTCACACCAACACTTTGCTTGGAAACTAGATGCTTGGCTGACATCACATTCACCTTCAACGGGTTTAAGTAGTTTGCCAATTTAATACAATATACATTTTAAATTTATAGTTTCCTTGTTCCTTATTTGTTTTCTTATTCAATTGCATCTATGGTGATATGTCCTTAATCAGTTTCTAGCAAGGGTGCAGTGCTCGACTGTATTCATAGAATGTTCTTCCTAAATAACACATGCCTCATGCTGGAGTTCAGTGGACTCTCATGAATATTAGTTTAGTGCACATAAAGGCTGACTCTAGGGTGCATAGCAAGGAACACTTTAGGGCTTGAGTCCGAGTCACACTCAGCGCTGATATTCGTGCAAATGCTCGTTGTTTTTCAACTGTGCATGCATCTAAGTCATACAATAGCCACAAAGCCAAGTTGTTATTGAGACGCACAGTATCATAAATGTATTGGGAATGTGTTGGGCTTAC
The DNA here is from genome assembly GCF_028390025.1 of Pseudophryne corroboree. Lineage (NCBI taxonomy): Eukaryota > Metazoa > Chordata > Amphibia > Anura > Myobatrachidae > Pseudophryne > Pseudophryne corroboree. The sequence continues at coordinate 62,438,362 of NC_086449.1, forward strand.
TCAGATGGCCAAAGGCTGTGATAGGGTCCAATGGTCATGGTGATGATCCAATGCTGCATCTTAGGGTGCAGAAGTCAGATATGCGATGCTGGCAGGAGGTGTCTTTTCCCTCAGATGCCTCTTAGCATATTTTTTGCAAATTGTCATCCAAAGATGCAGCATCGATGCTAACTGCATCTAGCTCCTTATTACCACCATAGACACTTAACAGCTCACAGTGGTTGCCATTATCTGATTAGTAGGGGGTGTTGCAATTTTTGATGGTGTGAGCGATGGTGGCATGTAAAGATGCACCAAGTGGTAATTAAGTATCTGACTATGATCAAAGTGGGCATCTTAGTCCTTGCCAGCATCACAGATCTGAGGGCTGCGCCCGATGAGGCAGCATCGGATCACCAAAATGGTCATTGGTCACCAGTGACGTATCTAGGGCTGGGTGAGCAGGGCCTATGCCCTGGGCGCCATGGCAGGCCCATCAGAGGGGGACACTTACAGCCAGGGAACTGTGCCCACATTGCCTGCCTGCCAACAAGTGCTCCCTCATCTGCTACCGATTGCCCCTGTCATACAGCTCGGCTGGCCAGAGAAGGATGAGGGGTGGTATGGGATTTGTAGGTTTTTTTTACTACTCACACTACCAAAACTTGCAACAGCCCCATACTAGGTGCAGCAGATTCTCTTTCAGTTTATGGCCTCCAGTGTGAGCTGTTAAGCCTCTGTGGTGGTGATTAAGGGTTGGATGCAGTTAGCTTCACTACTGCTTCTTTGGGCTAAATGTTGCTTAAATATGCTAATACTGCAAGAGGCATCTGAGGGAAAAAGACACCTTCTGCCAGCCCCTATCATAGCCATTGACCATCTGAGCAAGCCTATGCTTACTCAGAAGGACCACTGGAACCCCTTTGCTGGGACTAGAAAATCTGCATTGGAAGAAGCAGAACCTAGCTTTGGCATGCCTACAAACTGGAGGTGGCAAACCCGTATTGTAGAACAGTCCCTGTCACTGCCCACGCTCCATCTGCCAAATGGGGCACTGTGAATGACAATGCAGGACCCTTTTTGCACATGCACACAACAAGCTCTGCACACGTGCAGTCCACCCTCTATCAGTGTAGTACTAAAGCCATTGGGTATGCAACTCAGGCACTAAGTTTGCAACCACTTCAGTAACATACCTGCGGCACTCCCATAGCGCGTCCATAAGAATTATCATCTTCGTGTGTCTGAATTGACACATTCCCCGAACCACATAGGAAGGCCCAACACATTCCCAATACATTTATCATACTGTTCATCTCAATAGCAACTTGGCTATTGTGTGACTTAGATGCATGCACAGTAAAGAAAACAATGAGCATATGAACGAATAACAGCACTGAGTGTGACTCGGACTCAAACCCTAAAAGTGTTCCCTGCTATGCACACTAGAGGGAGTGGTGCAGAGAGGGGGGTACTAATTACCCTGTAGGGGCCTGACAGGTGCCCAGCAGGGGCCCAGGTCTGCCTCCACCCCTCCACAAATATAATTGTTTTTAGATGGTGCTGGGTGGTGGCATCTTCCCAGTGATAACTTCGGGAAGATGGCTGCCGCACATTGAAAGCAAAGACTCTTTGCTCTCTAGTGCACATGCACCATCTCACTGGTAAGATGGTGCCGCTGGCCGAGGAGGAGTGATTGGCTTCTGATCAAGAAAGCTTGGAAGTGGGTGCCTTCCCCCGTGCCCTACCTGCCCCCCCCCCCAGCTCCCCCTTGATTAAATGAAGTCCCCACTTCACGGCCTTGCAATTAATCATTTAATTAATTATTTATTTCAGGGGTGTAGACACGCCCCCTATTTATGCCATGCCCCATTGCATTACCGGGGCCTGGCGTGGCTCTCTATGCCCCTGACCTAGAGGCAGCCTTTATGTGGACTAAACTAATATTCATGAGAGTCCACTGAACTCCAGCATGAGGCATGTGCTGTTTAAGAAGAACATTCTATGAATTCAGTCGAGCACTGCACCCTTGTTAGAAACTGATTAAGGACATATCACCATAGATGCAATTGAATAAGAAAACAAATAAGGAACAAGGAAACTATAAATGTAAAATGTATATTGTATTAGATTGCCCTTGGAAGGTGAATGTGATGTCAGCCAAGCATCTAGTTTCCAAGCAAAGTGTTGGTGTGAGGAGACATTTGTTGTCTCTGTCAATATAAATAACTTTATACAACAGATTTTTTTTACTTTCTGTATGATGTTTTAAATTTGAATTACTAGGTGCTGCTAGATATTTTGGGGTCTACTTACTAAGCCTTGGATGGAGATAAAGTGGACGGAGATAAAGTCCCAACCAACCAGCTCCTGACTTTCATTTTTCAAACACAGCCTGTAACATGGCAGTTAGGAGCTGACATTTAGGATTTTTGAGGGTAAATGCATGATTTTGCATTTTTTGGCATCAAACTGTAGTTGCGATGCTCTTGACCATTCCTCTAGACGACATAGATAGTCAATCATTTGTTTTACCCCTCCTGGTGTTCCCTCTTTGTGGCATACCTTTGCATCATTTGTAAAAAGGCATACTTTCACTTCAATACCATTTGCAATGTCACCAATAAAGATATTAAAAAGCACTTGTCCAAATACAGATCCCTGAGGTACTCCACTAGTAACATTTCCCTCCTGTGAATGCACTCCATTTACTATAACTCTCTTTTTTCTATCCTGCAACCAAGATCTTATCCACTCCACCATCTTAGTATCCAATCCCATGTTTTCAATTTTATTTAACAGTCTGCAATTTGGGACAGTGTCATAAACGTTGCTAATGTCGAGATAAGCTACATCTACTCCCCCCTCCCCTTATCTATTACTTTTGTCACCCAGTCAAAAAAAGTCAATAAGATTTGTTTGACATGATCTTCCCCCAGTGGATCCATGCTGTTTGAGATCCTGTAAATTGCTTGATTTTAGATATTCCACAACTCTTTCTTTTAAGAGTCCTCCCATCAGGCATGCAAGCAGCCATGGCTTAGAGGAGCTCTGTTGGCTGTGCTGCGGGTGGCACCCCTAACTCACCGCCGAGCAGTCCACCTGGCTGGGAGTCTGTAGCAAGGTTCCGGGAACACCTACCTGCTGCATGGAGAGATATTTCTCTCCCATGCCAAAATGCCACTATTGCCGGAGGTCCATGCAGAGACACAGCAGCAGCATTCTAAGATGGCGGCCATGCCATCACCGTTGCCTAACACCACGCTTTTGCTGGTATTTTCTTCTGCAAGTCCTGCAGACTCATTCTCCTCTACCCCAGCCCTATTTTATGTTTGGGTATACTTTGTAAACTCATCTTATGCCAATTACTATATAATATAATTTTTTTATCTTAAACATATAGGGCTAGATGCATCATTGCTTGGAGGGGGTCATTCCGAGTTGTTCGCTCGCAAGCGGATTTTAGCAGATTTGCTCAAGCTAAGCCGCCGCCTACTGGGAGTGAATCTTAGCATCTTAAAATTGCGAACGATGTATTCGCAATATTGCTATTACACACCTCGTAGCAGTTTCTGAGTAACTCCAGACTTACTCGGCATCTGCGATCATTTCACTGCTTGTCGTTCCTGGTTTGACGTCACAAACACACCCAGCGTTCGCCCAGACACCCCCCCGTTTCTCCGGCCACTCCTGCGTTTTTTCCGGAAACGGTAGCGTTTTTTTCCACACGCCCATAAAACGGCCTGTTTCCGCCCAGTAACACCCATTTCCTGTCAATCACATTACGATCGCCAGAACGATGAAAATGCCGTGAGTAAAATTCCTAAGTGCATAGCAAATTTACTTGGCGCAGTCGCAGTGCGGACATTGCGCATGCGCATTAAGCAGAAAATCGCTGCGATGCGAAGATTTTTACCGAGCGAACAACTCGGAATGACCCCCGGAGAGTGATAAAATGGAGAAAGGAAAAAAGGGCCAGCCAATCAGGTCCTAACTGCCATGTCACAGGCTGTGTTTGAAAAATGGCAGCTAGGAGCTGATTGGCTGGTACTTTTTCACTCTCCATTTTATCACTTTCCAAGCGATGATGCATCTGGCCCATAGTCTTTATTGTGACCTGTTTTCAGATAGAGATGAGCGCCTGAAATTTTTCGGGTTTTGTGTTTTGGTTTTGGGTTCGGTTCCGCGGCCGTGTTTTGGGTTCGAACGCGTTTTGGCAAAACCTCACCGAATTATTTTTGTCGGATTCGGGTGTGTTTTGGATTCGGGTGTTTTTTTCCAAAAACACTAAAAAACAGCTTAAATCATAGAATTTGGGGGTCATTTTGATCCCAAAGTATTATTAACCTCAAAAACCATAATTTACACTCATTTTCAGTCTATTCTGAATACCTCACACCTCACAATATTATTTTTAGTCCTAAAATTTGCACCGAGGTCGCTGTGTGAGTAAGATAAGCGACCCTAGTGGCCGACACAAACACCGGGCCCATCTAGGAGTGGCACTGCAGTGTCACGCAGGATGTCCCTTCCAAAAAACCCTCCCCAAACAGCACATGACGCAAAGAAAAAAAGAGGCGCAATGAGGTAGCTGTGTGAGTAAGATTAGCGACCCTAGTGGCCGACACAAACACCGGGCCCATCTAGGAGTGGCACTGCAGTGTCACGCAGGATGGCCCTTCCAAAAAACCCTCCCCAAACAGCACATGACGCAAAGAAAAAAAGAGGCGCAATGAGGTAGCTGACTGTGTGAGTAAGATTAGCGACCCTAGTGGCCGACACAAACACCGGGCCCATCTAGGAGTGGCACTGCAGTGTCACGCAGGATGGCCCTTCCAAAAAACCCTCCCCAAACAGCACATGACGCAAAGAAAAAAAGAGGCGCAATGAGGTAGCTGACTGTGTGAGTAAGATTAGCGACCCTAGTGGCCGACACAAACACCGGGCCCATCTAGGAGTGGCACTGCAGTGTCACGCAGGATGTCCCTTCCAAAAAACCCTCCCCAAACAGCACATGACGCAAAGAAAAAAAGAGGCGCAATGAGGTAGCTGTGTGAGTAAGATTAGCGACCCTAGTGGCCGACACAAACACCGGGCCCATCTAGGAGTGGCACTGCAGTGTCACGCAGGATGTCCCTTCCAAAAAACCCTCCCCAAACAGCACATGACGCAAAGAAAAAAAGAGGCGCAATGAGGTAGCTGTGTGAGTAAGATTAGCGACCCTAGTGGCCGACACAAACACCGGGCCCATCTAGGAGTGGCACTGCAGTGTCACGCAGGATGTCCCTTCCAAAAAACCCTCCCCAAACAGCACATGACGCAAAGAAAAAAAGAGGCGCAATGAGGTAGCTGACTGTGTGAGTAAGATTAGCGACCCTAGTGGCCGACACAAACACCGGGCCCATTTAGGAGTGGCACTGCAGTGTCACGCAGGATGTCCCTTCCAAAAAACCCTCCCCAATCAGCACATGATGCAAAGAAAAAGAAAAGAAAAAAGAGGTGCAAGATGGAATTATCCTTGGGCCCTCCCACCCACCCTTATGTTGTATAAACAAAACAGGACATGCACACTTTAACCAACCCATCATTTCAGTGACAGGGTCTGCCACACGACTGTGACTGATATGACGGGTTGGTTTGGACCCCCCCCAAAAAAGAAGCAATTAATCTCTCCTTGCACAAACTGGCTCTACAGAGGCAAGATGTCCACCTCATCTTCACCCTCCGATATATCACCGTGTACATCCCCCTCCTCACAGATTATCAATTCGTCCCCACTGGAATCCACCATCTCAGCTCCCTGTGTACTTTGTGGAGGCAATTGCTGCTGGTCAATGTCTCCGCGGAGGAATTGATTATAATTCATTTTAATGAACATCATCTTCTCCACATTTTCTGGATGTAACCTCGTACGCCGATTGCTGACAAGGTGAGCGGCGGCACTAAACACTCTTTCGGAGTACACACTTGTGGGAGGGCAACTTAGGTAGAATAAAGCCAGTTTGTGCAAGGGCCTCCAAATTGCCTCTTTTTCCTGCCAGTATAAGTACGGACTGTGTGACGTGCCTACTTGGATGCGGTCACTCATATAATCCTCCACCATTCTATCAATGTTGAGAGAATCATATGCAGTGACAGTAGACGACATGTCCGTAATCGTTGTCAGGTCCTTCAGTCCGGACCAGATGTCAGCATCAGCAGTCGCTCCAGACTGCCCTGCATCACCGCCAGCGGGTGGGCTCGGAATTCTGAGCCTTTTCCTCGCACCCCCAGTTGCGGGAGAATGTGAAGGAGGAGATGTTGACAGGTCGCGTTCCGCTTGACTTGACAATTTTGTCACCAGCAGGTCTTTCAACCCCAGCAGACCTGTGTCTGCCGGAAAGAGAGATCCAAGGTAGGCTTTAAATCTAGGATCGAGCACGGTGGCCAAAATGTAGTGCTCTGATTTCAACAGATTGACCACCCGTGAATCCTTGTTAAGCGAATTAAGGGCTGCATCCACAAGTCCCACATGCCTAGCGGAATCGCTCCCTTTTAGCTCCTTCTTCAATGCCTCCAGCTTCTTCTGCAAAAGCCTGATGAGGGGAATGACCTGACTCAGGCTGGCAGTGTCTGAACTGACTTCACGTGTGGCAAGTTCAAAGGGCATCAGAACCTTGCACAACGTTGAAATCATTCTCCACTGCACTTGAGACAGGTGCATTCCATCTCCTATATCGTGCTCAATTGTATAGGCTTGAATGGCCTTTTGCTGCTCCTCCAACCTCTGAAGCATATAGAGGGTTGAATTCCACCTCGTTACCACTTCTTGCTTCAGATGATGGCAGGGCAGGTTCAGTAGTTTTTGGTGGTGCTCCAGTCTTCTGTACGTGGTGCCTGTACGCCGAAAGTGTCCCGCAATTTTTCTGGCCACCGACAGCATCTCTTGCACGCCCCTGTCGTTTTTTAAAAAATTCTGCACCACCAAATTCAAGGTATGTGCAAAACATGGGACGTGCTGGAATTTGCCCATATTTAATGCACACACAATATTGCTGGCGTTGTCCGATGCCACAAATCCACAGGAGAGTCCAATTGGGGTAAGCCATTCCGCGATGATCTTCCTCAGTTGCCGTAAGAGGTTTTCAGCTGTGTGCGTATTCTGGAAAGCGGTGATACAAAGCGTAGCCTGCCTAGGAAAGAGTTGGCGTTTGCGAGATGCTGCTACTGGTGCCGCCGCTGCTGTTCTTGCGGCGGGAGTCCATACATCTACCCAGTGGGCTGTCACAGTCATATAGTCCTGACCCTGCCCTGCTCCACTTGTCCACATGTCCGTGGTTAAGTGGACATTGGGTACAACTGCATTTTTTAGGAGACTGGTGAGTCTTTTTCTGACGTCCGTGTACATTCTCGGTATCGCCTGCCTAGAGAAGTGGAACCTAGATGGTATTTGGTAACGGGGGCACACTGCCTCAATAAATTGTCTAGTTCCCTGTGAACTAACGGCGGATACCGGACGCACGTCTAACACCAACATAGTTGTCAAGGACTCAGTTATCCGCTTTGCAGTAGGATGACTGCTGTGATATTTCATCTTCCTCGCAAAGGACTGTTGAACAGTCAATTGCTTACTGGAAGTAGTACAAGTGGGCTTACGACTTCCCCTCTGGGATGACCATCGACTCCCAGCGGCAACAACAGCAGCGCCAGCAGCAGTAGGCGTTACACGCAAGGATGCATCGGAGGAATCCCAGGCAGGAGAGGACTCGTCAGACTTGCCAGTGACATGGCCTGCAGGACTATTGGCATTCCTGGGGAAGGAGGAAATTGACACTGAGGGAGTTGGTGGGGTGGTTTGCGTGAGCTTGGTTACAAGAGGAAGGGATTTACTGGTCAGTGGACTGCTTCCGCTGTCACCCAAAGTTTTTGAACTTGTCACTGACTTATTATGAATGCGCTGCAGGTGACGTATAAGGGAGGATGTTCCGAGGTGGTTAACGTCCTTACCCCTACTTATTACAGCTTGACAAAGGGAACACACGGCTTGACACCTGTTGTCCGCATTTCTGGTGAAATACCTCCACACCGAAGAGCTGATTTTTTTGGTATTTTCACCTGGCATGTCAACGGCCATATTCCTCCCACGGACAACAGGTGTCTCCCCGGGTGCCTGACTTAAACAAACCACCTCACCATCAGAATCCTCCTGGTCAATTTCCTCCCCAGCGCCAGCAACACCCATATCCTCCTCATCCTGGTGTACTTCAACACTGACATCTTCAATCTGACTATCAGGAACTGGACTGCGGGTGCTCCTTCCAGCACTTGCAGGGGGCGTGCAAATGGTGGAAGGCGCATGCTCTTCACGTCCAGTGTTGGGAAGGTCAGGCATCGCAACCGACACAATAGGACTCTCCTTGTGGATTTGGGATTTCAAAGAACGCACAGTTCTTTGCGGTGCTTTTGCCAGCTTGAGTCTTTTCAGTTTTCTAGCGAGAGGCTGAGTGCTTCCATCCTCATGTGAAGCTGAACCACTAGCCATGAACATAGGCCAGGGCCTCAGCCGTTCCTTGCCACTCCGTGTGGTAAATGGCATATTGGCAAGTTTACGCTTCTCCTCCGACAATTTTATTTTAGGTTTTGGAGTCCTTTTTTTACTGATATTTGGTGTTTTGGTTTTGACATGCTCTGTACTATGCCATTGGGCATCGGCCTTGGCAGACGACGTTGCTGGCATTTCATCGTCTCGGCCATGACTAGTGGCAGCAGCTTCAGCACGAGGTGGAAGTGGATCTTGATCTTTCCCTAATTTTGGAACCTCAACATTTTTGTTCTCCATAATTTAATAGGCACAACTAAAAGGCACCTCAGGTAAACAATGCAGATGGATGGATTGGATACTAGTATACAATTATGGACGGGCTGCCGAGTGCCGACACAGAGGTAGCCACAGCCGTGAACTACCGCACTGTACTGTGTCTGCTGCTAATATATAGACTGGTTGATAAAGAGATAGTATACTCGTAACTAGTATGTATGTATAAAGAAAGAAAAAAAAACCACGGTTAGGTCACTGGTATATACAATTATGGACGGGCTGCCGAGTGCCGACACAGAGGTAGCCACAGCCGTGAACTACCGCACTGTACTGTGTCTGCTGCTAATATATAGACTGGTTGATAAAGAGATAGTATACTCGTAACTAGTATGTATGTATAAAGAAAGAAAAAAAAACCACGGTTAGGTCACTGGTATATACAATTATGGACGGGCTGCCGAGTGCCGACACAGAGGTAGCCACAGCCGTGAACTACCGCACTGTACTGTGTCTGCTGCTAATATATAGACTGGTTGATAAAGAGATAGTATACTCGTAACTAGTATGTATGTATAAAGAAAGAAAAAAAAACCACGGTTAGGTCACTGGTATATACAATTATGGACGGGCTGCCGAGTGCCGACACAGAGGTAGCCACAGCCGTGAACTACCGCACTGTACTGTGTCTGCTGCTAATATATAGACTGGTTGATAAAGAGATAGTATACTCGTAACTAGTATGTATGTATAAAGAAAGAAAAAAAAACCACGGTTAGGTCACTGGTATATACAATTATGGACGGGCTGCCGAGTGCCGACACAGAGGTAGCCACAGCCGTGAACTACCGCACTGTACTGTGTCTGCTGCTAATATATTGACTGGTTGATAAAGAGATAGTATACTCGTAACTAGTATGTATGTATAAAGAAAGAAAAAAAAACCACGGTTAGGTCACTGGTATATACAATTATGGACGGGCTGCCGAGTGCCGACACAGAGGTAGCCACAGCCGTGAACTACCGCACTGTACTGTGTCTGCTGCTAATATATAGACTGGTTGATAAAGAGATAGTATACTCGTAACTAGTATGTATGTATAAAGAAAGAAAAAAAAACCACGGTTAGGTGGTATATACAATTATGGACGGGCTGCCGAGTGCCGACACAGAGGTAGCCACAGCCGTGAACTACCGCACTGTACTGTGTCTGCTGCTAATATATAGACTGGTTGATAAAGAGATAGTATACTCGTAACTAGTATGTATGTATAAAGAAAGAAAAAAAAACCACGGTTAGGTCACTGGTATATACAATTATGGACGGGCTGCCGAGTGCCGACACAGAGGTAGCCACAGCCGTGAACTACCGCACTGTACACTGGTTGATAAAGAGATAGTAGTATACTCGTAACAACTAGTATGACGACGGTATAAAGAATGAAAAAAAAACCACGGTTAGGTGGTATATAATACAATTATGGTTGGACGGACTGCCTGCCGAGTGCCGACACAGAGGTAGCCACAGCCGTGAACTACCGCACTGTACACTGGTTGATAAAGAGATAGTAGTATACTCGTAACAACTAGTATGACGACGGTATAAAGAATGAAAAAAAAACCACGGTTAGGTGGTATATAATACAATTATGGTTGGACGGACTGCCTGCCGAGTGCCGACACAGAGGTAGCCACAGCCGTGAACTACCGCACTGTACACTGGTTGATAAAGAGATAGTAGTATACTCGTAACAACTAGTATGACGACGGTATAAAGAACGAAAAAAAAACCACGGTTAGGTGGTATATATTATAATACAATTATGGATGGACGGACTGCCTGCCGAGTTCCGACACAGAGGTAGCCACAGCCGTGAACTACCGCACTGTACACTGGTTGATAAAGAGATAGTAGTATACTCGTAACAACTAGTATGACGACGGTATAAAGAACGAAAAAAAAACCACGGTTAGGTGGTATATATTATAATACAATTATGGATGGACGGACTGCCTGCCGAGTTCCGACACAGAGGTAGCCACAGCCGTGAACTACCGCACTGTACACTGGTTGATAAAGAGATAGTAGTATACTCGTAACAACTAGTATGACTATGACGACGGTATAAAGAAAGAAAAAAAAACCCACGGTTAGGTGGTATATAATACAATTATGGATGGACGGACTGCCTGCCGAGTGCCGACACAGAGGTAGCCACAGCCGTGAACTACCGCACTGTACTGTGTCTGCTGCTAATATAGACTGGTTGATAAAGAGATAGTATACAATACTACTAATATACTGGTGGTCAGGCACTGGTCACCACTAGTCACACTGGCAGTGGCACTCCTGCAGCAAAAGTGTGCACTGTTTAATTTTAATATAATATTATTTATCATGTACTCCTGGCTCCTGCTATAACAACCTGCAGTGCTCCCCAGTCTCCCCCACAATTATAAGCTTTATATACAATACATTGATGTGCAGCACACTGGGCTGAGCAGTGCACACAGACTGAGTCACTGTGTGACTGTGTATCGTTTTTTTCAGGCAGAGAACGGATATATTAAATAAAACAAACAACTGCACTGTCTCTGGTGGTCACTGGTCACTGTGGTCGTCAGTCACTAAACTCTGTCTGCACTCTGCACTCTCTTCTAATCTACAGTATCACAGCAATCTCTCTCTCTCTCTCTCTTCTAAATCTAATCTAAATGGAGAGGACGCCAGCCACGTCCTCTCCCTATCAATCTCAATGCACGTGTGAAAATGGCGGCGACGCGCGGCTCCTTATATAGAATCCGAGTCTCGCGAGAATCCGACAGCGTCATGATGACGTTCGGGCGCGCTCGGGTTAACCGAGCAAGGCGGGAAGATCCGAGTCGCTCGGACCCGTGAAAAAAAAAGTGAAGTTCGTGCGGGTTCGGATTCAAAGAAACCGAACCCGCTCATCTCTATTTTCAGACACCATAGCTATGTTGTATTTCAATATAATGTTTGTAAATTCAGCATTTCTGCAATATTTAATACTTTGTATCAACACTTGCTCCTTAGGAACATCAAGTCTTTTTGAATGACCTGACTTGTCATATTACCTTTGCTTACCTAATAGCAGGCTGCTACTTTTGGCAGTAAAATGTTTGCCTTGCAAAAAATTGTATGCTATACCATTGCCTTTGCTTCATGATCATTGGCTGCTTTGATGCTTTATTGTACTTTGTATTTTGTACTTTCTTATGACAATAAAAGAAAAATTGATGAGCTGCATTAGCGAAATTATGGAAGCAACCCACCCCTCCTTCTTTACTAAAGGTTATACACAAAATCCAGTTCCATTATACTATGGAGACAGTATATCTACCCTATTCGTGCTCAGCATCGTCTTCATTAGTTCTTTGGTCCCCTTGGCATGATTTTGTTACGGAAGGAGAGGGGGCTAAGTACTTTCCCAAAACTTCCCAATTTGATCCTATGCCATTCAGTCTTAACGTGAGGGCGTCTGACTCTTCTTAAATTGTTTATATTTTCCACTTGTCTGTAGTTGATGTTAACATCCTGATGTTACTGTATGTACAGCTAATCGTGATTGTCTGTTGATTCTGTACGCCCTAATGGAACATTGTATACTTGTTTTACTGCTTATACCCTCTCCCCATCCTTTTCTTCATCTTTCCCTTCTTCTCTTCCCTCCTTTTTCTTCTTTTTTTTTTCTCTCTGCACTTTTTTGATAAACGTATTTTCTTGATTTTTCCAATAAAAACTATGGATGTTAAAAAACAAATATACATAGGGCTCCTCCCAGTGGCGTAAGTTTGCCCCAGGTGGCCGGAGGCAGTATAAATATATTATACCCTGAAGAAGAATATTATAACCTGAAACAGTGGAGTAAAAAAAAAAAAAAAATTGATGGAAAAAAAAGAGTGTTTCCATCAATTTTCCTACTACTGATGTAAGGCTCACTGATTATCAGGCTTGGACTGGCCCACAGGGGTACAGGGGAAACCACTGGTGGGCCCCACTGCCTGGGGGCCAACCTTCTGCTCGAAGGATCAGGTTCCAGACTGTGCACTTGAATTATACATTATACATCTGTTACCTTATACTGGACTATGGTGTATTTTCTACAGTGCATTGCTGTTATTAATCAGTTATTAATCTGGTACATTATCATGCATGCAGCAGCTAAATTTACTGTATATATTTATGAAGGGCCCAGATGTTGCAGCTCTAATGGTTAGTCAAACCAATGAGGTGGCTGCAGAATGGCCACACCACTAAACATGGGCCCCTACCACTGCATTCCCCCGGTGGGCCCTACATGCCCCAGTCCGACACTGCTTGTTATTAGTTAATTGTTTCCACTTTTGTGCAGCGGACTGAAGGCAGATACACGCCCTGAAAACGGGCATGAAACACCAGCATTTAGGACACCACTCCACTTTACCTCTCCCAAATGTTTCCTTCCTGACAATTACTCTGATTTTAAATTCTCACTGTGGGTGGCATCGCAAAGGTACGTTGGCACGTGCTCAGTGTGATCACAGCACATGCGCAGTCTACTGATAATCTACCGATCATTGCTCAGTTGCACCAATATCAGCATTGTGTACTAACATGATCTGTGTCTGTCTTATCCTGATGCATCTGATTTAGAATCTCTGCAAATCCTAACGTGTTTTTCTGTTAGCATTTTGTGTGTTTGAGAAGAATTAAAAGTCAGAGTTCTCATGTCATGTGTGCATTAGTGCAGTGGCCAGGGGCAGATTGGGTATAGTACTCCCAGGGTCATTCCCCGGTGGGCCGACGTATCCCAGAGGTCTGTTTTGTTTTGTGAGGTGACTTGTGGCCCAACCCCCCACATGACAGACAGCCCGCCGCACTCATTACACTGCATTGTCCCCATTCATTCTGTTATTCCATCTCTGCAGTACAACAACTCTGCCATCCAGTGATGCTGCCATGGCTACACGGCATGTTATAACTCTGGTGCTGCCCATGTAGGGCCACTTCTGTATAATTTTCCAGGGCCACTTTTAGTTCCCAATCCGCCCCTGGCAGTAGCATGTGTATGTACATATAGGGTGTGCAGTGCAGAGGGGCCTGTAGGTATTGGGGCCCTCACCATACACCCTGCACATATTTCTTCTTATTTTTCTAATAGTCATATTTTATTATTTTTCGAACATAGAAAATATATACTTAAAACATCTCACACATACATACATACATACATTACATTACATTAAAACATATAGCGCTATATACTTATACAAACATATTTATATTCACACACATTTATTAATGTCTTCCCATGTGCTGAGTCCCGTGACCCCCTCAGTATCCTCACTCATTTGTTGATACCTAATGAAAATATACATAATAATTCTCTATTCTAAATTACACTTTTTTCATTGTGCCACCTCATCTAATCAAACTGTGATTCTATTAATTACATATTTTCAGACTCTCTTTTTATTACTTTGTATATATTTGTACTGCAGTTTTTATTTATTTAACAAAATATTTATGTGCGTCAATAAAATAAAATTACGTGTTTATGATTTTTGGTGATTTTAGGATTTTTTATCGTGCCTAAATTGTTTCAATTTATAACTAGTGTGGATTATTGCCCTCAGCACTGGTGGTTTCGCATACACTTCATTCACCTCAGCGCGACGTACTCCCCCTTTACATTTGCCTCCCACCCCCCCTCGAACTTCTATTTATGTCCCCATCTATAACCTTATTTCTACTCTATCCCTTCATTGTAATATCTTGACTGGAGCCATCTATTCCACATCTTTCTGAATTTTATTTCAGCATTTCTATAGTAATATACATATTTTTCATGAGCAACTGTTGTGTTTACCAGTACTTTCCATGCTCAAATATCTGGGCCCTCTTTAGCTATCCATGTCCTAGCAATAATTACTTTCACTAAGGAACATAGATTTAACAGATATTTTGTATATCTATCCAAATGATCCTCTTCACATATTCCTAATAAGCTTAGCCTTACTGTCATTGTTGTTCTTTCTATGCCTGTTTTAGCTATACATCCTATGACCTTGTTCCAAAAGGCCTCAAGCTGAGGACATTCCCATAATAAATGCAAGAATGTACAACCTTCCTTTCTACATTTTGGACATTTATCGTTTTTTGACCCCATATATTTTTTCAATCTCACTGGGGTAAGATATGTCCTATGTAAAATAATCAAATTAATTTGCTGATATCTAACAGAGCTTGTTGCCCCTCTGGAAGATACCATAGCTGTCTTCCATAAATTATCACTCATTGGACCTAAATCTGTTTCCCATTTACTTTTAAGTCCTGGAAGATCTACATGGTTTGATAAAATTAAATATATCTGCAAAATCACTTTCTTTGACACCAAAGCTTTTAAATATATTTTAATCAGGGAATCACCTATTTGTCACAACTGAGGGCCTGAGCTGACGGGAGGCAGCCTCAGTTGTAGGGGCTGAGATGTACCGGAACCTGGGAGGTTGTATCAGACCCCTGGACATGTAAGTAACATGAAAAATAACTGCCCGAAGGCGTGACCACGACAACTTGGATAAAAGTCAATGATGTTTATTATGACAACTCCGCAACACAGCAGCAGTAAAAGAAAACGTAAAAGTCAGCAAAAAATAAATACAGTTCCTGGGTACTACAGGATGGCAGGAGCCACAGGGCACTGGTAGTGTGAGATAGTTCTTATGATCTTCTAGATGGAAAGTCCTTACCAGGCCCGACTGTAGCAATGGAGATAACCCAGGATTGTGCCAGCTGGTGTTCCAGGAAAAGCTGGGTTGCTGAAGATAAAACAGCTGCTGTGGATACTGGCTGGAACCAGACTGTTGTTAGCACGGAGTGGATACTGGCTGGAACCAGTTAAATAATAAATGAACTTGGGAGCGATGAAATATGAACTGAAATGTAGAACTTGAGAGCGGAGAAATAATAATACCGGTGGAGAGTGGTAAAGTGTAGAAAGGACACCGGCCCTTTAAGGGAAGCTGTACTCTGCTGGAAGCTGAGCTGGAAGCAGGTAATGTTGTAGCTGGAAACAGATGAATCCACAATGGATTGGAGAGTCAGGCTACACCGCAGGTGGAATGCTGGTGCGGGTCTCTATGGTGGAAGTCTTGAGACAGGAGCTGGAACCTGGAAGACAATCACAGGAGAGAGACAAACAGGAACTAGGTTTGACAACCAAAGCACTGACGCCTTCCTTGCTCAGGCACAGTGTATTTATACCTGCAGCAAGGAAGGGATTGGCTAGGCAATTATGCAGATTAACAATACTGACAACAGATTGGAGGAAATGATCAGCTGACAGAATCCAAGATGGCTGCGCCCATGCAGACACTTGGAGGGAAGTTTGGTTTGTAATCCATGTGGTAATGAAAACAGTAATGGCGGCGCCGGCCACTGGAGACAGGAGACGCCAGGCTGACAAGTGCACATCCAACCACGCGGACACAGCGGAGGCCGCGGCTGACGTAATCGCCACTCTGACACTCTGCATGCAGAAGCTCAGGGACGGCGGCGGAGGCCGCGGGAGACGCCATGCCAGATGTAATAAGGCGTTACTGTGACAGCGTCTCAGAGAGACAGGAGAGGATGCAGGAATGTGAACATTAGGATAACAGATGGGATCCGGTCCTGGAGCGCTGAGCCAGCCTTAGGAGGCATCTGATGGGTAAGAAATGGCGTCCAGATACCCGGATCGTGACAGCACCCCCCCCTTTAGGAGTGGCCCCAGGACACTTCTTTGGCTTTTGAGGAAACTTGGAATGGAATCTCCGGACCAAGGCAGGAGCATGGACATCAGAAGCATTGGTCCATGAACGTTCCTCAGGGCCGTAACCCTTCCAGTCAATAAGATACTGTAGTTGACCGTAACGGTGACGTGAGTCCAGGATCTTGGCCACTTCATACTCAACGCCTCGTTGAGTTTGGACTTTCGGAGTTGGAGGAAGTGAGGAATGAAACCGATTCAAGATCAGCGGTTTCAACAGGGAAACATGGAATGTCCTGGGTATTTTTAAGAAGGGAGGCAACTGGAGTCTGTAAGCAACAGGATTGATGACTTGTTCAATCTTGAAAGGACCGATATAGCGAGGTGCAAACTTCATACTGGGAACTCTTAACCTCAAATTCTTCGTGGATAACCATACCTGATCACCCACCTTGAGAGCAGGAACTGCTCGACGCTTCTTATCCGCAAACTTCTTGTACCTGAACGATGCCTTGAGCAGAGCTGATCGTACGCTCTTCCAGATATTGGCAAACTGATGCAAGGTGATATCCACTGCGGGAACAGAAGTTGCTGGAAGCGGTTGGAACTCAGGAACTTTAGGGTGGAATCCAAAGTTAGTGAAGAATGGTGTTGAAGCAGATGAAGAATGATACTGGTTGTTATGACAGAACTCGGCCCAGGGAAGTAATTGAACCCAGTCATCTTGAGAGGAGGACACATAGATGCGGAGGAAGGCCTCCAAGTCCTGATTCACCCTCTCGGTTTGACCATTGGTCTGAGGATGGTAAGCCGTGGAAAACTTTAGCTTGACTTGGAGGACTTGACATAAACTTCGCCAGAATTTGGCTGTGAATTGAACTCCTCGATCTGAGATAATTTCTTCAGGAAGACCGTGGAGTCGGAAGATCTCTTGTATGAATACTTGAGCCAACTTGGAAGCTGACGGAAGACCGGTGAGAGGAATGAAGTGTGCCATCTTGGTGAACCGGTCAACTACCACCCAGATGGTATTGAACTTGTTGCACATGGGTAAGTCTGTAATGAAATCCATCGACAAGTGGGTCCATGGTCGACGGGGAACGGATAGTGGAACCAGTTGCCCCGCAGGCGACTGGCGGGATACTTTATGTTGGGCACACTTTGGGCAAGATGCAATAAACTCCAAGACGTCCTTTTTCAGAGTTGGCCACCAATAGGACCTAGAGATAAACTCCAGGGTTTTTTGGATACCTGTATGTCCGGCAAAACGGGAAGCATGGGCCCAATGCATGAGCTTCTTCCTTAGCATCGGCTTCACAAAACTTTTCCCTGATGGGGGCGTAGAGTCCATCCCTACCGTGGAGAATGCCAACGGATTTATAATAGGATGCTTGTCTGAAGACTCTGACTCATTTTCTTGCTCCCATGAGCGGGAAAGGGCATCGGCCTTGCGATTCTGAGAGCCCGGACAGAACTGGAGTTTAAAGTCGAACCTGGAAAAGAAAAGTGCCCATCTGGCCTGACGAGGGTTGAGACATTGTGCGCCCTTCAGGTATAAAAGGTTCTTGTGGTCTGTAAGTATGGTGATTGAATGAAAAGCTCCCTCCAACAGATACCTCCACTCTTCTAGAGCGAGCTTGATGGCTAGCAACTCCTGGTCGCCAATGGCATAGTTGCGCTCAGCTGGGGAGAACTTCCGGGAGAAGAAACTGCAAGGGTGTAAATGGCCATCTTTAGCCCTCTGAGATAACACCGCTCCTACTCCAACGGAGGAGGCATCCACCTCTAAGATGAAAGGAGAGTCGATGTCAGGCTGTTTCAGAACAGGCGCAGAGATGAACCTTTGTTTTAAAAGATGAAATGCTTGCATGGCTTCTTCAGACCACTTGGACGGGTTAGCACTCTTCTTAGTGAAAGCAGTAATAGGCGCCACAATGGTGGAAAAGTCTCGTATAAACTTTCGGTAATAGTTGGCGAACCCTAAGAACCTCTGGACCCCTTTGAGGGTTAAGGGTACCGGCCAATTTTGGATTGCTTGTAGTTTCTCAGGATCCATCTCTAGTCCGGAACCGGACACAATGTACCCTAGAAACGGAATGGACTTGACTTCAAAGACGCATTTTTCTAATTTGCAATAGAGATGATTGACACGGAGACGGGACAGAACCTCTTTAACCCAAAAACGATGTTCCTCTAAATCGTTGGCAAAAATGAGGATATCGTCTAGATAGACCACGACATGACGGTATAGAATGTCTCTGAAGATCTCATTGACAAAATGCTGGAAGACCGCTGGAGCATTGCTCAATCCGAAGGGCATGACGAGGTACTCATAATGTCCGTCACGGGTGTTAAAGGCGGTCTTCCACTCGTCACCCTCACGGATCCGGATGAGATTGTATGCACCTCGCAAGTCCAGCTTTGTAAAGATGGTAGCTCCGCTAACTCTGTCAAAGAGCTCAGTAATCAGGGGTAAAGGATAACGGTTCTTGATGGTAATGTCGTTCAAACCTCTGTAGTCGATGCACGGCCGCAGACCACCATCTTTCTTTTTTACAAAAAAGAAGCCTGCGCCGGCTGGAGAAGAAGAAGGTCGAATGAACCCCTTTGCTAGGTTCTCTTTAATATATTCCTCCATAGAATGCGTCTCAGGCAGAGACAACGGATAAGTTCGGCCTCGAGGTGGAACCTTCCCTGGAACGAGATCAATCGGACAGTCCCATTCTCTATGAGGAGGAAGGATATCAGCAGAAGCTTTACTGAACACATCCGTGAAATCTTGATATGGAGGAGGTGGAACATCAGACGACCTGGGGGAGGAAGAACAGACAGGCAATACTTTAAACAAACATGTCTCAGCACAGGAGGAACCCCATGCCAGGATTTGCGTAGTCGTCCAATCAATTGTAGGATTGTGAAGACGGATCCATGGAAGGCCCAGGACCACAGGATGTGTGGCTCTTGGAATCACTAAAAAAGAAATAAGTTCAGAATGAAGAACTCCCACTCTCAGACGAACTGGTAGAGTCCTTAAAGAATTAACTGCATCAAAAATTTTGCTGCCATCCACGGCAGTTAAAGAAATTTGGTGAAAAAAGTCTCTCGGTGGGTAGGGACCACCGTTTAACATAGGCTTCGGTAATAAAGTTCCCAGCTGCTCCGGAATCAAGGAGGGCAATGACGTTCCGATAACGTTGAGCAACTTGAAGCGAGACTGGGAGATTACAATCTTGAGGAGATGGAGAGGAGATCATTACTCCTAGCCGGCCCTCTCCTTGGCGAGCTAGGATTTGGAGTTTCCCGGACGTTTGGGACAGGCATTAATGGTGTGAGACGGAGCTGCACAATAGAGACAGAGAAACTCGGAGAGACGTCTTCGGCGCTCAGCAGGAGTTAAACGGGAACGGCCAAGTTGCATGGGCTCATCTTTAGATGGTGACAGTTGACGAGGAGGAGGAGCAGAAGATTTTGGAGCAGATGATCTTCCACGCTCAGTTGCTCTCTCTCTGAAACGTAAATCAACTTTCGTGCAGAGTGAGATTAGCTCATCTAACTTAGAAGGTAAGTCTCTGGTAGCTAACTCATCTTTAATACGCTCAGATAAGCCATGCCAGAATGCAGCATACAGGGCCTCGTCGTTCCATGCCAGTTCGGATGCCAGGATCTGGAACTGTATCAGATATTGTCCTACAGTACGTGACCCCTGGCGTAAACGGAGAATCTCGGATGAAGCTGAGGTTACCCGGCCTGGCTCGTCGAAGATGCGCCTGAATGTTGACACGAAGGCAGTGTAGGAAGATAGCAGGGTGTCGGACCTCTCCCATAACGGTGATGCCCAATCAAGGGCTGAGCCACTGAGAAGAGAAATAATGTAGGCAATTTTTGTACGGTCACTGGGAAAATTGCCAGGTTGTAGCTCAAACTGAATCTCACACTGGTTGAGAAATCCCCTGCAGAATCTTGGAGATCCGTCAAATTTTGCTGGCGTTGGAAGATGAAGACGTGGAGCAGAAATGGGTAAGGTGGGTGGGGTTATAGCTGGAGTCACTGTGGTTGACGCACCAGACGCGCCTGATCCACGGAGAGTTGTCTGAATCCCATCCAGCCGAGTAGAGAGATCCTGGAGACAGCGGATGATGTGGCCCTGTGCAGCCTCCTGATGTTCTAGTCGGGCTGCCAGTTCTTGCATCGGCCTGGCCGCTTGATCCTGGTCTCCGGCTGGATTCATTAGGTCAGTGCTTACTGTCACAACTGAGGGCCTGAGCTGACGGGAGGCAGCCTCAGTTGTAGGGGCTGAGATGTACCGGAACCTGGGAGGTTGTATCAGACCCCTGGACATGTAAGTAACATGAAAAATAACTGCCCGAAGGCGTGACCACGACAACTTGGATAAAAGTCAATGATGTTTATTATGACAACTCCGCAACACAGCAGCAGTAAAAGAAAACGTAAAAGTCAGCAAAAAATAAATACAGTTCCTGGGTACTACAGGATGGCAGGAGCCACAGGGCACTGGTAGTGTGAGATAGTTCTTATGATCTTCTAGATGGAAAGTCCTTACCAGGCCCGACTGTAGCAATGGAGATAACCCAGGATTGTGCCAGCTGGTGTTCCAGGAAAAGCTGGGTTGCTGAAGATAAAACAGCTGCTGTGGATACTGGCTGGAACCAGACTGTTGTTAGCACGGAGTGGATACTGGCTGGAACCAGTTAAATAATAAATGAACTTGGGAGCGATGAAATATGAACTGAAATGTAGAACTTGAGAGCGGAGAAATAATAATACCGGTGGAGAGTGGTAAAGTGTAGAAAGGACACCGGCCCTTTAAGGGAAGCTGTACTCTGCTGGAAGCTGAGCTGGAAGCAGGTAATGTTGTAGCTGGAAACAGATGAATCCACAATGGATTGGAGAGTCAGGCTACACCGCAGGTGGAATGCTGGTGCGGGTCTCTATGGTGGAAGTCTTGAGACAGGAGCTGGAACCTGGAAGACAATCACAGGAGAGAGACAAACAGGAACTAGGTTTGACAACCAAAGCACTGACGCCTTCCTTGCTCAGGCACAGTGTATTTATACCTGCAGCAAGGAAGGGATTGGCTAGGCAATTATGCAGATTAACAATACTGACAACAGATTGGAGGAAATGATCAGCTGACAGAATCCAAGATGGCTGCGCCCATGCAGACACTTGGAGGGAAGTTTGGTTTGTAATCCATGTGGTAATGAAAACAGTAATGGCGGCGCCGGCCACTGGAGACAGGAGACGCCAGGCTGACAAGTGCACATCCAACCACGCGGACACAGCGGAGGCCGCGGCTGACGTAATCGCCACTCTGACACTCTGCATGCAGAAGCTCAGGGACGGCGGCGGAGGCCGCGGGAGACGCCATGCCAGATGTAATAAGGCGTTACTGTGACAGCGTCTCAGAGAGACAGGAGAGGATGCAGGAATGTGAACATTAGGATAACAGATGGGATCCGGTCCTGGAGCGCTGAGCCAGCCTTAGGAGGCATCTGATGGGTAAGAAATGGCGTCCAGATACCCGGATCGTGACACTATTCTTGGGCAGGGCTCAGAAAATTGTATATTTAATGCATGTCTCAATTGCAAGTACCTATAAAAATAGGCCGAGGGCAGATGGAACTCATCTTGTAATTGAGAAAAAGACTTTAACCCTGTTACCGTGTATAGATTTCCCAGACATATTATTCCTTTAGAGCCCCATACTTTATCTGCTTGTATATATTTCAATTCAGCAAGACTTTTAGAGAATAATGGAATATCCGCATCTATTCCTTCATATTTCAACAACCTTAATACATGATCCCAGTGGTGCAAGTGGGCGGGTACGGGTGGGTACGGCGTACCCGTAAGAATTTAGCCGTGGGTACGCCGTACCCACACCGACGGGCCGCCGCTCCTCTTCCTTCCCTCCCTCCCCCACGCCGCACCGCCGCACACGCCTCTGATGTGAGGGAAGGAGAGTGCAGCCTGCGCCTCTCGTTCCCCTCAGTCTCCGGTGGGTGTTTCAGTTTACTTCAGCGCCGATCCGTGAGCCAATCAGAGCTCGCACCCGCGAGCTCTGATTGGCTCACGGATCGGCGCTGAATTAAACTGAGACACCCGCCGAAGACTGAGGGGAACGAGAGGCGCAGGCTGCACTCTCCTTCCCTCACATGACAGACAGGAGGACAGCGACGGCAGCGGTGAGTAGGGGAGGGGGGCATGTTATACCTGGCACTGGGGGGGGGCATGTATACCTGGCACAGGGGGGCATATATACCTGGCACTGGGGGCATATCTGGCACAGGGGGGCATATATACCTGGCACTGGGGGATATCTGGCACAGGGGGGCATGTATACCTGGCACTGGGGGCATATCTGGCACAGGGGGGCATATATACCTGGCACTGGGGGCATATCTGGCACAGGGGGGCATATATACCTGGCACTGGGGGCATATCTGGCACAGGGGGGCATATATACCTGGCACTGGGGGATATCTGGCACAGGGGGGCATGTATACCTGGCACTGGGGGCATATCTGGCACAGGGAGGCATATATACCTGGCACTGGGGGATATCTGGCACAGGGGGGCATGTATACCTGGCACTGGGGGATATCTGGCACTGGGGGGGCATGTTATACCTGGCACTGGGGGATATCTGGCACTGGGGGGGCATGTTATACCTGGCACTGGGGGATATCTGGCACTGGGGGGGCATGTATACCTGGCACTGGGGGATATCTGGCACTGGGGGGGCATGTATACCTGGCACTGGGGGATATCTGGCACTGGGGGCATATCTAGCACAGGGGGGCATATATACCTGGCACTGGGGGATATCTGGCACAGGGGGGCATGTATACCTGGCACTGGAGGATATCTGGCACTGGGGGCATATCTGGCACGGGGGGCAATGTATATCTGACACAGTGGGGGCATTTGTGTATCTAGCACTGTGGGGCAATGTGTATCTGACACTGTGAGGCAATGTATGGCACTCTGGGGGCATTTCTGTATCTGGCACTGTGGGGCAATGTGTATCTGGCACTGTGGGGCAATGTGTATCTGGCACTGTGGGGCAATGTGCATCTGGCACTGTGGGGCAATGTGCATCTGGCACTGTGGGGCAATGTGTATCTGGCACTCTGGGGACATTTGTGTATCTGGCACTGTGGGGCAATGTGTATCTGGCACTGTGGGGCAATGTGTATCTGGCACTCTGGGGACATTTGTGTATCTGGCACTGTGGGGCAATGTGCATCTGGCACTGTGGGGCAATGTGTATCTGGCACTGTGAGGCAATGTGTATCTGACACTCTGGGGACATTTGTGTATCTGGCACTCTGGGGACATTTGTGTATCTGGCACTGTGGGGCAATGTGTATCTGGCACTGTGGGGTTATATGTATCTGGCACTGTGGGGCAATGTATATCTAGCACTGTGGTGCAACGTGTATCTGACACTATTGGGGTCATACGTGTATCTGCCCCTCCCCCATATGTGTATCACGCCCCCATTTTCATTGGCCACGCCCCATGTGGCATTTGGCCACACCCATTTTTTTGCGCGCGCGCCTTCGCCGCGCGCACACAGTACCCGTAAGACATTTTTTCTACTTGCACCACTGCATGATCCCAAATCTTAATAGCCTGGTTCACCAACACATATTTTTTCTCAAACAATTTACCTTCAGCTAATGCCTGTATCGGGGTAGAGCCTGATGTCCCCTGTAAAATTAATACACGTATCATATCAGTTCCAGAGTCCTACCTTATCCATGTTCTTATTGTTAGGCGCGGCGGTCTTCGGCCGTGCCCTGACTGAGCAGCGGTCACGGCCGCCGCGCCTCTCTCCTTCCCTGTCCCCCGCACGGCGCCTAGCAACGCCAGGACGCCGTGCGCATGATAGCCGTCGGGTCCCTGGCAACGCAGGACGCCGTGCGTGCAGGGCCGATGGGTGCATAGCAACGGGGACGCCACAGGTGGACCGCGTTCCCCGTTGCTAAGAATAGTTAATTAGGTTGCTCGTGCAGCAGGGCAGCTGCACGGCAACTAGTAATTAGGGTCTGTGGGCTGGTCCTGCTGGCCCTCCTGTTATTGGCCAGCGGGGCCTTTTTATGTGAGCCAGCACACTGCAGCCCCGCCGGTGATAGCTTCTTGTATGCTGTTCCTGCCTTGCAGAACTCTGTTCCTGTCAGCCGTGTTTGGTGGATCTTGCTCCCTGCCCTTTGGTACTTTGGAGGTCCGAAGCCGGTCCTGGGAATCCTTCTAGTCCTTGCGAACCTGTTTGTCATCTGGGGTTCTCGCCCGGTTTCGTGAGTAGCGGCTTCTGCCGCGTGTTGCGGCCTATGCCGCTTAGTGTTTACTTTACTGTGAATTGGTGCATTTGCGGAGGTTTCCGCTTTCACTGTCCTCCCCGGAACTCGGCGGTGCCGTGTAGGGGAGTGGACAGTGGTTTCTTTGTAGTTCTTTTTCCTTTGGCGGCGTGCCGCACATACGTTTAGTTTTTAGGTCGTTTATAGCCCCCAGCGTGGTTGTTTCAGTTAGAGGTCCCCTTGTTATTACCCTGTCTCAGTTCACGCCTTGTCTCTCTTTAAGACCTGAGGGGGCATCGGAGTTGGGCAGACCTAATCCGCCCTTCAAACGCGGCTGCCATGGGCCCAAGAAACCATAGTCGTTCAGGCATGAATTGATAACACGGGTAAGACAACGGAGGTAGGGTGCTAGGGGCTATTTCCTTCCCATTTCCCAATCCCAGCATTCCGTCTTGATGCTCAGGACTCACTACATAAGATCTCCCCTGTCCTGAGCATCAGGATCGTAACACTTATATGTGCTAACTGGGCAGAATAATAATATCATTTAATATTTGGCAAAGCTACTGCTCCTAATTTCCACGACCTGGTTATGGTATTCAACTGTATTCTAGGTGATATTTTCTTCCAAATCAGTGTGGAAACCATACTATTTCTTTTTCTAAACATCTCCTCTGGAATACAACAAGGAGCCTGTTGTAATACATACAGTAATTTGGTTTGAAATATAATTTTATCAAATTAACCCCTGCCTATTAGAGTAAGGGGTAATTTCGCACAAGATTTTATTTTAGACTGTAAATATTCAATCAGAGGTTGCACATTTAAAGAGATATAGTCCTGTAGATTGTTATTTATTTTATTCCCAAATAGTTAAATTGGTTTACCGCTTGAAGAGGAAACCCTCTTAAAGACACTTCCGTGGGTATTCCCTCTAGCAGAAAAATACAGAACTTAGTCCAATTTATTTTCAGCCCTGAGTATATACCAGATTTACTAACCACCTGAAGAATAACCGGGATTGAAACCTTATAGTTAGATAGGAATAGTAATACATCGTCTGCATATAATGCTACTGTATCTCTTCCCTCTCCCATTTTAAACCCTATAATCTCTGGATGTGCTCTTATAATACATGCCAGTGGCTCTATTGCTATTGCAAATAATGTGGGAGAGAGGGGGCATCCCTGTCTAGTTCCCCTCGACAGTGGAAAAGAAGCTGATAGGTACCCATTTATGGACATCCGAGCCCTAGGTGATGAATATAGCAATTTTACCCATTTCATATATCCGGGGCCTATTCCAAATGCTCGCATTACTTCTCATAAATAAGGCCACTCGACAGAGTCAAATGCCTTTGTAGCATCTAGGGATACTTACATTACCTCATCTTCATGCGTAATCTGCATATTAGTACATAGCCTTCTCAAATTAACTCATGTAGATTTTCCGGACCTAAATCCAGTCTGATCTGGGTGTATTTATTGTGATAATTACTCAATTAAGTCGATTGGATAGTATTTTAGCTAACATTTTTGCATCTGTATTTATTAAAGAGATGGGACTGTATGATTCAGGTATTGCTGGGTCTTTCCCTGGTTTTGGTATCACTTATATTATGGCTTCCTGCATTGACTGCATTTCTTTGTAGTTCTTTTTCCTTTGGCGGCATGCCGCACATACGTTTAGTTTTTAGGTAGTTTATAGCCCCTAGCGTGGTTGTTTCAGTTAGAGGTCCCCTTGTTATTACCCTGTCTCAGTTCACGCCTTGTCTCTCTTTAAGACCTGAGGGGGCATCGGAGTTGGGCAGACCTAATCTGCCCTTCAAACGCGGCTGCCATGGGCCCAAGAAACCATAGTCGTTCAGGCATGAATTGATAACACGGGTAAGACAACGGAGGTAGGGTGCTAGGGGCTATTTCCTTCCCATTTCCCAATCCCAGCATTCCGTCTTGGTGCTCAGGACTCACTACATAAGATCTCCCCTGTCCTGAGCATCAGGATCGTAACACTTATATGTGCTAACTGGGCAGAATAATAATATCATTTAATATTTGGCAAAGCTACTGCTCCTAATTTCCACGACCTGGTTATGGTATTCAACTGTATTCTAGGTGATATTTTCTTCCAAATCAGTGTGGAAACCATACTATTTCTTTTTCTAAACATCTCATCTGGAATACAACAAGGAGCCTGTTGTAATACATACAGTAATTTGGTTTGAAATATAATTTTATCAAATTAACCCCTGCCTATTAGAGTAAGGGGTAATTTCGCACAAGATTTTATTTTAGACTGTAAATATTCAATCAGAGGTTGCACATTTAAAGAGATATAGTCCTGTAGATTGTTATTTATTTCTATTCCCAAATAGTTAAATTGGTTTACCGCTTGAAGAGGAAACCCTCTTAAAGACACTTCCGTGGGTATTCCCTCTAGCAGAAAAATACAGAACTTAGTCCAATTTATTTTCAGCCCTGAGTATATACCAGATTTACTAACCACCTGAAGAATAACCGGGATTGAAACCTTATAGTTAGATAGGAATAGTAATACATCGTCTGCATATAATGCTACTGTATCTCTTCTCTCTCCCATTTTAAACCCTATAATCTCTGGATGTGCTCTTATAATACATGCCAGTGGCTCTATTGCTATTGCAAATAATGTGGGAGAGAGGGGGCATCCCTGTCTAGTTCCCCTCGACAGTGGAAAAGAAGCTGATAGGTACCCATTTATGGACATCCGAGCCCTAGGTGATGAATATAGCAATTTTACCCATTTCATATATCCGGGGCCTATTCCAAATGCTCGCATTACTTCTCATAAATAAGGCCACTCGACAGAGTCAAATGCCTTTGTAGCATCTAGGGATACTTACATTACCTCATCTTCATGCGTAATCTGCATATTAGTACATAGCCTTCTCAAATTAACTCATGTAGATTTTCCGGACCTAAATCCAGTCTGATCTGGGTGTATTTATTGTGATAATTACTCAATTAAGTCGATTGGATAGTATTTTAGCTAACATTTTTGCATCTGTATTTATTAAAGAGATGGGACTGTATGATTCAGGTATTGCTGGGTCTTTCCCTGGTTTTGGTATCACTTATATTATGGCTTCCTGCATTGACTCAGGGAGGGTATTATCTTCATGGTTTTTATTAAATGAGTTTAGCAATTTAGGAGCTAAAACTATCAGATGTTTTTTATAAATCTCTATCGGTATTCCATCAGTTCCGGGAGCTTTACCTCCCGGAAATGACTTAATAGCCACTTCTATTTCCTCTATTGTCAGCGGGGCATCTAAAAATTTGCGAGATGTATCTAACAAGGTAGGTACCCCACTATCCCTGATATACTCTTTTAATTCAACCATACTACATTTTGCTCTTGATTTATATACATCCTGAATTTTTTTTTTAAAAAACCTCCACTATTTCAGGGGTTTTTGAAACTATGGTTCCTGTTCCGGTCTGTATATTTGTTATTATATTAGATGGTCTATCTACTTTTGCTAAATATACCAAATAACTACCTGATCTTTCAGAAAGTATCTATAATGAGAGTTAAAAAAACATCCTCAGATTTACACCATCAAACAAATGTATTTTCCACTTTTTTTGAGCTTCAAGCCATGCCATTCTAGTTTCCTCCTGTTTATCTCATTTAAAGGACAGTACTTGTAGTTTCTAACTCTATAGAGGTTTTCCTATAAGCCTTTTTTAAATTAGCTATTCTCTTTATTAAGGACCCTCTCATATATGCCTTAAATGTGTCCCACACAGAAGCCATAGGTGCTAAGCCTATATTATTTTCAAGAAATTCAATTCATAATTTTTCCAAATCAGACCCTGCCCCCTGGTGTCTGAGCTATGAATTCTACCGCTCTCTTTAATACCTCATAAGAGAATGGTGGCGGTATATATACAGCTAATAGAATTATCTGAGTCAACTTAACAGTGCAGTTCAGAAACACATATATACCTCCTGGATCCACCCTTACTGTATTACATATAAAGGGTACAGGTTCTTTAAATCAAAATTGGTACTCCCCTTAAAGTTGACGTTTACGGGGCATGATACGCCCATCCAACCTATGGTCTTTTCATTGATAGAAGTCTAGCTCTTGCGAGGTAAACAATTTCTGCACCATATTGTTTAATTTGTTTTCAAAAACAAAGATCTTTTTACTTTATCATTTAAGCCCCTTATATTCCAATTTAATATTTTAACCATATATTAAATTTATCTCCAGGTAGCTCAGGATTTCTATGCATATATTTAGAGTCCAGCCTATAGATTTTTTTTCTTTTATTACCAGAAGTTCGAGGCCTTATAATCTCTTTATCCCGTAAACCCCTATTGTACGTTGCACTGCTTCCTGTTGGGTGGTCTTCTGTATGCCGAATGTCGGGATCCCGGCACACAGTATACCGGCGCCGGAATCCCGACACCCAGCATACCGACAACTATTCTCCCTCGTGGTGGTCCACGACCCCCCTGGACCGTGCCCGCAGCGAGCCCACAAGGCGCTCCTTTGCGCTCGCCACGGTATGCCGGCGGTCGGGCTCCAGGTGCCGGTATGCTGGTCGCTGGGAGCCAGAGCGCTGGCATACCGTACTACACCCCTTCCTGTTACCACACAAATAACACATACAATTCCCTATCTCCAAATTAACCGTATGGCATTTCTGAGACCTTGACACATTCTCACTGTGGTAAGCCTTTATATCTTACTACATCACTCCTTATTAGGACCTACTTAAACCATCAAATTCATCCAACAGTGCATCTATGGAACATATCTCAAAACATCAATATGTAGTATGAATATAACATATATTAAACACTGCTACATCATAATTACTGATTCTACACATATTGTACTCAGACTGAGGACATTTGTCTTGTTTCTGGCTTGAACCTATCCAACCAGGATGCTGCTCCGCTTGGTGTTTGAAAGAATTTTGTCCCCTCATCTACCTCTACCCTTAACTTAGATGGGAACATCATAGAATATTGTATTTTTAGTTTGCGTAGTCTCTTTTTTATAGGTACGAGCTTAGCTCTGTCCTTTTGCACCTCTATTGCGAAGTCAGGAAAAACGAGCCAGTTTCATCAAAGTGTCTTGATCTTGATAATTAAAAATGTTTGCAATGAGGGTCCGGGGTGGTGATCCCAGAGGCAATGGGCGTAAGGGTATACGATGCTCCCTCTCTATTGCAAATTGTGCTGAGAAGGAGTCTCTCCCAAGTTTATCGCTTAGCCACTTTTCCACAAACTTTTCTGGGTGGTCACCCTCCTCCTTTTCTGGTAAACCAACTATTCTTACATTGTTGCGGTGTATTCGCCCTTCAATATCCGAGAGCTTACTTTTCATACCATTCATCTGGTTAGTTAGGCTTTTCGTAAAAGTAAAAAATGGTTCCCGTATAGTACCAGAGCCAAAGAGAAAAAAGAAGAAAGACTATGTGTCTCTTCTGGGGCACTCTTATATTGAAATTTTCAATATAAGAGTGCCCCAGAAGAGACACATGGTCTTTCTTCTTTTTTCTCTTTGGCTCCGGTACTATACGGGAACCATTTTTTACTTTTACAAATAGTTTACTGAACTATTTCTGGGAGCACCGCCAACCCAGCGCGAAATACTAATTATCTGTTTGATATATGGCCATATGTTGGTTTACACTAGAGCTATAGCTTTAATGATATCATCTCAAACATCAAGCATTTATATAGAGTGATCTTGTGCAGACTCAACCAACCTTTCTTTCTGTCTACCTAGTTAGGCTTTTCACCTGCAATTGTAGCTGATTAACACACTCCTCTGAAGATGCTAGTCGCACTTCCACTTCATCCATTTTTTCACGTATTTTATGCAAATCCTGTCTTAACAATGAGATATCTGACTGTATTTTACCGATTTTTTCTGATACATGACTTTCACTTGACTTTACTACCTCTAACACCTGTTGGAGCATGACTTCTGAATTACTAAACGACCCATTTACTTTAGATGGGGTTGTTTGTGGGGTAGAGGAAGCTGTATTTGAACCACTTGTTTGTGATCTGGCATATTTTTCCAGCCGGGCTGCAGCTGCTGTCTGCCCTGTTTTCCCCACTTTTCCCCAACTTTTTGTAGCTAGTGCACCGCACTTAATTCACTGGGAAACTGGTATTGTATAACTCACTTCCTCCTACAGCAGTTCAATTACTGTATATCTCTCAGTTACAGGCCAAACTGCTCAAACTTAGTTAAATATTGACCTTCAGGCAGTCTGACTTTTGTTTATTTAGCAACCAATATATTAATTCAAATAGTATACTTACTCCATCTATTTAATTCCCAGTTATTTTGAGAAATAAGCCAAGAACTCACATAAGCCGGGTTTGCACTTTGCCCTTTGCTGCTGGTTCATCTGTGGAATCCTTTTCATTTTCAAGCGCTGTCCCTTGATCAAATTCTCTTATACTCCTAGATAGCACTACAGCCTGAGTCTCACATCCGCCACTTGGAGCCTTGTCAGCTTCTTCCAGGGACTACATGAACCGTTACGTGTATCTGGTATACTCTGTTCCACTGCACTCCCTCTCACAGTCACAGTGGAGGAGAGGCGGGGAAATAGCTGGGCTTGCAACCAGCCGGATTCACCTTCCCAACAGGCACCGGTCCCTAGATGTACACCACTCTTGAGCCCCGGACACACAGCACTCAGCTGCACGCTCACCAGCTTCCCAGCTGCAGATCTCTCTCTCCACTGCAGCCGACACTCTCACTATCGTGGTGGGTAGTGGCCGCTTCCGCTACATGTCCCAGTGCCATCAGGTCCACCGGTCATCACATGTGCGGTCCAGGGGCATCCGTCACGGCTCTCTCTTTTTCACGGCTACCAGGCTCTTTATTGCAGCGGGGAAAAGCGTCTCTCTCTTTCTCTCTTTCTCTCTCTCTCTCTCTTTCTCTCTCGAGCCCAGCGCTTGCATCGGCGGGCTTACTGGAGCATCTAGCACCACAGATAGGTAAGCAGGAGTTTACCTTGCCGGAGAGACCTTGTCTGGCCCTCACCTATTCCTGCGCTGCTGTGGCCACGCCTCCTGCACATATTTCTTCAATACTTGCATCTGCAGCACTTCACAAATCAACAGGAAAATTGCGTAGTGGCCATTTTCCTGGCATTTTATGCATGTGAGGTAGAATAGTTGCTGGGAAAATGGCTGCTGCACCCTTTCTCCGGAGACCTGAGCATGTGCACTAGACTCTGGCACAGTGTCAGAGTCACTGTGTGATGCCAGCTGGAGAGGAGGGTGCCCGGATGGAGAGTGCACACAGGCCCCCTCCTCTCTTTACACGCCCGTGCTTTAGTGATCTGGTGCTGTGAAGGACACATAATACCTATTGTGTACAACTGAATAGTGCCATAGGTGAGATTGGAGTCTCCCCAGCTCCTCCCCATTGCTGGTAGAGCCTGGGACTGGTTACTCTAAGCTATGGCCATCTCTTGTGCAAGTATAAAACCAGCTGCACAGAGGACACTGCTCTCCATCCTGACTGCACTATGGGGTGCAGAGGTCTCTGTCTTGTCCTGCTGGCCTTTCTGGCTGGCTCCTATGCACAACCGTAAGTATACAAAGCTCTTACTTTCTTACCACACCTGAGACTTTTTCACACTTTCATTCACATCTCTTCAACATTCTACTAAAGCCTGATGCTGCATTACACTGTGAGCTCTACTGGTGAGCATTGCCATTACCCAGCATGCTGTGCACACCAGTCATGGTATTCCTCTCTCAGGATTATCCTGTATTCTGTATGGATTGTTATCTACTATTATTACTGGTGAATTTTTTTTGCAAACTCTGTGGGTTCAATTTACTAAAGTGTGAGTTTTTTTTAGAAGTGGAGATGTTGCCCATAGCAACCAATCAGAGTCTACTTATCATTCATCTTGCACCTTCTAGAAGATAACAGCTAGAATCTGATTGGTTGCTATAGGCAATGGGCTTAATTCAAACCCGATCGCACGCTGCACTTCTTCGCAGCATTGCGATCGGGTCTGAACTGCGCATGTGTGTGATCCGCAATGCGCAGGCGCGTCGGCTGCCAGCACCGGCCGGTGCCGTGCTGCGACGACCCATATGAAGAAAGTTATCGCACCGGCGATCGCAAGAAGATTGACAGACAGAAGGCGTTCGTGGGCGGCAACTCACTGTTTTCTGGGAGTGGTCAGAAAAACGCAGGTGTGCCCGGCCGTTTCCAGGGAGGGATCCTGACGTCAGCTTCTTCCCGGATCATCACAGCGGGTGAGGAAGTCCTGGGCTGTGCAGAAACTGCTCAAACTTTTGTTTGTGCAGCTCACTGCACAGCCGAACGCATCCCTGCAAAGCCCTAACCCCCTCCTCTGTAGGCGGCGATAACCTGGTCGCAGCAGTGCAAAAAATTGCCTGCGTGCGACCCAGGGACGTGCGGTGGACTAAATGGCTCAGGAAGCACTGGCTAGCACCAGAGCCAGATTTAAACGCAATATATGAGCCAAAGGGTACATCTGGACATTATACACAGGTGCAGCAGTATAAACTCCTGGAAATTTGGTGAGTTTTGATCTGAGATGTGCAGAAAAGGTAGACAGATGAGGGACTGCCTCACCTGCCATAGACTTTTTACTCCAGAGTTTTGGTTATAAAAATGATTAGAATAATGCAAAGAAGATATTTCAAACATATTCTTTGTATTTTTCATATACTTTATACAATCAAAACTCTGGTACAAACGTTAGTATGACAGGAAAGGCTCTGCCTCACCTGCCTCACCCCACCGCACGTCACTGCGACCAGGTCTGAATTAGGCCCATTGTCTCCACTTCTAAAAAAAACTCACACTTTAGTAGATATACCCATGTGTTGTCAGTATTATCACCCCGTTTCTGTTTTAGTAAATTTCTTGCATAGAAATTTGCCATATTTTCATTGTGAATGTGAGCGTGGAACTATTTTTCTAGTGAAAAAATGGGGGGAAAAAAGGGGAAAGAGCGAAGACCTGAGCACAGGTATAATGAGTAGATCTAAAGCAAATGAAAGTAGAATATGTTATTCCACTATATGTCATAGTATGTGTGGTAATCTTTTGGAGATTTGCCACTTTGAAAGTGTCTCAGGTGGAGGTGCTCCCCTAAGAAGAGCCGGATTAAGGGGGGGGGGCATGGGGGTACATACCGGGGGCCCCCCTTTCTAAAAGGGCCCCCGCTATGCGCCACAGATCGGAACTTTCTTACCTATCCGATCTGCAGCGCTCCCAGCTCCCCGCAGCGCTAGCAGCCGCCAGCCGCCGCTTAGCACACTAGTACAGGGCAGCTGAGCGACGGCTCAGCTGTCCAATAGTGTGCGAAGCAGCAGCCTGCGGCTCAGTCATTGGCTGAGCGCGCAGGCTGCACAGCGCAGGGAAGAATGAAGACTTCCCTGGCAGCGTGGAAGTCTCTGCTCTGTCACTGCAGCCTGATCAAGTAAGGCTGCCTGTATTGTTTTTTTCATTCCTGCTGGTATAAATTCACACAATGTAGACTCTGGGTCATATATATATATATATATATATATTTTTTTTTTGTGTGTGTGTGTATATATATATATATATATATCTCAAACAGGATGTCCAGCTCTCCCCTCAATAGCCTGTACTGCGCCTGGTACCCACATGCAAATTTCACAGAACATCCATAAATGCAGCACTCCTGGCGTCTTCAAACAAAGTACACTCGTGGGCACATATTAAGCTGGCAACATTTCAGTGCCCTTTATTAGCGTGGCACTTTCGTCAGGTTACCTGACCAAAGGGCCACGCTAATAAAGGGCACTGAAACGTTGTCAGCTTGATATGTGCCCACGAGTGTACTTTGTTTGAAGATGTCAGGAGTGCTGCATTTATGGATGTTCTATATATATATATATATATATATATACACACACACATATCTATCTATCTATCTATCTATCTATTTATCCAGAGCTGGCCCTAACCAATATGATGCCCTAGGCAAGATTTTGTCTGGTGCCCCCTAGCACCACCGCTAGTTCTGCAGGAGATGCCTGGCATGAGTCAGCTGACAACTCTGCTAACATTGGGCGCCTTTTGTTTATGAAAATGCATCTTATTTGCATTACTATGTGGCTAGGATGCACAAGCAGCTTCTGCTGATTAAAATGATATGCAGCATGCCTACATTCTGTGTGCGACTGCGGCTGTATCTGCATATGAAATGCTACATTACAGTGATTTCCAGGAATACACTGCAACGTACCATTTTGTATGCAGATACAGCCGCAGTCACACACAGAATATAGGCATGCCGCATATCATTTTAATCAGCAGAAGCTGCTGGTGCCCCTAAGCATACCAAATGCCCTAGGCATTTGCCTAGTTTGCCTATGCCTAAGGCCGGCTCTGTATCTATCTATCTATCTATCTATCTATCTATCTATCTATCTATCTATCTATCTATCTATCGTACTTGGACCAACACTCTCCCCGATAACTAATTAGCCTGATTTCTTGGATTATATATATATATATATATATATATATATATATATATATATAAAATCTACAGACCAAACAGCAGCACTTTCGGACCTCATTACTGATGAAGGTTGTATAAACCGAAACTGTTGAATGGCTTCTTGTGGTCTTCTTGATCCTTGTGAGGTCCATGAGTGCTGCTGTTTGTTCTGTATATCTACACTTGATTTGAAAGGCACTTGACGGCACTCCACAGGCTTTTAAATTAGTGTAAATCTGTACCCTAAAGGAAAAACCCACGTCAGTAACTATTAATACAGATTTACACTAATTTAAAAGTCAGCTGAGTGCTGCATTTTCCTTTCTAGAGGATACCTAATAGAAAAAAAAGATATCTATCTATCTATCTATCTATCTATCTATCTATCTATCTATCTATCTATCTATCTAATTAATCTACCTGCCTCTTTATAAGGGGCCCTATTGTCTGAAGTGCCCCGGGCCCCCCCCAAAGCCTTAATCCGGCTCTGCCCCTAAGAGTGTGAATATGTGTACTTAGAGAAAAAGGAAAAAAAGACACTCTCTTTTTTGGGGTCACTCTTACTGTATTTATATTAAAAATTAACTTTTATTAATATATGTTAATAAAAAAATAGAGATCTTAAGCCACATACAAAGACACACAATACATGTAACATAAATTAGGACTACACTGCAATCAGATAGTACAAGTCTCTAGTATTGAAAATTATTTAGCTCAAATGAGTAGATAAAAAGTAAAATTATAGACAGACTGTACAAGTCTCTTATTGCAGTGAAATCACTACAGTACAGTCTGTCTATAATTTATAATTTGAGCTAAATAGTTTTCAATACTAGAGGCTTGTACAATGTGATTGCAGTGTAGTCCTAATTTATGTTACATGTATTGTATGTCTTTGTACGTGGCTTAAGATTTCTATTGTTTTTTAACATATATTAACTATTTTTCTAGCTCAGGAGTTAAAAACTGGTATATGAAAGGACTTTGGTTGTTGCCTTGAAAAAGCTTTAGAATATTAGTACAATATATACGGGGGGAAATTAGCAGATATATTGGGATTTAGGGGCATATTTATCACAATCAACATCTCAGATGTGATGTTATAAAATTGCCACAATCCGCAGTAAGATAATACGTTGCAGGGATTTATCAATTATTGTATGCAGGGACAGAGCTTGCGAGAAAGCTCTGTCTCTACAAATGCCCTCCGCAGCCCTCTCAGGGTATTTTCTACAAAATGCTGCTGCAGTCAGGTGACCAGTGTTCTGGTGCGCTCCTCCGACTCTGGTCATCTGATCTCCAGCTTTCAGCTCTGTGACCCCGTCATCTGATGTCTGCTGTAAACTGAGATGTTGGTTTACAACATACATCAGATGACCATGGTCACAGTGCAGGAAGCCGGCGATAAGATGACCGGAGGCACCGAGGATCTCACCAGGGACAACCATCACAGCGACAAGGGGATGCCGAAGCTGTAACTAAATAAAAAAACAACTTTTTTTATGGTGATTAGTCTGTGGTATATTTAGAGTCACGTGGGCAATCACTCCGACTCTGCTCTGGCTGTCAGAATGGAGAAGGGAGCCAGGAACCGGAGGGAATCTGGATAACACAGTCTGAAGATAGCGTTATTATCACAGTCATTTTTGTTTAGTAAATTTAGCCAGATCATATTTCCCATTATAAAAAAAATACTAAAAAACTGAATTAATGGGTTTGGAGTAGTTTTTCACAAAAAATGCTCCAAAATCCATTTAATACATTTCAGTGATACTAAAATAATGTGAAAAGCACAGCCCTTTTCACATTTTTTTAGTAAAAACAATATTGATAAATATGCTCGTTAGTCGACTATATTATACTAGAATTAACTAGTGACATTTCCAAATGTGCAGCCGACCTGCCGGTGAACGTGCTGAGCTAGCAGTGGCTGAGCTGAGCACATAGTAACTGTGATCCTGAATTCAGAGATGTACTGTATGAGGAAAAGCCGCAATGTAGCTAATTCAACTCAGTAATATGTATTTAAGCTTAGCCGCTACTTAGCAGTGTTTAGAACAGACATTTACTGTATCAATAGTATAACTACTATATTCAGGCCAAAAATAACACTGAGAAAGCAATAGATTCTAATCCTCTGGCATACAGAGCTATTAAACACTGGAGGATAATAGCATGCATGTATAGACATTAATGTTTAGCAGCTATGTGGCAGTGATCTGAATAGACATTTATCAACTGCCAGTTATTTACTGTTATATCCAGATCAATAATAGCACCAAGGACGTAATACATTATAAAACCTCCAGTATACAGAGCTATCTAATACAGGAAGTGTATGAAGATAATAGTAAATATATAAATGCATGGTTATATTACACAACCTAATTAAGAAAGTATCCAACAATACCCTTATAGACAAAGCTATAGAGAGCGCTAATAGATATTTATTAATACAATCTAGAAAATATATTCAGTAAAATGCACAAATATAAAAGTGCAATAATACCTCCCTTATGGAAACATATAAACCTCTGCATTACCAGATAACTGGTGTTAATATAGATACAGTTTGCAATGGAATCCTCCAGTGGTAACAATTGTTGCAATGAATTTAGCATTCAATTTAGCAATTATAATATCCAGTGGAAAGTATCAACTTTCTTTAATGTCCCTTATATAGATGATTAGGCAGAGAGTCTCTGCGCTTGACCTCCCACTCTTAAATTTGAAATTGAAAAAGTCTCTTACGTGCTTCACGGTTTAAATATTTAATAATTCACTATTCTTCACTTTTCTTCCTTAGAATTGTAATATTCCACCATTATAAAGATTTTCCATAAGAGAGATTTTAATATGTAACAATAAAACTTCTTTAATTTTACAATATATGTAGATAATATTAAGTCTCAAAAGTAATCAGCCTTTCTTCCAAGAAGTGGATGCCTCTATGGTTGGAGTTGGGGCTGTCCTTTCTTGAAAAGACACTGCTGGGTAGTGGTACTCCCTAGTGCAGGCATTCCCAACCGCGGTCCTCAAGGCACACCAACAGTGCAGGTTTGAGTGATATCCAGGCTTCAGCACAGATGGTTAAATCAAAATAACTGAGGTACTAATTAAGTCACCTGTGTTCAATCCTGGATATCACTAAAACCAGGACTGTTAGTGTGCCTTGAGGATCAAGGTTGGGAAACACTGCCCTAGTGGTACAGATGCTGGCAACCCGTAGTAGTTACTGTCTTTGACTGCCTCTTCTGAAGGTTTGGCAAAGGTCTGCCTTGACATTCCGATAGAATATCTACCACCAAAATAATGTGCTGGCATAAACCTTCTAGCGTCTAAAAATTGCTGTATATAAGATGGCTTAGGCCGTGGCATCACAAGGGGGGTGCGGCTCGTACCTGGGTGTCACCCGCTGAGGGGTGACACCAAAGTTCCGGCTCCTGCTCAGTGACTGGAGCTGGGTGCTGCACTGTAACATTACATGCAGCAACCCAGGTCCTGTCACCCGGCATAAGCCAGCACTGCAGGAACGCCAGTCTCTGAGGGCAGCCCACATCTCCCGGACCTCTGGACTGAAGAAAACACTGGTCGGAATACTTAGCCACGCAAACAAAAATAAATGAGCAATTGGGCAAAACCATGTTGCACTGCAGGTGGGGCAGATGTAACATGTGCAGAGAGAGAGTTAGATTTGGGTGGGTTATATTGTTTTTATGCAGGGTAAATACTGTCTGGTAATTTCTACACTGCAATTAAGATTTCAGTTTGAACACGCCACACCCAAATCTAATTCTAATGTTTGGTATGCTAACAAACCTGAATGAGGCCAATTGATCATTAAACATACAGGTTCTTGCATCCTGACCTACATACACAGCACAAATAAGTGAAGCTTCTTATATGTTATCTTCCTAGCTCCAATGCTGGAGACACAATGCAGCATAGGGTGGTAACTAGACTCAGGGGCGTCTCTAGAGAGGAGGGGACCCGTGTGCAGACTCCGTGTGTGGGCCCCTCCTCTCCCGTAGCCATCACCGCTGCTGCTAGCGCTCTGAGCTCTGTAGACTCTGGCACAGTGCCAGAGTCTACAGCGCATGCGCAGTACTCCGAAAAATGGCCGCCGTGCCATTTTTTCGGAATCCTGCGCGTGCGCTGTTGACTCTGTAACTGTGCCAGAGTCTCTAGTGGTCAGTGTGCTAGCAACGGCGGTGACGGCTACGGCAGAGGAGGGGGCCCACACACAGTCAGTGATGGGCTTCGGAAAGGTAAGTATAGGAGAAATGGGTGTGGTGTGGGCCCCTCTGGACTCAGGGGCCCGTGTTCACCACACATATTGCACCCATTATAGATACGCCACTGACTAGATGTTAGGCACACCAGTGCCTGCAGGAATGTACTGGTGTCAGAACTGTTATGCACTCCAGTGCCTGCAGGAATGTACTGGTGTCAGAACTGTTATGCACTCCAGTGACTGCAGGAATGTACTGGTGTCTGAACGGATAGGTATGCAAAACAAATGAACTCACAGACAGACTGGGGAATATGACATTACGTACACAGAAGGTGATAGGGTAACAAAATACACACAAAGTGAACAGAGAAGCCCTGAGGCTAAGAAACTGGGTGTTTCCCTAGTATTAGGAATGCTCAGATGGAAAAAGCAAGATGTTGTGTTTTAATACGTAGAGAACCCGAAATGCTGTTGCTAAGGGCAACAGCAAAACCCTAAAGGGTTACCAACGGGTGTGGCAGTAAACTCCTTGGTCAGAGATGGAATGATAGACACAAGGAGAGTCTCCACAATCCTAATTCTCACTTGCAGTGCACAGGTTCAGCTTACTGCCACTAAACTGACACCTTGCACAGTGAGACAGGATTTAGGCAGGCAAGTCTTAGAATACAGCCGCAAACTTGCTAAATTCACAGAGTAGTAAAAGAACCCCAGCAAGCTAAATGACTGACTCCAGTCTTACTGCTAGGTCTGGATTGGCAGAGTGTAGTACCAAATCCCCAGGCCTATTTGCAGTAAGCAACAACAAATACAAAGCTACACAGTACTGGCTAACTTTCAGGAACTGACTAACCA
The DNA here is from genome assembly GCF_028390025.1 of Pseudophryne corroboree. NCBI lineage: Eukaryota > Metazoa > Chordata > Amphibia > Anura > Myobatrachidae > Pseudophryne > Pseudophryne corroboree. The sequence goes on from NC_086449.1 coordinate 62,478,852, forward strand.
ACAAAGATTCAGCAGCATCTGCTTAACCTGAGAAGAGGCCTTATATAGCAGGTGCTGTCCACGCCCCACTCAGACCTCACAGACTGTGAGCACAAAAACCAGCACCGTATCCCCTGCCGTGCACAGAGCCTGTAACCACTGCACAGCAAAAGACCCGAACCGGAGTATCAGCTGCTCTCAGGTTACTCCGCTAGCACTTGTCTCCCGGTTGCCATGACGACGTGGTAGCACAGGGCAGGAGACCCTAACAGTACCCCCCCTCTGACGAGGGGTCAAAGAACCCCTACCACCGGGTTTATCGGGGAACTGCGAGAAGAAAGAGTGTATCAGTCTGGGGGCATGAAGATCACAACTGCGCACCCACGACCGCTCCTCCGGGCCATACCCCTTCCAGTGCACCAAAAATGACAGCCGACCCCGAACCATCTTGGAGTCAAGAATCCTTTCAACAACAAACTCCCTCTGGCCACGTATCAGAAGAGGGGAAGGTCTTCCACTGGAAGAAGGATTACTAATCGCCCGTTTTAAAAGGGAACAATGAAATGTTTTATTGATACCCAAAGAACGGGGCAGATCTAACTGAAATGCCACCGGATTGATAACCCTGGTGATCTTATAAAGGCCGATGAACCAGGGGCCTAACTTATGAGATGGCTGTCTCAACTTCAAATTCTTGGTAGACAACCAGACGAAGTCTCCTAATTTGAAGCTGCAGGGTCTTTTCCGCTTATCAAAAACCCTTTTGGTCACTAATGACACAGACACAAGGGCTTTCTTCACTTTCCTCCAAATACCTCTAAGGACCGAAACCACAGAGGAACCACCAGGCGTGGAGTCCAGGGGGTCAAAAGAATTGGCCTTAGGATGATGCCCATACACACAAAGGAAGGGAGAGATCCCTGTAGCAGAGTGAGCCGCGTTGTTATAGGCAAACTCCGCCATGGACAGATGAGCAACCCAGTCAGTCTGACACTTGGAGACATAACACCTGAGGAACTGCTCCAAGGACTGGTTCACCCTTTCAGTCTGCCCATTAGACTGCGGATGGTAGCCCAACCAGTGGAACGAAGTGCGCCATCTTCGAAAACCTGTCAACGACAACCCAGATGGCTGTCATCCCGAGGATTTGGGCAAGTCCACCACAAAATCCATTGAAATGTGGGTCCATGGCTTAGATGGGATAGAGAGTGGATGTAATGGGCCAACAGGAACCCCTCTAGGAGTCTTTTTTCGGGCACAGATGTCACATGCCCGAACCCACTGATCCACATCCTTAGCCACCGAGGGCCACCCCACCGCCCTAGATAGCAACTCCCGAGTTCTGGCAATACCCGGGTGACCTGCCGACTTCTTGGCATGGAATTCCAGGAACACTCGCTGTCTTAACCTAGGAGGCACAAACAAAAGACCTACCGGAAGGTCTGGAGGAGCCTGCTCCTGTGCTCTAAGGACTAATGATAAGAGGTCCGGGGAAATGCCCACTTTAATACATGATGAGGACACAATGGGCAACGGCTCCTCGGTGGTCTCCTGGATTGGAGCAAAACTCTGCGAGAGCGCAACAGCCTTGATGTTTTTTGACCCAGGGCGATATGTTATCAAAAAATTAAAGCGAGCAAAAAACAAAGCCCATCGTGCCTGCCTGGCATTGAGACGCTTCGCTGACTCTAAATATGCCAGATTCTTATGGTCGGTGAGAATTGAGACCACAAACTTAGCCCCCTCAAGCCAGTGTCTCCACTCCTCGAGTGCATCCTTAATAGCCAACAATTCCCGGTTACCCACGTCATAATTCATCTCGGCAGGCGAAAATTTACGGGAAAAGTAAGCACAGGGATGAAGGTGATTATCAGACACTCCCATCTGAGAGAGCACTGCCCCAATACCCATCTCAGAGGCATCCACCTCCACCACAAAAGGACGCTCTGGATCTGGGTGTCGCAGCACCTTGGCAGATACAAATGCCCTTTTGAGACGGGCAAAAGCCGCTTTAGCCTCACAAGACCAGTGAGCAACATCCGCCCCTTTCTTAGTGAGTGCCACCAAGGGCGCCACTATAGACGAAAATCCAGCGATAAATCGTCTATAAAAATTCGCAAAGCCCAGGAAACGCTGAAGCGCCTTCAAACTAGTGGGCTGCACCCAATCCAGGACTGCCTGTACCTTGGAACCCTCCATTTGGAAACCTTCTGGGGAGATAATATATCCTAGAAATGCGATTTGCTGAACTTCAAATTCGCACTTCTCCAGCTTCGCCCCAAGCCGGTGGTCTCTGAGTTTCTGGAGGACTAAGCGTACATGCTTCCGATGTTCCTCCAGGGAATGGGAGAAGATTAGGATGTCATCTAAGTATACAACTAAGAATCTATCCAAATATTCCCTGAGCACATCATTCATGAAATCCTGGAAGACTGCCGGGGCATTACAGAGCCCAAAAGGCATCACCAAATATTCATAATGCCCTGAGTGGGTATTAAAGGCAGTCTTCCATTCATCCCCCTCTCTTATTCGGATTAGATTGTACGCACCGCGTAGGTCAATCTTAGAAAAAATGGTGGCAGTACGAAGCTGGTCAAACAAGACCAAAATGAGAGGCAGTGGGTATGAGTTTTTAATCGTGATACGGTTCAATTCCCTGAAGTCGATGCAGGGTCGCAACGAACCGTCCTTTTTACCCACGAAGAAGAACCCCGACCCAACTGGAGACTGTGAAGGTCTGATAAATCCCTTAGCCAAGTTCTCCTGAATGTACTCTGCCATAGCCTGAGTCTCAGGACGTGACAGGGAGTATAACCTGCTCTTGGGAAGCTTAGCATTTGGCAACAAATCAATGGCACAGTCATAGGGGCGATGGGGAGGTAGTACCTCTGCAACTTTTTTGGAGAACACGTCCGCAAAATCTGCATAACACCCTGGCAATCCTGGCAAACTTAGCTGCGAGAGCCTGACTGGAAGGCTCAAGCAACTCCTGAAACAATCAGTACCCCAACTAAGAATCTCCCCAGAGACCCAGTCAAATTGAGGATTGTGGGCCCTTAACCAGGGTAACCCCAACACCAATGGGGCAAAAGTACAGACAGTCACATAAAAGGACAATTTTTCAGAGTGTGTGGCTCCAATAAACAAATAAATCTGGCTAGTGCAAGAGGTAATTTTACCTTGGGATAATGGTTCCCCGTTTAACCCACAAATCTCAATTTCCGATGCCAAGGGTACTAAGGGAACAGAGTGTTTCAGGGCGAATTGGCGGTCCATAAAAACCCCGTCGGACCCACTGTCCACAAAGGCCTCAGTCTTGACAGTTTGACCGAGGATCTTCAAGGTCACCGGAATGATAAAAGTCTTCTTGGGAAATTCTGACTTCTGGCCTGACAGGATATTTCCCATCACGCTCAGGCCCTGAAGTTTTCCGGCTTTTCTGGGCATGATACTACCACATGACCTTTATTCCCACAGTACAAACACAACCCCTGCTGTCTCCTCCGCGTCTTCTCACGCGAGGAGAGGCGGGTAGCCCCAATCTGCATAGGCTCCTCGGAAAATTCCTCAGAGTCTGAGGTTCCCTTGGGAAAGAAGGAAACCTCAGTCTCCCTTTCAAGCCTACGCTCTCTCAGCCGTCTATCCACCCGGATGGATAACTGCATGAGCTGATCCAAGCTATCAGGCAAGGGATATTGTACCAGTTGGTCCTTTTATCTGGTTAGAAAGACCTCTTCGGTACTGGTGTCTCAGGGCTGGGTCATTCCACTGGGTATCATGGGCCAACCTCCGAAACTCCGTACAGTAAACCTCAACTGGCCTTCGCCCTTGCTTTAGGATCGAAATCTGAGCCTCGGCTGAGGCCGTCTTGTCAGGGTCATCATACAACATGCCCAGTGCCGTAAAAAAAGCATCAACACTTTTAAGCAACGGACAGTCAGGCTGCAACCCATATGCCCAGACCTGTGGGTCTCCTTGTAGCAAGGAAATCACTATGCCCACCCGCTGAATCTCCGACCCAGGAGACTGAGGCCTAAGCCGGAAGTATAGCTTGCAGCTCTCCTTGAAACAAAAGAACTGCGAGCGATCTCCAGAAAAACGATCCGGGAGATTTACTTTCGGCTCCTTAACCCCTGAAGGTGCTGCTGCTGCGGGAGCTCCGCCAGCGGCCTGGGAGGTGTGCATTTTAATGGACAAATCATTAAATTGTCGAGTCAGGACCTGCACCTGATCGACCACCTGTTGCAACTTATTTTGAGGGGTATGCTCCATATTCCCACAAAATTTCAACAGGAGTATTAGGCTGCTGAAAATGTTATGCACACCAGTGCCTGCAGGAATGTACTGGTGTCAGAACTGTTATTCACTCCAGTGCCTGCAGGAATGTACTGGTGTTTGAACTGTTATGCACACCAGTGCCTGCAGGAATGTACTGGTGTCTGAACGGATAGGTATGCAATTCAAATGAACTCACAGACAGACTGGGGAATATGACATTACGTACACAGAAGGTGATAGGGTAACAAAATACACACAAAGTGAACAGAGAAGCCCAGAGGCTAAGGAACTGGGTGTCTCCCTAGTATCAGTAATGCTCAGATGGGAAAAGCAAGATGTTGTGTTTTAATACGTAGAGAACCCGAAATGCTGTTGCTAAGGGCAACAGCAAAACCCTAAAGGGTTACCAACGGGTGTGGCAGTAAACTCCTTGGTCAGAGATGGAATGATAGACACAAGGAGAGTCTCCACAATCCTAATTCTCACTTGCAGTGCACAGGTTCAGCTTACTGCCACTAAACTGACACCTGACACCTTGCACAGTGAGACAGGATTTAGGCAGGCAAGTCTTAGAATACAGCCGCAAACTTGCTAAATTCACAGAGTAGTAAAAGAACCCCAGCAAGCTAAACGACTGACTCCAGTCTTACTGCTAGGTCTGGATTGGCAGAGTGTAGTACCAAATCCCCAGGCCTATTTGCAGTAAGCAACAACAAATACAAAGCTACACAGTACTGGCTAACTTTCAGGAACTGACTAACCAACAAAGATTCAGCAGCATCTGCTTAACCTGAGAAGAGGCCTTATATAGCAGGTGCTGTCCACGCCCCACTCAGACCTCACAGACTGTGAGCACAAAAACCAGCACCGGATCCCCTGCCGTGCACAGAGCCTGTAACCACTGCACAGCAAAAGACCCGAACCGGAGTATCAGCTGCTCTCAGGTTACTCCGCTAGCACTTGTCTCCCGGTTGCCATGACGACGTGGCAGCACAGGGCAGGAGACCCTAACACTAGACTATACACTCTGACTAACACTCTATTAATAAAGCGACCTCTATGAGGACTTACCTCTTTTTTTGGCACAAACAGGAATTTGGGAAGAAGGTTTCTTCAGATTGGTTCTGAATGCATTAGCAGACATACCACATGCTTGTAGCACAAATTGGAGGGACAAGCAGCTCCATTATTTCTCAGTGCGCTGCCCCATTTTCTTTGACTAACCTGGATAGGGAACATTCACTAACAGATTCCTGGAAAAGCCGCATTCACTGGCTTCCACCAGCCGCCCTATGCACCTCGCACCTCTGCCCGCTGCTTTGCAGGGCCAGAGCCGGGAACCACAGAACACATGCAGCTGCAGACAGAGGAAGGACAGCCAATAGTGAGCTGGCCTTGTAAAACATACAGATGGGCACCTACTTGACTGGCCCTTAAAATTGTCATGCACCAGCCTCTCCCCAAGGTGCCACCCCATTCAGACTGTGGCTTACAAGAGGAGCATCTGCTGGGAAAAGATTAGGAAAGCCCTAGGGAACAAAATAACAAACTACACTGTCCTGACTAGGAGATAGGAGAAAGACTAGGGAGGAAGAGGAGAGGTGGACCTATTTACCCTAAGTGGGCAGCCCTTGGTGAAAAACTTCCTGTCTAGAACTAGGGGGGTATGATTTAATCCCATGGGTAATGGCTGCCATGAAGTAGTGAAGAAGTAAAGTACCTGACAGGTGTTTTCCTATCTGGACAAGGGTTCGTTGTGTGAGGGTTCTCTGTGCGCACAAAGCATATACCCTGATGATGCTCATGACATGCATTTTGTCAGAAAGCTCCGTGAGTGAGAGACCAGATGGAAGGTTTGTAGCACCAACTGTTCAGTAATTGGTCAATTTCTACTTATTGACTGAGGATACTGCCAATGATGAAGTATGGGGTTGGATGGTCAGTACTCTAACAGCAGTGAATGGCAGTAGGTTCATCCAATGAGAGAGAGCCATGTGGACTTCTAGATAGAAAAAGTGCCACTTTCTAGCAATTGTCCATAGATGTTTTGACTCAAATATGGTCACTGTGGAATAAAAGGTAGGACAGAATGTTAGTTCTTCTCTGCCAATATATGAGAGTGGAAATCAGTCTTTCATTCCTGTCATAGAATTCTGCGGCAGTGGCTTTATCCTATAGAAGAATGATACTTATGAGAAGGGAGCATGTCAGTTCTATCACCGGAACTTTGAAACAGAATAAGTGTTACTTGCTCACATAACTTGATATTGGCTGTATGTCTAAAGTTATTCACTACATAAATTTATCAGCCACTCTGTAATATGGGATGGCGCTACACACTCATTCTTCTCAATAAATAAATGAAAACAGGTATGATTGGCAGTAGGTAAGTGTGTTGATCGCAGCAACAGGATTTTTTTATTTTACACAATGAGCGTTACTTAGAAAATAAGACACATAGGGGGTTATTCCAAGTTGATTGCTCGCTAGCAGTTTTTAGCAGCCATGCAAACGCATTGTCTCTGTCCGCCGGGGAGTGATTTTTCACTTTGCAGAAGTGTGAACGCCTGTGCTGCAGAGTGCCTGCAAAAACATTTTATGCGACACAAGACCAGCCCAGGACTTACTCTTCATGTGTCAACTGACTGATTTCTGGGAGTGTTTGGAAAAATGCAGGTGTGCCAGGGAAAATGCAGGCATGGCTGGGCGAACGCTGGGCGGGTGTGTGACGTCAAAAGCCAACCCACCAATGTTAGAATCAATGCACTCGAAGAGTGACTCCAGGGCTGGTCTTGTTTTGCACAAAATGTTTTTGCAGGTGCTCTGCTGCACAAGCGTTCGCACTTCTGCTAAGCTAAAATACATTCCCCAGTGGGCGGCGGCATAGCGTTTGCACGGCTGCTAAAAACTGCTAACGAGCGATCAACTCGGAATGACCCCCCATAGCAGCAAATTTGTGAGCAGTTGGGCATAACCATGTGCACTGCAGGGGGGGCAGATATAACATGTGCAGAGAGAGTTACATTTGGGTGTGGTGTGTTCAAACTGAAATCTAAATTGCAGTGTGAAAAAATAAAGCAGCCAGTATTTACCCTGCACATAAACAATATAACCCACCCAAATATAACTCTCTCTGCATATGTTATATCTGCCCCCCCTGCAGTACACATGGTTTTGCCCAACTGCTAACAAAATTGCTGCTGCAATCCACTCTGATTTACCCTCATTGGGGGTAATTCCAAGTTGATCGCAGCAGGAATTCTGTTAGCAATTGGGCAAATCCATGTGCACTGCAGGGGAGACAGATGTAACATGTGCAGAGAGAGTTAGATTTGGGTGTGGTGTGTTCAATCTGAAATCTAATTTGCAGTGTAAAAATAAAGCAGCCAGTATTTACCCTGCACAGAAATAAAATAACCCACCCAACTCTAACTCTCTCTGCAAATGTTATATCTGCCCCCCCCCCTGCAGTGCACATGGTTTTGCCCAACTGCTAAAAAATTTCCTGCTGCGATCAACTTGGAATTACCCCCATTATGTAATAAATACTGAGGTCCTATTATCAATGCACTGCAGAGCAAATCTCATTTAAATAAGCAGGGTTCATTATTCTTTACCACTAGTTCGTCTAAAATTAGCTCATTAAAGACCATGGGGTATATTTACTAAGCTCCCGATTTTGACCGATTTTGAGTTTTTTCTTCAAAGTGTCATCTCGGGAATTTGCTAAACTAAAATCTCAACAGTGATGAGGGCATTCGTATATTTTTTGAAGCCAAAGAAAAAAATACGAATGAATAGACTATTGGTCAAACATGCCTGTTATTTTATACAACTCTGTAATTTACCAAAAGTTCGTATTCACAATCACTGCCGGCAATAGCCAAATACTGCCGGTAAAAAGTACAAATCGTAAAAATAAGTAGTTTTCAAATAGACCTGCTTTTTTTTAACCTTATTCTGATAGGCATGAACGGATTAGTGAGATCCGTGCATGTTTATCAGTGGGAAGGGGTGTGAAAGTTAAAAATCAGATTTTTTTTTTCGTGGGGTCCCCCCTCCTAAGCATAACCAGACTCGGGCTCTTTGAGCCGGTCCTGGTTGTAAAAATACGGGGAAAAAATTTACTGGGGTCCCCCCATATTTAAACAACCAGCACCGGGCTCTGCGCCTGGTCCTGGTGCAAAAAATATGGGGGCCAAAAAAACGTAGGGATACTCCATATTTTTAACACCAGCACCGGGCTCCACTAGTCAGAAAGCTAATGCCACAGCCGGGGGACACTTTTATATTGGTCCCTGTGGCCCTGGCATTAAATCACCAACTAGTCACCCCTGGCCGGGGTACCCTGGAGGAGTGGGTACCCCTTAAATCAAGGTGCCCCCCACTCCAGCCACCCAAGGACCAGTGGTGAAGCCCAAGGCTGTCCCCCCCATCCGTGGGCGTTGGATGGGAGGCTGATAGCCTTTTGTGTAAAAAAAATAATTGTTTTTTGTAGCAGAACTACAAGTCCCAGCAAACCTCCCCTGCAAGCTGGTACTTGGAGAACCACAAGTACCAGCATGCGGGGAAAAAATGGGCCCACTGGTACCTGTAGTTCTACTACAAAAAAAATACCCAAATAAAAACAAAACACAGACACCGTGAAAGTAAAATTTTATTAAACATACATGCACACTTACATACATACATACTTACCTATGTTGACACGAAGCACTCGGTCCTCTTTTCCAGTAGAATCCAGGGGTACCTGTAAATAAAATAAAATTATTACACATGGAACCCCTTTCCCCAAATGTCGGGACCTCCTGTCAAAGAGGGTCGCTTCAGCCAATCAGGGAGCGTCACGTCATGGCACTCTCCTGATTGGCTGTGCGCTCCTGCACTGTCAGTCAGGTGGCGCACTGTGGATACAATGTAGCGCAGCGGCGCTACATTATATCCAATGGTGGGAAATTTGCGGTCTGCGGTAGACCGCAAGGTTAAGTGGGGCCAACCACAAGAGTGACCCCACTTAACCTCGTTGTCTTGGGCTTCACCCCTGGTCCTTGGGTGGCTGGAAGGGAGGGACCCCTTGATTTAAGTAGTTGGTGATTTAATGCCAGGGCCGCAGGGACCAAATGGAAAAGTGCCCCCCGGCTGTGGCATTATCTCTCTGACTAGTGGAGCCTGGTGCTGGTGTTAAAAATACGGGGGACCCCTACGTTTTTTGTCCCCCGTATTTTTTGCACAAGGACCAGGCGCAGAGCCTGGAGCTTGTTGTTTAAATATGGGGGAACCCCAGTCAATTTCCCCCCCATATTTTTACAACCAGTACCGGCTCAAAGAGCCCGAGGCTGGTTATGCTCAGGAGGGGGGACCCCATGCAATTTTTTAATGATTTTTAACTCTTTCTTCATTTCTCCTAATATACACAATGAAGCCCTGCACGAATCTCACAGATCCGGACGGGATTCATTGTGTTTTCTCAGGCAGTGTTTTACTAATCACTCCCGTAAAACACTGCCTGACATTACGAATGACATCGACATCGGAATACGACTGCATAGTAAATGAGACGTAAAAAAACTAAAAAGTTGCAAATTCACACTACCGATGTCATTCGTGTTTAATCTCCCACCAAACCCCGACAATTACGAATCTTAGCAAATATACCCCCCATGTTGGCAGTATGGACATATCATTTTAAATTCTAATAGTTCTTGGCCAAGAATGGTCATAAGAATGAAAAGTATAATACTAGGGTAGTTTATGCAGCATATATAGAGCACAAGTAAAGGGTGTCATTATTGATTAAAACACAACAGTATATATCTAGGTAACCCACCTATTACCTGTTAAGTCACCCACAACTAAGAGATGAGCAAGTCAAATAAGTTTTCCCCACTTCATCTGAGTGGATGTTGGGATGATATTTCTCTATTATCTCTACACTTGCATTAGTACTCTAATCCTATGGTAGATATGGGTATAGAGAAAGTGTCCCACCTGGCGACAAATATAATGTTAATTATGTCCAGTATGATGACTGGAAATTATATTATATTACCATGTGTGATACCATTAGGACATCATTAGAGTTTCACATATAGGCCCTCATTCTGAATTGATCTCTCGCTAGCTACTTTTTGCAGCCGTGCAAACGCATAGTCACCGTTCACAGGGGAATGTATTCTCACTTTGCAAGTGTGCGAACATGTGTGCAGCCGAGCGGTACGAAAACGTTTTTTGCAGTTTCAGCATAGATCTGGACTTACTCAGCCCTTGCGATCACTTCAGCCTGTCCGGTCCCGGAATTGACGTCAGACACCTGCCCTGCAAACGCCTGGACACACCTGAGTTTTCCCTTCCACACCCATATACGCCTTCTTCCTGTCAATCTCCTTGCGATCACCCGTGCGAATGGATTCGTCGCTAGAAGCATTGCCCAGCAACGATGCTGTTTGTACCCGAACGATGCGTGTGCGCATTGCGGTGCATACGCTTGTGCAGTAGTAACCTGATGGCTGCGCTGCGAAAAACGGCAGCGTGCAATCAACTCGGAATGACCCCCATCGTACATGTATATTATAAATACGGAATCCGGTCACTCTGACGCCGGGATTCTGCCTGCTTATCAGCCCGACAGTCGGCATGGTGACCGACAGGGACTATTCACACTCGTGGGTGTCCACGACGCCCATAGAGTGGGAATAGACCCTGTGGTGAGTGCACTCACCCCCCCCCCCCCCCCCCTGCCGCCGACATTCTGCTGCTGGGATCCTGGTTCCTGTATGCTGACCGCCAAATCCCAGCCACAACCCATATATACTATGCTACAGTTAAATAAATCTCATAAGAAACCAGCCATAATAAATCTGACAAATTAGTTTTATAATTATTGAATGATCATGGTACTACAATGTATAGAAGTGATAATATCCTTTAAGGTGACCCTGTGTGTGGCTAAATATTTAATGCCTATCCCATATTACATAAATGTAATAAATGTGCATGTAATCAAAACAACCCTCGCGTCTGTTATAACAATGATTACACTTAACACAATATCTATCCCTCTCATGATTTGTATTGTAAACATCAGACACCACTAAGAGTTAATTCAGGAGTGACTCACTCCACTCAAAGCCCTTCAGTTCTCCCCACTAATTACAGTAATTATTACCTAAACAATAACATGTTACACAGATATGAAGCATGTAATTTTCTTTAAAGAGATAATGGGGGTCATTCCGAGTTGATCTCTAGCTGTCGTTGTTCGCAGCGCATCGATCAGGCTAAAAATCGGCATTTCTGCGCATGCGTATGTACCGCAATGTGCATGCGTGACGTACGGGTGCAAAGGCCTTTGTGGTTTTGTAATACCCTGTTTATTATAGCAAGTTTAGTGAGAATCTTGAGGAAATTCTAAATTAATTACTACAGTATATATATATATATATATATATATATATATATTCTTGTATAAATAAGTAGAAAAATAGACTGTAACAGCTGATAGAATATATGTAACCCTCACAGAGGGGAGTTAGAGCCAACTGGACGGATTAAACTCAATGGGCGCATGGCAGGGACGGTCTTGTGCAGGAAAATTAACTGCCTGCTCGGGTGCCACTGACGGGACACATCCGGGCTACCCGTTAAACGGTGGAGCCAAGGTTGCTGCATTCCTTTTGTGAATTTTCCCAGGTCTGGTGAGATTTGGAAAGAAAATAGCACACGGAACTCAGCAATGTCCATTCAGCAGGACATTTACTGCACAGGCCCAACAGTTTTTTTAATGGATTTTATATCAGTCTTTAGAGCATTTATTTCATTCGAATATATGGTCATGATGCTACTCATAATAATGTAGAGCACGAACATAAGGATCAGCGAGATCACTATCATTAGTTTAAATCGACCATCTCTGTGGTTCTTCTCAGAACTTGGAGCATCTGTCAGGTCTCTGAATGCTGCATTTACAGCTGGTGATGAGAAATCAAGGCCTTCTGATTGGCCAGATAGATATGGTGGTTTTACAGCTGCATAGTCAGAACACTCAGCAATCGGACTATCTTTTGCAGATGTAGTCTATTGTATTGCTGCAGTCCAAGTCATTCCATCCTCCCGTTATCATCTCTGTACAGATAGGCGGCATTATTCGGTTCACCATAATTCCAGTTGGTGAATGCTGGGGCTGTTCCATCCACCCAAATACAATTCTTGTCATTGGCCTTTCTCAGCCCAATCCAGAACCTTTTATTTCCAATTACTGGCCTCAATGATTCCAATTCTTTCTTGCTGTTCAGAATAAGGAGGGTGAAGATGAATTTTTCACGGATAACCGCGATTTTGCTCCAAAAAACCCACTTTACTTTATTTATTTAGTAATACGGTTCAAAGAAGTACTGAGACAGTTATATCATGAAGAATAACAATACACCACACCATCAAATTAGTAATATTTTGCAACAACTGAATTGAACAAACAGGAAATCAAGATAGTTTTATTGTTCAACCACAGCGGATCTCTGTTTTCCTTAAGAGAATAAAATGCTACTTGGTTAAAGGTAGCACACTTATACCCCTTTCAGACAGAGAAAAGAACCGGGTAATTTCCCGGCTCCTGAAGGGTCGACCCGGGATTTTTTTCTGTCTGAAAGGGTCAACACGGGACTGAGTTCCCGGGAATTCGACCCAGAAATTTACCTGGGTTTTTCCCGGGTCTTACATGGGTTGCCGGCTGTCTGAAAGGGTCCGACCCGGGATTTTAGAAACGGGTCGAGGCTGACAGCGCTTATTGGCTGAGCTGGCAGGGCACTGGCGATTGGCTGAGCAGCAGGGTCTCTCTGATTGGCTGAGCGGGCGTTGCACTGGCGCTGGCGTCTGAGGTCATCATTATGCTGCAGCAAATACCTCCTGTGCAAATACCGGCGAGCACAAATGAGCCCCTTGTGGTCTCGTTACACTGTGGGCACGCTATCTATTCTACCTCCAGGGGGGTCGTGGACCCCCAAGAGGGAGAAAAAGTGTCAGTATGCCGGCTGTCGGGATTCCGGCACCGGTATACTGGGCGCGGGGATCCCGAGAGACGGCAAACTGAAGACCACCCGATCAGTCACCACCCACTTTCATGATCTCATCTCTGTGTGCCATAAAAACAGTCCATTTTTTATGATACACAAGTCTTTTGCAGGGCTGACACGGGTTCTGTCTGAAAGGGGTCAACCCGGGAATTTTCCAAGTTTTTTGTGCTGTGTGAAAGGGGGTAAGGGACTGTAACCCGGGTTTTTCCCGGGAACACAAACCTGTGAAAAATCCGGGTTTTTGAGATTTTTCTGTCTGAAAGTGGTATTACTAGAATAAATAAGGCCAGCTGGAAACAGTTACCATTTAGCATTCTGACTGGAAACAATATTAAATGAAACAAAATTCACAAGTAAATACAATTGTATCGATACCATTTGCTATAGCAAATACTATTATACTCTCTTAGTTACTTATACTGCGCAGTTTGTTTATTTTAAATGGCCATTACGGTGGTGCACATGGAGTCGCTATTAATCGGTAGCCTTAAGGGCGGTAAATAAAGAGTGTTAATTCTTACTATAGCGTGAGAGATAATCCTGTATAAAGTCTCTGTGGATCTCTTTATCAAATGAATGAAAGCAAACTTTGTTTCTCTTACGTCCTAGAGGATGCTGGGGTCCACATTAGTACCATGGGGTATAGACTGGTCCACCAGGAGCCATTGGAACTTTAAGAGTTTAAGAGTCTGGGCTGGCTCCTCCCTCTATGCCCCTCCTACCAGACTCAGTTTAGAAAATGTGCCCGGAGGAGCCGGTCACAGCTAGGGGAGCTCTCCTGAGCTTTCCTAATGAAGTTTAGTTTAGAGTTTTTTATTTTACAGGGAGGCTGCTGGCAATAGCCTCCCTGCAGCGTGGGACTAAGGGGGGAGCAGTGTCCGCCCTGCGGGGTCTGAGTCACTGACTGGACACTGAGCTCCAGAGGGGCTGATCGGTCTCTGCCACAGGGGAATCGCTCACCCCAGCAGCATGCCGCCGACCCCTTACAGAGCTGAAGCAAGTGGTGAGTTAGTCACCGACCCCCCTAGCAAGCGGAGGGCCAATGTGAAGATGGCAGCAACAGGGGATGGAGCGTGGTATTAACCGCGCTCCTGGATGGTACCAGAGGCACACTGTGCGGCACTATGATGGGCACCCTGGGCCAGTGTTTACCCCTCACACTGGTCAGCAAGCCTGTCGGGGTCCAGGGATCCAAGCCAGCACAAATCCTCAGGCCAGTTTAAAATTCAGAAGAGTGGGAAGACAGCACCATGAAGGGGGCGGATCTTCTCCTCAGAGTGGACCCTGCAGCGTTCCAGTGCCATTTTCCTGCATGCTGTAGCTGAAGGAAGATCCTGGTCCCTCCACAGCAGCTCCAGATTACTGTAATATGGTACCAGGGGGTTGTAGAAGGGAGGGGAGGCTGATTGTTTGACTGTGTTCTATTAAGGAGCACAAGTCAGCGTAGATAAGGGGTTTCTCCTTGTGTTAAGCGCTGGTATAAGTTGGCTCCAATCTCTGTCTCTCTATTGCCATTCTCGGGGGGGGGGGGGGGGGGGGGGAAACTCTGTCTTACCCCAACCTGTGTGTGTGTGGTGTGTTTGGTAGTCACCAACAGCAATGTCCAGGGATAAAGTGTCATATGCTGCAGAGGATTTATCCCCACAGGATGATCCCATTCCATGTAATCAGGTTAGCACTAGTTTAGCACAGATTCCAGCAAGGGAACCAGAGTGGTTTTCCTCTATCATGACTTGGATTTCTCAGATTTCTGACAGGGTTGCCAGTAATGAGTCTGCTACCCAGGTATTGCAGTTCTCTATGGCTGTATGGCCCTTGTCTGGTACCTCAGGTCACCCCACTATATTCCCCCACAAATGTGTGCTTGTGCAGATAACACAAGATGACACGGATACCAATTCTGACACTACAGATGGTGATGGGGATGTATTGCAGGGGTCCGCATCTCTTGCAAGGGGGGTACAATTGTTGATAGAGGCTATCAGGGATGTGTTAAATGTTAATGATACCACAACTGAGCAGGTTGAGGAGGCTTTCTTCACTGAAAACAAGAAAGCCTTGCTAACCTTCCCTGCATCAAAAGAGCTGAATGCTATATTTGAAAAGGCCTGGGTGAATCCTGAAAAGAAGTTTCAGATCCCTAAGAGGATTCTGGTAGCTTTTCCTTTCCCTGAGGATAGGAAAAAGTGGGAAAACCCACCAATTGTTGACGCATCTGTATCCAGACTCTCCAAGAAGGTTGTTTTACTGGTGCCGGGATCTACCGACTTAAAGGAGCCGGCAGATAAGAAAATTGATAATACTCTGAAACCAGTGTACACTGCTTCAGGGGCCATATTACGTCCCACTATTGCTAGTGCATGGATTGTGAAGGCAATAGTGAAGTAGTCAACTACCTTAATTGAGGATTTGGATACAATGGATAGGGATGACGTTGCATTGTATTTACGCAACATTCATGATTCTGCAGGTTTTATGGTTGAATCCATGAAAGACCTGGGTTCCATGGCTGCGGGAATTTCTTCCATGTCTGTTTCAGCTCATCGGGGACTGTGGCTCCGCCAGTGGTCGGCCGATGCGGAATCCAGAAGGAGCGTGGAGTTGCTGCCCTATACAGGCCAGGCTCTCTTTGGGGAAGCCCTAGACGCATGGATATCTACCGCTACAGCGGGTAAGTCTCCGTATCTTCCCTCAGTAGCACCTGCTCCTAAGAGACCCTTCTCCTCAGCTATGCAGCAGTCCTTTCGGCCCAACAAGACCAGAAAGGCCAATTCATCCAATACCTTCTTCAGGGGAGGTAAGGTTAAATCCAAGAAGCCTGCCGCCGCATGTTCCCAAGAACAAAAGCCTGCTTAAGGTACTCCAAAGTCCTCCGCATGATGGTGGACGGGAAGGCCCGGAGGTGGGGCCTATGGGTGCGAGACTCAGACAGTTCAGTCATGTCTGGGTATCGTCCGGCCTGGATCCCTGGTTAGTAGATATTGTGTCTCTGGGATACAGGCTGGAATTTCAAAGTCTTCCTCCTCACCGTTATTTCAAGTCGGGCTTACCAACTCTGTTGGAGGACAGCACTATGCTTCAAGACGCTGTCCAAAAGCTGGTGGAGGCACAGGTCATTGTGCTGGTACCACCGCACATGCTGACAAAGGGTTACTATTCAAACCTTTTCGTGGTACCGAAACCAGATGGTTCGGTCAGGCCCACTCTGAACCTAAAATCATTGAACCCCTTTCTAAAGAAGTTCAAGTTCAAGATGGAGTCTCTCAGGGCGGTGATATCAGGTCTGGAAGAGGGGAAATTCCTGGTGTCATTGGATATCAGGGATGCGTACCTTCACATTCCGTTCTGGTTGCCGCATCAGGCTTATCTCCACTTCGCATTGCTGGACTGTCATTTCCAGTTCCAGGCCCTGCCATTTGGCCTCTCAACAGCACCGAGGGTGTTTACCAAGGTGTAGCCGGAGAGACCCCCCCACGTGGACAATGGCGGCCGCAGCACTGAAGGGGTTAACCCTCAGTGCCCGGCGCCATATTAAGGGACCCTGGGCACTTGGTGCCATGTTTAAAATGTGAATAAAGATAAATTTAGCCAAGCGCTCAGTCACTCCAAATCCACGTGCTGCCAGCAAATTAAGGCTACTCAACCTTAGAGATCAGAAGAACAGAAAATAAAGATATTTTGCAGCGCACATAGACTTGGCAAAAAGATTTTTATTATTACTTTATATATAATTATTTATTATTGCTTGCAAAAATTAAATATATTCTAAAAAAATTTTTCAAAATCAAAACACTTAACACAGCCTATATAAATTTTCACATATACAGATACTAAATTTCATTCAATGTGAACACTTTGTGTCACCCTTGCCTGAAATAATATCTAAAATAGATACAATCGTACATAAAAGCTCAAGCAGAGATTAGTATCACTAAGTTGCTGTAAAATGTATCACTATTGCACTCTGAGGTAAAAGAAAAAGAAAGAGTCTTTCTTCTGAAGCTGATGGTAACAATTCAGCTAAATGGCTGCACACTCTGTTAAGGCACAGGGATTTTTTTCCAGTCCATTTATATCACTGGAAGTCCATTCAGTGTTTAAGAATACTAAAACATCAAAACACTTGGAATTTTCAGCTGGTTAATGTTCCTAATATCCGTGATCAATTTGTTTAGAAAACACAGGATATTGCAGTGATCCGTTTGATATTCAGAGGACCATATGATTAGGTCTAACAATTTAAATTAGTCTGTCTGGCCAGACAGTGTAATTACTCTCACCGCACTTTCCCGTTGATTATATCCACAGGACTCCTCCCGGCTGCTGGTGCTGGTAACCTTAGAATGCAGTCATCTCTGGAGGGTGTAGTCCAAATAAATTGTGGAACGGCTTGGTGGTGAGTGTGTCCACTGGCGATGGTGGGAACGAGTAGATTGTGAGTGTTTTACGCGTTTCTCCGCCTCCCTCCGGGTTCATATCAGCATATCATTTATAATACCGAATGCTGATATATATATATATATATTCCATACATATACATATCCAGGAAATATATATAAATATATGTAGAAAAAAACTAAGAAGGAAAATAAGAGGGTATAGGTAAGAGGATGAGGGAGAAGTGGGAGAGAGAAACCACTTTATATAAACCAGAATATAAAGAACTTAAGGAACACATTCATATATTATTTAACTCAATGGTGTCATTGAGTCCATTTGGCAGCATTCGGTATTATAAATGATATAACATCTAAATTTATCTAATCTTGTGATAGCTATGTGTATTAGATATATATTGATTTATGAATATTGTGGTCCGAGATCCTTATGGATAATACACTTCCCATTTTAGTGGTCTATATATGCGATATACATACACATATATTGGCTGCGTATTTTAATATGTATTATTTGTTTCTGCTCCCTAGAATGATGCCACTTGATATTTTGAATTACTTTCACTGATTGGACGTATAGGTTCAATTAGTGGTTTAATACACATTGAATGGGTATCCATATGTATTTTATGGGAAAAGATGACATGTCTTCCGGATAAGTTTTAATGAGTCATTGCTTGCTTTTTAAGTTTATATGTATATATATATATTTTTTAGTAAATACCTTAAATTTAAATGTCTATTTATTATTTACATTATTGGGGCTCCTATGCGCTCGTTTGAGATGTCTTTTTGATGGAACAAATTGTTCTATATATTGCATTACTAACAGAGAAAAAATATGTCTAAGTCTTTCATAGGATAGTGATCTGTAGGAATGAACACAGGTGTGATAGATAATTGAAATTGTTGCTATGCACTCGGAATCGCTATGCGGCTCACAGCCGGAGAGAGACTTGACACGCAATAAAGAAACTAGATTGACGGGATAACGTCATCACGGCATCTAGCCGCGAGGTTTAAAAAGAGCAAGGAGGAGCAGTGAGTTTATTTCTGATGAAGCCGCTGAACCCGGAGGGAGGCGGAGAAACGCGTAAAACACTCACAATCTACTCGTTCCCACCATCGCCAGTGGACACACTCACCACCAAGCCGTTCCACAATTTATTTGGACTACACCCTCCAGAGATGACTGCATTCTAAGGTTACCAGCACCAGCAGCCGGGAGGAGTCCTGTGGATATAATCAATGGGAAAGTGCGGTGAGAGTAATTACACTGTCTGGCCAGACAGACTAATTTAAATTGTTAGACCTAATCATATGGTCCTCTGAATATCAAACGGATCACTGCAATATCCTGTGTTTTCTAAACAAATTGATCACGGATATTAGGAACATTAACCAGCTGAAAATTCCAAGTGTTTTGATGTTTTAGTATTCTTAAACACTGAATGGACTTCCAGTGATATAAATGGACTGGAAAAAAATCCCTGTGCCTTAACAGAGTGTGCAGCCATTTAGCAGAATTGTTACCATCAGCTTCAGAAGAAAGACTCTTTCTTTTTCTTTTACCTCAGAGTGCAATAGTGATACATTTTACAGCAACTTAGTGATACTAATCTCTGCTTGAGCTTTTATGTACGATTGTATCTATTTTAGATATTATTTCAGGCAAGGGTGACACAAAGTGTTCACATTGAATGAAATTTAGTATCTGTATATGTGAAAATTTATATAGGCTGTGTTAAGTGTTTTGATTTTCTTTTTAATATAAAAATAAGATATTTAATTACACTGGCCGGTGGTTGTTTTGAATGAAATTTTTTTTTAGAATATATTTAATTTTTGCAAGCAATAATAAATAATTATATATAAAGTAATAATAAAAATCTTTTTGCCAAGTCTATGTGCGCTGCAAAATATCTTTATTTTCTGTTCTTCTGATCTCTAAGGTTGAGTAGCCTTAATTTGCTGGCAGCACGTGGATTTGGAGTGACTGAGCGCTTGGCTAAATTTATCTTTATTCACTTTTTGATTAGTATTTACTCATTAGCCGAGCTGCCAGCCACAGATAACTGGTTTTAACAAAAGCTACGTGATAATTTTGTATAGATTCTTGTTCTGAAGACATGTCATCTTTGAAATGTTTATCCGAAAGGATGGAAAGGAGAAATATATACCTTAAAGGAACAGCTCATACACAAACTTTGACCGCCAGGGGTGAGGGGACCGATATGCACAGGCTCTTTAATGAGTTGGATGACCTGTGCATGTCGGAAACCAAACACTGGTGGGATCAAATTACCTTACAAAAATATTTGGATCAAAATATCATACCGAGAGGTCTTAGGTTATTAAAGATATCAACTTTCCAAAATGATTTAGAGTTCACGAAAGAGTGGAATGAGGCTCTTGAGTCTTGTTCTAGACAACTCATGAGAATGTTGGTTAGATATAGGGAGGAAAAAGTAAGGACTACACAGGAAGAGATAGAAAAGCTACATGTCCTATTGAAGAAATATGAAGGCAGTCAGGAATATAGAGAGAGGGATACTAAGGTTAATAGTAAAATAGAGGCATATGAAAGAAGTTTGATTTCAAGAAAAGAAAATAAATTAGATAGAGACATCCGGGATTATGACAAAGGAGAAATCTATAATTATAGAGGTGGTCAGAATCAGAGGGAATCAACCTATGAAGAACTCCCCCCAAAAAGAAAGTTATATACTAATAGGAACCATCAAGACCCCCAAAAAGTTAATAATTCATATGGTGGGAGGAATAATAGGTTTCAAAACACATATTCCAATCAATACAGACCTAGACAGAGATATGCGTTGAGAAACTCAGCAAATCAGTGAATGAATTCATATCAAGTACCAACACAGAATAGATTTGAGGTTCTTGATGATTTTCATTCTCCTAGGAGAAATAGATTCAGAGGACGTTTTTATAGCGGACCCTCTGAAACAGAGGAAGAATGGGAAGCCTCACCTCAAACCTCTCAACAGCATTTTTTAGAGAAGCGTCAACCCTTAAGGGGAAATATGAGAGACGATCAGAGACTACCCTTAAAAAGGTCAAGAGAACAGGGAGAGGTAATAGAGGAGGGAGACGAAGAAGGAGAAACAAGCAAAAAGAGACCTGTCCATTTGAAGTAGAAGTAGAAAATAAAGGAGTCCACAATCTGTCATCTAAGAAACTTTTAGACAATGAAGTAAAACTTCTGGAGAGAGGTTTAAACTTTTCCCCGGTTACTAAACCTAATCTCTTTGTATTATTTGTAGACCTTAATCGCTATGTGAGAAATCTCAGTAGAAAGAGATTTTTTGCCCTCAAAGCTATAAAATCGGGTAGAGAGATGGGAGTCCCGATAATTTTAGATACTGAGGAAAGGGAGGCCTTGAAAAGTCTAGAGGAATTAGAACAGGAGTCTGGATGTTCAATGGATACACAAAGCCAATTTACTAAAATGTATGATATTAAACGAGAGGGACGTTTTAGAAACAAATCAGAATTTTACCCCTTACAATATAAAGGGCCATTTATAGAATGTTTTTATAAGAGTACATTACAACAGTTCCGAGAAATGTGTGAACGTATGGAAAAAAAGCCCATAAAAGACAATTTAAGTACTGGTGAACGAAAGGCAATTAGACTTCTATACGAGGATAAAACTATAACCATCAAACCTGCCGATAAGGGGGGTGGGATTGTTATTCTTAACACCACAGACTATATTTCCGAATCCTTGAGACAACTCGGAGATGAGAGATTCTATAGAGGTCTAGAAGGAGACCCCACCCCCCTATATCAGAAGGATATGAGAGCTATGTTGGATTGTGCTCTTGCTGGGGGTGTGATATCCAAAGAAACATTTTGGTTTTTATTTAACAAATATCCTATCACTCCCACTTTTTATTATTTACCTAAAATTCACAAGACACTCCATCACCCCCCAGGGCGTCCTATTATTTCAGGTGTTGGGTCCCTCACAAATAATTTGTCTGCTTATGTTGATTTTTATTTACAAAGTCACGTAGAGAATTTAAAGTCACATATTAAAGACACTAAGCATTTTTTAAATAAAATTAATTCCATCAAATGGAAAAGAGGTTATTATTTGTTAACGTTGGATGTAGAGTCTCTCTACTCCAACATACCCCATGATATGGGATTAAAAACAATAAAGGAACAGTTTCAAAAGGTAGATTACCTTTCGGAATCCCTATGTGACTTCTTGATCTCATCTATTAAGTTTATTTTAGAACACAATTATTTTACGTTTAATTCACGTTATTATTTACAGACACGGGGGACTGCTATGGGGACTAGGTTCGCCCCGAGTTATGCAAACCTATATATGGGTGCTTTTGAAGATCAACATATTTGGGGCGCTGACTACGGGGCGAACCTAGTCCTCTATGTAAGATTTATTGATGATTTATTTATTATTTGGGACGGAGATCTGGAATCTATGCAACAGTTTATCACTAGTCTTAATGAAAATATTTTTGGTTTGAACTTCACTGCCACTTATAGTTTGTCACAGATCAATTATTTGGATATCACACTCTCAGTAATAGACAACCAACTGGTTACAGAAACATACAGAAAACCAGTGGATAAAAATAAATATCTCAATTATGATAGCTCACATTTAGACTCCTGGAAAAACAACATCCCCAAAGGCCAATTAGTACGTATGAAACGGAACTGTTCTTCAGAAAATACATATCAACAACATGCCCACCAATTATTAAAGGTTTTCTCCAAGCAGGGTTACCCAGAAAAAATCACTAGAAAGGCATATGATGAAGTCAATCTAATGGACAGGCAATTGTTATTACAATCAGGAGATCCAAAACAGATGAAAAAACAGAGTTATGATACAAAGAACATAAATTTCGTCACTCAGTTTAATGGCTGTGCAAAAGAAATTAAGGATATTATTAAGAAAAACACCTCAATTTTATTACAGGATGATGTGCTGAGGGATGAAATTAACTCACAGGGGAAAGTTATTTTCAGGAGATCTGAAAACATCAAATCCAAACTGGTTCATAGCCATTTTAAAATGGCAAAAGAACCAACCAGTGACAATCATCTAACATGGCTCCCAAAGAAACCTGCAGGCTATCATAGATGTGGGAACAGTAGGTGTTTCATGTGCATCAATTCTCCACGGAAAGTGACGGAATTTTTTTCCTTTAACTCCGGAGAAAAATTTGTAATTAACGATTTTTTAAATTGCCAGTCTTCATATGTGGTATATTTACTAAGCTGTAAGTGCGGCAAACAATATATAGGACGAACAACCCGCACCCTCCATGTTAGATATATGGAGCATAAGAGAAATATACAGAATGGCATCATGACACACCCTCTATCTAAACATATTGCATTATGCCAGAATCGTGATATGAAGAATGTTTCAGTCCAGGCCATTGAACATATTAAGACCACATATAGAGGGGGCGATAGATTTGGACGTTTATGTAGACGAGAGGCATTCTGGATATTCAAGTTAGATTCAATGGTGCCAAATGGACTCAATGACACCATTGAGTTAAATAATATATGAATGTGTTCCTTAAGTTCTTTATATTCTGGTTTATATAAAGTGGTTTCTCTCTCCCACTTCTCCCTCATCCTCTTACCTATACCCTCTTATTTTCCTTCTTAGTTTTTTTCTACATATATTTATATATATTTCCTGGATATGTATATGTATGGAATATATATATATATATATATCAGCATTCGGTATTATAAATGATATAACATCTAAATTTATCTAATCTTGTGATAGCTATGTGTATTAGATATATATTGATTTATGAATATTGTGGTCCGAGATCCTTATGGATAATACACTTCCCATTTTAGTGGTCTATATATGCGATATACATACACATATATTGGCTGCGTATTTTAATATGTATTATTTGTTTCTGCTCCCTAGAATGATGCCACTTGATATTTTGAATTACTTTCACTGATTGGACGTATAGGTTCAATTAGTGGTTTAATACACATTGAATGGGTATCCATATGTATTTTATGGGAAAAGATGACATGTCTTCCGGATAAGTTTTAATGAGTCATTGCTTGCTTTTTAAGTTTATATGTATATATATATATTTTTTAGTAAATACCTTAAATTTAAATGTCTATTTATTATTTACATTATTGGGGCTCCTATGCGCTCGTTTGAGATGTCTTTTTGATGGAACAAATTGTTCTATATATTGCATTACTAACAGAGAAAAAATATGTCTAAGTCTTTCATAGGATAGTGATCTGTAGGAATGAACACAGGTGTGATAGATAATTGAAATTGTTGCTATGCACTCGGAATCGCTATGCGGCTCACAGCCGGAGAGAGACTTGACACGCAATAAAGAAACTAGATTGACGGGATAACGTCATCACGGCATCTAGCCGCGAGGTTTAAAAAGAGCAAGGAGGAGCAGTGAGTTTATTTCTGATGAAGCCGCTGAACCCGGAGGGAGGCGGAGAAACGCGTAAAACACTCACAATCTACTCGTTCCCACCATCGCCAGTGGACACACTCACCACCAAGCCGTTCCACAATTTATTTGGACTACACCCTCCAGAGATGACTGCATTCTAAGGTTACCAGCACCAGCAGCCGGGAGGAGTCCTGTGGATATAATCAACGGGAAAGTGCGGTGAGAGTAATTACACTGTCTGGCCAGACAGACTAATTTAAATTGTTAGACCTAATCATATGGTCCTCTGAATATCAAACGGATCACTGCAATATCCTGTGTTTTCTAAACAAATTGATCACGGATATTAGGAACATTAACCAGCTGAAAATTCCAAGTGTTTTGATGTTTTAGTATTCTTAAACACTGAATGGACTTCCAGTGATATAAATGGACTGGAAAAAAATCCCTGTGCCTTAACAGAGTGTGCAGCCATTTAGCTGAATTGTTACCATCAGCTTCAGAAGAAAGACTCTTTCTTTTTCTTTTACCTCAGAGTGCAATAGTGATACATTTTACAGCAACTTAGTGATACTAATCTCTGCTTGAGCTTTTATGTACGATTGTATCTATTTTAGATATTATTTCAGGCAAGGGTGACACAAAGTGTTCACATTGAATGAAATTTAGTATCTGTATATGTGAAAATTTATATAGGCTGTGTTAAGTGTTTTGATTTTCTTTTTCTTTTTAATATAAAAATAAGATATTTAATTACACTGGCCGGTGGTTGTTTTGAATGAATTTTTTTTTTAGAATATATTTAATTTTTGCAAGCAATAATAAATGTTTAAAATGTATTGGGCGCTAGGCGCCGTGTGATTTAAAGATGTATTTTTAGTTATGTGCCGCGGTCCCGGACCTCTCCGGCGACCGCGGCAGTGAGGGCAGCCCCTGGTGCACTGAGCAGTGTGTGCGTGCCGGGGAGAGGGGAACCGCTGCAGCCGGAAGATCAGCACCCACTGCAGCGATCAGGTGTGCGCCGCCGGAGTCCGGGAGCTCTGCTCCCGGCAACCGCGGCAGTGAGCACAGCCCCCCGGCGCACTAGCTGTGTGTGCGCGCCAGGGGGAGAAGGGGGAGCCGCTGCGGCTGGGAGCTCTGCTCCCGCTGCAGCGCACTCTGTGGTGCCTGTGCTGGGGGACAGGAGCTCTGCTCCTGGCGCCTCAGCACGCTGGAGGTGGCCAGCCGCGGCAGCCAGGATGAATGTCCCAGGCTGCTAAGCGGCAGGGAGGACAGGACTCAGCGCCGCATACAGGGGACCGGGCTAGCCGGCTCCCTGCGCGGCGAGGCCACCAGAGTGCGCCGCTCAGGGGGGACCGGGCTAGCCGGCTCCCTAGCGGCGGGGGGATGATTAGGCTGGTGAGTGCTGGGGTCTGGGAGCTATGCTCCCGGCACCTCTGCGCTGCACAGGACAGAGAGCCACGGCGGCCGGGACAAGTGTCCCGGGCCGCCGGGCTTTAGATCAGGGGGGTGCGCTGCACCATGCGGCGAGGGCACAAACTGAGTGCCGCTCTGTGGTGCCTGTGCTGGGGGACGGGAGCTCTGCTCCCGGCGCCTCAGCACGCTGGAGGCGGCCAGTCGCGGCAGCCGGGATGAATGTCCCGGGCTGCTAAGCGGCAGGGGGGACAGGACTCAGCGCCGCATACAGGGGACCGGGCTAGCCGGCTCCCTGCGCAGCGAGGCCACCAGAGTGCGCAGCTCAGGGGGGACCGGGCTAGCCGGCTCCCTAGTGGCGGGGGGATGATTAGGCTGGTAAGTGCTGGGTTCCGGGAGCTATGCTCCCGGCACCTCTGCGCTGCACAGGACACAGAGCCACGGCAGCCGGGACAAGTGTCCCGAGCCGACGGGCTTTAGATCAGGGGGTGCGCCGCACCATGCGGCGAGGCCACAAAGTGAGTGCCGCTCTGGGGGGACAGGGAGAGCCAGCTCCCTGGACCCCAGTGGCAAGCAGGCAGGCTGGAGGATGGGGGAGCCAGCCCCATACCTCCCTCACTGAAAGAGAGCCCTAGCAGCCAGGCTGCAGGGCTAGGGGAGCAAACATTGTTTTAAATATAATAATATATATATTGTGTTAGGAGGCACTGCAGTGCCTGGGTATGTGGAGCCTGTGCAGGGCACAGGCTCAGTGTATATTAAAAGGGGAATGTACAGTGTATTTTAAATGTGATGTATTTAAAGGTAAAATGCACTTACTTGGTTGTGTGTCCCAGGAGGGGGGAATCCATGGCTGTGCAGGCTGATGGATTCTCCCAGACCTTTTCCCAAAAAACTGAATACTTTCCCTTCCAGCCTCACACTTAAAAGAGGCATTGGGAGAGAGAGGAGAAGCTCAGCTTTGAAACAAGCTGAGTGGTTTTCTGGAGCTCCATGGAGATCACCCGTAGTGACCAGGAAACCTTGACCGGGGATCTAGGCTGCCCAGCTCTGGAGCCCAAAACCAGGCTGCAGGCAATGGGCTAGGTCCCGGGCAGGTTTCTGGAAGTCAGTTTAGGCGGGAAAACTTCCCCCAGCCTAGACTGAACGGCACCGGGGCGTATCCTGATCTTCCAGGATGGGACAGACAAAGGAGAGTGACCACTCCCCACTGTCCATAGGGAACAATGTTAGCTGTGCATGTGACCAAGGCATGCACAGCCCATGGGTAAACATTGATTGGTTGTACACCACAGGGCGGGCTTACCCCCTGTGGTAATGTGTATTGGAGTAGGATAAAAGGAGGGCAGTTGCCCCATGGAAATTGTATTGTACCATCTTTATTCTGCTGGAACATCTTGCTGTATGCTGTTGCCCCTAGCAATAGGGAAAAGTCTTTTTTAAGACTATTATTGAGCAAATAAACATCATCTGCCTCAAAAAGATTGCTTCATCTTGTGACCTACAGGGTTATGCCAAACATAGCCCTGTCCCCCGGCTGTCCAGGGAATCACCTAACATCTCCAAGTTCCGCCTTCCGCCAGCTACCAGTAGAGGCCTAGCAAGTGGCTAGTGGGGATATGTCAACACCACACAGGTGTGGTAAGGCAGTGTGTCGGCACATACAGAGCAGAACCGTGGTTCCAAATGCCACAGCAGGTTAGGAGTTTGGTGGTGGCAGCATAAACCCGCCCACAGTGCAGTGGGTGGAGTCAGTAACAGGCGGTTACTGACGGTAAGCGGGAATCCCCTATGTGGTCAGGTCCCGTGTGACCTAACCTTCCATTCTGTGCACAGGAGACGGGACGCGAAAGCAGTGAGTGCTTTCGTATGGAACCGTCCTGTCACACAAGGTGATGGTGGAAATGATGATGCTACTCCGCAAGCAGGGTGTGAACATCATTCCTTATCTGGACAATCTCCTGATAAAGGCATCATCCAGGTAGAAGCTGTTACAGTCCATTGTTCTCACAATGCGACTGCTCCAGAGTCACGGGTGGATTCTGAATTTTCCAAAGTCACATTTGGAACCAACCCAGAGATTGTCATTTCTGGGAATTATCCTGGATACGGAAGTGCAGCGGGTGTTTCTTCCGCGGGACAAGGCATTGGTGATCCAATCCATGGTCCGGGATGTCTTGAAGCCACCCCGGGTGTTGGTGCATCAATGCATTTGCCTATTGGGAAAGATGGTGGCCTCCTACGAGGCTCTCCAGTATGGGAGGTTTCATTCTTGGACCTTCCAGCTGGATCTCCTGGACAAGTGGTCGGGATCTCACCTCCACATGCATCGTCTATCGCTAAAGGCAAGGATTTCACTCCTCTGGTGGCTCCAATTGCCTCACCTCCTGGAAGGCCGCCGGACAATGTAACAACTGTGGCTTATATAAACCGACAGGGCGGAACGAAGAGCAGAGCGGCAATGTCAGAGGTCACAAGAATACTCCTCTGGACAGAAAAGCACGCACTGGCGCTGTCAGCCATCTTCATTCCGGTAGCAGACAACTGGGAAGAAGACTTCCTCAGCAGACACGATCTTCATCCGGGAGAGTGGGGTCTCCATCCAGAGGTGTTCAAGGAGGTAACAGATCTTTGGGGCCTACCCAAAATAGACATGATGGCCTCTCATCTCAACAAGAAGCTTCAGCGCTATTGTTCCAGGTCGAGGGACCCACAGGCAGTGGCAGTGGACACCTTGGTGTCTCCGTGGGTGTTCCAGTCAGTGTATGTATTTCCACCTCTCCCACTGATCCCAAGAACTCTAAAACTCATAAGGAGAACAAGGGTTCAAGCGATTCTCATTGCCCCAGTCTGGCCAAGAAGGGCTTGGTACGTGGACCTTCTGAATCTACTGCTAGAAGAGCCGAGGCCTCTTCCTCTTTGAGGGGACTTGTTGCAGAAGGGGCCGTTTGCCTATCAGGACTTACCGCGGCTTCGTTTTGACGGCATGGAAGTTGAGCGCCTGATTCTTGCTCAGAAAGTTATTTCTACCCTCATACAGGCTAGGAAAGGGGTAACGTCTAAACATTACCATCGTATTTGGAAGAAATATGTTTCTTGGTGTGAGTCCAAGAAATTTCCTGCGGTGGAATTTTGACTGGGACGTTTCCTCCTCTTCCTGCAGGTAGGAGTGGATATGGGACTGAGATTGGGATCTGTAAAGGTCTAGATTTCAGCCCTGTCTATTTTCTTTCAGAAACAATTGGCTGCCCTCCCTGAGGTTCAGACCTTTTTGAAGGGAGTTCTGCATATTCAACCTCCCTTTGTACCACCTACGGCATCTTGGGACCTTAATGTGGTGTTGCAGTTTCTCCAATCAGATTGGTTTGAGCCTCTACAGGAGGTGGAGCTCAAATTTCTTACATGGAAGGTGGTCACCTTGTTGGCTTTAGCCTCTGCTAGGCATGTCTCTGAGTTGGGGGCTTTATCATGCAAAAGCCCTTACTTGATCTTCCATGAGGATAGAGCAGAGCTCCGGACTCATCAGCAGTTCCTTCCAAAGGTTGTGTCGGCATTTCATATCAACCAAACTATTGTGGTGCCAGTGGCTACTGACTCCTCAATTACTTCAAAGTCCTTGGATGTCGTGAGGGCTCTGAAGATTAATGTGAAGAGAACTTCTCGTCACAGGAAGTCGGACTCTCTGTTTGTCCTATATGATCCCAAGAAAATTGGGTGTCCTGCTTTTAAGCAGACTATTTCTCACTGGATTAGGTTCACTATCCAGCACGCTTATTCTATGGCAGGACTGCCGTGTCCAAAATCTGTTAAGGCCCACTCTACTCGTAAGGTGGGGTCTTCCTGGGCGGCTGCCCGGGGTGTCTCAGCACTGCAACTTTGCCAAGCTGCAACTTGGTCGGGATTGAACACTTTTGCTAAGTTCTACACGTTTGATACTTTGGCCTCTGGTGATCTGAAGTTCAATCAATCAGTTCTGCAGGAGCCTCCGCACTCTCCCTCCTGTACTGGGAGCTTTGGTACATCCCATTTGGTACTAATGTGGACCTCAGCATCCTCTAGAACGTGAGATAAAATAGCATTTTGGTACCTACCGGTAAATCCTTTTCTCGTAGTCTGTAGAGGATGCTGGGCACCCGCCCAGCGCTTCGTTTCCTGCTGTTGTTATTGGGTTCAGTACAACTTCATTTTAGTTGAGTACTGCATTGTTACTTGGTAAGTAATGTTTCAGCCGTTGCTGATTATTTCAAGCTAGTTGTCTTGACGTACCTTGTATGTAGACTACGGAGCATTCCAATGAAGGTCTGATTTGCTCTTTCACATAACCCATTCCCCTGTGGGTGGTAGGCCGTTGACCTTACTTTAAGGCAGCCGTATAGAGAGCAAAGTTCATTGAACAGCTGTGATTCAAAGGCTGGGCCTTGGTCGGCCAGGATTCAGTCAGGGTATCCATAGGGTCCTTGTGATTGCGACATTCTATCCTGTTCACAGACGCCAATATTGTAGAGGTTGTAGACAAAGCAGTCACATTGAGAGAAATTGCCCCAATGAAGCTTTAAACGAGGAGACCCCGAGGCAGGGGACCGACCCTCGGAAGGAGATGTACCAATATGTCCGACGTCGCAGGAGTGGTGGCCAAGGTATCTCAGTGAGTGTCCTCGCCTGAAAATTCGGATCAATGGCGTGGAGATGGCTGCTCTCCTGGATACAGGATCTCAAGTTTCAACCATCTGGCTTAATGAATTTCTCCAACATTGGAATGAGCAAACAATAGTCTCCCCACCGACTACCTGGTTACATCTACTAGCCAGTAATGGACAACCTATCACCTATTGTGGCTACTGGGAAGCCGACATGAAAGTGGGTCGAGCAAACTTAACCAGACAGGGATGTCTAGTAACGACGGTTTTGAATGACTTTCTGCCTCCAGTTATCCTCGGGATGAATATCCTCAGAAACTGTCCAGCCGAATTAGTTGAAGCCCTGTGCACGGAATTGAAGACAGCCGCCCCGTGGGAGCGGAGGATGCTCCAACAGACTATTCGGCTACAGGAAGGTCAGAAGAAATTCGCCAATGACAGAGGGGAGGTTGGGAAGGCACAAATTGCTGACCGATGGCCCGTGATGTTGATGCCCAACTCAGAGCACGTAGTTTGGTGCAAAGTTCGGATTGGCCCCGGCGTACAAGGCTATGATGCCCTCATAGAATCTTGTGACCCGGATGGAACAGCAGCCCTTTGCAGTGGCCAGGACATTGGCAAAAGTGGAGCAAGGTAGAGTACCTGTTCGCATCTTGAATCCTCAAAATTACCCTGTCCGACTCTTTCGACATTGCATAGTAGTAAGGATATCTCAAGTAAATTTCCAGGATGTATTGGGGAAAGTATACCATCTGCGTGTCAAGGAACAATGACGAAAGGTTATCTGCCACTGAGAGTGAAGATCCCTGGTGGAATGAGATTCAGATTGGGGACTTGAATTCACCAGATGAGCAGTGGGAAGGAGTGTTACAACTGGTCCAAAGGAATTCAGTTGCTTTTAGCCAGAATCCCTACGACTTTGGAAAGGCTGAAGGCGTTTATCATTCTATTCCCACAGAAAGTAATCCTCCCATTAAGGAAAGACACCGACCCCTATCACCTGCAATGTACCAACCCATGCGAAAAATGATTTCCGACATGAGGGCCGCAGGTGTCATCCATGAGAGTTACAGCCCGTGGGCAGCCCCTTTAGTTATCCTCAAAAAGAAGGATGGAAGTCTCCGGTTTTGCGTGGATTATCGCAAACTGATTGCCGTGACACATAAGGATGTCTATCCGTTATCAAGAATAGAAGAGTCATTGACGGCCTTGAAGACAGCGGCCTACTTTTCTACTGTAGATTTCACTAGTAAATATTGGCAGATTCCGATGGCACCGGAGGACCGGGAAAAAACTGCTTTCACCACACCGAAGGGTTTGTTTGAATTTAATAGAATGCCCTTCAGACTTTGTAACATGCCAGCTACCTTTCAACACATAATGGAACACTGTCTGGGACATCATAACTTCGAAATGGTCCTGCTGTACCTAGATGACGTTATCATCTTCTCAAAAAGTTATGAAGAGCATCTCAGACATCTAGAGGAAGTGTACAAGCAGCTCATCAAATTGGGGCTGAAACTTAAGCTGGCAAAATGTCATCTACTCAAACCAGAGGTCCAATACTTGGGACATATTGTCAGCACTGAGGGTGTCATGCCAGACCCAGAGAAGATACGCGTGGTACAATAGTGGCCCATACCAAAAACAGTGAAGGATGTATGGAGTTTCCTGGGTTTGGTGGGCTATTACAGGCGGTTCGTGCAAGGTTTTGCTAAACTGGCTGCTCCGTTGCATGAATTATTGCGCGGCAAGTCTGGACAGGAAAGGAGTTCGTCTTCAATTCTATGGGGTGAAGATAAACAAAGTGCCTTTGAACTACTCAAGACATCTCTAGTAACTGCTCCCCTACTCGCCTATCCAGATTATGAGAAGCTGTTCCACTTTTATACAGACGCAAGCCACCGTGGGTTAGGAGCTGTGTTATCACAGATGTAAGATGGCTGAGAAAGGGTAATAGCATATTCCAGTAGAGGCCTTCGTAAAACAGAGCGAAACAGCGAGAACTACAGTACCTTTAAATTAGTTACTTGTTCTTATATGGGCAATCACTGAGAAGTTCAAAAATTACCTGGCTGCTTCCCCGGTCATTATCATGACTGACAATAATCCGTTGGCTCATCTGTCCAATGCCCGATTGGGAGACGTCAAACAACGTTGGGTATCTAGCTTGGCCAACTTTCAATACACTGTCACCTACCAGAGCGGAAAGGCAAATGGGAATGCCAACGCCTTATCCCACCTACCTGTCGCCAACCTTCCCGAAGTGGAAAAAGACGATGCTGAGGATGTCAAGACCCCGGTGTTCCATCCTGTGAACAGTGGATGGGTCGTGACATGTAACCCAGTCTTTGCTGAGGCTCCCGCACGACCTGAAAGTCCTCATCCTGCTTAACCCGCAGTGGAGTGGATAAAAATCCAGCAAGAAAGCCCAGTTTTGAATGAGCTTATGGGCCTTATCCAGCAGAAGCGCCCCCTTAACAAGGCACAGCGAGCTGAAGCTGACCCTGAATTAATCAAATTACTGAGACACCGAGACCGCATCCGGATAAGGAAAGGGCTTATAATACATAGCAGCCTTGACCCCAGCACACACCAACCTATTACGCAGGTGATAGTTCCAAAATGTCAGGCTACCCTTCTGCTCGAGGCCTATCACAATAGGTCTGGACACTTCGGTACCCAGAAAACGGAGACAGTTACGAAAAAGGTACTTCTGGGTCGGAATGAGGGAGGACATTGAGAAATGGTGACTGCGTACCTTGCAACATCAAAAGGCATCTGGACAACAGCCAAAAAGACCTCCTGCATTCCATTAGAAGCCAACGCCCCTGGAGATTGTCGCCCTAGATCACATAAAATTAGAATCCAGTACTACTGGATATCAATATGCGCTAACCATGACGGATCATTACAGCAAGTTCCTTGTCATCGTTCCTACAGGAGACTTAACTGCAAGAACCACGGCCGAGCTCTTCTTGAAACATTTTGGACAATGGCCTACCACCCACAGGGGAATGGGTTATGTTAAAGAGCAAATCGGACCATCATTGGAATGCTCCGTAGTCTGTCTGTGGAGAAGCATACCCAATGGCCTGCCCTTCTCCCTGAACTTACCTACTTATATTATAACACCGAACACTGTACCACCCGGTTCACACCCTACTACCTAATGTTCGTCAGGCAGGGCAAGCTGCCTAGAGATTTGGAATTGAACCCCGTTGTGATCAACCCAGTAGATCCCCGAGTTGTTTGTGTACGGGAACACCAGCAGCGAATTGAAACAGCTAGACGAATTGTAGAGCAGAGGATGGAGGCAGCCCACCAATGGCAGGAAAGAGCTTATAACGCCAATGCTCAGCCCATTCCTTTACATGAAGGTGACAAGGTCTGGTTGAAAAAGAACCATCGCTCTAGCAAACTTGATGCCATGTGGTAGGATGTTCCATACGTCATGGTTAGTGTTCTAGCTGGAAATACCTATACCTATTAGATCCGTCGTGGTCAAGAAGGACCAGTCAGAGTTGTATCCCGAGATTAATTAAAACCTTGCACTATGGAAGTCCCAAGGGCGGGAGAAGACTTGGTTTTGGCAGAAGGGTTGGCAACCCCAGGGGATATTCCACTACACGATCCCATAGAGCTTCTGTTGTTCATGGGCGGTACCGGTCCACTGAGCTCAATAAGAATCATGGCCCCAGAATCCATAGTGGAAAGATCCCTTGAATGCAATAAATCCTCTTGTGTTGGGAATGGTCCGGCCGAGGGTGAAGTACCTACCCCGGCAAATAGAAGGTCAAAACGAAGCACTAGAGGCACATTACCACTACGGTACCGTGATTGAGATACTTTGAGATGTACTAGTAATTGTTGGCTTGTAAATGTATTCATAAGTTGACCTAGATATAAATTTATAGGATGCGTGAGGACACTCATGGTTCAAGAGGGAAAACATGTAATACCCTGTTTATTATAGCAAGTTTATTGAGAATCTTGAGGAAATTCTAAATTAATTACTACAGTATATATATATATATATATATATATATTCTTGTATAAATAAGTAGAAAAATAGACTGTAACAGCTGATTGTTTATTTGTAACCCTCACAGAGGGGAGTTAGAGCTGACTGGATGGATTAAACTCAATCGGCGCATGGCAGGGACGGTCTCGTGCAGGAAAATTAACTGCCTGCTCGGGTGCCACTGGCGGGACACATCCGGGGTACCAGTTAAACTATTGGGGGCCGTCTGAGAA
Source organism: Pseudophryne corroboree (assembly GCF_028390025.1). Lineage (NCBI taxonomy): Eukaryota > Metazoa > Chordata > Amphibia > Anura > Myobatrachidae > Pseudophryne > Pseudophryne corroboree. The sequence continues at coordinate 62,513,357 of NC_086449.1, forward strand.
AAGAAGAAAGGTGAGCTACGCTGTGGAGTATGGCAGTGTGGACTGGATCCTAAGCGCTGTGAGAGCGGAGATTGTGAGGGACTGTGGACACACTGCCTTACTCGGTCCCAGCCATACCCCGGCAGCTGCGGAGGAGATCATGGGGAAGCATGCTGAGCAACCGAGGCGAGCTCCATCAGCGACGGGGACGACGCAGGACTCTCCACCCACATGAGTATTCAGTAAGGAAGCACCTCTCCGCTAGTGACAGCCTGTAGCGGCGGCCGGAGGAGCAGCCCAGCTCAGAGTGACAGATGAGAGAGGAGTGAGTGCAGCAGACTGGGTAGGAGAAGGAGGCAGTCGGGAGGCGAGGTCAGAGGCAGACACAGGTGGAGCTGTTAGTAAAAGGACCAGCCTTCCCTTTCCCAGCCCCTGGTGACAGTAGAGCCGAGCGGAGAAGGTTTACCTGTAAGTGCTGCCAAAACCTGAGGTACCGCACAGTTTATGGAGAGGTCTGTAAATCCCCAGTGACAGGGCTTCATACACTGACATCACTCCAGCTGGGTTAAATTAAAGTGCAGTCTAGCCCTGTTCAAATACACTCCGAGTCGCCTGATGTTAGCATATGAACTAGTCTGATCTACTGTACCAGTATAAACTAAGCTGGTAAATGTTATATGCTAGACGGGGCATTCAGGGACACATAGTCTGCATCAGAAATGGACAGATACCGTTCCCCAACCAATTGAAGGAGGGTCAGCATAGCAGAGAGTGTATTGGCTTTTCATTTCCAACTCCCTACACATACTAGCCATTACTGAAACTTGGATTACGCCCTCTGACACTACTTCTCCTGCTGCTCTCTCTGCTGGGGGCCTCACATTCACACACACACCCCGACCTGGGGGTCGCCATGGGGGTGGTGTTGGGGTCCTTTCACCTTCTAGTTACTCCTACCAACTCATACCACCAGAACCATCTCTTACATTCTCTACATTTGAGGTCCATACTATATGCCTCTTCCAACCAGGACATCTTAGAGTAGCTGTCATTTACCACCCCCCTGGCACTGCTTCAAAATTCATCGACAACTTTGCTTCCTGGCATCCTCACTTCCTCTCTTCTGACATTCCCTCCATTATCCTAGGCGATTTCAACATCCCTATTGACAGGCAGACAACCTAGCCAGACTATTTGCAGTTAAGTGCAGACAGGTGTTTCCAAGTCACCGCAGATTAAATCTCTGCTACTAAGGGCTTCAATTAGAATTCAGTTTTCCTGGATTTAGTCTGGCTCAATTTACACTTTGGAATACAACGTTTGCTTTTATTCATTTGATAAAGAGATCCACAGAGACTTTATACAGGATTATCTCTCACGCTATAGTAAGAATTAACACTCTGTTTACCGCCCTTAAGGCTACCGATTAATAGAGACTCCATGGGCCTAATTCTGAGTTGATTGCAGCAGCAAATTTGTTAGCTAATGGGCAAAACCATGTGCACTGTGGGGGGGGGGGGGGACAGATATAACATGTGCAGATAGTTAGATTTGGGTGGGGTGTATTCAAACTGAAATCTAAATTGCAGTGTTAAAATAAAGCAGCCAGTATTTACCCAGCACAGAAACGAAATAACCCACCCGAATCTAATTCTCTCTACAAATGTTATATCTAGCCCCCCCCGCAGTGCACATGGTTTTGCCCAATTGCTAACAAACTTGGTGCTGCAATCAACTCAGAATTACCCCCTATGTGCACCACCGTAATGGCCATTTAAAATAAACAAACTGCACAGTATAAGTAACTAAGAGAGTATAATAGTATTTGCTATAGCAAATGGTATCGATACAATTGTATTTACTTGTGAATTTTGTTTCATTTAATATTGTTTCCAGTCAGAATGCTAAATGGTAACTGTTTCCAGCTGGCCTTATTTATTCTAGTAAGTGTGTTACCTATAACCTAGTAGCATTTTATTCTCTTAAGGAAAACCGAGATCCGCTGTGGTTGAACAATAAAACTATCTTGATTTCCTGTTTGTTCAATTCAGTTGTTGCAAAATATTACTAATTTGATGGTGTGGTGTATTGTTATTCTTCATGATATGACTGTCTCAGTACTTCTTTGAACCCTATTACTAAATAAATAAAGTAAAGTGGGATTTTTGAGCAAAATCGCGGTTATCCGTGAAAAATTCATCTTTTTATTATTATTATTACGTTTTATTTATAGGGCGCCAGAAGTGTTTCGCAGCGCTGTACAAAGGACAGTACAGGGAGACAAAACATAGCATAACAGTAATTAAATAACAAAAATGGAGTGCAGGTAACAAAGAGCACCACAATTCTCAAAACATAATACAGCTTAGATGTAAGTAGCAAGGGAGTAATCATTGTACTACTTGGGGCTGGCGGCCATGGATAGAGAGGAGGCTTTACCAGTAGGAGAAAAAGCAGGTACAGATGGTCGCTGAGTGAAATGTGTCGAGAAGAGGGCTTAGACAACAATAGTAAAGAGGGTCATTTATTATAAAATTTATAAAATAACAGCTATTCTCCCGGGAGTGCAATTAATATAAATGAATTATCATAAAATATATACGGTACAGAATCACTGTATCCTAATGAATTATAATACTGCAAGTATTATTTAGTAATAGTAACAATTTGGCCACAAACGATATGATGTATTGAGCAGTAGTGATAGTAATTACACTCTTTTAAACACCATATAGGTCTGTGTGCCAGTAACAACTCACTTGCTATGTAGAAGTCCCCAAACAGTCCTTATTCCATGCAAACATATATTGGTTTCCAAATTTTTATGGATAGAAGTTGTCCTTGTGGAAGGTAATAAGCACTCAAATACATGTAGGGATGGACAGATGAATTATGTCCACCAAAACCAAACCGCTGTAATGGTGTTTAGCAGGGAGAGCCCGGAGTGATGTTTCTACAGCCAGCCGTTTTACCCCCGCACGGGGGAGGGAAGAGCGGTGTCTGAGATAGCCGTCGGGTTTGGAATGGAATAAAGCCGTGCACAGGCTATATGACCCGGATAGCTGGATGTTAACTCTGTGACACGGTGTGCATGCGCTCTCACCCAAAAACGGCTATGCTTACCTCCCACGGGCAGCTCCGACTGAGCCTCCCTCCAATTCACCTGATGTAGACAAGGGACTGTTGGAGCCACAGATGTGTTCCGCTGGATGTATGTGAAAGGCAGCCACACTCTGAATGGTGATGTCGGAGTTGCGTCTCCTAGCCTGGCTCCAATATGGACTCGCTTAGACGGACCACCGGCTAGGTCAGGAAGGCACCGGAGCCCCGGCACCTGGGCGTCAGCGAGGTGATGTAAAGACCTGCCTTTTTGGAAGAAGACGCCCTGCTGGCGTTGAAACGCGTTAAGGATACAGATGTACCCTTCCACTTATTGAAGTCAAGCTCATTCTGAGCCCACACAGGAGATCCGTTCCTGACGGCCGCTGCACTGCACAGCTTTACATCACCTCGCTGACGCCCAGGTGCCGGGTCTCCGGTGCCTTCCTGACCTAGCCGGTGGTCCGTCTAAATGAGTCCGTATTGGAGCCAGGCTAGGAGACGCAACTCCGACATCACCATTCAGAGTGTGGCTGCCTTTCACATACAGCCAGTGGAACACATCTGTGGCTCCAACAGTCCCTTGTCTACATCAGGTGAATTGGAGGGAGGCTCAGTCGGAGCTGCCCGTGGGAGGTAAGCATAGCCGTTTTTGGGTGAGAGCGCATGCACACCGTGTCACAGAGTTAACATCCAGCTATCCGGGTCATATAGCCTGTGCACGGCTTTATTCCATTCCAAACCCGACGGCTATCTCAGACACCGCTCTCCCCTCCCCCGTGCGGGGGTAAAACGGCTGGCTGTAGAAACATCACTCCGGGCTCTCCCTGCTAAACACCATTACAGCGGTTTGGTTTTGGTGGACATAATTCATCTGTCCATCCCTACATGTATTTGAGTGCTTATTACCTTCCACAAGGACAACTTCTATCCATAAAAATTTGGAAACCAATATATGTTTGCATGGAATAAGGACTGTTTGGGGACTTCTACATAGCAAGTGAGTTGTTACTGGCACACAGACCTATATGGTGTTTAAAAGAGTGTAATTACTATCACTACTGCTCAATACATCATATCGTTTGTGGCCAAATTGTTACTATTACTAAATAATACTTGCAGTATTATAATTCATTAGGATACAGTGATTCTGTACTGTATATATTTTATGATAATTCATTTATATTAATTGCACTCCCGGGAGAATTGCTGTTATTTTATAAATTTTATAATAAATGTTTCTATTCTGATTGTTGAGCGCAACTTGGTTTTTGTTTGTATTTAGTGTTTCTTGGAGGGATTGGCATTCCCTCTCCAAGTCGCTGCTGACAATCATATACACCACCACTCACCGAGCGCACAGCTTCATTACCTTTGTAATAGTAAAGAGGGCCCTGCTCTGAAGAGCTAACAATCTAGTGGAGAGGGGTGACAGACAGATGACATGAGGTGCAAGCAAGCAGGAGGAAGCCTGATGGCAGTATGCAAGCAAAGCAGAGATGTTCAAGTCGTGGGGCAGGGGGATGGATGAGCAGCATAAGGAATAGGTAATGCATTGGAGGGGTACACTTTGATAAATATGTGGGTTTTCAGTGCCCGTTTGAAGCTTTGCAAGGTCGGGGAGAGTCTAATGGAGCGGGGGAACACGTTCCACTGAAGGGGTGCAGCATGGGCAAAATCCTGAACTCGTGCATGGGAAGCAGTGACCAAGGCAGAAGAGTGGCGACGGTCATCAGCTGACTGTAGTGGGCGGGAGGGAATGTGAAGGGAGAGGAGGTTGGAGATGTAGGGAGCAGTGGAATTAGAGATGGCCTTGTATGTGAGGGTGAGGAGTTTGAAGAGGATTCTATAGGGGAATGGGAGCCAGTATAGATTTTGTCGAAGGGGAGTGGCAGAAGTGGAGCGGCGGGAGAGGAAGATGAGCCTAGCTGCGGAGTTGAGGACAGATTGGAGGGGTGCGAGGTGGGAGCAAGTGAGGCCAGTAAGTAGAACATTGCAGTAGTCGAGTCGCGAGATGACCAGTGAGTGGATGATAAGTTTAGTTGCACTCTGGGAGAGAAATGGCCTCATGCGAGCAATTTTGCGTAGCTGGAACCGACAAGATTACACCAGAGCTTGGATGTAGGGTGCAAAGGAGAGGGAGGAGTCAAGAGTGACACCCAGGCAGCGGAGTTGGAGAATGGGGGAGATGATAGTGTTGTCAACAGTGATAGAGATATTTGTAGGGGGTGTTGCTCTGGTTGTGGGAAAGTTAATGAGTTCAGTTTTGTCCATGTTGAGCTTCAGAGAGCACTCAGACATCCAGGAGGAGATGGCAGAGAGGCAGCTGGATACCTGAGAGAGGACAGAGGGGGACAGATCAGGAGAGGAGAGGTAGAGTTGTGTGTCATCAGCATAGAGGTGATATTGAAGGCCAAAGGAGTTAATGAGCACACCCAGGGAAGAGGTGTACAGGGAGAACAGAAGGGGGCCTGGGACAGAACCCTGAGGGACACCAACAGGAAGGATACAAGGGCGTGAGGTGGTTCCGGAGGCAGACACAGAGAAGAAGCGGTTAGAGAGGTACGAGTTAAACCAGTCAAGGACGGTGCTAGAGAGGCCAACATTTTGGAGTGTGCAGAGGAGGAGAGGGTGATCTACGGTGTCAAAGGCAGCAGAGAGGTCCAGAAGAATGAGCAAAGAGAAGTGGCCCTTGGATTTGGCCGAAAGCAGGTCATTGGTGACTTTCACCAGGGCAGGCTCGGTGGAGTGGAGTGGGTGAAAGCCAGATTGTAGTGGGTCAAGGATGGAGTGGTCAGAGAGGTAGCTTGTGAGGCGGCTGTAGACCAGTCGTTCAAGTAGTTTGGAGGCGAAGGGGAGAAGAGAGATGAGGCGGTAGCTAGTGAGTGATGAAGGGTTGAGGTTGTTTTTTTTGAGAATAGGGGACACCAGAGTATGTTTGAATGGTGAGGGAAAGATGCCAGTAGAGAGAGATAGGTTAAAGAGGTGAGTAAGGTGGTAGCAGGCAGTGGGGGGGGGGGAGGGAGCGGAGAAGATGGGAGGGGAGGGGGTCCAAGGGGCAGGTTGAGGGGGGGAGGATAGGATGAGGGAGTGGACTTCCTTGTCTGAGGTGGGACGGAAGCAGGACAGGGTGGGATGGATGGATGGAAGGGATGGTGGGGGCAGGGGGGCAGCAGAGGGGTGATGGGAGGAGATGTAATTTTGAATTTCCTCAATTTTGGAGATGAAGAAGGAGGCAAAGTCAGTGGCAGTGAGGGAGGAGGGGAGGGAAGGAGGAGGGGGACAAAAGAGAGTGTTGAAAGTTTCAAAGAGTCGGCGTGGACTGGAGGACTGAGAAGAGATGAGTGCTTGGAAAAAGGATTGCTTGGCGAGAGAAAGAGCAAAGCTATAGGAGGAGAGGATAAACTTGAAATGGAGGAAGTCTGCCAGAGAGTGGGATCTCCTCCAGGAGCGTTCTGCGGAGCGTGAACATTTTTGTAGGAATCGTGTAAGTTTGGTGTGCCAGGGTTGGGGTTTAGAGCGGCGGATGGGAACAGAGGAGAGGGGGCCACAGAGTTGAGAGCAGCAGTAAGGGAAGAGTTATAGAAGGCGGCTGCCTGGTTGGGAGAAGTCATAGTTGAAAGAGGAGAGAGGAAAGTCTCGAGGGAGGACAGGATAGCGGGGTTGAGAGACCCGAGATTGCATCTGGTGATGGTGGGTCTTGGCATGGAGTGGAGAGGGGAAGATGAGAGGGTGTAAGAAAGCAGATGGTGGTCAGAGAGAGGGAAGGAAGAGTATGAGACATCAGAGAGATCACATCGGTGGGTGAAGCAAAGGTCGATGGAGTGGCCAAGATTGTGAGTAGGGGTGGAGGACCATTGAGAAAGTCCAAAGGAGGTGGAAAGAGCAAGAAGATTATAGGACGCTGCATTAGTGATGTCGATAGGGATGTTAAAGTCACCGAGGATGATAGAGGGGAGGTCAGAGGAGAGAAAGTGGGGAAGTCAGGCAGCAAAGTTGTCAAGGAAAGGTGAACAGCGGCCAGGGGGGCGGTAGATCACTGCCACATGGAGGTGAATGGGGTAGAAGAGGCGGATAGTGTGGACCTCAAAGGTGGAGAAGGTGAGGGAGGGCTCAGGTGGGATGACACGAAAGGTGCAGTTTGGGGAGAGAAGGATGCCCACGCCTCCACCCTGGCGAACATCAGGTCTGACTGTGTGGGTGAAGGAGAGGCCTCTGTAGGAGAGGGCAGCAGGGGAGGTGGTGTCAGAGGAGGAGAGCCAGGTTTCAGTGATGGCGAGAAGGCTAAAAGAATGGGAGTTGAAGAGGTCGTGGATAGCTGGCAACTTGTTGCAGATTGATCTAGCATTCCAGAGTGCACAGTAGAAGGGAAGGGAGGGGACAGGGGAAATGGGGATCAGGTTTGCTGGGTTCTGAATGCGTGTGTGTAGGCTGTAAATTTGGGTGGGGGGGTGACCTAGCAGTAAGGATTGGTATGGGACAGGATCGAAGTGCCACAATTCCAGTACAGTAGTGTTGTTCAGAGGAATAATATAGTATGGAGTGGGTGTAATATAGAAAGAACAATGAGAATGGGGATGCAGTAAAAGCAGAGACAGTGCAAACCGGATTTTGGCAAATAATGGAAGGAACGGAAAGGCTGAGAATGTTACACAGTGGTTGTAGAGAGTATAAGGGGTACATTTACTAAGCAGTGATAAGAGCGGAGAAGTGAGCCAGTGGAGAAGTTGCCCATGCTAACCAATCAGCACTGAAGTAACATCTATAATTTGCATACTATGAAATATGTGTAACAAAGATCTCTGAATTCTATTATTATGTGGGATTTATATCTGGTTACTGTTATCATTCAGGGTGCTGGGGGAAACCAAATGCCTTTTTTTCATACTATGAAATGATACAGAGCTGCTGATTGGTTGATGGGGAAATTTCTCCACCAGCTCACTTCTCCATTCTTATCACTGCTTAGTAAATGTACCCCTATATGAGGTGCAGAAAGCAATATGTGAGAGCAGTATGGGTTTTACTTTATCAGACAGGGAGGTCAGTGTCCAGGCTGTGCGGGCTGCAGGCGCTGGTGGTATTTGAATAGGTTACTCTCTGTAGGCTGTAGTTTGCAGGTGGGGAAGATAGTCAGCTGTCCTTCTGTTCCTCTGCAGTTCATCTCCGATTATCTCCAAGGTCATAGCTTCATACTTAACACTAACATACTTTACAGCTCAGATACTATGCAGCCAGTGGCTTTGCATCCAAACATGTACTGATTAAATATAAATGCACACATTGATACAGCCCTGCTTACTAACAGCACCCACCCTCTGAGACCCCACCCACAACAAAAGGTAAGCTGTAGGTGTGATTACAAACAGACCAGTACATCCCCCACTAGTACACAGTGATTTCCTACTATAGTAGTGGCTAGGAATAACTAACTATACACAAAGAAGTCGGTTACCTATCACAATTCAAATAAAGCATGAAATCTGCAGGAGTGGGACTCATGTAGGAGTGAGATAAAGTAGGTTACCTATCACAATTCAAATAAATCTTCACCCCTCTGCAAAGAACAGGAAGACCCAAAACAAGAAAAGGTACGACTACGAGAATAGACAATACTCCTACACTATAAGCTTTAAAAGGTTTTACAGTTTTGCACAGGTTCTAGCGACGTTTTCATTTGCACTGGCGGCCGCAAGAAGAATGACAGGAAAGGGGCGTTTCTGGGTGTAAACTGACCATTTTCAGGGAGAGCTTAGAAAAATGCAGGCGTGCCAGGGAAAACGCAGGCGTGGCTGGGCGGACGCTGGGCGGATGTGTGACATCAAATGCCAACCCTCCAACGTTAGAATCATCGCACACGAAGAGTAAGTCCAGGGCCGGTCTTGTTTTGCACAAAATGTGTTTGCAGGCGCTCTGCTTCACAGGCGTTCGCACTTCTGCAAAGCAAAAATACACTGCCCAGTGGGCGGCGACAATGCATTTGCACGGCTGCTAAAAATTGCTAGCGAGCAAACAGTTCGGACTGACCCCCTATAAACTCTGCAGATGAACAAACATAGAATAGGTCACTTATAGGGCATAGAGAAATTCATAGCAAATATTATAATTTGTGATTGATGGCACACATAGGGGCTAGTTCAGGGTGGAAGGCAAAATGCGGTCCAACTGGAATTATTACGATCGCCCCTTGGGCGCATGAGCAGTACCCGTCCTGCGCATGCGCCCGCACTTTCTGCCGGGGGCTGCAGAAAATGCGATCACCTCTGCTGTCAATCAGGTGAGGTGGTCGCGGAGCAGGGGGGCGGGTGGCAACACGTTTCCAGGCAGAGATGGAGCGTTGTGGGGGCGGTGCGGTGCGAAAGGGGTTTGGAAGCGACCAAACGGGGGCATGTCGGGGACATGATTATGGTGGCTGCATGACATCATACGCAGCCGCCGCGATTGAGAACATGGCGGCGAACCTCCTGCGGGTGCAGCTATGCTCGGCTTCTGTCACTGGGCAGGAGCCGACATTTGGTGTCACCCGGATGTGGGCCGCACCCCCCGCAACCCCCTTGTGACACCACTGCAGGTACCTCCTCCAGGACCTGCAAATCAGATGATTCTCTTGAGGCTAGAGGATCAGACTCCCCACCTGGTACTAAGGAGTCAGATACCTCTCTGATTTTGAGAGGTTTAAGTTTTCTTTATTAGTTGCCCCACTTGGGTAGTAAAATTTCCCCAATCATAGATTTGAGTCCCTGTTTGAACAGTCTTCTGACACCCTGATCTACAATACTAGGAATGGAGACTGTAGTTGACTGGACGATTTTGAAGCAGGAAGCCTTTGCCCCTAAGACTTGCGATAATGTCTGACCGTGTGAGGAGTACACACCTTAATGAAGTGATAAAAGCTCCACAATAGATGAAGAGAATGTACTTCCTATGTTGCTGATGTTCTGCTTTAGAAAGCTAGGCCGTGGATAGCTCAGGTGGATTATTCCTTTTTGTATGGGGAAAGTGACCTTGGTTCTGAAGGAGTTTGGACAAGGATTTTCTTCTGTTGCAGGATTTGTAGGAGCAGGCAAGACCATTCTGGAAGTTCTCTTAGATAATAATGGAATTATGAAGGTCAACAGGTTCTGTAGCTGTACTAACTTCTGGTGTAGTATACTCGGTCGATCAGAGTCACCTGCTTTAAGACTCATAAGACATCTGAAGGAGAAGTTCTCCCATTCAGGAAGTGTGAATTTAGCAGTTTTGTAAAACAAATGATCAGTAGGAGACCGCTGTCGATGAGAAGTAACATCCTTAGAGACAGTGATTGGAGGCTGAGAAGCCAGAGTTCCTCTTGCTGAATGTTCAGAATGGGTACTGATATAGGAAGAGTGAATGCCACAGCATTAAGCAAAGCATGGGGAGGCACCCCAAACCCCTGAGGTAGTCAGATTGTCCTGGCTGTCATGACTATGGGAAATGTTCCAAAAACCAGGCCCTTATTTACTTGGTCACTGTTGAGACACTGGCATTTTACGATGATCAGGGGTCGTGCAGATCGTGCAGCAAAGATTATCTCCATGGTGGACACTGAGACAGCCACTGTAATTGCTCATAGATGCACAAAACAGTATTCGGGGTGCTAGGCTGGTGTTTCTCATGGCAGTGTTCCCACCATAACAGAAGCATGGATGGCACTAAGGTTGCCAGTGCCAGAAGTCACACAGTTCAGTGTGTGAGCCTTGTCCCCTGCTTTCACAGACTGTTCCAGAGGACTCTATTATCCTGACTCTTCCTGTAATTCTCCTGGTGTCAGTAGTTACCTTGTATTTTAGTCTGATATCTCCACACCATCAGTGCGAGTCTGATATCTCCTCACCATCAGTGCAAGTCCAATATCTTCTCACCATCAGTGCAAGTCTGATATCTCTATGCCATCAGTGCAAGTCCAATACCTTTTCGGCTGTGGTATTGAAGGTCGACCACACTTAGGTCGACAGTGTTTAGGTTGACCACTATTGGTCGACAGTAACTAGGTCGACAGGGATTCTAGGTCGACGGGGTCGCTAGGTCGACATGGTCTAGGTCGACAGGTCAAAAGGTCGACATGAGTTTTTCACAATTTATTTCTTTTTTTGAATAGGCAATATATTACAATAAAATGTGAGCTGGGGGCACTGTATGTCATAATGTGAACTGGAGGAACACATTTGTGCTGCTGGGAGCATTTACACATTAAACTTTATAATAATTTCAAAAGTATTTTATTTTGACAATATTAATGGCAGGATCCCTACAAGTTATTTGTCCTATGGCCTAGAAATACTAAATTTGTCACTGATGTTTGTCTCTCCTTGGCAGATGTGCCCTTATTACTCCCAACATTCTACGTTTGGACAGCGAGGAAACCATTGTAGTCGATGGACATAACAAAACATTTGAAGCTGACGTCGAAATTCAGGATTTCCCAAAGAAAACATTCATGTTGGTAAAGCAGAAAATCTTTGTAAATAGCAGGAACCAATTCCTTGGCACAGCTAACATAACGGTAAGTGAACATAGTGGGTGAGATTCAAATGACATATCACGCCCAATTTCCATCTAAAATGATCTCCGTTATTGCGCATATTGCGCCCATAGTGATCAGGTTTAGCTGTGTAAAGGGTTGGGTGCCTCCATACTCCGGAGGTAGCAAGCTGAATTAATGATACCATGCCCCTGAGGGCAGAAACAGAATGGGTGTGAAAAGGGGTGAAAAGAATTGAATCTCCCCCAATGTATTCATTCCCCATGTGATATTTTACATTTTATATAGTAACGGTTGATGATTTCTCATCCTAACCTTTCAGATTTCAGCTAAAGATCTCCCGAAAGGCCAAAAATCAAAACAATACGTCTATGTCTCTGTAAAGGCGCGAGGTTGTAATATGGAGAAAGTTGTTCTGCTAGGCTACCAAACTGCATACATCTTCATACAGACTGACAAAACTATCTACACTCCAGGTTCTACAGGTAACATATGGACGGTGGGGTTTTGGGTGCCCAGAATATTTCAATTATATTGACTGTATTATAATAGACAATGACATACAGACTTACATTTTTGTTGCAAACTTGGCGTGTTTCAAAATTCAGACATCCCCGCATTCTGTTCTCAGGATAGATAATAGGAAAATAGAAGGAACATGAGCAAATTTATATGTGTAAACGAAGCATCGCTGATACAGGCAATACACTTGATCAGCTTGATTTTGTAAATGTATATAATGTTTATTTAAAAAAAAAATACTCAAAAATCTAATTAAACGTGTAAACATTAAACCACCATTCTTGAAAAACTGAGAGGGCGCTCTTTAGTTCGTGTATTTATGATATATTGTGTAAATCGCTAATACAAAAACCTAATTGAAGCTGTGTACTCCTTGACAGCACAGACGGTGTAATGGTTCAAATCCCACCATGACCTCAATGCTGTGAGTTCATGGTGGGAATATACAAACTCTGTGTGGAGTTTGTATATTCTCCCTGTGCTTGCGTGGGTTTCCTCCCACAATCCAAAAATATACTGGTAGGTTAATTGGCTCCATACAAATTAACTTTAGCATGAATGTGTGTGCATGTACGTGTGGTAGGGAATATAGATTGTAAGCTCCTTCTGGGCAGGGATTGATGTGAATGGCGAAATACTCTCTGTAAAGTGCTGCGGAATATGTGTATGCTATCTAAATAACTGGTAATAAATAATAAATAAAAAAATACTCCCTAATTAAACATTTCAATGGTATATATGAGCTTGTTGATAAAATGACAGGTATTTCATGCTAACAATTGTAAACATCTAGGGCCAAATGTAATAGAGTGAGAGTTTCAAAAAGTCAGAGTTTTTTTTAAAGTGGCAATCATTTGCACAGCAAGATCAACCTGGTTTTGCAGTGTAAATGATTGCCACTTTAAAAAAAACCTGAAAAACCTTACCAAATCTCTCACTTTCTGAAACTCTCACTCTATTACATTTGGCCCCAAGTGTGACAAAGTTTAAGACTAAAAAAGAAACCGTTTTTATTAAAAACCAATTCAACAAACAGAGAGATAAAACATTATTGAAAATATATTGTTAGTTCCTATTTGAAATTGACACAAATTCCAAAGCTTCTTTTAATGAAGAGTAGTGATCACATTGATGTGTCTTTCAACAAACAACCTAGCGCATTTCGTCTCTTACAGAGACTTCATCAGGAGTACATCTCTGGATTAACACTTTAATGTAACCAGAGAAATATGAGTATACCAAGGGACTGGTCCACTGTAAGGATACCGCATCAATACCCTGAAATTGTTGTGCTATTGCACCAACCACAGATGCAACAATAGTAAGATCAGTCGTAAGGTTGAGTGACCAAACAACCTTAAAAAGTGAATAAAGTCTCCTCTAGATCAAACAACCTGTAGCTGTGTGGAGAAGATTCTATTCACTTTTTATTGTCTATGGGGGTCATTCCGAGTTGTTCGCTCGGTAAATTTCTTCGCATCGCAGCGATTTTCCGCTTAATGCGCATGCGCAATGTCCGCACTGCGACTGCGCCAAGTAAATTTGCTATGCAGTTAGGAATTTTACTCACGGTTTTTTCTTCGTTCTGGTGATCGTAATGTGATTGACAGGAAGTGGGTGTTTCTTGGCGGAAACTGGCCGTTTTATGGGTGTGTGTAAAAAAAACGCTACCGTTTCTGGGAAAAACGCGGGAGTGGCTGGAGAAACGGAGGAGTGTCTGGGCGAACGCTGGGTGTGTTTGTGACGTCAAACCAGGAACGACAAGCACTGAACTGATCGCAGATGCCGAGTAAGTCTCGAGTTACTCAGAAACTGCACAGAGATGTCTTATCGCAAAATTGCGAATTTTTCGTTCGCAATTTTAAGAAGCTAAGATTCACTCCCAGTAGGCGGCGGCTTAGCGTGTGCAAAGCTGCTAAAAGCAGCTTGCGAGCGAACAACTCGGAATGACCCCCTATAGCTGTAAACAAAATCCAGAAATGATGGTTGAATGGTCCAAATGGGGTTCCAGCTGAATAAGTAAGTTCACAGCACACAAAGTTAGAAGGGAGTCACAGGGGGGGGGTAACTTGTATACATTTGTGGATTTGGGAGAGAGACGGGGACATGTACTAAGCAGTGATAAAAGTGGAGAAGTGAGCCAGTGGAGAAGTTGCCCATGGCAACCAAGCAGCTGCTCTGTATACTTTTATAGTTGCAAATTATAAATGTTACATCAATGCTGATTGGTTGCTATGGGAAACTTCTCCACTGACTTACTTCTCCACTTGTATCACTGCTTAGTACATCTCCCCTTTAGACCATATGATGATCTGTCAATACAGTGCTGTGAACCCCTGCTGTTTGACTCCTGCAGCTCTGGCGGCTGCTCCCAGGCAGCTTATTCTGTGTATATATCTTCTCTGGTGGTAGATGATCTGCATTAAGGAACCTCCTCCTGGGCCAACCACTGTTCTACCACAATACCACTGATAGAAAGTGGTGTGATATCACTACCAGCAGAGACAACACTTATGAAAACTGTCCCGTGAAACAATGAAGATGGAGGACAGGTTAGTCAGATTGCAGATAGGAAAAGCACCAGCCCTATCATAGTTCCGTGCAGGTTCATCAGAGGGAGGGTTATTTACAAGTGAATACGTGTCATATTATTACACTTTAAGAAACTGTAAGATAAGATAAGATAAGATAAGATACTTTATTTGTCATTGATCAAACAAAAATTTGTACAGAACAATGAAATTACAACCGGATCAACGCATATGCAATCAGTCGGCATAGGTTTAATATCAGAATTCCCCAAACTGGTTCATTCTTACTATGACTGAAGGGAAAAAACTATTCCTGAACCGTGAAGTCCTGGTCTTAATACATCGGAAGCGCCTTTTTGATGGTAATAGGACAAACAGACAATGGAATGGATGCTCGCAATCTTTTAAAATGCTATTTCCTTTCTTCATACTATACCTAAGAAATAACTCCTCCACTGTAGGCAGTTCAGTGTCAATAATTTTCCCAGCTGTCCTAACTACTCGCTCCAACAATTTACGGTCCACTAAGGTACAATTACCAAACCAAACAGATAAACAATAAGTTAAAATACTTTCAATGACACAACAATAAAAATTCAATAAATATTTTTTAGATAATTTAGCAGCCTGTAGTTTCCTCAAAAAAAAAAAAACAATCGCTGTTGCGCCTTCATTACCATAGATGTAACATTAGCACTCTACGTTAAATCATCAGTAATAATGGTACCCAATAATTTAAAACATTTCACCCTTTCAACTTCCAAATTAGCAATAAATAATGGCAATAGACTAGCTCTCACTGTTTTTCTAAAATCAATAATTATTTCTTTGGTCTTCTTTTGATTTAACAACAGACTATTAGCCTCCCCCCAACTAACCAGCCTATCCACCTCCTCGCGATACACAGTCTCATCCCCATCCAATATGAGCCCCACTACTGTCGTATCATTGGCAAACTTTACAATTAGATTTGATTGAGAATTAGAAGCACAATCATATGTAAAAAGTGAGAATAAAAAGGGACTTAAAACACAACCTTGAGGGGTACCGGTACTAATCATAGTGGTAGTAGACATTAAGTTACCCAACCTCACTTGTTGTGGCCTATCAATAAGAAAATTTAAAACCCAATTGCACAAGATTGCAGGAAATCCTAATGTAAATAATTTCTTAACCAGAGCACCGGGAGGGATAGTATTAAATGCTGAGCTATAGTCAATAAAAAGAATTCTAACATAGGAATTGGGCCTTTCCAGATGACAAAGAGAGGAATGGACAACAGAGTTTAATGCATCTTCCGTTGACCTCTTTTGTCTATAAGCAAATTGATATCTATCAAAATCAGAGGGGATAAAACGCTTCATACGTGATAAAACTAATCTCTCAAAACATTTCATGATTAACGGAGTCAAGGCAATTGGTCTATAATCATTTAAATCAGTAACCTTAGAGGTTTTTGGAACCGGAATTACTACTGTGTTTTTAAAGCAAGCAGGGACAAGACACTGTGAAAGAGACAAATTAAAAATATAGGTAAAAATATAACTAATTCCATCGACACACCCTTTCAATACTTTCCCTGGAATACCATCCGGACCAGGTGCTTTCTGAACACTAACACCTAACAAACAATTTCTAACCTCATCCTCAGAAAGTGCTATTGCCTTATCAGAGCAACACGTTAACAAATTAGTAGCAGCAGTTTGATTTGCTCTATCAAAACGAGCATAAAAATAATTCAATTCCTCCAATAAACTAACATCAGTGCGCCCATCAAATGAGGATTTCACCTTCCAGTCCGTCAGACTCCGTATTCCATCCCACATACTTCTAGAGTCAAAATCATTCTCAAACTTAGACTCAATTCTCGCTGCATAATCCGTTTTTGCTCTAATTATCCCTTTCTTAAGGGTTAATCTAGATACTCTATAAGCTGCCTGATCGTTAGCCTTAAAGGCTTGATTCCTAGCATACAATAATGAACGCACCTCACCGTTCATCCAGGGCTTCTCATTTGAAAACTTCCTAATACTCTTCATAATGGTAACATTCCCAATGCACCAATATATATATGAGAGTACTACAGAAGCCAAATGATCAACATTAACCTGAGAGTTTTCAACAGACTGAGAAATATACAATTCCCAGTCGGTTGTCTCAAAACAATCCTGTAACCTAGACATAGCATCCTCTGGCCAAATACAGACAGATCTCTTTTCCACTTTCCTACGTTTCACTAATGGGATATACGAGGGAATAAGATATATAGACACACGGTCAGAAAATCCAACATGGGGACACATAATAGTTTTATATACCTGTTTAACATTGCTATAAACCTGATCAAGAATGTTATCACCCCTAGTCGGAACAAATATATTTTAATAAAATTTTGGCAGCACCGCCTTTAAGTTAGCTTTATTAAAATCACCAGCTACTAAAAATACTCCATCCGGATAAATCCCCTGCCTCTTCGAAATAGCACTATAAAGAATCTCCAGGGCATCCTTAGCAACAGCCTGTGGCGGAATATAAACCGCAATCACTATTATAGCAGAGATATCCCGAGGCAGATAAAAAGGCCTACACTTTAACATCAGATATTCCAGTTCCGGAGAACAATGACATTCAATAATGGCTGAATCTGAACACCAGTTATTGTTAGTGTAAATACACAGACCACCTCCTCTCCGTTTACCAGAGGAGGCTGCTCTGTCCGCTCTAAACATAGATCTGTCAGGGAGCTGTACAGCCGAATCCGGGATATTGTCAGTAAGCCAAGTCTCAGTCAGAACTACCAAGGAACATGAACTCATAATGTTGCTGCTAGAGATTCTAAGCAGCAGATCGTCCACTTTATTGGTCAAGGAACACACATTAGCCAGGAAGATACTTGGCAAAGGGGGGCTAAAAGGGGGCTAAAAGGGGATTTCTTCCACCTCTCCACCACTCCTGACCTCTTACCCCGCTTTTGTCTCCGTTCCCGACGTGGACGCCTCCTCCTTCTCGGCACTACACATGCAGGACCTTCTCCGCTGATATTCGGCCGCAGGCTCTCACCATCATTTTCCTGCTCCTTGCTCCCACCGCCCCTCCAGCCATCTTCATGGCTACGGCCGCAGGAGGAACTTTGATCTGACAGGAATAATGCCTGGGACACTACTGAGCCAGGCAGAAATGATGCCTGGGACACTGCTGGGCCAGGCAGGATTGATGCCTGGGACACTGCTGGGCTAGGCACGGCTCCCCCCACCTGTAACAGCAGCTCCCTCCAGGTTCCTCCACCTCTGGGCATCTCTGACCCAGGCACTGCTCCCCCGGCCTGCAAACGTGGCTCCACTTGGCTTCCTCCACCGCCGGGTCCGCGATTGATGACGTCACCAGCCGGGGACGTTGCCTGGGAAACCGCCGCTGCCTGGGACACCACCGCTTCCCGGCTGCCTCCTGCCAGCATCTCTCCCCGGCCGCCTGCCGCTGTATCGCGGAAGGCAAGCAGCTCCAGCCGGGCATACTGCAGATGACCCGCTGCCACCGAAGCCACCAAGACCAGCAGGATCACGTAAAGGTACCCTCTCCCTGGGCATAATGCGGAGCTCCAAGCCGCTGCGTCTGTGCGCGCCGCCATGCCGTGCTAGTGCGCATGCGTGAACTGGGGATGTATGTACTCTTACATTTATGATATTGCCCTACATGTGTAACATTTTTGCTTAGTAAGGAGTACTACTACTACCGAGGAAGGATGTCTCAAGGGTTCTTATGAAAACACATGCATTATGTGTGAAACGCGTTGTGGACAATTCTGTTAAAAAATACCTCTTCCTGTCAGCTCATTCTGCAAAAGATGATGAGTATTCAGCTAAATTTAAGTGTCCGTACTCTTTCTTTATACAGGGTACAAAATAAACCTCCCAGATTTTAAGTTAACAAAAAATGCAAGGTAAATGCTATTTAAAATTTTTGTACATAAATAATAAAAAAAAAACATCCTTTACTCGATCCTTTTCAATTTTGCATATTTTCAATTCAACTGTTCTGAGGGCCTTCTTCAGAGGTGGATGCAATGTAAATCAGTTCTGCATCTTTTGTCGCAGTGGATCTGAGTAATCTGAGATAATGCCGCAGGTGGCATCTCATGTTAAAAGACGCCCACTGCTGGCTTCTCAGATCCACCTCCTGTTTCCAAAGATGCAGCATCGGATCCACTGTGCTAGCCCTGAGGTTACTCTGGATGTATGCTAAAACTATGCTGCCGGGGGCCAGAGAGACTGCATCCAAATATGCAGTCACTGGCTTAAGCATGCAAAGAAAAAGGGGGGCCAATTCCACCACCCCCTCACAAAAACACACACACACACACACACACACACACACACACACACACACACACTCACACACACCATTTTTATACAATGCTCCCTGTCGCTGCCCTGAACACCTATAGCCTGTCAATCAGGGTGTCAATAACAAGGCACTGTGACAGACGCCGCAGCTGTATTGAGGCATATGAGCACTGCTTCTCCAATGTGTAAGCAGTCCTCAAAACATCATCAATCTGTATTATGATCAGAACCGTTTCCACCTCTCAATCAGCTCCTAATTGCAACTAAGCAAAGACAACTTTTCAGGTCACAGTTTACATTTCTTAAGACATACTTTGAAAATTACACCAGAGGCGATGAGTTACACCCACTATATTCCTTATATGTACAAGACTTTATGTGAACTTTCATCTGAATATTAAGCATGCATGTGAAACAAGGGTCACATCAATCTTGTACCCAGTCTTCAGTAAGGTAGAGGTTCATTCAGATAGAGGTTTGACCATCATTGTTGTATAATCATGGGACTGCATAATAATGGCCTAAATAATCTTTATTCTCATATTCTCTATATATTTCCTCCTATTATAGTACTTTACCGTATTTTTTCTATGAATTACAAGATGTCTCCTATCAATAAAGCTGTGGTTATTGAATTTCTGGTAAGACCAAAGTTAACACTCTTGTTCTATTGTGGGGAAATTCCATTAAGTAACAACCAACTAGACCGTAGCAATGAAATTATGAACAGATCACTAAACCTTCATTGGTTATGGGTACTAATAAATTGTTCCTTTTAATCAGTTCAGTCAATAAAATTTGCACTACCAGCAGCCACCTGACAAAGGACAACTACTGTCCAATTCATTTTAAATATTTAATGCAACAAAATATACTATATGAAACAACAATAAAACCGTAACAAACAATAATCGGGCAGAATTGTGAACTTTAGTAATCTCCAATGTCCACTGACAACAACCAGTTATATAAATTGTAGATCTATTCAATGTAATTCACTTATCAAAGAAAATAAAAACACATAGTTATAAACCTGTGATCTTGTATTCCAATGAAAAATGTAAAGTGCTAAAAAAGTATATTTTGAATATATTATTGCTGTGTCTACATTAAGCTAATAGCTGTCTATGTACAGTAATTCACAGCACAACACCAAACATATGGGCCACCATTGTCTATTAAACAACACTATCATAGGCGATACTGTAATAGTTGCTTGTCCAGCCAACAATTCATTATGAATTCCTGTCTAGTAATCAGGAGTTACCGACCAACAAATTCAGAATGTGCAGTATTGTAAAGTAACCAATCAACATTTATTTTTGATTGATCTACAGCAACTAGAAAATGATAGCTAATGTCTTATAGGCTGCTCCGTTTTTATTGTTTAAGCTTCAGCTAGCAAAACAACACCCAAATACATGATTGACTGATTTCATAGAGTTAGTAAATATATAATCAATCTGTGTGCCTCTTGTTTGGTTTGTGTATTTCATCCTCTTTCCCCATTCCAGACACCGGATAATATCATTGTGAAGAGCGATACAGTTACACCGAAAGCTGCATCTGGCATCCTCTCGCTGTCTTACACTATGCCGGAGCTTGTAAGGTAAATATTGAATCATATACAGGGAGACCATGGCCAAGAAATACACAAACACATTTAGACTAATTGGAAAACATG
Source organism: Pseudophryne corroboree (assembly GCF_028390025.1). Lineage (NCBI taxonomy): Eukaryota > Metazoa > Chordata > Amphibia > Anura > Myobatrachidae > Pseudophryne > Pseudophryne corroboree. The sequence goes on from NC_086449.1 coordinate 62,534,015, forward strand.
CAGATTATATGAAACATAACCCACTGCCTGATGTCCTATAGGATTGGTGCCTGAAAGGGGTGTAATCCCTGCTATATTGGCAAGGTAATACGAAATGAGGGCTTGCATTGTTCGGCTGTGGGCATGGTCTATTTTGCCACATTTTTCAGAATTTGTGCTCACTTCTCATGCTTGGCAGGAGTGCCCAGGAACCATGGTGGATGAAGGTGTAACAGATATTTGTATGTATTGGATAACGGACAGATTTGCGGGTCCATGGGAAGGGGCCAGGGTCAGTAGGGGGTAATTCAGAGATCTTTGTATCATCCTTATCAGCCAGTAAGAAGGGCAATTCTGTGTCTTAGGATGGCCCGTGACAACTCCCACCCACAACATATGTGATGACATGGGGATGCAACAGATGCCTGTTTCTCACCAGTGATCTGTCAGACCGGATGGTGTGTTTGATGTCCTCTCTCAGTCTTACACTGTGCTGGAGCATAGTGTATCTTACTTGTGGCTCTCTATGTTGGTAATGGGAAGAGAGTGTAGCATATGACTGTGACATCATAGCCAAGTGCATCACATCCATGTATAGAGAATGCTGCACTGTGACCCCACAGTAGTTAAAATCAAGGTGCCTTGTACCCAGTGTTGGACTGGCCCACAGGGGAAAACCCCCGGTGGGTCCCACTGCCTGTGGACCCACCCCCTCCTCTAGGGATCAGGTTCCAGACTGTGCACTTGAATTATACATTATACATGTTACCTTATACTGCACAGGACTATGGTGTATTTTCTACAGTGTATTCCTGTTATTAATTTGGTACATTATCATCCGTGCACAAGCAGTATTTACTGTATATATTTATCATATATATTTATGAAGTGGCCCAGACCACACACTCTCTAATGGCTAGCCAAGCCTCTGTGGCAGCTGGCCACACCCCCTGGAGACTGGCTACATCCTTACTGATGGGCCCATACCACCGGGTGATTCTGAGTCAAATGGATCTTTGCTGGATCTCACTTTATGCAAAACCGGCATTACTGACTGCAAGACCACTTCCAGACAATTTGATTTCCAGTGCGTACAGTAACCCCCCCATAGATATTATATATATATGAAATATTTGCGTGGCCATAGGTGCCTGTGTGGCCTCACTACAATGGGTGTGGCATTGCAGGAAAAGATTACCTTACACATTATGCCAAAAACTGTATTGCCCTTTATAACATTAAGTGCCACTTGTACCTTATTATGCCCCACACAGTAATGTCCAGGACACCAGATTATGCCCACACAGTACTGTCCAGGACACTAGATTATGCACCTCAGTATGGCTACCTACTTTTAAAATTCCTGCTCTTTGTCAGAGGTTTCTTCATGCCGTGAGTTGCCTCCCATTTGGCGTCCACAGTTACTGGAATCATTGCCGCATTTCTTTCGGTGTGACAGCACTCCGCAGTCCCGGCACTTCTGGGTACTGCTGTTTGCACTTTTCCCTGTTAAATAATAGAGGTCCTCTAGCATCTGTCCTTTCTCTGACAGATGCTAGAGGTCCAGTGGAAGCGCTAGCATTTGTCTCCTCTATGGCGGCGTCCATTTTGGGTGAGATATTTTCAGTAGTATTACATGTGGTCAGCTAGACTGCATGGAATACTGCTGCAAACTCTGGTCACGGCGCCCCATGCAATAAAAACGGCACTGACTGGGTGGCAACTAGGCAGCAACTATACAAATGCAAGCAAGATATCTGTTTCATGGAAGCTTCATGGGAGCTAGCGTTCCGTGCTATTCCGAGTCATGCATATGTAGAAGGGAAGCCTGATTCTGTTGGAATCTTGCACCCAGCATGGGACTGATGTAATTACTGTTACTAATGAAGCACCTTGCGGCTGTGGATGGAAGAGCTGCATGTAAATTTGCGTTAGCGGTACCAATTCCCCCATTAGTATAAGGTAATAGATTTGGCTCCCCTGGCTGCCTGCAAAAACAGCCGCTTTGCATCTGAACCAGGCCCATAATCAAGGGCATAGCTACCATAGGTGCAGGAGGTGCGGCTGCTATGGGGCCCAGAGCTGAGAGGGTCCCACCTTCCATGTTGAAGTTACATGTGTTGTATACAGTTATAGGGGCCCTTATATGGTATGCCATAATGTGACTTGGGGGTTCTGTGTTAGTATAGTGTGTACTGAGCCCTACAATGTGACATAATGTGAAATAGGGCACTACTAAGGTTCATTAAATAAACTAGGGCACTGTTATGAAGCATAACATTAATTAAGGCACTACTGTGGTTCAGAAAATGAACTAGTGCACTATTACAGGGCATAAAATTATCTGCTGCAGAGAAGTGTAATTCTAGAAGCATTGGGACTGGGCCCATTCAAAATGTTGTCTACGCCCCTGCCCATAATATACAACGTACTGTAAATGCACCCATTACTTTGGAAGAACTTAAGCAATTATATACATAAGTGAATCATGGTGTAAGTGAGCTCTATGATGAGATATCTGTTCTCTCCCTGTAGTGTGGGTACATGGACCATATCAGCAAAATATAAGGACTCTCCATTGCAAAATTACACCACACACTTTGAAGTGAAAGAATACGGTAAGATATCATTATTGTTCATAGAGGCAGGTGGGCCATTAAGTCCAGCAGAGGGAATCGTTGAATGGCTCAGACTTATATTACAACTAAAAACACACAAACATAAAAAAAATGCACGCTGACGCTAAAGCTAGATCACATATGCCCATCAATGCCCCTATGAAATACAACAAGAAATGGCCACTTACATAATCCCAAGTAATAACCACCATTGCCAGCATTTTCTTGTACATGGGGGGTCATTCTGACCCGTTTGCTCGCTGCTTTTTGTCGCAGCTGAGCGAATGGGTCCCTACTGCGCATGCCCTGGTGCCGTAGTGCGCCGGCGCATGCCAGGTGGCCGACGGCCATAGCAGGGATGCGATCGCCTCTGCCTGATTGACAGGCAGAGGCGGTCGGTGGGTGGGAGGGGGCGTTTTGGTGGCGTTTCGTTGGAGTGGTCCGGCCAACGCAGGCCAGACCGAACGGGGGGCGGACCACAGCGGCTGCGTGACGCTAAAGCTGCGCTGGCCGGGAGCTACTCTTGGAAGTGCAAAGGCATCGCCGCTGCACGATGCCTTTGCACTTCTGCGGGGGGGGGGGGGGGGATGGGGGTGATACTGACATGCGGGGCAGACTAGCCCTGTCCTGGGCATCCCCAGCGCATGTCAGTGTGATTGATCGTAGCTGTGCTAAATTTAGCACGGCTACGATCAACTCGGAATGACCCCCCATGATCTCCAGCTTTTGCCGTAACCCTTTTACCCTACAGTGCCCACACAATGCATCTTATCTATCAAATAAACACCAATATGGTGGCCAAAATACAAATATAAACTTTTTCTAGCTATTTTATAGAGATGTGCGGTGGGCACTTTTGGTGTTTTGTGTTTTGGTTTTGGATCTGGATTGGATTTGCCAAAACCACCCTTTCGGGTTTTGGTTTTGGATCTGGATGATTTTTGAAAAAAAACAACAACCCTAAAACATAAAAACAGCTAAAATAACAGAATTTGGGGGTAATTTTGATCCTATGGTATTACTAACCTCAATAACATTCATTTCCACTCATTTACAGTCTATTCTGAACACCTCACACCACATAATATTGTTTTTAGGCCAAAAGGTTGCACCGAGGTAGCTGGTTGACTTTGCTAAACGACACAAGTGTGCGGCACAAACACCTGGCCCATCTATGAGTGGCACTGCAGTGTCAGACAGAATGGCACTTTTAAAAACTAGGCCCCAAACAGCACATGATGCCAAGAAGAAAAAGAGGTGCAATGAGGTAGCTTGATGACTTTGCTAAGCGACACAAGTGTGCGGCACAAACACCTGGCCGGTCTAGGAGTGGCACTGCAGTGTCAGAAAGGATGGCACTTTTAAAAACTAGGCCCCAAACAGCACATCATGCAAAGAAGAAAAAGAGGTGCAATAAGGTAGTTGGATGACTTTTCTAAGCGACTCAAGTGTGCGGCACAAACACCTGGCCAGTCTAGGAGTGGCACTGCAGTGTCAGAGAGGATGGCACTTTTAAAAACTAGGCTCCAAACAGCACATGATGCAAAGAAGAAAAGAGGTGCAATGAGGTAGCTGGATAACTTTGCTAAGCGACACAAGTGTGCGGCACAAACACCTGGCTCATCTAGGAGTAGCACTGCAGTGTCAGACAGCGTGGCAGATTTAAAAAATAGGCCCCAAACAGCACATGATGCAAAGAAAAAAAGAGGTGCACCGAGGTTGCTGGATGGCTAAGCTAAGCATGAGAAGCTGAGCCACCAGTCATGAACATAGGCCAAGGCCTTGACCATTCCTTGCCACTTCGTGTAGTGAATGGCATATTGGCAATTTTACATTTCTCATCAGATAATTTCTTTTTTTTTCTGATTATTAATTTTTGCTTCTTGGATTTTACACGCCCTCTTTGACATTGGGCATCGGCCTTAGCATACGACATTGATGGAATTGCATCGTCAATGTCATGACTGGTGGCAGCAGCAGCTTCAGCACTAGTTCTAGGAACTGGAAGTGGTTCCTGATCTTCCACTATTTTTCCCTCCAAATTGTTGTTCTCCATTTCACAGGACAGCACCCCTTTATTATTACAGCACACAGAACAGTGCCCCTTTATTTTCACAGCGCCCCTGTATTCTTATAGCATACGGCACCAGTGTAATGTTATTTTAACAGCAGCAGCACCCCTGAATATATACAACATACAGGGCCAGTGTAATGTTAATAAGACATCAGCACCCCTATATTTCACAGCATACAGGAACAGTGTGCTTTTAATTTTTAACTGCACCAAAATTTTTATAGAAGACAGGGCCAGTGTAATGTTATTAAGACAACAGCACCCCTATATTTCACAGCATACAGGAACAGTGTGCTTTTAATTTTTAACTGCACCCACAATTTTTATAGCAGACAGGGCCAGTGTAATGTTATTAAGACATCTGCACCTCTATATTTCACAGCATACAGAAGTAGTGTGCTTTAGGATTTTAACTGTACCCAAACTTTTATAGCATACAGGGCCAGTGAAATGTTATTAAGACATCAGCAGCACCCCTATATTTCACAGCATACAGGAGCAGTGTGCTTTTAATTTGTAAGAACTGCACCCAAACTTTTATAGCAGACAGGGCCAGCGTAATGTTATTAAGACATCAGCAACACCCCTATATTTCACAGCATACAGAAGCAGTGTGCTTTTAGATTTTAACTGCACCCAAACTTTTATAGCAGAAAAGGCCAGTGTAATGTTATTAAGACATCAGCAGCAACCCTATATTTCACAGCATACAGGAGCAGTGTGCTTTTAATTTTTAACTGCACCCAAACTTTTATAGCAGACAGGGCCAGTGTAATGTTATTAAGCTATCAGCACCCCTATATTTCACAGCATACAGGAACAGTGTGCTTTTAATTTTTAACTGATAGTTATTGGAGTAACGATTCATGTGTTAAAGCTAGGAGCAACAGGTGCTTAAATATGTTAAAATATCACTACTTGTCTCAATTAGTCGAGGACCCAACTAGGGGTACAACTATTCTACATCTAGTAATTACTAATAATGTGGACATCATATCGGATACTAAAGTTGGGGAGACTTTGGGCAACAGTGATCACTATATGATCACATTCAACATCAGTTTCAGGAAACATAGTGTAACACTGTAGGGGTGCAAGGCGCCTCTTCCTGGGGAATATGGCAGCACGCAGCAGCTGAGGAACAACACAAGTCCAGTTTCTGTTACAACTGGCCCCGGCCAGTTTTATTGAAACAGAAAATAAAACAAACACCAAAAGAAAATACATTGCCTGTCCGGCACTAACTAAACACAAGATATTCCTAACTATCACTAAACAAAAACACAGAGTTCTCCAGTAAACACTGTATAGCTCACTTGTATCCGGAAGCGTGTTTCTCTCACACAGATCCCTCCAGTCTTCCCAGGCAGTCTGCCCATACTAATCAGGCTAGCAGCCCTATAACACTCTTACACAGCTGAAACCCTGATTAGCCCTCTGTGAGGCCAAAGACCCGAACTGGGCCCAATGTCTAGAACTCGCCTTATCTCTCTCTCAGAGCCTTTACCCAGCTTTTACAGCAAACTGAAAAGGTTCTGACAAAACAAAAGCATTTTTCCTAGAAGTTAACATTTTCTAAAACATGTAAGACAAGAACCTGGGACAAACATACTTGCCCTCAAACACTATCCCAATGTTCTTGTCACATATCCCCCTCCTCTGTTTCGACCTAGGGGCCGGAACACTTGTAGCCCCCAAACAGAAGATGCGAGACAATGCATCTGCGTTGGCCAATTGTGTTCCCGGTCTATGTTCGACCGCAAACTTAAAGTCCTGCAACGCTAGAAACCATCTAGTTACACGAGCATTCTTGCCTCTATTTACATACATCCATTTTAAAGGGGCATGGTCTGTCACTAGTCTGAATTGTCTACCCAAGAGGTAATATCTCAAGGTATCTAGTGCCCACTTAATGGCCAAAGCCTCCTTTTCCACAATGGCATACCTTTTTTCATGCTCATTGAGTTTCCTACTCAAATAAATGATAGGGTGTTCGTCCCCATCTCTGGTTTGGGACAGCACAGCACCTATCCCTACCTCTGAGGCATCTGTCTGTACCACAAATTCTTTTGAAAAATCTGGTGTTATCAACACCGGTTGTGAACACAAAGCCACTTTTAACGCTTGGAACGCTTTTTCTGCATCAGGGTTCCATTTCACCATATTTGACTGCTTCCCTTTGGTAAGGTCTGACAACGGCACCGCTGTGGTCGCAAAATTGGGAATAAACCGTCTATAGTACCCAGTAATTCCCAAAAAAGCCCTTACCTGTTTTTTATTCACTGGACAAGGCCAGTTTTCAATAGCATCAATTTTATTCAATTGGGGCCTAATCAGACCTCTGCCTATGGTGAAGCCCAAGTATTTGACCTCCTCCATTGCAAGGAAGCACTTCTTTGGGTAAGCAGTTAACCCTGCCTCTCTGATTGAGTCCAGTACTGCTTGTACTTTAACCAAATGGGACCCCCAGTCTGTACTGTGAATTACCACATCATCCAAATAGGCAGCTGCATATTTTCTATGGGGCCTCAAAATTTTATCCATCGCCCGTTGAAAGGTTGCTGGAGCCCCATGCAACCCAAAGGGTAACATCTTATACTGGTACAGCCCCTCCGGAACCGAGAAGGCTGTTTTTTCTTTGGCGCTATCAGATAAAGATATTTGCCAGTAACCTTTGGTCAGGTCCAATGTGGTGAGAAACCTGGCTGTTCCTAGCCTTTCTACAAGCTCATCCACACGGGGCATGGGGTATGCGTCAAACTTGGACACCTCATTTAACTTACGAAAGTCATTACAGAAGCGTATGCTACCGTCGGGCTTCGGGATAAGCACTATGGGACTGGACCCTCACTGTTAGACTCCTCTATGACTCCAAGTTCTAACATGGTTTTAACTTCTTTAGAAATAGCTTCTCGCTGAGCTTCAGGAATCCTATATGGCTTTAAATGAACCCTGACCCCTGGTTCTGTGACAATGTCATGTTTTATTATGGTCGTTCGGCCAGGCAGCTCTGAAAATATCTCCCTATTTTGGATGAGAAATTCTTTAACCTGATTGTTCTGATCAGCTGATAATGTCTCTGACACCTTCACTGCGGGAAGCAACCGGGGTGAAGACACCGAAGGGCAAGGCTCCGCTGACAGAGACAACCTATCTTTCCAGGGTTTGATTAAGTTAACATGGTAGATCTGTTCGGGTTTTCTCTTATCCGTCTGGTATACTTTGTAATTAACCTCATTCACTTTTTCCCTAATCTCAAATGGACCCTGCCATTTAGCTAGGAATCTGCTTTCCACAGTGGGTACCAAAACTAGAACTCTATCTCCAGGAGCAAATTCCCGTACCTTGGCACTCCGGTTATAGACCCTCTGTTGAGCACTTTGGGCCTGTTCCATGTGCTCTCTGACAACAGGTACCACGGCTGCAATCCTATCCTGCATTTGTGTTACATGTTCAATAACGCTTCTATAAGGAGTGGGCTGTCCTTCCCACGTCTCTTTGGCCACGTCCAACAGCCCTCTGGGGTGTCTACCATACAACAAATCAAATGGAGAAAACCCCGTAGAGGACTGAGGAACTTCTCTGACGGCCATTAACAAGTAGGGCAACAAACAATCCCAGTTTTTCCCATCTTTATCAACCACCTTTTTTAACATACTTTTTAATGTTTTATTAAACCTTTCCACCAACCCATCAGTTTGGGGATGGTAAATGGACGTCCTGAGGTGAGTGACCTTAAATAATTTGCACAATTCTTTCATGACCCTTGACATAAATGGAGTACCTTGGTCAGTCAAAATTTCTTTTGGTATTCCCACTCTACTAAAAACCTGCACCAGCTCCCTAGCTATCGCCTTGGTTGTGATAGTGCGTAAAGGGACAGCCTCAGGATATCGAGTGGCATAGTCCATTATTACCAGGATATACTGATGGCCCCGAGCGGACTTTAACAAGGGCCCCACGAGATCCATGACTATTCTGTCAAACGGGACCTCTATAATAGGCATGGGAACCAGTGGGCTCCTGAAATGGGGTCTAGGGGCATGATACTGGCATTCAGGACAGGAAGAACAATATTCAGACACTTCTTTATAAACCCCTGGCCAAAAGAACCTTTGTAAAACTCTTTCAGTGGTTTTTTCTGCCCCTAAATGTCCTGCTGTAACGTGACTATGAGCTAAATCTAGTACCGTTCTCCGATAAGGCTGGGGTACTACCAGCTGTTCCACCACATCCTCACCCTTTTTGACAATGTGGTACAAGAGCTCATTACAGATGGCCATGTGGGGATACGTAACCCTGTCACCTGGTACCACAGGCTCCCCATTAACAATCTTAACATTCTCTCTAGCCTTTATCAAGGTAGGATCCTTTTTTACCTCCAGGTCAGGCACACTTTCGTTTCTAACCACTATGTCTCTGTTCCCAGCAAGAGGGTCCTCACTGGACTCCCCGTCTGTCACTTCCCCAGCCAAACTGGCAAAAGGCAAAGGGTCAGAAAGTTCCGAAGACACACGTACATCCATACAATCACCGGTATTACCAACTGGCTCTTCACTTCTCACATCTGTTGATAAACGTGATTCCCACAGTTTCCAAAAATGAGGAAAATCCCTCCCTATTATGGCCTTATGCACCAAGGTGGGGACCAGTCCTACTTTAACCATTGCTGACCCACAACAAGTTTCTATATTCACTTCAGCAGTGACATAATATTGGGTATCCCCATGTATGCAAGTTACCCCAATAGGTATTTGCTGGACCTTTAAGGGGTTCACTAACCCAGCTTTCACGAGGGTAACTAAACTTCCTGAATCTAGCAAGGCCTCTACCCGGTTACCCTCTAAGAACACATCACACATTTGTTTTTCCAGCTCAGGTGAAGGTACCACAGTACAGGCTAACCTAGCAAAGAAAGACATTCTGCGACATTCAAAGGCAGCATCACATTGCATGGGTTCTTGCATGACTGGGCAATTGGCAATAACATGACCTGGCATACCACATCTAAAACATTTAACCACACGATTATCAACCCGTTTGGGCAACATAGACCGTTCTAGCCCCATTGGCCTGTCTCCAGGGCCAGTGTTTACAGTCTCTCCAGCCTTGCGTTCTCCTAACCGCCCAGCAACGTTTTCCCACAGAACAGTCTTACCAGTCTTTACTGAAGGGCGCTGTCGAGGATCTATGGGTTGCTGGGTGGTCATCAGTAGTTCCTCTGCTGCCAAATACCGCTCTACCATGTCCACTAATTGGTCAGCAGTACCCGGGTTTCCATGGCTCACCCACTTGCGCAGGACCATGGGCAAAGATCTCAAGTAGCGGTCCATGATGACTCTTTCAACCATCTGGGGACCAGTTAATGTCTCTGGCTGTAGCCATTTTTTTGTTAGCTGAATAAGGTCGTGCATCTGGGAGCGCGGAGGCTTCTCCATGGCGTACACCCAACGGTGCACCCATTGTGCTCGTACTGACAGCGTGACTCCCAGGCGGGTCAGGATCTTAGTCTTTAGTTTATCATAGTCCCGAGCCTCAGCAGGGCTTAAATCAAAGTACACTTTTTGGGGCTCACCTGACAAAAAAGGTGCCAGCAGACTGGCCCACTGCACTTTCGGCCAGTTCTCACGCTCGGCAGTCCTTTCAAACGTGGTCAGGTAGGCCTCCACATCATCAGCCTCTGTCATTTTCTGCAGGAAGTGACTGGCCCGTATAGAACTAGAGCTGGTCGGAGCACTGACGGCCACATCTCCAACCCGAGCTGCAAGTCTCTGCACCACTTCTGCTAAGGCCTCTCTATCCTGACGCTGTTGCCTCCAATTTTCCTCCATTGCCACCTGCTGCTGTCTGTTGGCCTCCTGCTGTAGTCTCCAATTTTCCTCCATAGCCACCTGCTGCTGTCTATTGGCCTCTTGCTGAGTCGCTGTAGCTTGCAGCAGGGCTTTAAGCAGTTCCTCCATGTCGACAGATTTTTCAGGCGGCTTTGTAGCTGCTTTCACCCAGGACATATATCAAACCCTTGGGGTGAGTCTCAGCAACTTCACACTGGGCTGTATCTGCATAAACCACCGTTTTCTGCAGGCCTCATAAAGCTGCTGCTTTCACTTATGCGCAGAGCGGCATGCTCGCATTCTCCACCAAGTTGTAACACTGTAGGGGTACAAGGCGCCTCTTCCTGGGGAATATGGCAGCACGCAGCAGCTGAGGAACAACACAAGTCCAGTTTCTGGTACAACTGGCCCGGCCAGTTTTATTGAAACAGAAAATAAAACAAACACCAAAAGAAAATACCTTGCCTGTCCGGCACTAACTAAACACAAGATGTTCCTAACTATCACTAAACAAAAACACAGGGTTCTCCAGTAAACACTGTATAGCTCACTTGTATCCGGAAGCGTGTTTCTCTCACACAGATCCCTCCAGTCTTCCCAGGCAGTCTGCCCATACTAATCAGGCTAGCAGCCCTATAACACTCTTACACAGCTGAAACCCTGATTAGCCCTCTGTGAGGCCAAAGACCCGAACTGGGCCCAATGTCTAGAACTCGCCTTATCTCTCTCTCAGAGCCTTTACCCAGCTTTTACAGCAAACTGAAAAGGTTCTGACAAAACAAAAGCATTTTTCCTAGAAGTTAACATTTTCTAAAACATGTAAGACAAGAACCTGGGACAAACATACCTGCCCTCAAACACTATCCCAGTGTTCTTGTCACAATAGTTATAAGGGTTCAACAAAAACATTTAACTTTAGGAAGGCTAACTTCAGTATGCTGAGATGTGCATTAAACGACATTGAGTGGGAAATTTTGTTTCATGGTAAGAACACTTCAGAAATGTGGGATGCTTTAAATGGGTTGCTAGATAGCAATATTCACAAATTTATTCCCATGAACAGTAAGCGCAGGAGTACCAAACTCAAACCGATGTGGCCTAACAAGAAGTTCAAGGCTGAAATCGATAAAAAGAGGCGTGATTTCAAAGCATTTAAATCTAATGGAATGGAGGATTCATTCCAGTACTTCAAGGAATGCAATAAAAGATGCAAAAATGCAATAAGAGCAGCTAAAATTGAAAATGAAAAGCAAATTGCTATAGAGAGTAAAACCAATCCTAATTTTTTTTAAATACATAAACAGTAAAAGGTTAAAAAAGGAGAACTTAGGTCCATTAAAAGATGAATTTGGAGTATTGTTAAATGATGACGAATCAAAAGTAGAAATACTGAACAAATTTTTTTCATCAGTGTTCACCAAAGAAGAACTGACGGTGGGAGTAGTGCATAGCGATAGTGACAGTAAGGATTCGTGGTTAGATACTTGTTTCAGTGAAGAAGTAACCAGGGAGAGATTACCCAAAATAAAGATTAATAAATCACCTGGCCCGGACGGACTTCATCCGTGGGTTCTTATGGATCTTCGGTCACATCTAGCAAGACCCCTATACTTGATTTTCAATAGTTCAATTAGATCTGGCATGGTACCGAAGGATTGGCGTATAGCAGAGGTAGTGCCATTATTTAAAAAGGGATCCAAAAATCATCCGGGTAACTACAGGCCGATTAGTTTGACATCTATAGTGGGGAAAATATTGGAAGGAATTCTAAGGGATACCATACAGGAGTATCTGCAGACCACTAAGATTATTAGCAAGAACCAGCATGGGTTTGTGAGGGACAGATCATGTCAAACTAACTTATTTAACTTCTACGAGGAAGTGTGTGACAATCTTGACCAAGGAAAAGCAGTGGATGTGGTCTACTTAGATTTAGCAAAAGCCTTCGATACAGTGCCTCACAGGAGATTAATCATCAAATTAAAGGAGCTTGGCCTAGGAAAAACTGTTTGTACATGGATAAGTAACTGGCTGGAAAACAGGGTACAGCGAGTAGTGGTCAACGGGAAGTCCTCAAGCTGGACACCAGTAGTCAGCGGAATACCACAGGGGTCCATACTCGGGCCACTACTGTTCAACATATTTATCAATGACTTAGAAATAGGCCTGGAAAGCACAGTGTCAATGTTTGCAGATGATACTAAACTGTGTAGGGTAATTAATTCAGAAATAGATGTGGAGTCTCTGCAGAATGACTTATCTAAACTTGAAATATGGGCGTCTAAATGGAGAATGAGGTTCAACATAGAAAAATGCAAGGTTATGCATTTTGGGACTAAAAACAAACTTGCATCCTACATAGTAAATGGGGAAAGTCTAGGGGTAACAGTTTTGGAAAAGGATTTGGGGGTACTCTTTGATAAACTTAATAACCGTATACAATGTAACAGTGCAGTAAAAAAGGCAAGTAAGGTGTTAGCGTGCATAAAACAGGGAATTGAGACAAGGGACGAGGATGTAATCCTGCCACTGTACAAATCATTGGTACATCCGCACCTGGAATATTGTGTTCAGTTTTGGGCACCACTGTATAAAAAAGATATCGGTGAACTCGAAAGGGTTCAAAGGCGAGCTACTAAATTGATTAAAGGGCTAAAGGGACTGGATTATGAGGAAAGGATTACTAGGTTGAACATGTATACACTGGAAAAGAGGCGTCTAAGAGGAGACATTATTAATGTCTTCAAATATGTAAAGGGGCACTACAAAGAGTTATCAGAGGAGTTATTTATTAAAAGAACTCTGTTTAGGGCACTCACTGAGGCTGGAGGAGAGAAAAATCTGCATGCAACGGAGGAAAGGGTTCTTTACTGTTAGGGCAATAAGGATTTGGAATTCCTTGCCAGGGTAGGTGGTAATGGTGGACACTGTAAATGCATTTAAAAGGGGATTGGATGAATTTCTGATTGAAAAGGATATCCAAGGTTAAATATTGAAGTTGTTAATCCGGGTGTAACATGATTTGTAGTTGTTAACTAGTCATAAAACATTCTTCAGCAGGTACATTAAGATCAACTCAACTTAATACAAAACATAGGTTGAACGCGATGGGCATTTTGCCTCTTTTCAACCTCGAATACTATGTTACTATGCTACTATAAAAAAAAATGCACCCAAACTTTTATAGCAGAGAGGGCCAGTGTAATGTTATTAAGACATCAGCACCCCTATATTTCATAGCATACAGGAACAGTGTGCTTTTAATTTTTAACTGCACCCAAACTTTTATAGCAGACAGGGCAGTGTAATGTTATTAAGACATCAGCACCCCTATATTTCACAGCATACAGGAACAGCGTGCTTTTATTTTTTTAACTGCACACAATTTTTTATAGCAGACAGGGCCAGTGTAATTTTATTAAGACATCAGCACCCCTATATTTCACAGCATACAGGAACATTGTGCTTTTAATTTTTAACTGCACCCAAACTTTTATAGCAGACAGGGCAGTGTAATGTTATTAAGACATCAGCACCCCTATATTTCACAGCATACAGGAGCAGTGTGCTTTTATTTTGTAAGAACTGCACCCAAATTTTTATAGCAGACAGGGCCAGTGTAATGTTATTAAGACATCAGCACCCCTTTATTTCACAGTGCCCCTGCCCCCTGTACAACACAGTGACAGCCAGGACAGCAACACACATGTACAGCTGCAGCACCCAGCAGTAACACCAGTGACAGCCAGTACAGCCAGGACAGCACCCCTAACACAGCACAGATACACCACAGTGACTGCGGCAGCACCCCAACAGAGCACACACTAACCCCACGCCACCACCCACAGAGAGAGACAGAGGTCTGTCTCCCTCACTCTCCAAGTCCGGAGTGAAAATGGCACCGATGCGCGGCTCTTTAAATGGGATCCAAAGCCAGTGAGAATCCGACAGCGGAATGATGGTGTTTTGCCTTGTTCTGGTTTCCGAGTCTGGTGGGAAAACCCGAGCCGGACTCGTATCCGGGCTCGGGACATGATGTTCGGTAGGGTTCGGTTCTCAGGGACCAAACCCGCTCATTCCTAATTTTATATCTAGCAAATAGAAACTAGAGCCCCTTTTTCACACATCAATTTCTGCATCCCTGTTACCAGATGGAGTCACCTACCTGCCATCTGTGTCACAACTGGCTGCCTGTGGCATCTGTGAAACCTATGGCCACTCATCTGCAATTGTAGCTGGCATACCACCTCTGGCTGTTTCCGTCAGTGCCATAACTAGGAGTGTGCAATCAGTGACACTGCACAGAGAGCAAGGACCCTGTGGGTGGCACCAGTTCAGCCTCATGTCTATGGCTTCTGGCAAGCAGGGTGTCCTGTATTCTGTGTGGCTGATTGTGAATCATGAGGATGCCCGGTCATCACTGCACTTACCCCACCGTCTCAGGAGGCGGTGCCAACACAAGGCGCATTTGTGCCCTGTTACGTCTCCTGTTCCTGCTATTATGCTTCATGGTCACTGCCATAATGGGCAATGTTATATGATCCGCTCTAACAAACTAGTCTCCAGCAACTTCATTCATCCTATCAGTGGTGAAGGCAACCTATTTAATACAACTTCTCTCACTGAAAACCAGAACCTTGGCTCCTGATCCTATTTGACGTTCATGTATTCTGTTCCAGTTGACTGCTCCATAATTGTTTCACAGCATTCTGCACTTATTCCAGTTACCTGCTTCAGTTTTTGCTTCACAACAATCTGTTCCAGCTTATACCAGTTATCAGCTACAGTATTTCTAACAACCTGTTCCAGTTACCTGCACCAATATACCATTACTACTACTAATACTACCATGGGCTACATATAGTCTCAATATATTTTCCTTATCACTTTTTTACATCCAAGGATGCAGTTATTGTTATTCTTTATCTTCTTCTTCTTCTTCTACTTCTTCTTGTTGTTATTATTATTATTATTATTATTATTAGTGTGCACTCTCCTTTCTTCTCACATGCAGTCCTACCAACTTTTGAGATCAAGTTGATACCAGAGCGGAGTTTTTTCTATTTCAGTGATGCTGAGTTCAGAGTTTCTATAAAGGCACAGTGAGTATATACTTAGTCTGCAAGAGATATATTTGATTTTAAGCATATATTTGTTTTTGAATCCGAGCAATGAGATACTCAATTGGAAACACTCCGGACATTTTAGTAATATCTGTGTGGGCTACTGATCAGTGATATTCCTACAGGAGTTGAATGTTGATCTTTTTTACAAAGCACAATATGGTCAAAGTCTGAATCCCCCAGATTTCTTCCGAACCACCAGGGTTTATGAAGTAAGATGAGAATTAGTGCAGAGTAGAAGTGGTTGTTTGGTGGACTGAGGGTATTGATTGCTAAGTATTGAGTTGTGCAAAAATTGTGATTTCTGGAATATGCAAAAAAGTACAATTTTTAAATGAGATATAGGCACGGAGAGGGCATGTTGCTAGCTGGGTTTTTTGCTGAGCAGCCATTTTTGATCACTTGGCAAGGTAACTTGGTTTTTGCAGCAGTTCGCAAGGTGAAGATTGTGTTTCTTCCTTTATGTTAAATGTGACATGTTTCACATTTTGTGTATTTCAGTTGCATTGAAAAAGTATCTTTAGGTACACTTGCCTAATGTAAACCAATGTTATAACAAATACAAGTGCAACATGTAATAAATATATTCGTGGTGTTCCCATAAATCTCATGATTACCATAAGCCAGAAATGAGGCTATACAACAATGTTTAGTAGTATTGAGATTGTCCGAATGTGGTTTCATTTTGGAACAGTGCACAGCTTGGGATGGGTGTAGTATGGTATGCCGGCGGCCGGGCTCACGGCGACCAGCATACCGGCACCGGGATCCCGACCGCCAGCATACCGACAGCATTGCGAGTGCAAATGAGCCCCTTGCAGGCTCGCTGCGCTCACCACGCTGCATACTCGATGCGCCACACTATTTATTCTCCTTCCAGGGGGGTCATGGACGCCAAGAGGGAGAAAAAGTGTCGGTATGCCGGCTGTCGGGATTCCAGCACCGGTATACTGTGCACCGGGATCCCGACAGCCAGGAAACTGGGATATATTTACCTCCTCACACAGTTAGGAGCACTTCTAGTTTACAGAGATATGTTTTCATGTGTGTTAAGTCAGTATGTCACTCTGCATTTAGCATCCAGTGCTCTTTATTGATCTGTGTGAAATCACCCTTTTATGCTAGGTACCTCTATGGGAAGAATGTGGATGGCATGGCATATGTTATGTTTGGGGTGAAGAAGGATGATGAAAGGACCAGTCTGACACATACTCTGAGGAGGACCCAGGTATGACAAATTATGGTGCTTTGGCCCAGCGAATGGCTATATGACCCAGTGAAGTGTTATATACAGTACTGTAGGATGAACACTGCATCAAGTAGTGTATATCCTTGTAATTGTCATTTTAGTTGATTTTGCAGATTTATTTTTTTATTCTAATTTATGATTTTTAAAGTCTTCTTTTGTTTCTTTATTGTACTTCTTTTAATATCTTGCTGTCAACATTCTTTTTTCAGATTAAAAATGGAAAAGGAGAAGCTGTGTTGAAAAAAGAAGATCTTCTGAAGATATTTTATAATGCAGATGATATGTTGGAGTACACGCTGTATATGTCTGTAACCCTTATCACTGACTCTGGTGAGCATTGGCGAGTGGGGCTATGGAACTGTTTGCACATATACGTTTTCAACTTCTATCGCCTATATTTTTTCAAATATAAATTATTTTATTTAAAATAAAATCACTAAGGTAAGAGTCATTGGTTATTGGTTAGATCAGTACTCCTTTTTTGTAGTGCTCACTGAGATATACTTCCAGCACCTTTCTGGTAAAATCATATTTAATTTCTCTGACTTGTACCAAGAATGAGAGGAAATAATTTAGAAGTGCATAAAATAGGGGTCCAGAGCATGGAAGTTAGTAAACATATTGTATCAACTTGTAACTTTTGATTGAATAAAGGGTATTTACTTCATAGAAAAAAAAAATCACATTGTTATGTTCAGAAAAAACAAACATTACGCTTCCCTGTCTGGTGCTGATTTAGAGGTGGACTCAAGGGCCCTACACACTGGCCAATTGGCCGCCGAGGTGCCCGGCGGTTGATATGGCTGACGGATGACCCGGTTGTGCAGGGGGGTTAACGGGGACTGTGAAGTTTTTCACTCATCCTGTCACTGGTCCTTATAGCCCTGCATGCTAATATGGATGATATTGTCTATATTGGCATGCATGTATAAATGAGCCGGCACCAATGATAAAAATGAGCGCGGGGCAGCGCATCGTTCATCAATGGTGCATACACACTGAAAGATATGAACGATATCTCGTTCATTAATAAATGAGATTGTTCCAATCTTTCAGTGTAATCGGCCAGTGTGTAGGGTCTATCAGAGTGGTCCTGCAGTTTTCCCAATTGTCGTTATTGTGCGTCTGCACAAGACCTGCTGTACGCATATGCTGCGCTACTGCTGCAGCTTTTGTTGCAGCACCCTGGATGCTGCAGCCTGATTGACAGGATTGACAGGATTGACAGGCTGCAGGCATTTCATGGTGGGTAGAGGGTGTGTTTCAGAAAATGGGGGCGAGTTGGCCCATTTTCTTGGCTTCTGAAGTTCACTGTCTTCTGACATAGATTTACTGGCCTTGTGCACCATAGTTGTGGCAGCTGATGGTCGCCCTTTGGAGATCTGATCTTGCATCTTTGGACCACAAAAGCCTGAATCAACTGATGTCAACTTCTGAGCGCAGGTGATTGCGTGAATCATGTAATGTATCTCTGTCTCTATTCCAGGCAGTGAAATGCTGGAAAGCAAGCTAGAAAATATATATATTGTGAAGTCACCATATCAAATTATGTTCATCAAAACTTCCAAATATTTCAAACCTGGATTGCCCTTTGATTTTACGGTAAGTGGCTGTTCATACTACAGTTTTCCTATCCCTTCCTTTTCCAAAAAAGAATTATACAGTGGGTGCTGATAACAACAGTTTAGGGAGTGTTTAGAATTCAGCATTCAGGTTAAAAACCACGGGCCAAATGTAATAGAGTGAGAGTTTCAGAAAGTGAGAGATTTGGTAAGGTTTTTCAGTTCTTTTTAAAGTGGCAATCATTTATACTGCAAAATCAGGTCGATCTTACTGTGTAAATGATTGCCACTTTAATAAAAACTGCAAAACCTTACCAAATCTCTCACTTCTTGAAACTCTCACTCTATTACATTTGGCCCCACATATTTGATTTCATTTATCCCAGCTGATAAGATTAAGAAAAAAACAATGGCTGGATGTATTTACGCCCGTGTTCAGCAGCCGTGGAGGATGCCGGCTCAACTCGGATGTTTTTTTTAAAGGAGTAACCAATTACAAGGCAAAAACCATGCCTTGTAAGTGATTGTCCCTTTAAAAAACGTCCGAGTTTGGCCAGCCTACCGCACGGCCGCCGAACTGTTTGCACAGTTGAGCAATTATTTTCTACTGCACACATGTCCTGTATGGCTGTTTCCGCCAGTGCCATAACTAGGTGTGCGCAACCACTGCCACTGCAATGAGAACAATGGCCCCATGGGTGGTACCTGTTCTACTCCAGTGGCCATTGCTCCTGGCTAGCAGGGTGTCCTGCATTCTGTGTAGCTGGTCGTGCATCCAAGACTGCTGTTGCATACAGAGTTGCTTGTAGCTGAGCCAGCAGCACACAGCCATGGGTGTTCTTGGGCGCTGACTGAGAGGTGGCCTGAGGTGTTCTCATAAAAGGCTGTTTCATGGGTGTGTTAACATAGTTATGGGAATGTTACCGTTGTGTCAGTGAATGCAGCTGTGTATCCAAATGCAGGTCCACTGCCATAAAGGCCATGTTCAGAGGAATTTGGGAAGAAAACACGGGCCCTCATTCCGAGTCGTTCGCTCTGTATTTTTCATCGCATCGCAGTGAAAATCCGCTTAGTACGCATGCGCAATATTCGCACTGCGACTGCGCCAAGTAATTTTACAATGAAGATAGTTTTTTTACTCACGGCTTTTTCATCGCTCCGGCGATCGTAGTGTGATTGACAGGAAATGGGTGTTACTGGGCGGAAACACGGCGTTTTAGGGGCGTGTGGATGAAAATGCTACCGTTTCTGGAAAAAACGCGGGAGTGGCTGGAGAAACGGGGGAGTGTCTGGGCGAACGCTGGGTGTGTTTGTGACGTCAAACCAGGAACGACAAGCACTGAACTGATCGCAGATGCCGAGTAAGTGTGGAGCTACTCTGAAACTGCTAAGTAGTTTGTAATCGCAATATTGCGAATACATCGTTCGCAATTTTAAGAAGCTAAGATTCACTCCCAGTAGGCGGCGGCTTAGCGTGTGTAACTCTGCTAAAATCGCCTTGCGAACGATCAACTCGGAATGAGGGCCACTGATCGGGCCATAGCGTTGATGTTGCAATGAGGGCTGATGGTAGAGTGTTTAGAGCCATCAACGCAATGTCCTTGGACACTGAAAGTGGGCATCTCAATGCTTGTCCTCGCTGTCACATGCTGGTGCATAAGGAGAGGGCAGAAAATAGCATGAGAATTACCAAAGATAATATATCCAAAATATATCCAAAAATAGCCAAAGTAGAATACAAACCTCTAAAAAAAATCTCTAAATCTACAAATCTCTAAAAAAAAAAAAAAAAAGGGGGCAAGTTGACTCAATGGCAAAGCAAATGGAGCACAAATATAATAAAAGGGGAAAGGTATTTCACTGAACAATGTAGTCACAATCGGTTGTGTCACCAAGCGCAGTTATCTATAAAAGTGGCAGCGAAGTAAACAAAACACCACTAGATGATAGCAATAGAATATGAGCACAGTGATAAGTCAATAACAATCCTTATGGTACAGGCAGGTAGTATAGGGTTAGTATACACAATCAAAATAATGAGAAAAACAGTGTGTGTGCAGGCAAATCAACAGGACAATTACAATAGTTCAGTATTAGCTATTATGTATATAGCTTATCCTATTATGAACCTGAAGAGTCCATCCAATAGTGATATCACAGTGTTTTTCTAATTGTAGTATGGAGCTGCAACCAGTTGGCGTCATATACACACACAGATATATCGTGCATATACACTAACAGGTGGTGATTGCACCTGAGATCAAAACCAGGATTAGTGTGGTGTAGAACGGGAGGGGGGGAGGGGGGATTGGTAGGTAAAGAATGGAGAAAAGAAAGAAAGCTGGGACTGGGGGGTAAACACTGGAGAGAGGGAAGAAGGCGGGGATTGAGGGGTAAAGAATGGAGAGAGGGAAGGCAATGGGGGTGCAAGGATGACACAAAAGGAGTGTAAGGTACCAAGTATGGGGTAGTATAGGAAGTTAAAAGGGGTGTTATTGCAGAGAAGGGATAACAAATAATATTAGTACCGGGTGACCTCTCACCGGAGGTCTGGGATACTTAAATATAAGAGTCCTGAAGTCAGGATCAGCGTCTCTGAAGGCAACCGTGGGAGCAGCCAGGGGGGAGAAAAGAGCAACCAAAGTCAGCCGTCCAATCCTCTTTACAAGGCAGCAGACACCCCAATGTCACCGCTGTCGCAGACGAGGCTTCCAGGGATCAATACCAGCCAGTCTCTTACTGTGGGCGGTAAAGGAGGAACGGAGCCGCAGTCGCTTGAGAAGACACCAGCGGGAGCAAGCAGGGAGGGAAGGAGACTCGTCGGGACTCCTCACCTCGGCGCCTCTCATCCGCACCCACGGTCTACCCACTCAGCAGCGCACCCCCACGAGCCCGCAGCCGAACAGCACACAGCCCCGCAGCATGAATCCCAGGCGCAGGAGGGAGCACCCCGTCCAGGGTCACAGCGAGGCAGGGAGTCCAATCTACTCTCTCCCGCAAGAGGAGCCAGCCGTGCGGAAGCAAGCGGGCAGGGGCAGTCAGCCGCCAGCGGGAGCAAGCAGGGAGGGAAGGAGACTCGTCGGAACTCCGCACTTCGGCGCCTCACACCCGCGCCCGCGGTCCGGATAGCACACAGTCCCGCAGCACGAATCCCAGGCGCAGGAGGGAGCGCCCCGTCCAGGGTCACAGCTAGGGAGGGAGTTCAATCCACCTCCTCCCGCAAGAGGAGCCAGCCACGTGGAAGCAAGCGGGCAGGGACAGTCAGCTGCCGGGTGCCAAGGGGGGACAATCTCCGATTTCAACAGCCACGCTGAGCAACTCCGAGGTCTCTCCCAGGTAAGAGGAAGCAGGCAATGTGGGCGCAGGAGTAGGGAGAGGGATATCCCCAGCTGGAAACCTCCGAGTACACAAGGTTCAGCAGCAAGATGGCGCCGAGTAGATTTTCTGCTCAGAGGGGCTAAACGTTTAGCCGGACTCCGGGGTAGAGAGAAACTGTGTCCTGGGTTCATACAAAGTCCAGATGGTCCCTGTCCACTATCTCTTCTATAAATATTATTTATACGGCCGGGCAACGGTAGAATAGTCACCCGGAGGGTTATCTCAGGGACGCTAGACACAGAGCTGATTAAAAAGCGGCCTTCACGGAAGCCCCGCCCACCGGACTATATACATATTCTTAACAATTACTGCAATCTCAGTTCTCTGTACATAGGGTGAAATCTGATTGGCCACGCACGAACACAGCCTTTATTCACTTTAACAGCATATATCAGGTCAGATAGAATAATGTAGGTTATGAAACACTGTATACTAGTATTTTAATATTGATGGTAGAATTCCAAATCTGAACAAAATTATACTTTGTTCCGCGACATCACAGTGAACGCAAACTGCCAGAACACAATATTGCACACTGCACACAGAATGTAAAGGGTGACAGTGTGGACTGACTGCCAGTAGCACTACAATAGATAGACCCTCTCCCCACAGTTGCTACTATTAAAATGGCACATGATAACTTGCAGGACAAACCCACACCTCGCACATTAAAAGGTGCAGGTTTATCCCAAAACTTTGCCATTGCAATAGCCTGTGAGTTTTTAACTTCGAGGCTATTACATTGGCCCTCATTCCGAGTTGTTCGCTCGGAGTTTTTCATCGCATCGCAGTGAAATTCCGCTTAGTGCGCATGCGCAATGTTCGCACTGCGACTGCGCCAAGTAACTTTACTATGAAGTTAGTACTTTTACTCACGGTGTTTTCATCGCTCCGGCGAACGTAATGTGATTGACAGGAAATGGGTGTTACTGGGCGGAAACACGGCGTTTTAAGGGCGTGTGACTCAAAACGCTACCGTTTCCGGAAAAAACGCAGGCGTGTCTGGAGAAACGGTGGGAGTGCTTGGCCGAACGCTGGGTGTGTTTATGACGTCAGCCGGGACCGAAAAGCACTGAACTGATCGCACAGGCAGAGTAAGTCTGGAGTTACTCAAAAACTGCTAACTCGTTTGTGATCGCAATATTGCGCATACATCGGTCGCACATTTAAGAAGTTTAGATTCACTCCCAGTAGGCGGCGGCTTAGCGTGTGTAACTCTGCTATAATCGCCTTGCGTGCGAACAACTCGGAATGAGGGCCATTGTGTGATATAGGGAGAGGTTTCTAGAATGAAAACTCGCACAATGTAATATGAGTTTCATTACATTGTGCGAGTTTGACAGAAGCATGCACAGATCAGTGAAATCCGTGCATGCTTCTGTCTGTACAAGTAAAGAAATAATTAAAAAAGTAAAAAAAAAAGACATGCAGACCTCCCAAAAGCATAACCAGCCCCGTCTTTGAGCCGATCCTGCTTGCTAAAATACAGGGAAAATATTGGCTAGGGGTTCCCATATTTTAACAACCAGCACTGGGCTCTTGGATCAGCCCTGGTTCCAAAAATATGGAGGGAAAGGGACGTAGGGGACCCCACATTTTTTAAACCAGCTCCGGGCTCCACTAGTCAAGGAGATAATGCTACTTTTATGTAGGTCCCTGTGGCAGTAACATTATGCTCCCAACTAGTCACCCCTGGCCAGGGTTCCCTGGGGGAGTGGGGACCCCCCAAAAAAGGGCCCCCTCCAGGCACCCAAGGGGCAAGGATGAAGCTCGTGGGCTATGGATGGTGGCCTGATAGCCATAAAGTGTAAAAATAAAATTCAATATTGTCTTCTTCCATGAAACTACAAGTCCCAGCAAGCCTACCCTGCATGCTGGTACTTGGAGAACCACAAGTAACAGCATGTGTAGTATTAAATGGCTCACTGGTATCTGTAGTACCACAACAAAATACATTTTCCAATAAAGTCATTATACAGGCACCGTAAAAGGAATACTTTAATAAAACACACTTACACACTCACATCCACTTACCTACTGTCCCATGGAGCCCCTCAAACCCCTTGTCAAGTAGCATCCATGCGATACTCATAAAAGAATTATATACTGTGTATGTATATATATATATATATATATATATATATATATATATACATACATACATATTTATTCCAATAGCCCAGCACTCCCAAAAATACATAGCTGGTAGTACCAACAGGTTGCCCGCTGTTGGTACTGGCATCTCATTCAATGAGCAACGGCACTCCAAGCAATAAATAATGAACTCTCAGGCAGCATGTTTGACAATGTTTCAATGCCTTTACTTAATACATGGCATTTTCATCAGGACTATATATATATATATATATATATATATAAAAAAGAGAAATTGATATTGCGCCACATGTGATGGAAAACACGTATCAGATATGTTATTTATAGAGATGTGCACCGTAAATTTTTTCGGGTTTTGGTTTTGGATTTGGTTCCACGGCCGTGTTTTGGATTCGGACGCGTTTTGGCAAAACCTCCCTTAAAATGTTTTGTCGGATTCGGGTGTTTTTTTTTCAAAACTTCCTCAAAAACAGCTTAAATCATAGAATTTGGGGGCAATTTTGATCCTATAGTATTATTAACCTTAATAACCATAATTTCCACTAATTTCCAGTCTATTCTAAACACCTCACACCTCACAATATTATTTTTAGTCCTAAAATTTGCACCGAGGTGGCTGGATGACTAAGCTAAGCGACCCAAGTGACCGGCACAGATACCTGGCCCATCTAGGAGTGGCGCTGCAGTGGCAGACAGGATAGCACTTATAAAAAACATGATGCAAAGATAAATAAATAAAAAAAAGAGGTGCAAGATGGAATTGTCCTTGGGCCCTCCCACCCACCCTTATGTTGTATAAACAGGACATGCACACTTTAACAAACCCATCATTTCAGCAACAAGGTCTGCCACACGACTGTGGCTGAAATGACTGGTGGGTTTGGGCTCCCACCAAAAAAAGAAGCAATCTCTCCTTTCTCAAACTGGCTCTACAGAGGCAAGATGTCCACCTCATCATCATCCTCCAATTCCTCACCCCTTTCACTGTGTACATCGCCCCTCCTGACAGAGTATTAATTCGTCCCCACTGGAATCCGCCATTCCAGGTCACTGTGTACTTTCTGGAGGCAATTGCTGGTGAATGTCTCCACGGAGGAATTGATTATAATTAATTTTGATAAACATCATCTTATCCACATTTTGTGGAAGTAGCCTCGTACACCGATCGCTGACAAGGTGACCCGCTGCACTAAACACTCTTTCGGAGTACACACTGGAGGGGGAGCAACTTAGGTAAAATAAAGCCAGTTTGTGCAAGGGCCTCCAAGTTGCCTCTTTTTCCTGCCAGTATACGTACGGACTGTCTGACGTGCCTACTTGGATGCTGTCACTCATATAATCCTCCACCATTCTTTCAATGGTGGCAGAATCATATGCAGTGACAGTAGACGACATGTCAGTAATCGTTGGCAGGTCCTTCAGTCCGGACCAGATGTCAGTTTTCACTCCTGACTGCCCTACATTACCACCAGCGGGTGGTTTTGGAAATCTGATCCTTTTCCTGGCAGCTGCAGTGGCATGAGAAAATGAAGGAGGAGCTGTTGACTGGTCACGTTCCGCTTGACTTGACAAGTGTCTCACCAGCAGGTCTTTGAACATGTGCAGACTTGTGTTTGCCAGAAAGAGAGATACAATGTAGGCTTTAAACCTAGGCTTGAGCATGGTGGCCAAAATGTAGTGCTCTGATTTCAACAGATTAACCATCTGTGAATCCTGGTTAAGTGAATTAAGGGCTCCACCCACAAGACCCACATGCCTAGCGGAATCGATCCATTTTAGCTCCTCCTTCAATCTCTCCAGCTGCTTCTGCAAAAGCCTGATGAGGGGAAATGACCTGACTGAGGCTGGCAGTGTCTGAACTGACTTCACGTGTGGCAAGTTCAAAGGGTTGCAGAACCTTGCACAATGTTGAAATCATTCTCCACTGCGCTTGAGTCAGGTGCATTCCTTCTCCTTTGCCCCTATCGTAGGCAAATGTATAGGCTTGAATGGCCCTTTGCTGCTCCTCCATCCTCTGAAGCATATAGAGGGTTGAATTCCACCTCGTTACCACTTCTTGCTACAGATGATGGCGGGGCAGGTTCAGGAGTGTTTTCTGGTGCTCCAGTCTTTGGCACACAGTGGCTGAATGCCTGCAATTCTTTGGGCCACCGACAGCATCTCTTGCACGCTCCTGTCTTTTTTTTTTAATTCTGTACCACCAAATTCAATGTATGTGCAAAACATGGGACGTGCTGACATTTGCCCACATGTAATGCACGCACAATATTGGTGGCGTTGTCCGATGTCTCAAATCCCCATGAGAGTCCAATTGGGGTAAGCCAATCTGCGATGATGTTCCTCAGTTTCCGTAAGAGGTTGTCAGCTGTGTGCCTCTTATAGAAAGCGGTGATACAAAGCGTAGCCTGTCTAGGAACGGGTTGGCAGCCTGCCTACTGTACTGTACTACTATAATTATATACTGGTGGTCCCCACAATGCAGCACACTGAGCACAGATATTTACAGCACACTGAGCACAGATATGGAGCTTTTCAGGCAGAGAACGTAGATATTTGCAGCACACTGAGCACAGATATTTGCAGCACACTGAGCACAGATAAGGAGCTTTTCAGGCAGAGAACGTAGCTACATCCTCTCCGTTTAATCTCCATTGCACAAGTGAAAATGGCGTCGACGTGCGCCTCTTTATATAGAATACGAATCTCGCGAGAATCCGACAGCGGGATGATGACGTTCGGCCTCTTTCGGGTTAACCAAGCAAGGCGGGAAGATCCGAGGCTGCCTCGGACCCGTGTAAAATAGGTGAAGTTCGGGGGGATTCTGATCTCGACGAACCGAACCCGCTCATCTCTAGTTATTTATATTATATGTAAACAGTTAGACACTCCCCACTACTATTTATGAGGCATCAGCTCTTCCTCTCAAAAAAGAACAGAGATGGTAATTTCCCTGAATGAATAAAATTGGTAAAAAAAGGCATGAGGGATATATAGCGACCACTAGTGTCTACAATAAGGTAGTATACCAAATTGATAAAAATAATTACAGTTTATTAACAAAGTATATTACATTAGACACATGTAAAAAAATGGGACAATAAATACAAACACAGCTGAGCTAAAGTACTTAAGATATGAGTAAAAACTATAATAAAACTATTAAAAAAGGTTATTCCTTATCTGGATATGAGGTCAATACAGGTCTACCAATGCATTTCGTCAAACAGACTTCATCAAGGGGTGAATTCTAATGTGATATACTTTGCTAATAAACTATAATTATTTTTAGCAATTTGGTATACTACCTTATTGTAGACTCCAGTGGTCACTATATATCCCTCATCCCTTTTTTCCCCCTATATATATATATATATATATATATATATACTCACCTATTTCCAGTGTAGATCGGTCCTCTTCAGCCCATGTAGGCATCCACAGGGTTAAAAAATAAAAAAAATGCATCAACTCAATCCACCGGACCCCTTTTCCACAGATGATGGGTCCTCTTGTGACTTCTATTACTTAGAGACCCATATCAGCCAATCAGGGACAACCACCTCATAGTGCTCTCCTGACTGGCTGTGTGCTCCCTGCCTGTCAGTCAAGCAGAGCGCATAGGCTATAATGGGGAAAAAATCCGATTGTAGTCTATGGGTGGGAACCTGCGGTCTTCCACAGACTGCAAGGTTAATTGAGGTCACCCAGAAAAGTGACCTCAATTATCCTTGGTAAACCGCAGGTTCCCACCATAGATGACAATGGAGATTTTTTTCCCCATTATAGCCTATGCGCTCTGCTTGTCTGACTGGTTGTTAAAATACAGGGAACCTCTAGACAATTTTTTCACTATGTTTTAGCAACCAGGACTGGCTCAAAGAGTCCGGGCTGGTTATGCTTTTGGGGGGAACCTACACTTCTTTTTTTTTCTTTATTATTTTTACTATTTTTTTACTTTTACAGACAGATACATGCATGGATCTAACTGATCTGTGCATGCTTCCATCAAACTCGCTAGCCAGAAGCTGGTCTATTTATTGGTGATATTTTGGTAATGTTTCAGGAGTGATTTGTAAACTCGCACCCTATTACATTGGCCAACTTGTATGTCTGCAATGGCAAAACATCTGTATGCAAGTTTGGGATTGCAGGAAAAATATGATTTTGAATGTTCCCGCAAAATGTGGTAGTTTAGCACTAAGGGGGTAATTCCAAGTTGATCACAGCAGGATTTTTGTTAGCAAGGCAAAACCATGTGCACTGCAGGGGAGGCAGATATAACATGTGCAAAGAGAGTTAGATTTGGGTGGGGTGTGTTCAATCTACTATCTAAATTGCAGTGTAAAAATAAAGCAGCCAGTATTTACCTTGCACAGAAACAAAATAACCCACCCAAATCTAACTCTCTCAGCACATGTTATATCTGCCTCCCCTGCAGTGCACATGGTTTTGCCCAATTGCTATCAAAAATCCTGCTGCGATCAACTTGGAATTACCCCCTTATTAAAACTCACACATTTGTGCAAACTCGCACTCCATTACATCCCGCCGTGATCTGAGAATTATAAATAAATGATGTTGTGCCTCATTTTGGTTTCCAAATTTTGGGGGCACAGCTGAGCACAAAAATCCAATACTTGGATAGCCAAAATTTGGTTATGTTGGTATCAGAGAATCCAGACCTACTCCCCACTATTTAATGATGTAATTAAGAAATTGCCACATCACGCGGTGAATCTGTCCTGCAATGCATCTTTTCATGTTAATTTTTTATCTCCCAGGTGTTTGTCACAAACCCAGATGGTTCTCCAGCAGACAGAATCCCTGTAATAGCTGAACCAGGAAAAGTGGTGGGTAACACTGGGCCTGAGGGATTGGTCCGGCTGACTCTAAACCCAGCATCAACCATCAGCGTTCTGCCAGTAACTGTGAGTGGCCTCTACATTGACACATCTATGTAAATATAACAGTATTGATACTGATTTGTGAGGTGGTGGAACTCCCCCCCACTCCCCCCGGCGCCCAAGCAATAAAGGTATTGCGTGCGCCATGGACGCGAGCCCCCAAAAGGGGCGTGGTATAAAAAAGAAAGGCGCGTGGTCACACAATAGTAATAATGCCCACAGTAGTAGCACCCCTAATACATATAATGGCAACAGTAGTAGCACCCCGTAATACACATAATCCCGACAGTAGTAGCACCCCGTAAAACACAATGCCCACAGCAGTAGCACCCCTTTTACAATGGCCACAGTAGTAGTGCTCCTTATGCAATGTCCACTGTACTGGTAGTGCCCCTTATATAGAGCCCATAGTAGTGGTGCCCTTTATGCAATGCCCCCAGTAGTAGTGCCCCTTATGTCCCCAGGAGTGATGCCCCTTATGAAGTGCCCCCTTTACAATGCCCTCATTAGTAGTGCCCCATTAGTAATGCCCTTAATGGTAATGCCCCTGTGTAGTAGTACCCCCAGTAGTAATGTTACCTGTAGTAATGCCCCCAGTCGTTTAGCCCCCGGTGGTAATGCCCCTGCAGTTATGACCCCAGTAGTTTACCCCCACTTTAGTTTAGCCTCCCAGTGGTAATGCCTCCATTAGTTTAGCCCCTGCAGCTATGCCCCCAGTAGTTTAGCCCCCAGTAGTTTAGCCCCATGTAGTTTGTCCCAAGTAGTAATGCCCCCAGTAGTTTAGCTCCTGTAGTTATGCCCCCAGTAGTAATGCCCCCCTTAGTTTGCCCCCTGTAGTTTAGCTCCTCTATAGTTTAGCCCCAAGTATTAATGCCCCCAGTAGTTTATTCCCTGTAGTTATGCCCCCAGTAGAAATGTGCCCATGTAGTTATGCCCCCAGTAGTAATGCACCCCTGTAGTAGTTTGCCCCAGTAGTTTTCCCCCAGTAGTTAGCCCCTGTAGTTTAGCCCCATTTAGTTTGCCCCTAGCAGTTCGCCCCAAGTAGTAATGTCCCCAGTAGTTTAGCCCCCAGTAGTAATACCCCCCTGTAGTTTGCTCCATTGTAGTTTAGCCCCCCTGTAGTTTAGACCGAAGTAGTAATACCCCCAGTAGTTTAGCCCCTGTAGTTATGCCCCCAGTACTTTGACCCCAAATAGTAATGCCCCTGTAGTTATGCCCCCAGTAGTAATGCGCCCCTGTAGTTTGCCCCCAGTAGCTTGCCCCCTTGTAGTTTGCCCCAGTTGCTTACCCCTTGTAGTTAGCCCCCTTGTAGTTTTCCCCCAGTATCTTGCCCCCTTATAGTTTGCACCCCAGTAGCTTACCCCTTGTAGTTTGCCCCCTTGTAGTTTGCGCCTAGTGGTTAGCCCCCTGTAGCTTGCCCCCAGAAGTTTGCCCCCCTGTAGCTTGCCCCCAGTACATGTGCTGCTAATACACTCACACATATGTTTAAAAAACAAAAACCATGCTTACCAAGCCCTGCTACCGCGTCCGACTGTAGCAGTCCTTCTGCCTTCCGTCTCCAAGTGGAACTGACGGAACGCAGTTCCACCCCATTTAGGCCCACTAACCTCTGGATGGTACTCATAATATTGGCCTTTTACTTACCTACATCTTACACATAGTATTCCCACTAAAAAATTTTCAATTTGTTATATTTTTTGTTCCCCTCATCTACCGTCTAAGGGAGAAAGATAACTACCGTATATACTTGAGTATAAGCTGACTTTTCAGCACTTTTTTAATGCTGGAAAAGCCCCCTCGGCTTATACTCAAGTCAGTGCCTGTGAAGGAGGGACACGGAGCGCACAGCGCGCGCCTCTCCTGTGTCCCTCCTGCGTCTCTGGCGGCAGCGGCGGGTCTATTAAATGAAGTACCCATTCGCGAGCTCTGATTGGCTCACGAACCGGAACTTCATTTAACAGACCCGCCACCGGAAACGCATTAGGGACACAGGAGAGGCGCGCGCTGTGCCCTGCGTGTCCCTCCTTCACAAAACAGCGGGGGATTGGGGAGGGTAAGTTGTACCTGGCACTGGGGGGAGCATATTTGGCACTTGGGGGAGCATATGTGGCACTGAGGGGGCATATCTGGCAGTATGAGGGCATATATGGCACTGTGGGGGAATATCTGGCAGTATGAGGGCATATCTGGCACTGTGGGGGAATATCTGGCAGTATGAGGGGATATCTGGCACTGTGGGGGCATATCTGGCAGTGTGAGAGCATATCTGGCACTGTGGGGGCATATCTGGCAGTGTGAGGGCATTTCTGGCACTGTGGGGGCATATCTGGCAGTGTGAGGGCATATCTGGCACTGTGGGGTCATATCTGGCAGTATGAGGGCTGTGTACGGCTAGAGCTGCATTTCCCAACCTAGGCTTATACTCGAGTCAATAAGTTTATCCAGGTTTTTGTGGTAAAATTAGGTGCCTCGGCTTAAATTCAGGTCGATTTATACTCAAGTATATACGGGTATATTTTAACAAAATAACCTTCACAATTCTGATTTTATCTCTCTGTCATATCTGTCTTCTCTATTAATAAGCTATTTATCTTTTATCCTCTACTTATAGGTAAAAACAGACCATCGTGATTTGCAAACCACCCAACAGGCATCTGCGAAAACAACCATCACAGCGTACAAATCGAACGGAAATTATCTGCACATCGGTGTCACCGCAGCAGAGGTCAAACCTGGGGACAATCTTCAAATAAACTTCAATATCCGTAATTCTAACGGGGTTATTCAGAACCAGATCCAACATTTCATCTACCTGGTAATCACAGTATTAGTAATTTAATAGAAGAGTCAACCCCATAATAAGTCTATTAATCTGGCCTAGGTTTACATTTACAATAGCAGGCCTATGAATGGACTTTAGGGTTCTATTCATGAAGCAGTGAAAAGAGTGGAAAAGTGAGCCAGTGGAGAAATTGCCCATGGCAACCAATCATCTGCTCTGTATAATTTTATAGTATGCAAATTATAAATGTTACTTCAATTCTGATTGGTTCTTCTCCACTAGCTCACTTATCCAGAGTTTTCACTGCTTCATGAATAGACGCCATAATTTCCAGTGTGGCAGTGACATCTCTGAATTTTCTATTACCATATAGTGTTCAAGTCATTGCTGATACCCTTTGGTGTACTAGGGGTAAACCGGATTTGCATTTCTTGTTTATAATAACCCCTCCCTTTCATGTACCTGAAGGGTATCACTAGACTGATTGAGCAGCTACCATTTAAATTGCACACTGTAGTCTATTGTCTACACCCTCTCATTCCACATTTTCTCCCTCTTTAGATCATGAACAAGGGCAGGATTCTGAAGGCAGAGAGGCAGCCTCGGCTGGCAGGTCAGCACGTGGTGACCTTATCACTCCCTATCACTGAGCAATTCCTACCATCTTTCCGTATCATAGCATATTACATTGTGGGAAATGAGATTGTGTCCGACTCAGTCTGGGTGGATGTCACAGACTCTTGTATGGGAACGGTGAGCAACTTTTTATATGTGGAAATTAGTACACTCTCCATATCTATAAATGTCCTGTGAATAGTAGGAGTGTCTGCCGTCACTCTAAATTCAACATTGTCATACTGTATTGTAACATAACTCAGACCCCTAGTTACCCATAATAGCACCAAATTCAGACAAACTGTGCTGTGGTGCAAGGAAGGGGTCAACTCTATATCTGTCTCATGTTTTTAAATTTGCCCCCCATTGGAGTTTGCTAAGATTAAATGTGCACAACATAGCTGAAACTCCTCGTACCTCTACCTGAGGCTGGCAGTGCCTGTGTCATGGAGCATAAACATCTCAGTAGATTGTATAAGGTATAGTCATGTTTATGTTTTTTTATCAACATTGTTTTTTTTTAAATTAAATGTATTTGATATAAAAGTTACTGTGTGCTATATAGGGAGACTGTTCCATCTTCTATCACACAATGACATGTACTGTACATCAACAAGTCATTGTCATCTAATAGTCTTACATACAGGAGAAGGTTACTGTATATACTGTGTCTACAACTGCAGTGCATCCGGCTCGTTTTCTAAAACACTGTCATTATATTATTGCACAGTTGGAAGTGAGCGGTAACACGGCCCGAGATAACGGCATACAGAGTCCATCAACTCGCATGGAGCTGAATCTGAGAGCAGATCACAAGTCCAGTGTGGCACTGGTGGCCGTGGATAAAGGTGTCTTTGTGCTGAATAGCAAGTATAAGATCTCCCAGAGTAAGGTGAGGAGACCACTGAGAAAGAGGATCCTCACCATCACCTACACTCATGCTTCTAAGAATGAGGATGAGGTTCTGCTGTAGAGCAAAGGCGCTAGAATCAGCAGACATATCTGTAGAGTGAATGAATACGACTGACATACATCAGCTCCAACTGCCTCAGTTTACCTGCCAATCAGAATCAACTCTGCATCTCTCCATGGCTGGTGCAAGCTCGGGGGTGACCTAGTCAGCAGTCCTTTCCCCTTCCTGCTTTGTACCCCACCCCCAATGTTTCATACCATAAGAGGTGGGGAGTGGTCCTCCTTTGCTTGTCAGACTTTGGAGTATGGTGCTTAGCTGTGACATAATATCCAGATGCCATACTTTCAGTGTATCACTGACACTGAGGGGCAGAAGCCAACAGGAGCTTCATGTGGTGGGGCCGTGATGTTATTAAGATGAGTGTATCAGTCATATAATTCTTTTGGTGCCTCCTTACCACAGGCACCCAAGCTGACTGACCAAATGTGCCTAATAGTAGCACAAAAACTGCTCCTTCCCTGTGTCAGTCATCTCTCAGCTACTCCGCCATTCCTACTCATAGCAAGAACCAGACCCACTAAACCGTATATGAGTAGGGGACCTGTGTGCAGTCTCCATCTGGGCCCCTTACTCTCTAGCAGGCAGAGGCAGTGGCAGTGACAGTGTCTCTGAGCAGAAGGTGGTATGCAGGTCAACGGAAAAATGGCACAGTGGCCATCTTCCCAGCGATATTACCTACTTTGCAAATGCAAAATGGCCTCTGCATCATTTTCTCAGAGACCTCTGCACCACCTAGTGCTCAGAGTCAGTGTCACTGCCATGAGACTAGGGTGAGGTACACTATTATAAGTATTGAAAAAATGGATGCACGGTGTGCGGTGTGGGCTCCTCGTTATAGCTAAGCCACTGCCTGGTTCCTCTTTGGCACCATAATATCATAATGCCATATGAAGCATATAATTACAGCCTGAAACACTACCCAGCACTTCTTTCCCAATCAGGGACAACCAATCAGCTGTGATGGGTCATTAGTGCATATTCTAAGCCCAATACTTTCCAGCTGCATTCAGGGCAAATAAGTTATTCTTTCTCCCTGTCAGCATCTCCTACACAAGTCCAGCCACCATCTGCTGTATCATTGTTATGTCAGAAGCCACAGCCTGAACAACACTAGTTTTATCTATAATCTGACACCTGTGGGATTTCCAGCTACACCAGATCATGGTATTTCCTACATTAGAAAGTTACTGGATAAGATCAGTGTTTTTTTTTTTAAATATAAGTAGTGACAGATAAGGTCACTTACTGATGAATATGGTAATACCAGGCCCAGGCTTGCAGCACTGAGGTCACGTATCTATGCCTTGCATTGTTAGGTGTGGAACTTGGTGGAGAAATCCGACATTGGCTGCACAGCTGGAAGTGGTGCCAATAACATGGGGGTGTTTTATGATGCCGGACTGGCCTTGCAATCAAGTATACAGCTAACGACCAAGGACAGATCAGGTGACCAATGGGCTCCATTACTGCTCAGTAGTAGGAGATGTCTTACTGTCATATATATCAATAAGTGAAAATAGAGTGCATTCACTGTGATGAGCCTGACATCTAATTGGCTGCTGCTTGACACATAGTTAACTAAAAGGCAACTTTAAATGCTATATTCATTTTACACCAGAAGCTAGAGATTTTCTTATTGACAGCTCATTTTACCCCATTTCTAAGTTTGTGGATTTGTTTTGTTTCAGATGCACAATGCACAGTGCGTGCAGCCCGGAAGCGGCGCTTCTCAGTGCAGCTGATTGAGCAGAAAGCAACATATGGTGAGACAGTGGGTAGCCGGCCGTCATGTTTCTTCATTTGTTTTAGTTTTTATTTTGCTTCCCTTGTATTTACAGAAGACAGGTTGAAGCTTGGCTCTGTTCATTTACCTTCAATAACAGTATGGACGTTCATAGGTTGCACTTGTTGGACATTTACATTACATTTGTATGATGTGCAGTGGGGAGTGACCGCGCTGAATGCCCTCCCCCTTCCCACGGGGCCGGCACCTGCCTGTGCAACAACCAGTATTTTTCAAATTTCTTTAGGGGACCACGACCACACCTCCCCATTTTGGCCACACCCCCAGTGCCCGGGCCAATCCCCTCTCTCGTTGGACGGGGTTTGGCCCGGGAACTGGCAGGATAAAGGCATACAGTTATAGTGGCACTCTGGTCTCATGAACATGCAGTAACTCTGCTGGGTTAGGTCCTGGTAGTGCAAGATTTCACTGTTCGCTTCTCAGAGCAGCTGCGCCTGCGGAATACATACGATTTACTGGTGGGCGGGATGTCAGCTGTCCATATTCTGACAGCTGCATCCTGCCCGCCATAATACCAGCAGCGGGGCGAGCGCAAAGAGTCACTACAGAATCTATTCCTATTCTATGGATGTCGTGGACACCCACAAGTGGGAATAGTCATGTTTTACTGGATTCCTGCTGGCGGTCGGTATCCTGACTGCTGGGATCCTGACCGCCAAATTAAATGGATCCCGCATCTGCACTGTGACAAATTGAATTGCTTCCTAGCACTGCGGACCTAATTCAGCGTGGATCGCAATTGTAGACTTGCTCACAGCGGCTTTGCAAATGCAATCAATAGCAATGCAAATTCAGGAGGAGGTGCATACACATCTTCTTGCTGAATTTGTGATCGCAATGATGTGGATGCATCGCAGTCTGTGATCAAACATCGTGACCATTGGTCGCGGTATTCATCAGTGACGGTAAGATGAGTAAGCCTCAGCTTATTCAGGATTGCCGTTGCAGGGCGGCTTGAAGGCCAAGGATACTGCATCTTGCGACGCAGTTCTTGACCATGCCACTCCTGGAAAATGGGGCAACATGCCCCTGTTACCAGCAACACCGGCCGTCCCCTCCCCTTCCCAGTACGCCTCTGCCTGTCAATCAGGCAGGCATTCACAATCCTGTGCTGCAATCACAGGACCCAGTCTGCACATGCAAATAAGCCATCCAACCTGGATTAGGCCCTACATTGGATACCTATATAATGGAGTCATTAGGGTCATATTTGATGAATATGCCCCAAAGTGTGTACGCTGCTAGGTATTGTGTATGATTCTCATTGCAACCTTGTGTTTTTCAGCTTCCAAGTATAAAGATGCTGCAAGGAGATGCTGCACCGATGGCATGGTGGTGAACCCGATGGGTCACAGCTGTGAGAAACGGGCACGGCATATCTTAGATGGGAAGGAGTGTGTAGATGCTTTCCTGGACTGCTGCCGCTATTTTGAGAAGATAAGGGCAGCTGACAAAGACAAAGAAGTGGATCCTTTTCTACGAAGTGAGAAGTAGTTACACTTTGGAATCTGGGATGTTCATAGTGGGACATAAGAGCTTAGACCATAAGACCATAGCAAGAGTTGTCACACTATAAAAAGGACAGAGAACTTGTGGCCTTATTTAGACCTGATCATACCTCTGAAAATTTGCAGAGGTCTGCAATCGGATAGTCACCGCCCAGACAAAATGAAAATCCGCCCTGTGTAAGTCTGCATATGAAAAGCTTTGCAAACACAGGTAATCTGCAAATCCGTTTGCAACTCACTCACCATCGATTGATTTTTCCAGTCTGTGCGTAGCCCAGGACCTACACCTACAGTCTGAAAGAAACAGGTGATTGGGTCTGGAGCTGACGTCACACACCATCCCTAAAAACAGTTGGGAACGTCTGCATTTTTCCTGACACTCCAAGAAAATGGGTAGTTACCACCCCCAAACATCTGCTTTCTGTCAATCAATCTGTGGACACCTAGCGATCATAAAAGACGTAGGATTTTTTCACAGTTTGGCCTCGTGTCTACTGTGGCTGCTGACCATGCCCCCAGTCCCACTGCCTCCCTTTTCAATGCTGCTCTGCTATTCACTAAGCAGAGCAGCGAGTGACAGGAGTCTCCCAACTGCCATCCCCCCCCGCCCACCCAATACGCAGGACACTGTGGCCTGCGGGAGGGATAGCAGGACAGTCCCAAAAAAAAGGTACTGTCCCGCGAAAAACGTGACAGTTGGGAGGTATGAATGTATAACAGTTGCCACAACCAGGCACCAGTTAAAGGGCTCACGTTCCCTTCACAGTGAAAAGCGCCATTTTTCAGCATATCAATTTGCTTGCAGTCATTACGGCTGATTTGCCTGCTGCTACAATAGCTTTAGCGCATTTTACCATAGCTGCATCTATGACTTTGTGCTGCTAGAAGAAGCCCTTCCTCTGGTGTACAACCCTGCATCTGAATGTGCAAGGGCAGGATTGCTGCACACTTTCAGCAGCTACAGTTGCATCCATCCAACTTTGTACGTCATTAGGCACAATCATTGGAAGCACCATTGATATTTGCACCATCCTCCATGCTCGGTGCAGAATGTCCATCAGGGTATGGCCTCCAGTGTAAATGATTGGTGATGATGATGATGATGATGATGATACATATGAGCTTGGAATAATTTCAGCAGCATGCCCATAACACTCTCCAGGCTCCATCAGTACTGCATTGATCTGTGTACACATCTTAGAACCCGTGTGCAATGCAACCTTTTAAGGATTTTTGCACATCCACAGAAGCAAAAGCTTGCACATTAATGTGAGCATCAGCATTGCGTCTGGCTCAAAACCAGGCTCTATGCCTCCAATTTCAGTGGTATCAATAGCACCCAGTAAATTGAGAGAATGATACTTTGGTTCAGCTACCCAAAAAATACTTTATCCATTGTGTATAGATGACCAGGACCATATCATGCCCTGTTGAAAACCTTATACGTGACTTTGAAAGTTTTGTTGGCAGATGTCTTACGCACCTGCAAATTCCATCAATAGGTTTCTCGGGAAGAACTTCGAGAATGTGCCCCTATGATCAGACCTTATTTTCAGGACTTTCTAGTCTCACAAGATACAAGGCTCATATACTGTATATAATTTATTAGCTTTTTATGTAAAGTCTCTTATTTTAGGTTTGTTGCTTTTCTGCACACAAATCCTGTTTATTCTCAACTTAAGACAAGTCATGTTTTCTGCTGCAGGTAATGAGGACAACGAATACCTGGACAGTAGTGATATTCATTCCAGATCAGATTTTCCTGAGTCTTGGTTATGGAAAATAGAACAAATGAACGAACCACCTGATAGGAATGGGTAAGTCCTAATTTATATTTATCAATTTCTAACTGTTAATTCCTAAGAGTCCTAGGGGTCTATTTATTACATTGGGATCAGCCAAAGCTTCTGCGTAAATGGCAGTTTTCGAGACTGGATTTGTTGTGGGGGAAACAGTGCACTGAGCTACCTGTCTGTCGGTATTTATTTAATACAAAAACCGGAATACAAAAGATTTTTTTCTTTTTTTATTCTTCAATGATACCCATTGACTAATGAAAAATTTTTTTGGCTTATCAATTAAACAAAAACCCGGCGGTGCTCCCTTGAGTTGTGGAAAACAAATCAGCTGATATACAAGAAGGAAAGACAACTCCTTTTTATGGGGCACTCTTATTCTTAATCTAAAACTTTTATTGAAATCGGACTCACAATGACATACAACATAAAACATTTATTACATAAATATCTTGTGGTATAGCTGGCTAGGCCTCCTAGCTTAACTCTATCTGTTATGTTTCCAGTTATTGGATATAACTATCCCCTATTGGTAATTTGATATTCCCTTAATATCACAAATGACACATCACCATACACCTATTCATAGTACATAATGTGATAATGGTTCAAGGTCAATAGATGGTATGTGTCCATTATGTGACTGAACTTAGAAAGAAAGGGGAAAGGGGAAGAAAAGGGTCAGAAGGAAGGTAGGGAGGAACAGGTGACTAGATGCCTGGTTTCTGCTTTTGGAGATCTGCTTTAAAAGCATCGAATCTCCAATGAGAGAACCAACTGGAGCATATGCACCACTCCCAAGACCTGCATCTGCTGTCAACTTCACCTGCCCAATCTAGGGCAAAGTTGATGAGAGTGCAGGGGAGAGGTCCCTAGCCAGTATTTAATACCTGTAATGCTGACTGCTTGCAGGCCCTTGATAAGTGACAAACATAATTTTTTACTTGTAATATCACCTTGTTGTTTATAGTCACAGTGAATTGTATCACAAATTGTGAAAAACCACTCAAAAGAAAGAGAAACAAAATTGCTTTCGTAACAAAACCATTAAAAATAATAGTTTCTAAGAAATACAGCTTTCATATGCAGTGACAACCAGGATGTCTACTGTCCCCAATCTTGTCAAATGACATCGAATTGAGGATGAGAGAGTCCTATTGGGTGTGAGTGCAATATGAAAATAGTGTGCTTCTGCTGTCGTTGTCTCAATAAATGAGTCAAGCCGATGAGAGAGCACCGAAATTAAGAAAAAAGAAAAAATAGAGGAAAATTTATTTTTGTTTCAATTAATACTGTAAATAAGGTATATTTTTATGAGTGTATTCACTGCAAATCGCAGATGTATGAGGATTAACTCAATTTCTAGCAAATTTCTCCTTCCCATATAATTAACATATAAAAATAATTATACACAGGACTGGTATTCCCAATAAGATATGGGTTAGTTAATTAGAAGTATAATTTGCGTAATATCTTAGATACAAAACATAATAATAATATCAAAGTTGTGTCCAATATAAACAAATTTGCATCATTTATTCACTGCAATCACAGATGTATAAGGATTGACGCAATGTCTAGCAAATTTCTCCTTCCCATATAATTTTACATGTAGAAATAATTATACACAGGGTTAATATTCCCAATAAAAT
This sequence comes from Pseudophryne corroboree, assembly GCF_028390025.1. Taxonomy (NCBI): domain Eukaryota; kingdom Metazoa; phylum Chordata; class Amphibia; order Anura; family Myobatrachidae; genus Pseudophryne; species Pseudophryne corroboree. The sequence goes on from NC_086449.1 coordinate 62,573,978, forward strand.
ATGGGTTAGTTAATTAGAAGCACAATTTGCGTGATACATAAGATACAAACATAGTGGTAATATCAAGGTTGTGTCCAATATAAACAGGTTTGCATTATATTTGCATTTATCACAAAGTTGCATCTTATTTGCAAAACGGCATTGTATCTATGGATGTGACCCAAACAGCACATCTACAGTGAGAAATTAACCTTACTAATTCCTCTAAAATGATTCACTTTGTACTGTTGGAAAGTTAATTCCTAAATTGAAGTGCAAATAATTGCTGATAGGAAATCAATTGAAGTAAGGAACTTTACTTATCTTTGCAAATGCTCCCTGCTGCTGTCAGCGTGCGGCTCATCATAAATCAATTGTCACAGAGTTCATATTACCGGACAGTGTGTAAACTGTTGTTAATACCGTGCGCCTCCCTTCAGGATATCCTAAGTCCAGGACGACCTCGGGATGCCTGGTCACAGTCGAGTACCTGGTTTATGAGACCGCTACGGGCAGCGCGCAGCCCGTCCTTGCCGCTGAGTCAGTGTAGAAAGGCAGCAGATGCAGTTTGGGTAACATCCACACACATGGGTTAACGATGTGTGTGGATGTTACCCAAACTGCATCTGCTGCCTTTCTACACTGACTCAGCGGCAAGGACGGGCTGCGCGCTGCCCGTAGCGGTCTCATAAACCAGGTACTCGACTGTGACCAGGCATCCCGAGGTCGTCCTGGACTTAGGATATCCTGAAGGGAGGCGCACGGTATTAACAACAGTTTACACACTGTCCGGTAATATGAACTCTGTGACAATTGATTTATGATGAGCCGCACGCTGACAGCAGCAGGGAGCATTTGCAAAGATAAGTAAAGTTCCTTACTTCAATTGATTTCCTATCAGCAATTATTTGCACTTCAATTTAGGAATTAACTTTCCAACAGTACAAAGTGAATCATTTTAGAGGAATTAGTAAGGTTAATTTCTCACTGTAGATGTGCTGTTTGGGTCACATCCATAGATACAATGCCGTTTTGCAAATAAGATGCAACTTTGTGATAAATGCAAATATAATGCAAACCTGTTTATATTGGACACAACCTTGATATTACCACTATGTTTGTATCTTATGTATCACGCAAATTGTGCTTCTAATTAACTAACCCATATTTTATTGGGAATATTAACCCTGTGTATAATTATTTCTACATGTAAAATTATATGGGAAGGAGAAATTTGCTAGACATTGCGTCAATCCTTATACATCTGTGATTGCAGTGAATAAATGATGCAAATTTGTTTATATTGGACACAACTTTGATATTATTATTATGTTTTGTATCTAAGATATTACGCAAATTATACTTCTAATTAACTAACCCATATCTTATTGGGAATACCAGTCCTGTGTATAATTATTTTTATATGTTAATTATATGGGAAGGAGAAATTTGCTAGAAATTGAGTTAATCCTCATACATCTGCGATTTGCAGTGAATACACTCATAAAAATATACCTTATTTACAGTATTAATTGAAACAAAAATAAATTTTCCTCTATTTTTTCTTTTTTCTTAATTTCGGTGCTCTCTCATCGGCTTGACTCATTTATTGAGACAACGACAGCAGAAGCACACTATTTTCATATTGCACTCACACCCAATAGGACTCTCTCATCCTCAATTCGATGTCATTTGACAAGATTGGGGACAGTAGACATCCTGGTTGTCACTGCATATGAAAGCTGTATTTCTTAGAAACTATTATTTTTAATGGTTTTGTTACGAAAGCAATTTTGTTTCTCTTTCTTTTGAGTGGTTTTTCACAATTTGTGATACAATTCACTGTGACTATAAACAACAAGGTGATATTACAAGTAAAAAATTATGTTTGTCACTTATCAAGGGCCTGCAAGCAGTCAGCATTACAGGTATTAAATACTGGCTAGGGACCTCTCCCCTGCACTCTCATCAACTTTGCCCTAGATTGGGCAGGTGAAGTTGACAGCAGATGCAGGTCTTGGGAGTGGTGCATATGCTCCAGTTGGTTCTCTCATTGGAGATTCGATGCTTTTAAAGCAGATCTCCAAAAGCAGATACCAGGCATCTAGTCACCTGTTCCTCCCTACCTTCCTTCTGACCCTTTTCTTCCCCTTTCCCCTTTCTTTCTAAGTTCAGTCACATAATGGACACATACCATCTATTGACCTTGAACCATTATCACATTATGTACTATGAATAGGTGTATGGTGATGTGTGATTTGTGATATTAAGGGAATATCAAATTACCAATAGGGGATAGTTATATCCAATAACTGGAAACATAACAGATAGAGTTAAGCTAGGAGGCCTAGCCAGCTATACCACAAGATATTTATGTAATAAATGTTTTATGTTGTATGTCATTGTGAGTCCGATTTCAATAAATGTTAAGTTTTAGATTAAGAATAAGAGTGCCCCATAAAAAGGAGTTGTCTTTCCTTCTTGTATATCAGCTAAATGGCAGTTTTCACCAGAGAATGTCTATCACAATGCTCTCTCCAATTTATGAAAGTGTTAACGCATGAGATGTCAGAGATTTCACTGGTCTTAACATATTTTACATAAACCTCTCTAAGGAAGGTGACTTTAGTCAATTTATGGATTGGCGATAAGCAAAGGGATGATGTTACTTAACATCCATATGAGACATTGGGTGGTATTCAATTCTTTTCACCCCCTTCCATATCTGTTCTGTTTCTGCTGATGGGCCTAGTATCATAATTTTAGCTCACTACCCCGCGATAACGAGGGCGCCCAACGCTATACGCAGCTAAACCTGATTATTATAGGTGTGATATGTGCAATAACGGGGATCACTTTAGAAAGGAGATTTGGCGTGATATATCATTTAAATACCCCCCATTGACTATGGGCCTGATTCTGAGTTGAGAGTAAAGAAAAAAAGAGCAAGTAATTTGCACCTGGGGAAAGCCGTGCTGCACTGCAGGTGGGGCAGATGTAACGTGCAGAGAAATTTAGATTTGGGTTGGGCGTGTCCAAACTGAAATCTAAATTACATGATTAAAATACAGTTGTCTAGCATTTGTAGGCTACATGCAAAAGCAGCTAGTATTTACCATGCACAGATATACCGGTAATATAAATGTATTTGCTTCCCTTACATTGCAACATGGTTTGTTCTGGATACAAAGTTACTTGTGTTTTTTTTTTGCTTTACTATCAGATACACACTGGTACGCCCCTGGCTGCTTCCAGTGCTCCTCTAGATTTAAAAGGCAGGGTAACTTTAAACATCAGAAAGTGGAAGGTTGCATCTAGTTATACAGATTGTACAGACAGTTAGGCTACTACTCTACACTAAATACTGTAGTGAGAAAACCACGAGATGTGGTTAAATTACCGGATGTCGGGATCCCGGCAGTTGGAATAACAACGCCGGAATTTCGACACACGTAAGAATGCCGATGCCAGAATCCTGACAGGGTCAGGAGACCTATGCCGGAATCCCGACAGCTGGTTTCCTGACCATAAGTATAGCAGGTGGGTTAGGCTGGGGGGTGGGAGGGAGCTTAGGTTTAGGCACCACCAGGGAAAGGGGGGCTAGGCTGCAGGGGAAGTTAGGGTTAAGCTGGTAGGAGGGGGATTGGGGTTAGGCACCTCTTGGGAGGGTTAGGGTTAGCCTGCAGCGGGGAGGTTAGGGTTTGGCTGCGAGGAGGCGGATTAGGTTTAGGCACTACCAGGGAAGGGGGGCTAGGCTGCAGGGTAAATTAGGGTTAAGCTGCGAGGAGGGGGATTGGGGTTCGGCACCTCTTGGGGGGGTTAGGGTTAACCTACAGTGGGGGGGGGGGGTTAGGGTTTGGCTGCGAGGAGGCGGATTAGGTTTAGGTCCCACCAGGGAAAGGGGGGGTAAAGATGCCGGGGGGGGGGGGAATAAAGTTAGGCTGCAATGAGGGAGATTAGGGTTAGGCACCACTTGGGGGTTAGGGTTAAGCTTTGAAGAGGGGGGTATAGGGTCAGGCACCACTGCAGGGAGGTTAGGTTTAGGCAATAAGGGGGAGGGTTGGGATAAGGATGTTAGGAGGGTGGGGTTAGGTTAGGATTAGACACCACCAGGGGAGAGGTTATGGTTCAACATCACCAGGGGGGTGGTTCGGTTTAGGCACTGAGGCAGAGGGTTGGGGTTAGGCTGTGGGGAGGGTGGGGTTAGGTTAGGTTTAGACACCACCATGTGGTAGGTTAGGGTTATACATCACCAGGGGGGAGGTTAGGTTTAGGCACTAAGGGGGAGGGTTGGGGTTAAGCTGTTGGGAGGGTGGGGTTTGGTTAGGTTTAGACACCATCAGTGGGGAGTTTAGGGTTAGACACCACCAGGGGGAGGTTAGGTTTAGGCACTAAGGAAGAGGGTTGAGGTTAGGCTGTGAGGAGGGTGGGGTTAGGTTAGGTTTAGACACCATCAGGGGGGAGTTTAGGGTTAGACACCACCAGGGGGGAGGTTAGGTTTAGGTATTAAGGGGGACGTTAAGGTTAGGCTGCAGGAAGGGAGGGTTAGGTTCAGGGGTAGGGGAGAGGGGATAGCATGCACACCTCACCCTTGTCAGGATTTTAAAAATCAGCATGCTGGCGTTGGTATTGCTACAGCTGGCATACACTATTCACATGAGGTCACACCTCCTGAACCCAAACCACAGTGGTGCTTCTATCAATAAATGAATGAATAAGTAAAGCAAGGCAGTGGCGTAACTACTGCCCCCGCAGTCCTCGCGGTGGCTTGGGGGCGAGGGGCTGCGGGGGCGCCACTGACTTTGCACAGATTGACATGCGGACGAGCGTCCGCATGTCAATCTGCGGTCTCCCTCCCTGCTGTAAGGACTTGGAGGGACACGGAGCGCATAGCGCGTCTCTCCTGTGTCCCTCCTGGCTCTCCCCCGGCCGGTCTAAGTGCCGTTCGTGAGCTCTGATTGGCTCACGAACCGGCACTTCCTTTATTAGACTTGCCGGGGGAGAGCCAGGAGGGACACAGGAGAGACGCGCTATGCGCTCAGTGTCCCTCCAACACAAAGGTGCGGGGGGGTGTTTTTTTTTTGGGGGGGGTGGAGAAGAGAGCAGGCACTGGGCGCATATACCTGGCACTGGGGGCATATACCTGGCACTGGGGGCATATACCTGGCACTGTGGGGAAATATCTGGCACTGGGGGCATATACCTGGCACTGGGGGCATATACCTGGCACTGGGGGCATATACCTGGCACTTTGGGGGTAGATCTGGCACTGGGGGCATATACCTGGCACTGGGGGCATATACCTGGCACTGGGGGGGAAGATCTGGCACTGGGGGCATATACCTGGCACTGGGGGCATATACCTGGCACTGTGGGGGTAGATCTGGCACTGGGGGCATATACCTGGCACTGGGGGCATATACCTGGCACTGTGGGGGCATATACCTGGCACTGGGGGCATATACCTGGCACTGGGGGCATATACCTGGCACTGTGGGGGAAGATCTGGCACTGGGGGCATATACCTGGCACTGGGGGCATATACCTGGCACTGTGGGGGAAGATCTGGCACTGGGAGCATATACCTGGCACTGGCGGCATATACCTGGAACTGTGGGGGTAGATCTGGCACTGGTGGCATATACCTGGCACTGGGGGCATATACCTGGCACTGTGGGGGAAGATCTGGCACTGGGGGCATATATCTGGCACTGTGGGGGAAGATCTGGCACTGGGGGCATATACCTGGCACTGGGGGGGTAGATCTGGCACTGGGGGCATATACCTGGCACTGGGGGCATATACCTGGCACTGTGGGGGAAGATCTGGCACTGGGGGCATATACCTGGCACTGGGGGCATATACCTGGCACTGTGGGGGAAGATCTGGCACTGGGGGCATATACCTGGCACTGGGGGCATATACCTGGCACTGTGGGGGTAGATCTGGCACTGGGGGCATATACCTGGCACTGGGGGCATATACCTGGCACTGGGGGCATATACCTGGCACTGTGGGGGAAGATATGGCACTGGGGGCATATACCTGGCACTGGGGGCATATACCTGGCACTGTGGGGGAAGATCTGGCACTGGGGGCATATACCTGGCACTGTGGGGGAATATCTGGCACTGGGGGCATATACTTGGCACTGTGGGGGAATATCTGGCACTGGGGGCATATACCTGGCACTGTGGGGGAATATTTGGCACTGAGGGGAGCAGGCACTGAGGGGGCATATGTGGCACTGTGGGGGAAGATCTGGCACTGGGGGCATGTACCTGGCACTGGGGGCATATACCTGGCACTGTGGGGGAAGATCTGGCACTGGGGGCATATACCTGGCACTGGGGGCATATACCTGGCACTGTGGGGGAAGATCTGGCACTGGGGGCATATACCTGGCACTGTGGGGGAGCAGGCACTGAGGGCATATGTGGCACTGGGAGCACGGCACTAGCAACAAGCACTACCCCCTAGCAACGAGCATGACACCCAGTGTATGAAACCCCTGGCAACGAGCATGACACCCAGTGCATGAAACCCCTGGCAACGAGCATGACACCCTGAGCATGAAAACCCCTGGCACCATGCATGGAACCAAGAGCATGAAACCCCTGGCAACGAGCAGGTAATTTAAAAGTAATTAGAAGCCTTACTGTAGAACTTAATGTGTAATGGGCATTACGGTGTGTGGCATAATGTATCACGGACAGTGCGGTGTGTGTCATAATGTGTCGGGCATTACGGTGTGTTGTATACTATATCACGGGCATTGTGGTATGTGGTATAATGTCTCAGGATCATTGTGGTGTGTGTCATACTGTGTCACAGACATTGTATGTGCTATAATGTATCAGGGGCATTGCAGTGTGTAGCATAATGTATAACGGGCATTGCGATTCCTGTCATAATGTGTCACAGGCATTACGGTGTGTGGCATAATGTGTCGGGGGCATTACAGTGTGTGCATATTGTGTCATGTGCATTGTTGTGTGTGGCATAATGTCTAAGGGCCATTGCAGTATGTGGAATATGTATACTGGGCATTACTATAAGGAGGAAAAATGACAAATAATGTAAGGGGCATGAATCAGGATTTTTTTCTTTCCTGTGGTGGCTAACGTCTGGGCGTGCAGGTTGCAAAACTGGGGTATAAGGTAGTCTTTTCCTGCAATACCACGCCCCTTTACGCGAAGCCACGCCCATTTTAACAAAGCCACACCCCCTTTTTGGCGGCGCGCACCTACGGCGCGCACATATTTATCCCTTTGCTAATGCCAATTATGGGGGGTATGGGGGGCGAAGGATTTTTTGGCTTGGGGGAGGAAAATTTCTAGTTACGCCACTGAAGCAAGGTACTCCCCTTATAACTCTGAAGAAGAAATATCTTGACTTGTAGACCAGTAGGTCTTATCATCTTTATAAGTAACTCGTCATGTATTTCCACAATCACATCCCTTGAATCAGATGATCTCCATATTCAGGTATATTCCTTCTTTTTCCTGTTTCCAAAACTGTCTTCACCATTTTCTCTCGCAGGTGTGAGCATAAAAAGAAAAAATTGCAATAGTATAGTGTGTCAGAACCTCTTATTTTAATTCTACTCGAGATGTGTTCTGTAATAATGAGGTCAATGGTGTTCAGAAATTAGTTATTACATCACCGTTCTTAAATAAGCAGAAATGAGTAAAACATTTTTTGGACGAGTTAAGAAAACGATCAGCATTAGGGGTGAGCGGGTTTGGGCCCTCATTCTGAGTTGTTCGCTCGCTAGCTGCTTTTAGCAGCAGTGCACACGCTAGACCGCCGCCCTCTGGGAGTGTATCTTAGCATAGCAGAAGTGCGAACGAAAGAGTAGCAGAATTGCTATTAAAAAGTGTCATGCCGTTTCTGAGTAGCTCCTGACCTAGTCCTATCTTGTGATCAATGCAGTCAGTTTAGTTCCTGGTTTGACGTCACAAACACGCCCTGTGTTCGGCCAGCCACTCCCCTGTTTCTCCAGCCACTCCTGCGTTTTTCCCTGGCACGCCTGCGTTTTTTAGCACACTCCCTGAAAACGCTGAGTTGCCGCCCAGAAATACCCACTTCCTGTCAATCAAACAACGAACACTCGAGTGACTGAAAAACGTCGCTCGAGCTTCTGTAAAACAACAAAGTTTTGTGTAAAATTACTTAGCACATGCGCATGCACATTTTTCACCTGATCGCTGCGCTGAGAAAACGGCAGCGAGCGAACAACTCGGAATGAGGGCCTTGGTTCTCTGAGAACTGGACCCGCCCGAACTTGGGGATCCAAGCACGAATCCGAATGCGGCTCGGTTTCTACCGCCTGACTCGGATCCGAAAACGAGACATCATCCATTTGTCGGTTCTTGTGGGTTTTGGAATCTATATAAGAAGCCGCGTGTCACCGCCATTTTCACTCCAGACTTGGAGAGTGCACACACAGTAAGGATGTGTTCCTTCTTTGTGTGCTCTGTTCTGTTAAAAAAAGCACTGGGGGGCAGGAGAGTGTTCCTTCAGTTCTGTGTGTGCTCTGTGCTGTTACAAAAAGGGAAAGGGGGCAGGACAGAGAGTGTTCCTTCTCCATGTGCTGTTAAGTGAAGGCAGGCAGGAGAGAATTATTGAGGAGCAGAGGCATACTTATCTACTCTCCCGGAAGCTGCGGGAGGCTCCCGTTTTTTGGGGTAGCCCCCCGCACCCCCGGAAGAGTGGGCAGGTCTCCCGCATCCTGCTCGCACCCTAGTGATGCGGGCAGGATGGAGAGATAACCTCCCGCATTTGCGGGTCCGTCGGGTGGAGAAGGGGTTAAAATGACGCAAATCGCATCGCTTAGTGATGTCACAGTCCGGCCCCGCTACCCCGAAGAAACCTGCAGCGTCTCCTCTCCGGGCTTCTCCCGGAGAGGAGAAATACAAAGTCGGTAAGAATGAGCAGAGGGGTTGTTGTTTAGCTGGAGGAAGGGGGGCAGGAGAGAATTATTGTGGAGCAGAGGGGTTGTTGTTTAGCTGGAGGAAGGGGGGCAGGAGAGAATTATTGTGTAGCAGAGGGGTTGTTGTTTTGCAGGAGGAAGGTGAACAGGAGAGAATTATTGTGGAGCAGAGGGGTTGTTGTTTAGCTGGAGGAAGGGGAGCAGGAGAGAATTATTGTGGAGCAGAGGGGTTGTTGTTTAGCTGGAGGAAGGGGGGCAGGAGCAGGAGAGAATTATTGTGGAGCAGAGGGGTTGTTGTTTAGCTGGAGGAAGGGGGGCAGGAGAGAATTATTGTGGAGCAGAGGGGTTGTTGTTTAGCTGGAGAAAGGGGGGCAGGAGAGAATTATTGTGTAGCAGAGGGGTTGTTGTTTAGCTGGAGGAAGGGGGGCAGGAGCAGGAGAGAATTATTGTGTAGCAGAGGGGTTGTTGTTTAGCTGGAGGAAGGGGGGCAGGAGCAGGAGAGAATTATTGTGGAGCAGAGGGGTTGTTGTTTAGCTGGAGAAAGGGGGGCAGGAGATAATTATTGTGTAGCAGAGGGGTTGTTGTTTAGCTGGAGGAAGGGGGGCAGGAGCAGGAGAGAATTATTGTGGAGCAGAGGGGTTGTTGTTTAGCTGGAGGAAGGGGGGCAGGAGAGAATTATTGTGGAGCAGAGGGGTTGTTGTTTAGCTGGAGGAAGGGGGGCAGGAGAGAATTATTGTGGAGCAGAGGGGTTGTTGTTTAGCTGAAGGAAGGGGGGCAGGAGAGAATTATTGTGTAGCAGAGGGGTTGTTGTTTAGCTAGAGGAAGGGGGGCAGGAGCAGGAGAGAATTATTGGGGAGCAGAGGTGTTGTTGTTTAGCTGGAGGAAGGGGGACAGGAGAGAATTATTGTGGAGCAGAGGGGTTGTTGTTTAGCTGGAGGAAGGGGGACAGGAGAGAATTATTGTGGAGCAGAGGGGTTGTTGTTTAGCTGGAGGAAGGGGGACAGGAGAGAATTATTGTGGAGCAGAGGGGTTGTTGTTTAGCTGGAGGAAGGGGGACAGGAGAGAATTATTGTGGAGCAGAGGGGTTGTTGTTTAGCTGGAGGAAGGGGGGCAGGAGCAGGAGAGAATTATTGTGGAGCAGAGGGGTTGTTGTTTAGCTGGAGGAAGGGGGGCAGGAGAGAATTATTGTGTAGCAGAGGGGTTGTTGTTTTGCAGGAGGAAGGTGAACAGGAGAGAATTATTGTGGAGCAGAGGGGTTGTTGTTTAGCTGGAGGAAGGGGAGCAGGAGAGAATTATTGTGGAGCAGAGGGGTTGTTGTTTAGCTGGAGGAAGGGGGGCAGGAGCAGGAGAGAATTATTGTGGAGCAGAGGGGTTGTTGTTTAGCTGGAGGAAGGGGGGCAGGAGAGAATTATTGTGGAGCAGAGGGGTTGTTGTTTAGCTGGAGAAAGGGGGGCAGGAGAGAATTATTGTGTAGCAGAGGGGTTGTTGTTTAGCTGGAGGAAGGGGGGCAGGAGCAGGAGAGAATTATTGTGTAGCAGAGGGGTTGTTGTTTAGCTGGAGGAAGGGGGGCAGGAGCAGGAGAGAATTATTGTGGAGCAGAGGGGTTGTTGTTTAGCTGGAGGAAGGGGGGCAGGAGAGAATTATTGTGGAGCAGAGGGGTTGTTGTTTAGCTGGAGGAAGGGGGGCAGGAGCAGGAGAGAATTATTGTGGAGCAGAGGGGTTGTTGTTTAGCTGGAGGAAGGGGGGCAGGAGAGAATTATTGTGGAGCAGAGGGGTTGTTGTTTAGCTGGAGGAAGGGGGGCTGGAGAGAATTATTGTGGAGCAGAGGGGTTGTTGTTTAGCTGGAGGAAGGGGGGCAGGAGAGAATTATTGTGTAGCAGAGGGGTTGTTGTTTAGCTAGAGGAAGGGGGGCAGGAGCAGGAGAGAATTATTGGGGAGCAGAGGTGTTGTTGTTTAGCTGGAGGAAGGGGGACAGGAGAGAATTATTGTGGAGCAGAGGGGTTGTTGTTTAGCTGGAGGAAGGGGGACAGGAGAGAATTATTGTGGAGCAGAGGGGTTGTTGTTTAGCTGGAGGAAGGGGGACAGGAGAGAATTATTGTGGAGCAGAGGGGTTGTTGTTTAGCTGGAGGAAGGGGGGCAGGAGCAGGAGAGAATTATTGTGGAGCAGAGCGGTTGTTGTTTAGCTGGAGGAAGGGGGACAGGAGAGAATTATTGTGGAGCAGAGGGGTTGTTGTTTAGCTGGAGGAAGGGGGACAGGAGAGAATTATTGTGGAGCAGAGGGGTTGTTGTTTAGCTGGAGGAAGGGGGACAGGAGAGAATTATTGTGGAGCAGAGGGGTTGTTGTTTAGCTGGAGGAAGGGGAGCAGGAGAGAATTATTGTGGAGCAGAGGGGTTGTTGTTTAGCTGGAGGAAGGGGGGCAGGAGAGAATTATTGTGGAGCAGAGGGGTTGTTGTTTTGCAGGTGGCAGGAGAGTCCAGTTGATCTGTGGCTTTGGGGTACATTTACTAAGCAGTGATAAGAGGCAAGGCACAGGACTGCACTGCCCTGGACGGAGTGGAAGCACAGGGATGGGACTACACGACACTCACTGCCAGGTAGCCCAGCAGCATGGAGGAGAGGGAGAGAGGACAATGAGCTACTAAATTACATGCAGTCAGCGTACCCTGTCTGTAATGTGGGGGGTGGGGGGGATACTATATAGTCTGTCGGTATGTGTGTCTGTGACTGAATTTATGTATGTATGTGACTATCTATGAATGCATGTTTGTGTGTGTATAAGTATTTACTGTATTTATGTGTGTTTTAGTGTGTGACTATGTATGTGAATAAGTGTGTAACAATGTACAGTCTGTATGGGACTGTATTTGTATATACTGCATGTGTGTCTGTACTGTATATCATATGTATGTGTTTTGTGTGTGACTATGTATGTAAGTGTATATGTGTGTGCCTATGGGCAGGATCAGATATACTAATGGCAAATGTGGTTTGACCGCATTCCCCATATAAAATTAGGAATATATTTATTAGCACTGGTCCACATTTCCATTTTCTATTTGCATTCCCCATATGCCCTTTATAGACTGTGTTTTCTATAGGGGTATGACTGTGTGGCATAACGTGAATAAGAGACACTACTGTGCGTTGTGATGTGAGTAATGGACACTACTGTGCGGTGTAATGTGAGTAATGGACACTACTGTGCGGTGTAATGTGAGTAATGGACACTACTGTGCGGTGTAATGTGATACTGTGTGGCATAATTTGAATTGGAAGTACTATTGTGTGGCCATGCCCTTTCCCCACAAGGTCACATTACTTTTTTGACACGCCTCCCTTATTTCAAATATGTGTATGTGTGTGGGGGGGGGGGGGGGGCAGCCACTTTGCCAGGGGCGCTCGGACCCCTAGATACACCCATGCTTCCACCAGAACACATATACAGCAATGGGAACTATAAACACCACATATAGGTCAGGAGTCAGGACCAGGTGTTCTCTGTCTAAAATGGGCTGTGTGACTGTGTACAGTCGTGCGTCACACTACTGCTAATATCCTGTGTGTGTGATACAGAGAAATAAATGTATTACATTTCTATTTGTGAGCCACTCAGTGACTACTAGTACTGCGGCTGCCGTACACTACTGGTGTATATATATATCATCTGTGTGTGATACAAATAAATAAATATATTTCTAATTGGTGCGTCACTCAGAGACACTGACTACTTATAATACCCAGTGGCATCACAAGGGTGGTGCGGAGGGTGAGGCCCGCTCCCGGGTGTCACCTGCTGAGGGCAGTAGCGGATCTTGCCACGGGCAAGCAGTACTTTTGCCGGGGGGGGCCACCTTCCGGAGGGCGCAGGGCGCCATCCGGAGGGCGCCGCACCAGGGCAAGATCCGCTGCTAAAGTGTGTGCCCCCCGGCCCCTGCTGTCCCCCTGCTGCCGCTGGCCGCTGGGAAGGGAAACTAGACGCGTACGCATCTAGTTTCCCTTCGTGGAGAGGTCCTTTACTGTGCGGTGCGCGATGACGTCATCGCGCACCGCACAGCCAAGGTCCTCTCCACGAAGGGAACTAGACGCTAGGCGTCTAGATTCCCTTCGTGGAGAGGACCTTTGATGTGCGGTGCGCGATGACGTCATCGCGCACCGCGCATCATTCCAGCCTGTACAGGGGGCGTAAATGCCCCCTGTACGAAACCACGCCCCCTAATGCCCCGGAACCGGCCCTGGCTGAGGGGTGACACCAAAATGCTGCATCCTGCTCAGTGACAGGAGCCGAGTGCTGCACTGCTACATTATGTGCAGCACTGAGCTCCTGTCACTGATAGGAGCCAGCACTGCAGGTACAGCACTACCTGGAAGGCAGCCCGCACCTCCCAAACCACCCAAGTGACGAAAAATGGGAATCGGGATCCGAAGCCCGCCCCCTTCCCGCAAAGTCCCACCCCCTTTTTTGGACCCCAGGTGCTGGAAAACTGGTGACGGGTAGGAAGCCTCGCCCCTCCAGGGTCACCCGACCCCATCCCCTAAAGCTCCGCCCCTTTTTACAGCATCACCGGATGTTCAGAGAGTAAGAGACGCCTCTGGTAATACCGTACACTACTGCTAATATCCTCTGTGTGTGATACAGAGAAATAAATGTATTTCTAATTGGTGCATCACTCAGTGACTACTAGTAATACCGTACACTACTGCTAATTGTTAGGAACTCCCTTTATGCAAAACAGAACTCCAAGTCACAGATTATAACAGAAAACAGGTAGGTTTATTTATGATGGTGAAGCATGCAGGAGAATGAGAATGATGTCAGGCACAGCAGACTGAATGAAATATTTACAGGGTATCACAGAAACATGAAAAACTTAATTTGGTGGTGCAAGTAAACTGGAATCCAAACATAAACTTAGGAACACCGGAGAACATGGTTTGCAGGCTAGACTTGGAAGGTAACAAAAGGCTGAAACGTAAGAAACCAAGACTGGCAGGCTTGTCTGGAAAACTGACAGTTAAACAGGAACACAGGATACCAAGACTGGCAGGTTTGATAGGCAAACAACATTAATGATCCAGCAATGCATGCTGGGTCTCTGGCCAATTACATAGCACAGGCAACAGGTGTACCTAGCTGGAGTATAACTCTCATTAATACACCTGACCACAAAACAGAACAAAACCCAAGGTATGGTGACCCCTAGTGGTAAAGAACATATTACCAGAAAATATACAGCAACACATAATATAACATAATCACACCCTTATCAAAGCGGATTCCAGACACCTTAAAGAGTCATCTTTTTTTATTCTTCTTTTTATTAAAAGACAGTGGGTAACTTATACCCTCTTGCAATTCGGAGTACTCCTGAAGTACAAAATAAACCATTATTGGGCTGAATCTGTTAATCATAGCATTGGTAAACGCGGATATGTCCTGCAAAACTGGGTCTTAAGAAATCACCAACGAACATGCCCACATCAAGGCCTCCTCTTTGCACCTCATCAGCATGTTGGCAATAATGTCAGAATGGACACAGTCAATTGACTCAAAGTTCTGCTTAAGGAAGGACTCAAATTGGGAGAACTCTCGGTCAAAATATATAGGCTGATCCTTACAAACTGATGGACTCTCCGGCAAAGTGGGCATCTCTCGGTCATCTGGCAAGGCAGGCACATCTCCGGCCTCTGGCAAGGTGGACCCCTCTCGGGCCTCTGGCGAGGCGGACCCCTCTAGTTCCTATGGCAAAGGGGACCACTCTCGGAACTCTGGTAAGGCGGGCACCTCTCGGACCTTTGGCAAGCTGGGCACCTTTTGGAGCTCTGGCAAGGTGGACCCCTCTTGGAACTCTGGTGAGGCAGACCCCTCTTGGAACTCCAGCAAGGCAGGCATATCTCCGGCCTCTGGCAAGGCGGACCCCTCTTAGACCTCTGGTGAGGCGGACCCCTCTCGAATCTCTGGCAAAGGGGACTTCTCTCAGAACTCTCGGACCTTTGGCAAGGTGGGCACCTTGGGTGACCCAGTGACCCTGAATGATAAAAAGTCATCCGAGCTGATGGACGATATTTTGGCATTCTCCTCATGCCTGAAGGCAAGGGCAGATGGGACCTCATGCCCGAAGACAAGGGCAGATGGAACCTCATGCCCGAAGGCAAGGGCATATGGAACCTTATGCCTGAAGGCAAGGGTAGATGGGACCTCAAGCCCAAAGACAAGGGCACATGGGACCTCATGCCCAAAGGCAAGGGCAGATGGGACCTCATGCCCAAAGGCAGGGAAAGTTCTGTGGCCAGCAGACAATTATTTCTCTGGACTGACCAGCAGAACATAAAGTTCCACCATGAACTGGCAACACACAAAATCCCTTCTAGGTACCGGCAAGACACCCCTCCTGGGGTTACCAGACTGGATTTTCCTCCTGGTATTACTTGACTGGACTCCCCTCCTGAGGTTACTCAACTGGACTCCCCTCCTGGGGTTACTCGACTGGACTCCCCTCCTGGAGTTACTCGACTGGACTCCCCTCCTGGAGTTACTCGACTGGACTCTCCTTGAGGGGTTACTCAACTAGACTCCCCTCCTGGGGTTACTCAACTGGACTTCTCTCTTAGGGTTACTTGACTGGACTCCCCTCCTGGGGTTACTGGACTGGACACCCCTCCTGAGGTTACTCAACTGAACTCCCCTCCCAGGATTACTGGACTGGACTCCCATCTCAGGGTTACTCAACTTGACTCACCTCCTGGGATTACTCGACTGGACTCCCCTCCTGGGGTTACTTGACTAAACTCCCTTCCTGGGGTTACTCGACTGGACTCCCCTCCTGGGGTTACTCGACTGGACTCCCCTCATGTTGGTTACTCAACTGAACTCCCCTCTCGGTTTTACTTGACTGGACTGCCCTCTCTGTGTTACTGGACTGGACTCCCCTCCTGAGGTTACTGGACTCCCCTCCCGGGGTCACTGGACTGGACTCCCCTCTTGGGGTTACGAGATTGGACTCACCTCCTGGGATTACTCGATTGGACTCCCCTCCTGGGATTACTCAACTGGACTCCTCTCCTGGAGTTACTTGTCTGGACTCCCCTCCTGGGGTTTCGCGACTGTACTCCCCTCATGGAAGTTACTCAATTGGACTCCCCTATAGGTGTTACCTGACTAGACTCCCCTCTCTGTGTTACCAGACTGGACTCCCCTCCTAGGTTTATTCTACTGGACTCCCCTCCTGGGGTTACTGAACTGGACTCCCCTGCTGGGGTAATTTGACTGGACTCCCCTCCTGGGGTTACTCGACTGGACTCTCCACATGTTGGTTACTCAACTGGACTCCCCTCTCGGTTTTACCTGACTGGACTGCCCTCTCTGTGTTACCGGACTGGACTCCCCTCCTGGGGTTACTTGACTGGACTCCCCTCCTGGGGTTGCTGGACTGGACTCCCCTCTCGGGAATACGGGACTGGACTCATCTCCTGGGATTACTCAACTGGACTCCCCTTCTGGGGTTGCTCAACTGGACTCCTCTAGTGGAGTTACTCGACTGGACTCCCCTCATGGTGGTTACTCGATTGGACTCCCCTTTTGGTGTTACCTGACTGGACTCCCCTCCTAGGGTTATTCTACTGGACACCCCTCCTGGGGTTACTCAACTGGACTCCTCTCCTGGGGTTACTCAACTGGACTCCCATCCTGGGGTTAATCGATTGGACTCCCCTCCTGGGGTTACCCAACTGGACTCCCCTCAATGTGGTTACTCGACTGGACTTCCCTCTTGGTGTTACCGGACTATACTCCCCTCTCTTTGTTACTGGACTGGACTCCCCTCCTGAAGTTATTCTACTGAACTCTCCTCCAGGGTTTCTAGATCAACACAGTCTCTAGGTTGGCAGGTCAAAAGGTTGACATGGGTTATTCTCATTTTTTTTCTTTTTTTAAACGTTTTCATACTTAACGATCCATGCAGACTATGATTGGGAATAGTAACCTGCCTGAATCATGCCGAGTGAAGCGAGCCATGCGAGTGGCCACGTTGCACTAATTGGGGTTCACGGTCACTGTACAGAGAAAATGACACCAAGAAAACATAAAAAACTCATGTCGACCTTTTGACCTGTCAACCTAGAACATGTCAACCTAGAAACCCTGTCAACCTAGCATGCCTGTCAACCTAGTTACTGTCGACCAATAGTGGTCAACCTAGGCATTGTCAACCTAGTTACTGTCGACCTTACATGCCACACACCATCCCAGTATACATCCAGGGATTGCAGCTGCTATGTCCATCTAGGGGTGATCTGTCAGTCCACCCAAAATATAAGACATCTTTTCTTTTTACATTTTGTGCTGTATCCTCCCAGAATACATCCAGTCGTGCTCCACCCATTTCAGGGTGTGGTGTCTGTAGCTCATATTCTTATTATAACTTATTGCCCTATTTTCATATCACCACATTGTAATTAATTCAAATTAATATTATTAATAATAATAATAATAATAATCATAAATTAGATACATTTAAATTAAATAAACTCTCCACACCCATAAAGTGAACTTTCTGCTTATCAAAGATATCTTGGAGGAAATTAAGAATTTGATTCTAAATAAATAAAATAAAATAAATTAAATTAAAATAAATTGAAATTAAAATAAATTAAATAAATTAAATCTAAAATATTGTTTTTTTATTCTTCTTTGCTTTAATCATCTTTTTGTGTACTGAAATCTTGAGCTTTGCCTAATTTTTTTATATTTATTTTTTTAAAATATTTTATCCTCCCCGTATATACACCGAAGGGCTGCTGCTGCCCCATTCAGCTACCTTAGTGCAACCTTTTGGCCTAAACTGGATAAAAACAATATTGTGAGCTGTGAGGTGTTCAGAATAGTCTGGAAATGAGTGGAAATTAATGTTATTGAGGTGAATAATACTGTAGGAACACCCCTAAATTATGTTATTTTAGCTGTTATGATGACTTTCTCTAAAAAATCCAGATCCAAAACCTGCAAGGGTTGTTTTGGCAAAACCAATCCAGATCCAAAAACACAAAGGAAATCCAGTTCCAAAACCAAAACACAAAACCCGAAAAATGGCCCGATGCACACCCCTAAAATTTATTGTGAAATATAAAGAAACCTTTATATCTAGGGATGAGCGGGTTCTATTCTCAGAGCCCGGATCCAAGTCAGGCTTGGGTTTTCCCGCCTGACTCGGAAACCAGAACGAGGCAAAACATCATCATCCCGCTGTCGGATTCTCACAGGATTTGGATTCCATATAAGGACCGCGCGTTGCCGCCATTTTCACTCAGGCATTGGAGAGTGTATAGAGAGGACGTGTCTCCATTCTCTTAGTGTCCTCAGTGTCCCTGTCTTGTGCTGAATTTGTCCAGTCACAGTGCTTGTGTCCTCTACTGTCACATGTCCAGTGCTGCTGTATAATTAGCTATGTTGTCCTGCATCAGACCAGTGGTAGTGTCCTGTGATTCAGTCAGTCAGTCCAGTGACCATTCACAGTGGTGTCCTCTGCTGCCATATGCCCAGTGCTCCTGTATAATATATATTAATAAGTCCCTTAAAGTGTTGCTGTGTTGGCCTGCATCAGACCAGTGGTAGTGTCCTGTGCATCAGTCAGTCAGTCAGTCAGTCAGTCCAGTGACCATTCACAGTGGTGTCCTCTGCTGCCATATGCCCAGTACTGCTGTATAAATCCAGTCCATTGAAGTGGTGCTGTGTTGTCCTGCATCAGTCCAGTGGTGCGGTCATATAAATTCAGTGGTGCTATACTGTGCTGTATATTATTTACTCCAAATAAAGGGGTTATTAATATTTCATCCAAATACTTTTTACAGGATTTGCCCTGTGAGGTGTAGGGGTACGCTCTCCTGTGCTGCATATTGTGTTATATAACTCCGGAAAAATAATGGAGAACAAAAATTTGGAGGATAAAATAGGGAAAGATCAAGAACCACTTCCTCCTAGTGCTGAAGCTGCTGCCACTAGGCATGACATAAACGATGAAATGCCATCAACATCATCTGCCAAGGCCGATGCCCAAATTGATAGTAGAGGGCATGTAAAATCCAAAAAGCCAAAGTTCAGTAAAAAGAGCCAAAAAAAATAAATATGAATGGTCTGAGGAGAAACGTAAACTTGCCAATATGACATTTACGACACAGAGTGGCAAGGAACGGCTAAGGCCCTGGCCTATTTTCATGACTAGTGCTTCAGCTTCACATGACGATGGAAGCCCTCATCCTCCTGCTAGAAAAATGAGAAGAGTTAAGCTGGAAAAGCACAGAAAAGAACTGTGCTTTCTGAGATGGTATCACATATCCCCAAGGAGAGTCCAAGTGTGTCAGCAGTTGCGATGCCTGACCTTTCCAACACTGGATGGGAAGAGATGAATCCTTTCACCGTTTGCATGCTCCCTGCAAGTGCTGGAAGGAGCACCCACAGTCCAGTTCCTGATATTCAAATTGAAGATGTCACTGTTGAAGTACACCAGGATGAGGATATGGGTGTTGCTGGCGCTGAGGAGGGAGTTGACGATGAGGATTCTGATGGTGATGTGGTTTGTTTAAATCAGGCACCGGGGGAGACACCTGTTGTCCGTGGGATGAAGAAGGCCATTGTGATGCCTGGGCAAAATACCAAAAAAGCCACCTCTTTGGTGTGGAATTATTTCTCCACAAATCCGTACAACAGGTGTCAAGCCATGTGTTGCCTCTAGCAATCTGTAATAAGTAGGGGTAAGGACGTTAACCACCTAGGAACATTCTTCCTTATACGTCACCTGCAGCGCATTCATCAGTAGTCAGTGTCAAGTTGTGAAACTTTGGGTAAGAGCGTAAGCAGTCCACTGGCACCTAAATTCCTTCTTCCTCTTGTACCCAAGCTCCTGCAAGCCACACCACCAACTCCCTCAACGTCAACTTCCTCCTCAGCCATGAACGTCAATAGTCCTGCAGGCCATGTCCCTGGCAAGACCGACGAGCCCTCTCCTAACCGGGATTCCTCGGGAGGATCCTTGAGTGGTATGCCTTCTGCTGCTGCTGTTGTTGTTGCTGCTGGGAGTCGATCATCATCCAAGAGGGGAAGTCGGAAGACCACTTGTACTACTTCAACTAAGCAATTGACGGTCCAACAGTTCTTTGTGAGGAAGATGAAATATGACAGCAGTCATCCTGTTGCAAAGCAGATAACTGAGGCCTTGACACTTATGTTGGTGTTAGACGTGCGTCCGGTATCCGCCATTATTGCAGTGGGATTTAGACAATTGATGGAGGTTTTGTGTCCCCGGTACCAAATCCCATCTAATTTCCACTTCACTAGGCAGGCGATACTGAGAATGTACAGAGATGTCAGAAAAAGTGTTGCAAGTGTCCTAAAAAATGCGGTATATCCAGTGTCCACTTAACCACGTACATGTGGACAAGTGGAACAGGGCAGACTAAGGGCCATATGACTGTGACAGCCCACGGGGTAGATGTATTGCCTCCCACAACAACAACAGCAGCAGCGGCACCAGTAGCAGCATCTCGCAAATCCAAACTTGTTTCTAGGCAGACTACGCTGTGTATCATCGCTTTCCGTAAGAGGCACACCGCTGACAACCTCTTACGGAAACTGAGGGACATCATCGCGCATTGACTTACCCCACTTAGACTCTCCTCGGGATTTGGGATATCACACAACGCCACCAATATTGCGCGTGCATTACAACTGGGCAAATTCCAGCATGTCCCATGTTTTTACACATACAATTAATTTGGTGGTGCGGAATATTTAGAAAAATGACAGGGGCGTACAGGAGATGCTGTCGGTGGCCCAAAAATTGCGAGCCACTTTTGACATTCTGCCACTGCGTGCCGAAGACTGAAGCACCAGCAAACACTCCTGGTCCTGCCCTGCCATCAACTGAAGCAAGAGGTGGTAACGAGGTGGAATTCAACACTCTACGCTTCAGAGGATGGAGGAGCAGCAAAAGGCCATTGAAGCCTATACATCCACCTACGATATAGGCAAAGGAGGGGGAATGCACCTGACTCAAGCGCAGTGGAGAATGATTTCCGTCTTGTGCAAGGTTTTCCAAACCCTTTGAACTTGCCACACGTGAAGTCAGTTCAGACACTGTCAGCTTGATTCAGGTCATTCCCCTCATCAGGCTTTTGCAGAAGCAGCTGGAGAAATTAAAGGAGGAGCTAAGATGGAGCGATTCCACTAAATATGTGGGACTTGTGGATGGAGCCCTTCATTCGCTTTGCCAGGATTCAAGGGTAGTCAATCTGTTGAAATCAGAGCACTACATTTTGGCCACCGTGTTCGATCCTAGGTTTAAAGCCTACATTGTATCTCTCTTTCCGGAAAACACAAGTGTGCAGAGGTGCAAAGACCTGCTGGTGAGTAAATTGTCAACTCAAGCGGAATGTGACCCGTCAACAGCTTCTCCTTCAATTTCTCCCACCACTGGGGCTGCGAGAAAAAGGATTAGATTTCCTAGCCCACTCGCTGGCAGTGATGCAGGGCAGTCAGGAGCGAAAGCTGACATCTGGTCCGGACTGAAGGACCTGCCAACGATTACTGACATGTCTACTGTCACTGCATATGATTCTGTCACCATTGAAAAAATGGTGGAGAATTATATGAGTGACAGCATCTAAGTAGGCATGTCAGACAGTCCATATGTATACTGGCAGGAAAAAGAGGCAATTTGGATGCCCTTGCACAAACTGGCTTTATATTACCTAAGTTGCCCCTCTCCAGTGGGAACTCCGAAAGAGTGTTTAGTGCATCCGGTAAGCTTGTCAGCGATTGGTGTAGAAGGTTACTTCCAAAAAATGTGGAGAAGATGATGTTCATCAAAATGAATTATAAATTCCTCAAGGAAGACCTTGACCAGCAATTGTCTCCGGAAAGTACACAGGGACCTGTGATGGTGGATTCCAGTGGGGACACATTAATACTCTGTGAGGAGGGGGATGTACACACTGAAAGGGGTGAGGAATCGGAGGATGAGGATGAAGACATAATGCCCGTCTGGAGCCAGTTTGTGCAAGGAGAGATTGATTGCTTCTTTTTTGGTGGGGGCCTAAACAAACCACTCATTTCAGCCACAGTCGTGTGGCAGACCCTGTCGCTGAAATGATTGGTTTGTTAAAGTGTGCATGTCCTGTTTATACAACATAAGGGTGGGTGGGGGGGCCCAAGGATAATTCCATCTTGCACCTCTTTCTCTTCTTATCATCATGTGCTGTTTGGGTACTATTTTTTTAAAGTGCCATCCTGTCTGACACTTCCGTATATGTCCAGTGGTACTGCCATTTAATTCCAGTGACTTTGCCGTATAATTCCAGTGATTTTGCTGTGTAATTTCAGTGATATTGCGATTTAATTCCAGTGATTTTGCCGTATAATTCCAGTGATTTTGCCATGTAATTCCAGTGATATTGCCATTTAATTCCAGTGATTTTGCTGTATAATTCCAGTGATTTGGACGTATACATACCAGTGTTTTGGACGTATAACTCCAGTGATTTTGACGTATAATTCCAGTGATTTTGCCATTTAATTCCAGTGATTTGGCAGTATAATTCCAGTGATTTGGATGTATAATTCCAGTGATTTGGCAGTATAATTCCAGTGTTTTTTGACGTATAATTCCAGAGATTCTGCAGTATAATTCCAGTGATTTTGCCATTTATGTCCAGTGATTTAGACGTATAATTCCAATGATTTAGATGTATAATTCCAGTGATTTTGCAGTATAATTCCAGTGATTTTGCAGTATAATTTCAGTGATTTGGACATATAATTCCAGTGATTTTGCCATTTAATTCCAGTGATTTTGCCATTTAATTCCAGTGATTTGGACGTATAATTCCAGTGATTTGGCAGTATAATTCCAGTGTTTTTTGACGTATAACTCCAGAGATTCTGCAGTATAATTCCAGTGACTTTGCCATTTAATTCCAGTGATTTAGATGTATAATTCCAGTGATTTGGACGTATAATTCCAATGATTTAGACGTATAATTCCAGTGATTTTGCAGTATAATTCCAGTGATTTTGCAGTATAATTTCAGTGATTTGGACATATATTTCCAGTGATTTTGCCATTTAATTCCACTGATTTGGACATATAATTCCAGTGATTTGGACGTATAATTCCAGTGGGAATTGTTTGTGTCGCTTGGCTTAGTCATACAGCTACCTCATTGCACCTCTTCGACACCTTTGCATGAGGTGCTGTTTGGGACCTAGTTTTTGAAAAGTGCCATCCTTGTCTGACACTGCCGTATAAGTCCAGGGGTACTGCTGTATTAGTCCTGGGGTACTGCCGTATAAGTCCACCAATTGCAGAATTTGAAAAAAATGATGGGCGTGCAGGAGATGCTGTCAGTGGACTGAACAATTGTGGCCCACATTCGACATTCAGACACTGTGTGACACTACAATACTACTCTGTGCACCCCTTTTTCTTCTTTACATCATGTTCTGTTTGGGGCCTTTTTTTACATCTGCTCTCCTGTCTGACACTGCAGTGCCACGCCTAGATGGGCCAGGTGTTTGTGTTGTCCACTTGTGTCGCTTAGCTTAGTCATCCAGCAACCTCGGTGCAACCTTTTGGCCCAAAAACAATATTGTGAGGTGTTCAGAACAGACTGGAAATGAGTGGAAATGAATGTTATTGAGGTTAATAATACCGTAAGATCAAAATTACCACCAAATTCTGTGATTTTAGCCATTTTTTAGGTTTTTTTCAAAAATCATCCAGATCTAAAACCAAAACCAAAACATGAAAGGGTGGTTTCGGCAAAACCAAGCCAAAAACAAAATATGAAAGTGGAATTAGAACCAAAACCAAAACACAAAACACAAAAAGTGCCAGGCGCACATCTCTAGTTATATCCAGTGTGAGTGTGGTACACCCAACCTTTTCTTGTGAAACCTTGATATTCATGCACCCTTTGTTTCACTGTGGGTGAGGTACACTCTGAGTACTAAGATGGCATACTCTGCAACTGTACCTTTTTAGCAGGTACAGTACCTTTTTTATGGTCTGTACCGATTTTTGGCTCTCCAAACTTCCATTGAAAGTATAGGAAAAGGGGTGTGACCACAACCCCTTTACCCTGGCCACGCCCCCTTTCTAATTTGTACTGATTTTAAATGTGTAAAATGTTGGAGGGTATGAGATGGGTGATGCAGCAAGATGCCTCTATGTGCATGTGTCACTCATATATAGAGTTTGGTATACTCAAGTTTGCTTATTTAAGATCAGTGAATTAATATCTAATTTCTGAACACCGTTGACCTCATTAATATATAACACATCTCATGTAGAATTAAAATAAGAGGATCTGACACACTATACTTTTGCAATTTTTTCTTTTTAAGCTCACACTTGTGAGAGAACATGGTGAAGACATGTTTGGAAACAGGAAAAAGGACTAAGGGGGTCATTCAGACCTGATCGCACGCTAGCTTTTTTTTTTTTGCAGTGCTGCAATCAGGTCAGAACTGTGCATGCGTATGCACCACAATGCGAAGGTGTGTCGCACGGGTACAAAGCGGATCGTCGCTGAGCGATGTGTTTAACGAAGAATCCATTCGCACAGCCAATCGTAAGGTGATTGACAGAAAGAAGGCATTTGTGGGTGGCAAGTGACCGTTTTCTGGGAGTGTTTGGAAAAACGCAGACGTTCCCAATTGTTTGCAGGGCGGGTGTCTGACGTCAATTCCGAACCCGGACAGGCTGAAGTGATCGCAGTGGCTGAGTAAGTTCTAACCAACTCAGAAACTGCACAAAGGCCCTCATTCCGAGTTGATCGGTCGCAAGGCGATTTTAGCAGAGTTACACACGCTAAGCCTACGCCTACTGGGAGTGTATCTTAGCTTCTTAAATTTGCGACCGATGTATTCGCAATATTGCGATTACAAACTACTTAGCAGTTTCTGAGTAACTTCAACCTTACTCTGCCAGTGCGATCAGTTCAGTGCTTGTCGTTCCTGGTTTGACGTCACAAACACACCCAGCGTTCGCCAAGACACTCCCCCGTTTCCTCGGCCACTCCTGCGTTTTTTCCGGAAACGGTAGCGTTTTCATCCACACGCCCATAAAACGCCGTGTTTCCGCCCAGTAACACCCATTTCCTGTCAATCACACTACGATCGCCGGAGTGATGAAAAAGCCGTGAGTAAAAATACTATCTTCATTGTTAAATTACTTGGCGCAGTCGCAGTGCGAATATTGCGCATGCGTACTAAGCGGATTTTCATTGCGATGCGATGAAAAAGAACGAGCGAACGACTCGGAATGAGGGCCAAAGTTTTTTTGTACCACTCGGCTGCACATACGATCGCACTCTTGCACAGCTAAAATACACTCCCCCATAGGTGGCGACTATCAGATTGCAGCACTGTAAAAAACTGCTAGCAAGTGATCAGTCTGAATGAGGGCCTATGGGCCTTATTCAGGCTTGTTAGGAAACCAAAAAAGTTAGCAATTGGGCAATACCATGTTGCACTGCCGGTGGGGGAGGTGTAACATGTGCAGAGAGAGTTAGATTTGGGTGGGTTATATTATTAGTGTGCAGGGTAAATACTGGCTGTTTTTTTTACACTGCAATTTAGATTTCAGTTTGAAACCACCTCACCCAAATCTAACTCTCTCTGCACATGTTATATCTGCCCCACATGCAATCCGAGGTGTGGCTAGGCATCATGTTCAACAGTAAAAAGAAAAGAAAAGGCAGCGCTGACTAATTGAACCAGATGTATTGTCAAGAAAAATTCATAAATTTAATATACAGATGAGGTATAAAAAACAATACACAATTAAAGTAACATAGAAATGTGAAAAAGCTCCTAGCCACCATATACTAACAATCACAATGGACCTTTCCTATTTATTATACACTGGACCTATAACAAATGAAGGCAGACAATTGATACTTCTTAGGACGGGTGTAGTATGGTATGCCGGCGGCCGGGCTCCCGGCGACCAGCATAGCGGCACCGGGAGCCCGACCGCCGGCATACTGACAGCGTGGTGAGCGCAAATGAGCCCCTTGTGGGCTCGCTGCGCTCACCATGCTGCGCTCACCATGCTGCGCTCGCCATAATGCACTCGCCGCGCTCACCACTCTGCGGGCACGGTGGCGCTCTACGCGCGCCACGCTATTTATTCTCCCTCCAGGGGGGTCGTGGACCCCCACAAGGGAGAATATTTGTCGGTATGCTGGGTGTCGGGATCCCGGCGCCGGTATACTGTGCGCCGGGATTCCGACATTCAGCATACTGAATACCACTTCTTAGGACTGCAAGCATAGTCCCAGGAAAGGTTATTTCTAAACGTTCACCGTAGGAGGAAGAAGTCCCATGTGATTGAAAGTTCAGATTGTAGAACTCACCCGGAATCAGGGCAGATGAACGCTAGCAGGGTCACATGACTATCGGTCCGTGACCCACAACTAGCATCCTAAAGTACTGGGATATCATAGTAACCATTATTAACCGGGAGGCAGAGCGAAAACAGGGTCACGTGAATTGGCAGGAAAAGAGTCATGTGACTCCCAGTCAGTAACTTGATGCTTGTTGCTACTACTTCCAGGATTTGGGACGCAAATGCGGTCACGTGATATTTTGTCCATGAACCGCAGATTGCACCTCGATTTAACCGTTAGTTTTAATAAATAATAGCCTTCGTTTAGCAGCAATGGGGAGAGAAAAACATCACTCTCAACATAAGAATATATTTATTAAGTCTAATTACTTATTAGTAGACACTCTTCCCGATCAGTTAGAACCCACCCACACAAGGTGAGGAAAAGTGATTTATAGCAGTAGTCTCTGCATTATATAAAAACGTTATACATATAGGCCCTCATTCTGAGTTGTTCGCTCGTTAGCTGCTTTTAACAGCATTGCACACGCTAAGCCGCCGCCTACTGGGAGTGTATCTTAGCATAGCAGAATTGCGAACTAAAGATTAGCAGAATTGCGAATAGAAATTTCTTAGCAGTTTCTGAGTAGCTCCAGACTTACTCCTACACTGCGATCAGTTCAGTCCTTTTCGTTCTTGGTTTGACGTCACAAACACACCCAGCGTTCGCCCAGCCACTCCCCTGTTTCTCCAGACACTCCCGCGTTTTTCCCTGACACGCCTGCGTTTTTCCGCACACTCCCAGAAAACGGTCAGTTTTCGCCCAGAAACACCCACTTCCTGTCAATCACACTACGATCAACAGAACAATGAAAAAACCTTGTTAGGCCGTGAGTAAAATACCAAACTTTTGTGCACATTTACTTGGCGCAGGCGCACTGCGAACATTGCGCATGCGCAGTTTGCGACTAATCGCTCCGTAGCGAAAAAAAATAACGAGCGAACAACTCGGAATGAGGGCCATAGTGATCTCATATGTTATTTCACCCTTTAGCCACCAGATGGCATAAGCGTAATTATCATAAATTAAGGGTCAAAGGGGGTCATTCCGAGTTGTTCGCTTGTTGACGATTTTCGCTATGCTGCGATTAGTTGCTAAATGCGCATGCGTATGGTATGCAGTGCGCATGCACTTAGTTATTTAACACAAAATTTAGGAGATTTGCTGATGCTCGAGCAAAGCTTTTCAGTCGCTCGAGTGTTCGTTGAATGATTGACAGGAAAGGAGCGTTTCTGGGTGGCAACTCAGCGTTTTCACGGTGTTGGCTAAAAAACACAGGCGTGCCAGTGAAAAACGCAGGAGTGGCTGGAGAAACGGGGGAGTGGCTGGCCGAACGCAGGGCGTGTTTGTGACGTCAAACCAGGAACTAAACGGACTGAGCTGATCGCAATCTGTGAGTAGGTCCGGAGCTACTCAGAAACTGCAAAGAATTATTTAGTAGCAATTCTGCTAATCTTTCGTTCGCAATTCTGCTATGCTAAGATACACTCCCAGAGGGCGGCGGCCTAGCGTGTGCAATGCTGCTAAAATCAGTTAGCGAGCGAACTCGGAATGAGGGCCAGAGTAAACATCCTCAAACATATACATGTAAATAGGAAAGGATATATATCCCTCTAGGCACATTTATCAGGCAATTAAATATTTATATTTGATATTTTAATTATTACCACCAGCCCATATTCAAAGGGTGTCTGATTGAGATACTAAACAAACTTTAAAAAAAGAGTCGCTCTCGTCTGATATAAGAAGGGGCAGGAGAGAAACACCTAAATAACACTGTTTAATTCTACTGACTCATTGAGACCTGCAGGAAAAATTCTATTCATTTTGAGCATCCAGTATAATTCTTGCTTGCACAGTTTTTTCTAATAACAATCTCCCACTACAGGTGCCATGGTGCCCGGAGCAAGGGCATGTTTTGGCGCCCCCCTCTCCTGTACTGAATTGATGGCCTAGCCAACATGTGGTGGCATGTTACATGGTGACAGGGTTGGTTCTAGACCTAGTGTTCAGGGCGAAAGTTTCCTTTGGGTGCCTCCCATGTTTAAAATAAGGACAGTGCATGCCGAAGGCATTGTAGTACGGACAGTGCAATGGTTAGCATTACTGCCTCTGCAGCACTGAGGTCATGGGTTCGATTACCACCATGTCCCTACCTGTGGCATTTGCATAGTCTTCCTGTGCTTGTGTGGGATTCCATTTCCTCAGATTTCCTCCCACAATCCAAAAATATACTGGCAGGTTAATTGGCTCCCAACAAAAAGTGACCATGGGGCAGGGATTGTTGTAAGTGGCGAAATATTCTCTGTAAAGCGCTGCAGAATATGTGTGCACTATATAAATAACTGGCAATAATAAACAGATAATGGCTTCATTGGGAAGATACGTGGCCACAGAATAGTAGAAATTCACATTACACCACATAGTAGTAACCCTTATAAACGTTATGCCACACAGTAGAGCCCCTTATACACGTTACACTAGGGTTGAGCCCCTTATACACATTACACCATGGAAGAACCACAATGGAAATAGCTGTATTTAACTATTTACTTATTTAATTTAAATAAATTAAAAACACTATATATGCCCCGACTCACCTGACCTCAAAACAACCAAATTCCTCAATGACATTAAATCCCCAAATGTGACCCCTACAGACCTGATAATCCCAATTTCTGATTGAAAATAATGCCCCAAAACTGCCCCCCATATCTGATAATTTCCCAATGCCTCTATGAAAATAATGCCCCAAATGTGAAATCCCCCCACAGACCTGAAACCGCCCAATGCCTCAATGAAAGTAATAGCCTAGAACTGCCATCCCAGACCTGATAATCCCACTATGCCACAATGAAAATAGTTTCCCTGATTTGCCTGTGGGGCAGAGAGAGATGTCCTGCAGCAGCCTGAGGGGTAAAGAGAGCTGCGTCGCAGCAGCCTAAGGGGTCGAGAGAGCTGCGTTGCAGCAGCCTGAGTGGCAGAGAGAGGTGCTGCAGCTGCCTGAGGAACAGAGTGAGGTTCTGCAGCTTCTAATACAGAGAGAGCCGCTGCAGCATCAGTTGGGGCACAGAGAGAGGTTATGCAGCAGCCGGGGCAGAAAGAGGTGCTGCAGAGAGAAGTGCTGCAGCAGCAGCTGGGGCAGAGAGAGGTGCTGCAGCATCAATGTAGAGAGAAACGCTGCAGCCGCCGGGACAGAGAATGGTGCTGTTGCAGCAGCTGCTGCATAGAGAAGTGCTGCAGCAGCAGCTGGGGCAGAGAGAGGTGCTGCAGCATCAATGTAGAGAGAAACGCTGCAGCCGCCGTGACAGAGAATGGTGCTGTTGCAGCAGCTGCTGCATAGAGAAGTGCTGCAGCAGCAGCTGGGGCAGAGAGAGGTGCTGCAGCATCAATGTAGAGAGAAACGCTGCAGCCGCCGTGACAGAGAATGGTGCTGTTGCAGCAGCTGCTGCATAGAGATGTGCTGCAGCAGCAGCTGGGGCAGAGAGAGGTGCTGCAGCATCAATGTAGAGAGAAACGCTGCAGCCGCCGTGACAGAGAATGGTGCTGTTGCAGCAGCTGCTGCATAGAGATGTGCTGCAGCAGCAGCTAGGGCAGAGAGAGGTGCTGCAGCATCAATTCAGAAAGAAGTGCTACAGCAGCCGGGCAGAAAGAGGTGCTGCAGCAGCTAGGGCAGAGAGAGCTGTTGCAGCATTTGAAGTAGAGACATGTGCTGCAGCAGCAGCGGGGGCAGAGAGCATGTTGCAGGACAGCAGTAACCCTGCTGCACAGCTACAAGCAGACAGTGAGATATATAAAGAGGTCGGGTAGAGTTACGTCTTGTACTGGCTGTTAGTGTCTCCTGCTGCCGCCTCTGGCTTGCCTTGTTCCCCATCTAGTCTCTGAGTCCAAGCCAATGTGCGCCCCTTCCGCTCCTCCTCCTACTGCAATGACCCGCAGGAAGGGGGTGGCAGGTGGCAGCATGACCTCTAACTTTTTCGGTGCCCGGAGCTCGCACTCCACTGGAGCCACCATCGCTGCACCCCAGCATGCAATGCACATAGTTTTGCCCATTAGTGTGCTTTTTTGGTTTGCTAACAAACCTGAATAAGGCCCTATACTCACGTCGACCTTTTTCTGTATCAACCTTTACTGTGTCGACATTTTTACTATGAGGATCTTTTTCCCATGTCAAGCTTGTGCATGTGAACCCGATGAGTCATATCTGTGGGGATAAGCTGTGCACCTTAGACCTTGTATCATATATAGGCCTCCTGCATTGGATTTATATCTTAGCTGGCACAAATTCCTTATGAATAGGGGAGATGTGATGAAAAATTTATAGGCAACTTTTTATTTGCATGTCAGTTACAGATGAGTCCTTGCTCATCCTTGCTGCTAGCCACAGCAAACGTGGGTCATTTGCTGTGACTAGCGTGCCCGCAGCCATGCTCGTGCACTGCATACATACCTATGATCCATAGGATTGCACGAGGGCATATGCTCCCACAAATGGGTCCCACCCTTCAGCTAGTCGCAATCACGATGCAAAGCATTTGTTTCCCGTTTGCGGGATGGATGATGGCGGACACATCGGTATATGTTTTCCCCTGTGATTGCATTATTTTTTTTTCTTTCCATTTAGTATTTCAAGCAAGGATCTTGTTGTCCACTTGAAGGACTCAATCACCACCTGGGAGGTCCTGGCTGTGAGTCTGTCAAAAAATAAAGGTACCAACAGCATGAATTATTTTGCATTTACTTCCAGAAAAAAATTGTCTGGTATCCATGATATTATTGTGGGTATTTTCTGCATTTAGAATATAACGTCTTTTTTTGACTGTATGAAGTCACTTAGCTATTGTAGATAAGGCCAAATGGTTTGTATGTTGTACTCTTGTATAGGGTAATTTATAATTAGAATCATGTTTCTTCATATAGGATGTGTGTCATCTGGGATCAGAATGATGTTTCCTCATGTAGCATGTGTATGATCTACGATCAGGATGATGGTTCCTTATGTAGGATGTGTATGATCTAGGATCAGGATGGGATTCTGTATGTAGTATGCATGATCTCGAATCACGATGATGGTTCCTTATGTAGGTTATGTGTGAACTAGGATCAGCAAGATATTTCCTCCTGTTGGATGTGTATGATGTAGGAGCAGAATGGGATTCCTTCATGGAGGATGTATATAATCTAGGATCAGGATGATGGTTCCTTATGTAGGATGTGTGTGATCAATGATCAGGATTATGTTCCTACATGTATAATGTGTGTTAGCTAGAATTGGGATGATGGTTCCTCATGTACTGTAGGATGTGCATACTCTAGGATCAGGATGATGTTTACTCATGTACGATATGTATGATGTACAGTTGGACCAGGGTAATATATCCTCATGTAGGATGTACATGATGTAGGCTCAGAATTATGTTCCTTCATGTGAGACATGTGTCATCTAGGACCAAGATGATGTTTCTCATGTAGGATGTGTATGTTGCAGGATCAAGATGGGGTTACTTCATGTAGGATATGTGTGATCTAGCATCAGGAGGATGTTTCCTCATATAGTATGTGTACGATCCTAGGTCAGGGTTTTGTTTCCTCATTTAGTATTTGTATGATCCAAGAACAGAATGGGGTTCCCTCATGTAGGATGTGTGTGATGGAGGATCAAGTTGATTTCCCCTCATTTAGGATGTGTGTGGTTAAGGATCAGGTTGATGTATCCTCATGTTTGATGTGTGTGATGTATGTCAGGATGCTGCGTTCACATGTACAATGTGTTTGATTTAAATGTGTTGCTCCTCATGAAGAATATGTATGATTTAGGGTCAGTGTACTGCTGCCATTTGTAATTTTTTTAAAAATAAAATTATTAGTTATGGATTTAGGGGGTGATTCAGAGTTGATCGTAGCTGTGCAAAATTTAGCACAGCTACGATCAGGCACACTGACATGCGGGGGATGGCCAGCACAGGGCTAGTCCGCCCCACATGTCAGTCCCTGCCCCGTCGTAGAAGTACAAAAGCGTTGCACAGCGGCGATCCTTTTGTACTTCAGGAGTAGCTCCCGGCCAGCCCAGCTTTTGTGTGCTAGCCGGGAGCTACTCGCCGTGATGTCACTCAGCTGCTGCGGCCCGCCCCCCCCCGCGTGGTCCGGCCACGCCTGCATTGGCCAGACCACACCCACAAAACGGCGGCCAAACACTGCCGTGCCACCACCTCCTGCCCAGCAAATGCCTCTGCCTGTCAATCATGCAGAGGCGATCGCTAGACAATGACAGCCGTCGGCTGTCAGCAATATGCCGGCACATGCGCACTTCTTACCTGATCACTGCGCTGCGCTGAATGGCAGCGAACGATCAGGTCAGAATGACCCCCTTAGATGTTATGAGTTAATTTGAGTCCCGGCTCAGGTCTTCTGCCATGTTTGGATCACAAAACAAGGCAAAACATCATCTCCTTGGTACCAGATCTTATTTGTTTTTGGATTGCATATCAGTAACTCCCTCATGACTATATGTCATTTCAAGCAGGAGGCCAGATGTACTTGGATGGAATGTAATAGGGTGTGAAAATCAAAAAGTGAGAGATTTTGTGAGGTTTTTTTTTCAGAATGATTTTGCCATGTAAATGATTGCCACTTTAATAAACACAACTCTCACAAAATCTCTCACTTCCTGATTCTCACACCCTGGGCCTTATTCAGACCTGATCACAGCAGCAAATTTGTTATCTAATGGGCAAAATCATGTTGCACTGCAGGTGAGGCAGATGTAACATGTGCAGAGAGAGTTAGATTTGGGTGGGTTATTTTGTTTCTGTGAGAGAGTAAATATACTGGCTGCTTTATTTTTACACTGCAATTTAGATTTTAGTTTCAACACACCCCACCCAAATCTAACTCTCTCTGCACATGTTATATCTACCCCCTGCAGTGCACAAGGGGCCTAACTCAGATCTGCAAATCTGTTAGCCAATGGGCAAAACTATGTGCACTGCAGGGGAGTTTAAGTATTGTACAATGGGGGTGATTCCGAGTTGTTCGCTCGTTATTTTTCCCCGCTACGGAGCAATTAGTCGCAAACTGCACATGCGCAATGTACGCAGTGCGCCTGCGCCAAGTAAATTAGCACAAAAGTTTGGTACTTTACTCATGGTGTAACAAAGTTTTTTCATCGCTCTGCTGATCATAGTGTGATTGACAGGAAGTGGGTGTTTCTGGGCGGAAACTGGCCGTTTTATGGGAGTGTGCTAAAAAACGCAGGCATGCTAGTTGAAAACGCAGGAGTGTATGCAGAAACGGGGGAGTGGCTGGGCAAACGCTGGGTGTGTTTGTGACGTCAAACCAGGAACGAAAAGGACTGAGCTCGTCGCACTGGCAGAGTAAGTCTGGAGCTACTCAGAAACTGCGGGGTAATCGTTACGAGAAAATTAGCGAACCCTTCGTTAGCAAATCTGCTATGCTAAGATACACTCCCAGTAGGCGTAGGCTTAGCGTCTGCAATGCTTCTAAAAGCAGCTAACGAGCGAACAACTCGGAATCACCCCCAATGTCTTTTTAGGATGCTAATTTTACTAGGAACACTGTGTTTGTGGGTTCAGGCACTGTGCTTTCAAAAAATATAACAACATTTTAGGGTGCTATTATTACTAGGAGTACTGTGTTGTGTTTGTGTTTTCAAGCACTTTCCTTGACTTTTTCAGGTGCCATTATTACTAGGAGCACTGTGTTCATGTAAACAATTCTTAAGTGTAAAAACTAATTTCTTGGCTGGTGTTAAAATTAAAAATAAAACCAATCATGGATCAGTCAATAGAAGATTGAAGAGCAGGAGCAGCAACTCAGTACTAGTGCTGCAGCTGCTGCCAGTCATTAAAGTACTTCAACATCTACTAAAGGCCAGTTGTTGAGAGTAATTAAGGTTTAAGAAGGAGCACCTGAAATTAAAATAATATTTCACTATGTTAAAGAAAGCATAAACTCTAAAAATAACGTTTACTGCCAAAAAAATTCAAATTGACAACATACCAAACACCATGGCCCTCATTCCGAGTTGATCGGTCGCAAGGCGAATTTAGCAGAGTTGCACACGCTAAGCCGCCGCCTACTGGGAGTGTATCTTAGCATCTTAAAATTGCGAACGATGTAATCGCAATATTGCGATTACAAACTTCTTTGCAGTTTCAGAGTTGCTCCACACTTACTCGGCATCTGCGATCAGTTCAGTGCTTGTCGTTCCTGGTTTGACATCACAAACACACCCAGCGTTCGCCCAGACACTCCCCCGTTTCTCCAGCCACTCCCGCGTTTTTTCCGGAAACGGTAGCGTTTTCAACCACACGCCCATAAAACGCCGTGTTTCCGCCCAGTAACACCCATTTCCTGTCAATCACACTACGATCGCCGGAGCGAAGAAAAAGCCGTGAGTAAAAATACTATCTTCATAGCAAAAAAACTTGGCGCAGTCGCAGTGCGATTATTGCGCATGCGTACTAAGCGGATTTTCATTGCGATGCGATCAAAAATACAGAGCGAACGACTCGGAATGAGGGCCCATATGCAGTGCATGGATTGACTACGGCCATGGCCTATCTTTGCATGTGGTGGTCCTGCTAGAGCTACTGCTGTTTCATGCACTAGAATGCCTATTGTGTAAAACACGCAAATCTTTGCAAACCTCCCCCCCGACTAAGTCTGAAGAAGAAACTGTGTTCACAAATTCCTAAGGAGAGTCTAATGGTATTCATGAGTGCTATGAGCCTGACATTTCTTATGCTATACTCATAGAGAAGCCCCCTTCCATTTCTTCACCCACTGAAAATGTGGGGATGAGCAGCACAAGTAAAGATCGTGCTGTAGAAATTGAGCATTCTACTGTGGAGTGTAACAGGATGAGGGGGACATTTGTGTATCTGACGCTCATGAGGTTGTTGATGAGGATGTTGTTTGTGTCAAAGTACTGTAGGTCAGCCACCAGTTGCAGCAGTTCTTGACGTTGATCAAAAGAAGGCAATTGTCATGTCTGGGCATAAGACCAAAAATCCACGTCGTTTGTGTGAATTATTTTTACCCGTATTCTGACAACATTTTTTAGTTAAACCAAAGTAAGTAGAGGTAGAGACATGGGCCCTCATTCCGAGTTGATCGGTCGCAATGCGAATTTAGCAGAGTTACACACGCTAAGCCTACGCCTACTGGGAGTGTATCTTAGCTTCTTAAAATTGGGACCGATGTATTCGCAATATTGCGATTACAAACTACTTTGCAGTTTCAGAGTAGCTTCAGACTTACTCGGCATCTGCGATCAGTTCAGTGCTTGTCGTTCCTGGTTTGACGTCACAAACACACCCAGCGTTCGCCCAGGCACTCCCACCGTTTCCCCGACCACTCCTGCGTTTTTTCCGGAAACGGTAGCGTTTTCAACCACACGCCCCTAAAACGCCGTGTTTCCGCCCAGTAACACCCATTTCCTGTCAATCACATTACGATCGCCGGAGCGATGAAAAAGCCGTGAGTAAAATTACTTTCTTCATAGCAAAGATACTTGGCGCAGTCGCAGTGCGAACATTGCGCATGCGTACTAAGCGGATTTTCACTGCGATGCGATGAAAAAGAACGAGCGAACAACTCGGAATGAGGGCCATTAGCCATTAGGAATCTTTATCCTGTTATTTGCAGCTAAATAATAATACCAAGCATTCCAGAATTAGCTGGCTCCCAGCTCTAAGCTGGATCCTAGCACATGCAATCTCCACTTCCAACACCTTCACCATCAATCTCCACATTAATGATAGGAGGTAGTCCTCCTGCGTCCTATTTGGAATGGCTAACAGACTCCTCTCCTATCCATGTTTCTCAGGGGTGTGGTTCGTTTTATCGACAGTGTCTAGGTCGACAATGTTTAGGTCGACCACTATAGGTCGACAGTCACTAGGTCGTCATGGATGGAAGGTCGACAGGGTTTCTAGGTCGACATGTGCTAGGTCGACAAGTCTAAAAGTCGACATGAGGATTTTTTTTTGGTGTCGTTTTCTTCGTAAAGTGACCAGGATCCCAAATTAGTGCACCGCGTCCCCTCGCATGGCTCGCTTCGCTCGCCATGCTTCGGGCATGGTGCCTTCGCTCCGCTACCGCTTCGCTCGGCACACTTTACCGTTCCAATCGTAGTCCAAGTGGATCGTTAAGCAGGGCCGGTTCTTAGCTTTGTGGCGCCCCGGGCAAAATATATGGGAGTGGCTTCAAATGGGGGCGTGGTCACAATGCTGAAATAATTTAAAAAAAAAAAAGTATACTTACCATCCCCGTTCCTGATCCAGACCGCTGCAGACCCCCTCTGCCGGCGGCGCCGCTCTTCTCCTCTCCTCTCTTCGATCCATGGGAGAGACGTTATTACGTCTCTCCCATAGAACAGCATAGACACTAGAGGTCAATTATGACCCCTAGTGTCTGTGCCACTATGCTGTGCGGTGCGCGATGACGTCATCGCGCATCGCACAGCAAAGGTCCTCTACATGAAGGGAAACTAGACCGTAGCGTCTAGTTTCCCTTCATGGAGAGGACCTTTGCTGTGCGGTGCGCGATGACGTCATCACGCACCGCACAACTAAGGTCTTCTCAACGAAGGGAAACTAGACGCTACGCGTCTGGTTCCCTTCAAAGCGGGGGGGGCACAGCAGGGCACTGCGGGGGCACAGTGGCGGATCATGCCCTGGCGCGGCGCCCTCCGGATGGCGCCGGCGCCCTCCGGAAGGCGGCGCCCCGGGCAAAAGTACCGCTTGCCCGTGGCAAGAACCGCCACTGTCGTTAAGTATGAAAAAATCCCCCCCAAAAAACATGTGAAAAACTCATGTCGACCTTTAGACCTGTCGACCTAGCACATGTCGACCTAAAAACCCTGTCGACCTTCCATCCATGTCGACCTAGCGACTGTCGACCTATAGTGGTCGACCTAAACATTGTCGACCTAGACACTGTCGATCTTCAGACCGGATCCCGTTTCTCAGAAGCATCCTTGCACACTAGGGTTAATACTGCTGCTGCTGCTGGGGTGAATCTTTAGCCAGGAGGAGAGAAAAAAGACTTAGTTTTAAACAACAATTTACTGTGAAATAATCTTTTGCAAGAGAAAGCAATTATGAAAGCTGCCATATTGTTGCACAGTGGATCACTGAAGTCATGATGGCTAAGCTAGTTAGAGATAAGATCTGTGTCCAATATCTGAAATCAATGCCGCTGGTTTTAGACAGTGAATTGAGATCCTGTGTCCTCGATACCAAATTCCATCTCAACTGTATTTTATCGGAACAGCAATTCCTCGCCTGTACCGAAAGGATGAAAAAATACCTATTTTTTGGCCTAGAAAATGCCATTGTACCCTGTTAACCACAGATATGTAGACAAGTGGTACTGGTCAATCTGAAGATTACATGGCTGTGTCAGGTTACTGGGTAGGTGTATTGCTTTCAGGAGCAGTAGTATGTAACACAAAGGGCCAGATTCAAATCTTTCACCCTCCCTCCCGCCCCCTATCGCACCCACCAGTGGTATTTTTAATGTTACTGACGACGGGCGTGGTAACTTTATTTCAGCTCACTACCCCCTGAGGTAGCGAGCTGAAATGTGTTTGAAGAGACCTGTTTGGCCGCCCAAACAGGTCTCTTCACGATCGCGCCCATTAGTTTAGGCGCTTGACGTGCCTAAACCAGACTGGAATGAGCGTGATCAGTGCGATAACGTGGCACAATTGCATATCACCCCGTGATCTCCCATCATTTTAGGTGCGATATCATTTGAATCCGGCCAATAATGTCAGCTCATTCACACCAGGCTACTCTCTGTATCACCGGCCTTAATAAGAGGAATAATGGTGTCAACCAGTTAGAAAAACTGAGGGATGTCATAGCAAAATGGTTTGCCCCACTAGGACTCTCCTCAGGATTTGTAATTTCCAGTATTGCAACTTACATTGTCAAAGCATTACAATTGGGTGTATTTGAATAAACTGCACCCAATAAACTTGGTGGTACAGATTTTATTTTTAAATGACAGGTTTATGCAGTATATGCTGTCTGTAGCCCAAAAGATTTCTGGACATTATTGGCTTTCAGCAACCATATGTAGAGGATTGCAGTGGCTGCAAGAACAGTTCCATTTGCCTTGCCACCAACTGAAGCAAGAGGTTCAATAGTAGTTACTCAGAATTCCATCCTTTATATGCTTCAGTGAATGGAGGAACAGCAACAAGCCATCCAAACCTACACACAAGCCATGACTGTTAGTTTGTGGGTTTAATCTAGAAGTTGCCACGGGAGTGGAGCGTGGAAGACTGGGTTGAAAGATAGGTGGCTTAATGTAACTCTTCTTCATGCAGGATAGGAGAGTGAAGAAAGATGGAATGATGTAGTGATTACTTAGGACTGGGATGCAAAGCAGGACTAGCTTCACCGGACGATTGGAACATGGAGACTAAGGTGCTGGAATGTGGAGCAATACCAACCACAAGGGACTGCTGGGTTAAACTGGCTACTTAGGCTCAGATGCTGTGATGTGGAGCAGTACCTGCTACATAGGATGGCTGTTCCCTTAGTGACTGAATAGGCACACCGGTACTTAGGCTGCGGCGAGGTCTGTCTTCTTGGCACAGTGCAGGTTTATCTTACTAACACCTGAAGTCGCAGATGGTACACAGATGGGACCTACCTGAGCTGGCAACCTTGATCAGGGCAAAGACTGAATCTGAATACCTAGCAATGGACTTGGTGAGTATTAATATGCCAGCAGGTGGACAACAGGCAGGACAGTTTCCTGTTGCCAGTTGGGATGGTAATTCCGCAGATATGATCGCACACCAGAGTGTGAGTGGTCCACAGGTAGTGATGGTGATATGCTGCCATAAAAGCTGAACAAGATAGTAAGAGTCCCTGGTATGTATGGGTACCACTGACTTGTATACTACTGGGCACAGGCAGGATTAGCGACTGGCTACAGGTAGTGCAGCTGAACTGTAGACTGAAATACAGATGATTGATAATGCCATAAGGCCACAGGCTGTTAATGCGGCTGGGTTGCAGGCTGGTAACATGGTTGGCTGCAGACTGGTAACTCAGCTAGGCCGCAGCCTGGTAATGCAGCTAGACCACAGGCTGGTAATATGTCTGGGTGCAGGCTGGAGGTCACAATCACAGCAGGCTAGAAGGTACTTGATCAAGAATGCAGATGAGTAGCACACTTAAATGGCTTTGATGAGACAGGAGACTGGGAGCAGGATGGAACCAAACAGACAGTACACAAGAAACAGACTACAGTATCTCTGGCAGGGAATGCTTAACAGGAAGGGAAACCAATGCAAGCCAGCTTCCTTGATTGCAGACTAAATTGCAACTGAGCTGCAAACACAATGAGAGCTTGATTACAGACTGGCTGCATCTGAATGTCTCCACAATACTGGCAGCCTAGCAACAGCCAGGACAAGAAACTGCTCTGACTGTCAGAAATCCTGGCAGCGGATTGTAACAATTAGATGCCATGTTGCAGAGCAGTACCGACTATACAGGATTTCTGGAACACAACCATCTACTCAGACTTAGATACCAGGTTGATGAGCAGTATTGGCTATGCAGGATTGCTGGAGCATGACCAGCTACTCAGACTTAGATGCCAGTGTGCAGAGCTATACAGTATTGCTGGACCTTGGCCAGCTGCTCAGGATTACAGGATGGAGTCAGTGATTGCTAAGGTGACAACTGCACAAGAGTCAAGAAGCAGACTGCTAGACAGAGATACTCAGCAGAGGTCTCAGTAGGTCTGTAGACAACAAACCATCGACAACAGAAAATGCTACTGAAGGAGCTTTATACACATAAGTCTTAGATGATTAGCTGCTCACCACTGATGCAACTTCCTTCCTACTCCATTGGTGCTCCTGCAGACATGTGACATGACCTAAGATGGCGGTACACAGCGCTGGCTCCATGTGGGATGCTGATCACTGCAGCCACTGTAAGAGGTGATGGAAAATGGATGGTGGCCACCAGCACAGACATGTGGCCATGTCATTCTGGAGAAGGAGAGGTGAAAGAGCTTCTAGCAGGGGCAACGCTGTACATGCTTGTTTTGTGACAATGACATAGGGTGAGGAGGGGAAATGTGCTTTAGTGAAGAATACTTTCCATTGTTTTCAAGATACAGTACTGAAACCATTTTAAGTAGTAACCAATGAAGTGAGTTGAGACACTGTCAGCCTGCGTTAGCTGATTCCCTTAATTAACCGACTGAAAAAGCAGCTATAGAAGCTGAAGGATGAGATGAAATGAAGCAACTCTGCTAAGTATGCTCTATATTCACTTCACCAGGACCATAGGATCGTCAGCATCTTGCAATTGGATCACTACAGTTTGTCAACCATGCTTGATCCCAATTTAAGTTGTATACAATGTATTTCTTTCCAATTGACACAAATCTTAAGAGATACAAAGAATTCTTTGTAAATATGTTGTCATCTCAAGTGGGAAATTAAATGATGCCAACCTACCCTTGATCCTAACACTCTCTCCAACTATCGACCCATCTCTCTCCTCCCCTTTACCTCCAAACTTCTTGAGCGTATTGTCTATAATCGCCTCACTGCCTTTCATTCCTCTCACTCACTGCTTGACCCATTCCAGTCTGGTTTCTGCTCTCTCCACTCCACTGAAACTGTCCTCACAAAAGTCTGCAATGACCTACATGCAGCCAAATCTAAGGGCCATTACTCTCTGCTTATTCTTCTTGACCTCTCTGCTGCTTTTGACACTGTGGACCACCCTCTCCTTCTGCAAATCCTTCACTCTCTTGGTCTACGCGATACTGCCCTCTCCTGGCTGTCCTCCTACCTCACTGATCGTTCCTTCTCTGTCTCCTCTCATGATGCTACCTCGCCCCCACTTCCACTAACTGTTGGTGTCCCCCAAGGTTCTGTTCTTGGTCCTCTCCTTTTCTCTCTCTATACATCCTCTTTAGGTGAACTCATTAGTTCTTTTAACTTCCAGTATCAACTCTATGCCGATGACACTCAAATCTACCTCTCCTCCCCTGATCTCTCCACAGCTCTCCTCACTCGTACCTCTAACTGTCTTTCTGCTATCTCTTCCTGGATGTCCCAGCGCTTTCTTAAACTCAACATGTCTAAGACTGAGCTGATCATCTTCCCACCCTCCCGCACAACCTCACCTCCCACAATCTCATTATGCATTGATGGCACGACTATCTCCTCTAGCCCCCAAGTACGCTGTCTTGGTGTAATCCTTGACTCCTCCCTCTCCTTCAAACCACACATTCAGCACCTCTCACAAACCTGTCATTTTCATCTCAAAAACATTTCCAGGATCAGACCCTCTCTCACCCAGGATGCCACTAAGATCATTATCCACTCACTGATTATTTCCAGACTGGACTACTGTAATCTCCTTCTAACTGGCCTCCCTGACAAATACCTCTCTCCACTCCATTCTATCCTCAATGCTGCTGCCCGGCTTATCTTCCTCACCAAATGCACTACGTCCACCTCCCCTCTCCTACAAGCCCTTCACTGGCTTCCCTTCCCTTTCAGAATCCAATTCAAACTTCTCACACTCACTTACAAAGCACTCATCCACTCCTCTCCCATTTACATCTCTGACCTTATCTCCCTTTACTCTCCCACCCGTCCTCTTCGCTCTGCTAATGCACGCCGACTCTCCTGTCTTCTGATTACTTCCTCCCACTCCTATCTCCAAGATTTTTCACGTGCTGCACCCTTCCTCTGGAATTCTTTACCTCTCCCCCTCAGACTCTCCACCTCTCTACAAAACTTCATACGGGCTCTTAAGACCCATTTCTTTACCAAACCCAGCCAAATCTCATCCTAACCCTCTGTTCCACGCTCTCTATGTACCCCATCTGTGTCACCCCTGTCTGTCTACCCCTCCCCTTAGAATGTTAGCTCTCATGAGTAGGGCCCTCTTCCCTCATGTACTTATCCTTTTCTTACTTTAATAATCCTCAACTGCCCAAATC
Source organism: Pseudophryne corroboree (assembly GCF_028390025.1). Taxonomy (NCBI): domain Eukaryota; kingdom Metazoa; phylum Chordata; class Amphibia; order Anura; family Myobatrachidae; genus Pseudophryne; species Pseudophryne corroboree. The sequence continues at coordinate 62,616,355 of NC_086449.1, forward strand.
ACGCAGTTTTTTGGCCACCTGGAAGTTATCTCTGTCATTTACTGGTGTAGTTATGCTTAGTTACCCTGTACTTGTCCTTTATTGTCTTCAACTGTAAGTCACTGTTTTCCTGTTTTGATTATGTGCATATTAGGGAAGCCAATACCGGGCCATTTTTTCAATCCCGGGTATCAGGATTGAAAAATGGTCAATCCCGGGATTCCCGGGATTGGCTTTAGACTGTGTCCAGCTGCCCCCCACGCCCCGCTCCTCCCACCCAGCAGACATAAAAAACCCCCGTACCTGCACAGCCAGGTATCGGGTGATGAGGAGCCGGCGGGTGAGTGCAGCGGAGCCGGCGGGTGAGTGTAGGGGAGCAGGGAGGAGGCAGTGGATGAGTACAGGGTGAGCCGGGAGGAGGCGGCGGGTGAAGTCCGCCGTACTTTCCGGCTCGGCGGCTGCTGAAAGTGCAGCGTGACCTCACAGTCACAGGTCACGCTGCGCAGGGGGAGACAGGAGGAGGGAGCCGGACAGCGTCTGAGCGTCCTGAGGATGCTCAACGCTGATCCCTCAATCCCCGGGATTGGAGCTTCCAATCCCGGGATTGAATCCCGGACGTTTTTGGGCCTAAATCCCGGGATCCCGCCGATCCTGATCCCAGGATTGGCCTCCCTAGTGCATATGTACTCTGTAATTGGGCACTGCGGAAGCCTTGTGGCGCCATATAAATAAAGGATAATAATAATAATAATAATATTAATAATAATAATGCCATCTCCTTTTTCAGTATCTCCTGTAACTGCTGCTATCATGAAAAAAACAAAACATACAGAGACCCACTGGTGATGAGGATGAGTTAATAGATACACCAGAGTGAAAACAACATTATTATGATATCTGAACAGGCCTAACAGAATTGCCTAAAATAGTTGCCCCTCTACCACGACTTAAGCTGTTACTGTTAACATCCATATGAATGGTAGATGATTATTTTAATAACAATGTACAAATTAGCATGTCAGACAGTCCCTTTGAATATTGGGAGGGAACATTTTTTGGAGCCCCTTGTACAAACTAGATTTTCATTACTTAAGATGCACATCCTCCAGTGTGTACTCGGAAAGAGTATTGGGGGTAATTCCAAGTTGATCGCAGCAGGAATTTTGTTAGCAATTGGGCAAAACCATGGGGGGTAATTTCAAGTTGATCGCAGCAGGAATTTAGTTAGCAACTGGGCAAAACCGTGTGCACTGCAGGGAGGCAGATTTAACATGTGCAGAGAGAGTTAGATTTGGGTGGGTTATTTTGTTTCTGTGCAGGGTAAATACTGGCTGCTTTATTTTTACACTGCAAATTAGATTGCAGATTGAACACACCACACCCAAATCTAACTCTCTCTGCACATGTTAAATCTGCCTCCCCTGCAGTGCACATGGTTTTGCCCAACTGCTAACAAAATTCCTGCTTTGATCAACTTGGAATTACCCCCATTGAGCGCAGCCAGGAACCTTTTGAGCATTCGGCATAGGGGACTACTTCTTAGTAATGTGGAAAAGTATATGTTCATAAAAATAAATGACAAATTCCACGAGGAAGACCTTGCCCACCAATTACATCAAAGTACAGAAACTTCTGTAATGGTGGATTCCAGTTGGAATGAGCTAATATTGTGTGAGGATGATATTAACTTTGATGAGGAGAGGATGACAAGGACATCTTCCAAATGCAGAGATGATTAACAACACTATTAGCTGTCATAAGTCCATTGGCAGCTTGTTTTGTGGGTTCCAAACAAGCCAAGCACTTGGGCCCTGATTCAGCTTCATACGCTGAAGTGCGGAAATCGCTATTTGGCAATTTCTGCACTTCTGCACGTACGTGAGGACTTAAATTGTGATTACATTCAATCGCTAAGTGCCAGCCGGGGGCAGTGACGGGACAGTGTCATGGCGTTTTGTGGGCGTCGATGCAGCGTTGGAGGGGTGCAGGGGCCCAGACAACAGAGGAGGGGCCCAGACAACAAAGGCGTGTCTGGACCGTTTCCGGGGTGGGCCACAATGGCTGCGTGACATCACATGCAGCTGCTGCGGCCCAAAACATGGTGGCCCTGCATCTGCCTTCGCAACTAGGCTGCAAAGGAAGGGGTCTACCCTAAAATGCAAGCTCTTTGCATTTTAGCAGGGGGACCTAGCATGTGGGGCTTCCTCGCCCTGTGCTGGGTGGCCCCCCGTATGCTAGTGGAAGGAGTTATAGCTTTGCGAATTTTCGCAAATCTACGACTCATGCTTAGGCCCTTAGGCCACAAAAGCAGTTGAAGTACTGATGCTCTTAGTTTGTTAAACTTTGCATGTCCTTTTCAATAGACAACATAAGGGTGGGTGTGATGGCCCAAGGACAATTCCATCTTGCACCACTTTTCTTTTTAGTATGGGCTACATTTTTTTTGGGGGGGGGTGGGGGAAGCATTGTGTTTTTTGCAAAGACAAACATTTGTAATGTTTTTTTCTCTAATACACTACTAATTTGCAACACATTTTTAACCAGGAATATTATGGTACCTCACAAAAAAAAAATAAAAAAAAATAACAGGGACCCTCATTCCGAGTTGTTCGCTCTGTATTTTTCATTGCATCGCAGTGAAATTTCGCTTAGTGCGCATGCGCAATATTCGCACTGCGACTGCGCCAAGTATCTTTGCTATGAAGAAAGTATTTTTACTCACGGCTTTTTCATCGCTCCGGCGATCGTAATGTGATTGACAGGAAATGGGTGTTACTGGGCGGAAACACGGCGTTTTATGGGCGTGTGGCTGAAAACGCTACCGTTTCCGGAAAAAACGCAGGAGTGGCCGGAGAAACGGTGGGAGTGCCTGGGCGAACGCTGGGTGTGTTTGTGACGTCAACCAGGAACGACAAGCACTGAACTGATCGCACAGGCAGAGTAAGTCTGAAGCTACTTTAAAACTGCTACGAGGTTTGTGATCGCAATATTGCGAATACATCGGTCGCACTTTTAAGAAGCTAAGATACACTCCCAGTAGGCGTAGGCTTAGCGTGTGTAACTCTGCTAAATTCGCCTTGCGAGCGATCAACTCGGAATGAGGGCCAGAGTTATGGAGCATGTTTAGTATTATTCAGTAATATGCACAAGATACATTATTCACAACAGTCCAAATGAATGCTTGAAAGCCTGTAGATCATGGTCAAGATGAAAATTTCTGCTTGCCGTCTAGATTAAGGAGAAAAAACATGGTATTATCCCTCATATTCAGACTCTCTGGTGCACCTCATAAATGTACTATGGGGGTGTGGTACACAATTAGGAAGGAGTGGGTAATATGGTTATCAGTCTCCTAATATAAGTTCCCTTGTCACTTAGGCCCTCATTCTGAGTTGATCGCTTGCTAGCTACTTTTTGCAGCCGTGCAAACGCATAGTCGTCGCCCACAGGGGAGTGTATTTTCACTTTGCAAGTGTGTGCAGCTGAGCGGGACGAAATTTTTTTTTGCAGTTTCTGAGTAGCTCTGGACTTACTCAGCTGCTGCGATCACTTCAGTCTTTTTGGTCCCGGAATTGACGTCAGACAATGCCTGGACACGCCTGCATTTTTCCAAACACTCCCAGAAAACGGTCAGTTGACTCCCACAAACGCCTTCTTCCTGTCAATCTCCTTGCGATCGGCTGTGCGCATGGATTCTTCGTTAAATCCATCGCACAGCAACGATACACTTTGTACACGTACGACACGCGTGCACATTGCGGTGCATACGCATGCGCAGTAGTAACCTGTTCGCAGTGAGCGATCAACTCGGAATGACCCCCTTAGTGCAGATCATCCAATGAAATGTCAGGCAAGGAGCCCTCTTCCGCCACATATACTGTATGAAACCATCATTGTTTTCCGGGACTCTAAATGTTTATGGGGTACAGCATATGGGATAGCATGGAACCAATACATTATCTTTGGTAATACAGGTTGAGTATCCCATATCCAAATATTCCGAAATACGCAATATTCCGAAATACGGAATTTTTTGTTTGAGAGTGAGATAGTGAAACCTTTGTTTTCTGATTGCTCAATGTACACAAACTTTGTTTAATACACAAAGCTATTTAAAAAATAATTGTATTAAATGACCTTCAGGCTGTGTGTATAAGGTGTATATGTAACATAATTGAATTGTGTGAATGTACACACACTTTGTTTAATGCACAAAGTTTTTAAAAATAATGGAGGTCATTCCGAGTTGATCACTCGCTGCCGATTTTTGCAGCGCAGCGATCAGGTGAAAAAACAGCATTTCTTTGCATGCTTATGCCCCGCAATGCGCACGCGCAACGTACGGGTACAAAGCCCATTGTGGTTGTGCTCAGGTTCTAGCAAAGTTTTCCTTCGCACTGATGGGCGCAAGAAGATTGACAGGAAGGGGGCGTTTCTGGGTGTCAACTGACCGTTTTCAGGGAGTGGTTACAAAAACGCAGGCATGTCTGGAAAAACGCAGGCGGGTGTATGACATCAAATCTGGACATGAATAGGCTGAAGTGATCGCAAACGCTGAGTAGGTTCAGGGCTACTCAGTAACTGCACAAACTGTTTTTGCAGAGCTCAGCTGCACAAGCGTTCGCACTTCTGCTAAGCTAAAATACACTCCCCAGTTGGCGGCGGCATAGCATTTGCACGGCTGCTAAAACTAGCAAGTAAGCGAACAACTCGGAATGACCCCCATTGGCTAAAATTACCTTCAAGCTGTGTGTATAAGGTGTATATGAAACATAAATGCATTCTATGCTTAGACTTAGGTCCCATCGCCATGATATCTCATTATGGTATGCAATTATTCCAAAATACAGAAAAATCCAATATCCAAAATACCTCTGGTCCCAAGCATTTCAGATAAGGGATACTCAACCTGTAACATAATTTTAAATGCTACTAAATGAAGACTGATATCTCCTACCCTTTCCTGATGATGATGATGATGTTATTGCATCAATAAGGACCTTGCCCATTGGTATATCATACCACATTTGCTGTCTTGCCACTCATTGGTCACTAGTTAATTGATGCTACCACCAGTAAGAACATCTACTTATCTACAAGTACCAATATAGCACTTCTACCTGCTATTCTTATCACTCAGCCCCTTGCATGATGTTGCACCTATACCTTAAATTTGGAATGCAGGATCTAACACAGGGCCAGATTTATCACATGAAACTGGAAAAATTAACTATGTCCATTTAATATCCTAATATGGAGTGTGTTAAAATGTATGTTATATATGGTGTATTACATTTGTGATTCAGAATAAAAATGATCATTATCTTGATACAGGTATTTGTGTGGCCAAGCCTTATGAGATCCTGGTAATGAAGGACTTTTTCATTGACTTGAAACTGCCATATTCTGTGGTGATGAATGAGCAAGTGGAGATCCGAGCCATTCTCTACAACTATGGCAATAGTGACATCAAGGTACGGGCTGGATTGTAGGGTTTATGAGCCACTTGTAATTAATTATAACATAGGTCCAATCATTATTACAGTGTCTGTTACCAAAGTCCTGCATAGGTTATTTTTCCAATCTTGTGGCATTTTCACACGAGTGACACCCTGTGTTTACTGGACATTTCATGTGTTGGCCACAGGTACGATCGGAGCTGCTTTACAATGAGAAATTCTGCAGCCTATCCACAGCTATGTCACCATTCCGACAGACGGTAGAGGTCAGATCCCACTCCTCCTATGCGCTTAGTTTCATCATTGTCCCACTAGAGCTGGGTCTGCATGATGTGGAGGTGAAGGCGTCTGTTTATGAAATGTTTGTGTCTGATGGTGTCCGGAAGAAGCTAAAGGTTGTGGTGAGTATGTGCGCAGATGTTTTTGAAAATACAGGAAAAATAAACATTTCATGAAGTTAATATATCGACGATTGTTACAATTAAAGCTCAAGAGCTCCTTATTACATCTGAAAGTCATTTCCAGATTTTTTATTTAAATACAGCACATACCTGCCAACATTTACATAATTTCCTGGTAGGGCAATGCAATAAATTGGAATTGTAGGCAGGTATGTCATGGATACCATTGGGTATAATAATACTATGGGTTCTCCAGTCCCCACCCGCCCCTCCACTTTCACTTTTCTTGCCACTTTTGCATAGAGTGTTTTTATAGCCATCCTCACCCACATTCCAATAGAGTGGAATGTAGCAAAGCTGACCCATACAATTCATTAACGTTTCATCCAATTATCTCACTCATTTCAATTATCATTTAAACTCTTGGTTTAATAATCAATAGTTATTCTTCTAATATTTACATTTTCTTTGCTATTTTTTTTTGTATTTTTGCAATATGTATGTAGTTTGTTTTTATTGTATAGTACCCTGGACACTTTATGGTGCAATTAAAATAAATTAATAATAATAATAATAATAATAATAATAATAATGATGTCATTTTTTCTAAATTTAGTAATGTCCCTACCTGTTTGGCTTACACAGGATCAGGATTTCATGAGGCAAAATGACACTGGTATACAGTATATTGGGACCTTAAAACCATTACTCGATTTAGGGGGTAATTCAGAGTTGATCGTAGATGTGCTAAATTTAGGGAGCTATCTGCCGCGTTCCGGGTCACAGCAGCTGCATGTGACATCACCCCCAATGGGCCGGACATGCTTCCGTTGTCCGGACCGCGCGCTGCCAACAGTGTTCTAACGCCATTGATACGCCCCCTCCCACCCCGTGACCGCCACTGCCTGTCAATCAGGTAGACGCGATCACAGCCAGTGAGATGCTTTTAGCACCGCACTGGGTGCGCCCGCGTGCGCACTCCGCAAAGTAATTCAGACTGCAGTCTGAATTACCCCCTTAATGTTGATATGCAACTATAGTTCTTGGATACAATATACCCAAAGATAAAAAGTAATGCTAGTGTTGATACAAAGCATTAACAATTGTATTGCATATACATAACCAAATATAATTATAAATTGAATGCAATAAACATAGAAAACAAAAAAATGCAATACAATGATCACATACTGTAATTAGATGATGTTTCTGCAATCCAGTAGAATGTTTATACAAGTATTAGAAACAACTATAATCACTAGTTATCTGACCCTTGTGGATAAAGGTGTACGAGAGTCACTGATATTGCAGTAGGATGTGTCTGATACATGGCATAAAAAAGATGGTAAAAAACCGAGCACACAATATTTTTGTTTTAAATGTCCAACAAATTAATAGCTAAAAAAGCAGAATTTGCAATCCTTTCTTTCGCATGCAGAGGACCGCCCACCCCTGGCCAAGGCCACCCAGCATGCAGAATGGCCTGCTCAGCAGCTGCAACCGCAATTTAACGCCAACCCGACACTGTTCTCCCCGCGCCACCCCCCGCAACCGCAATGGTCCGTCATTCCGTAGTCCTTAAAAAGGAAAATGTATGTCAAGCATACATGTTTAGTCAACCAATTAAGCACCATGATATGTTAATAAATGAATAAAAATGTTACTGGGATCCAGCTCTCACCAACTGTGAGATCTTCCAGGCCTGTGGGAAGAGCCCATGGGGACCAGGGGCAGATTATGAGGGCAACCGCTTTGTAGCCTACAGTGCTGATTCACTGCACCGCACACAGGGGGTTATTCAGAGTTGATCGTAGCAGCAAATTTGTTAGCAGTTGGGCAAAACCATGTGCAGTGCAGGGGGGGGGGAGATATAACATGTGCAGAGAGAGTTAGATTTGGGTGGGGTGTGTTAAAACTGAAATCTAAATTGCAGTATAAAAATAAAGCAGGCAGTATTTACCCTGCACAGAAACAAAATAACCCACCCAAATCTAACTCTCTCTGCACATGTTATATCTGCCCCCCCTGCAGTGCACATGGTTTTGCCCAACTGCTAACAAATTTGCTGCTGCGATCAACTCTGATTTACCCCCACAGTGTTTTATTTTGATTTTTTTGGGGAGGGAACATGGCCATGCCTCCAGGGTTATGGCATACGCTGCTCAGTACCCTAGCCCAGTGGATGTCTCCAGTGCAGAGAAAGGGCTAAGTCAGGTACCCCTGTATTCACACATCTATTTTAAAACCTCTCTTATCAATATTAAAGTTGTAGTTTTGAAATATATCTTCAATGTATCTCCAAAATAATTTCGGACACAGTTCAATTTTAACTGAATCACTTATCATCTACAAGGGGAACTCACTTCTGTATATTCTATTTCAGCCAGAAGGCATTCGTGTTATAACAAGTCTAAAATCAGTGACACTGGAGCCACAGGTCAAAGGCATTGGTAAGCTCTCTCTTTATATGCTTGTTATTCTCAACACAACTTCTTGATAATTATTATAACATTAATATGTCTTCAGAATTATAGTACACACATTTCATGATTGAATAAAGAATATGAAGTAGAGAGGGTCTTGCTCACAAGAGTTTCTCAAGGATTTGTAGATACTGGAGGGAGACTGGAGCGAAGATGGGGAAATAAGAGGTTTTAGCATTTGGCATAGGAGATCCGAAGTTAGGTTAATTTGGCCAAATATGGAGAAATGAACCGAATTGTGCATCTCTAATCTATATAAGTTCTAACCAGACCTGTAGCCAACAGTCATACCGTAATGCACAGATCCCATTTTTGGGGGGCACTGAGTATTTAGGGATGCAGTCACCTGCAGCCTTGTTTGACTAACTTGCACAATTATCACATCCACACTAATGTGACAACTTCAGACAGCTGGTAAAGTCCTACAAATCTGATGCCATAATAATGGAGATGTACACACTTCCGCTCTGTCAGTACCGCTCTGTCACTCAATTATGGCTACTTTCCAGGTTATAGACCAACTGAGCCTTTCCTTGTGTAGCCTTACTGCCCTGTTTGATTATTGCAATAGTCTTCTTACCGGTCTTGCCAAAAAAGACTATCACCAATACATTCCATTCTGAATGCAGCTGCAAAGCAAATCTTCCTTGCCATTTGGCAAAGGGTTTATAGGATTGAAGAAAGAAAACTGTTTTAGGGGCATACCTAAATGCTGGAAAATTAGAGGCAAGTCTTGTTAGCCATAGGACGATGCTTGAGAAAGTGGCATAGGAGATATAGGAGGTGTTAATTGGCAAAACAAAATGGGATGGGGAGAGTTTGAATGGAAATGAGAATGGAAATGGTTTTAGAAGAGGGCTTTATAGGTGAGTGAGAGGAGTTAGAATTTGATCCTGTGCGAAACAGTTAACCAATGGCAGGGCTGTAACTAGGGGGGGATAAGGGGGCATGTGCCCTGGGTGCAGGATTTGAGGGGGCGCCAAGGGGTTACAGAGGAGCAGGATTTGTTTTTGGTTTTTTTAACTGGCAGTGTTGTGCTGCTCCAGTGAGACAGTAGACAGCTCCCAGGACAATGTATCTGACACACCTGTCTGTCCGCAGCTGGCTCCGATGCTGTGCGGGTGAGCTCCAGTACCTGGGATCTCTCCTATCTCGGCTTCTGTCTTAAATGCTCTTCTTTGCCGTGCAGTCCTGCGACTAGCGTGTGGTGTACCGTACAAGCTATAGAAGTGCACTGTGTTAGCAGTATCACCTCCGCTTTGCCTCCCAGATGTGAGATTTGACGTAGCTTATTGGGGGTGTAGTACAGTGATACAGTGTACCATATAGGTTATGTAGTGTAGTAATGTATTGCAGTATATAGGAGCATGTAGTGCACTGATGTAGTGTAGCATATAAGGGGATGTAGTGTAGTGATGTAGTGTAGCATATAGGGTATTTAGTGTAGTTCATAGGGGCATGTAGTGTAGTGATGTAGTTCAGCGTGTAGGAGATGTAGTATAGTGATGTAGTGCAGTGGATAGGGGAATATAGTGCATTGATGAAGTGTTATAATATAGTGCAATGTATGGGGACACACAGTGGAGCATGTAGTTGAACACGCTCGTGGGGAATGTAACACATAGGGCATTTGAGGCACATAGGGGAATATTGTCCGGTAGTATCCCCTTTTTTCAAAATTTTTGATAATCTGATAATTTTAGTCTGATAGGGTTTGTTTTTTGTTTCGTGCTTTGTATTTTTTTGGGGGAGGGCGCCAAATTACTGCCTTGCCCCGGGTGACGAAAATCCTAGTTTTGGCTCTGCTAATGGAGTAACTGGAAGAGTGGTCTATGATGAGAGAGGAAAAGTAAATGGGCAGCAGGGTTAAGGATGAACACAAAAGTCAAGTGTTCCTGTTTAGAAGAAACTCTATATACAGTATGAGCAACAACTTTGGGATAAATACCAGCTGCAGCTGCATGTTTCTCCATTACATTTTCCACTGTTTTCTAAACAAGTAAAAACAAGAACATGTGAAGAACATAAAGCCAAAGTGTGGTCTCATGCCCAGCAATACTTTTCCCAATATGTACTCTTATAACTACATATTGGATAAAATCTTGATCTGGTTTACTCTTAGTCTCCATTCTAGGACCCATTTGTAGTACTATAGTATGCATAAAACAGCCTTAAAGGTGCCCAGCACATGTCCACCTCATGGATTTCCTGAGATTTAAGCTGTTGTCATGGTCAAAGGATCAACTCAGGGTTGGTTTCAAAGTAGCAAAAGAAGTCTCCTACATTCCGCCCCAACATGCTTAAAAGTACAGTAAATCTTTATACAGGGTGATGTAGGGCCAGATCCTGGAAGCATTACAGAGATGGAAAAGTAGATCTTGACCATGGTGGGTGATCACCACAAGCAAATTTAAGCTGCACCCCTTTTGTGAAATGCATTACATACATATTTTGTTTGTTGATTACAGAGATGGAATTGACAGGAATTGCATGGGTACAGAGTGTAGGAAAGGAAATAAATGTAATCTCCTTATGCTTCATTCAATGTATTTAATTTACTTGTATCAAAATGTTTACCTAATTACCTAATCATCAATGCCATATGGGGAACACTGCATACCTGGATTTTTCCCATCACATACAGTATTTTATAGTTCTTGGTGTTTGCTCCTCACAGATGGAGTGCAACAAGAGATCATTGGTCCAATGAGTGCAAAGAATGTTGTACCTGGGACTCGTGTTGAAACATTTGTGACCGTTCAAGGTAATGTAAAAGCATTGGTGACAAAACATTACATATGTAACACCTTATACATTTTTGGGTACATCTTAGCACTGGGCCTTTGGCTGATGGAAACTAGTTCTTTGGGCTCTAATAATATTGGTTGAACTACTATTAAACTGTAACTGCATATATAGGATTCTACAGTGCCCTCCCCCCTTCCCCCTCAGTAAAACCATTCACCACCAGTGAGCCAGCGAATCTTCTCTGGTGGTGGCAGTTACTTCCTATTAGGCGTCTTATCTTCTAATCAAACTCCAGATAGGAAGTCCCTGACCAACATCAGCAGAGAGATCACTTTCAATGGGAAGCCACTCTAAACATTTCCATCAGCCCTACCTGGCTTCTAGTGGCTGCAGCCAATGTAGCTCTTAGGAGCATGTGTTTGTGTGCATTCATCGGTTGTGGTCCCTGTTGGATCCATTGTGCATGTGCAATGTACTTGGCAGGCACAGAACAGTAAGGAACCCTGCTCACGTAAAAGGGAAAGAGCTGCCACTGATTGTAACAGTACAATAATATGTTCACTTATTCCTGCACTACAATTGGTCAAACCGATGTGTACTTATACACCTACTATTTTTGCCCCACATGGAGCGAGATGCATGGTGTCTCTTTAAGCTCCTTTAGAGGCTCTGGAACTTTGTGCTTTTTTCTGGAGTTAGCATATTATTTACATTCTATCTGTATCCAAAGTGTCTTATAGTGTGCTAGGCAGTTAAGATTAGTATTTATGTTGCAAAGGAATTAGTATAAAGTCACAGGTTTACCACAACAAAGTGCCAGCACCCAGAGGCATCACTGACCTCTTTTGTACCTGGTGCGACAGGGGGCATGGCTTCGCAGGGCAACTCGCTATAGGGGTGTGTGGCTAAGTGCCCCGACCCACATGTTCGTCACTCCAGGGGTCCGGGAGCTGTGGCCTGCCCCCAGAGACTGGCGTGTCTGCAGTGCCAGCTCCTGCATGGTGATAGAAGCTGGGTTGCTGTTCCTAATGTTACAATGCAGCACCCGGCTCCATTCACTGAGCAGGAGCCGGCACTTTGGTGTCACCCCTCGGCAGATGACACCCGGTGTGGGCCGCACCCCTCGCACCCACCCTGTGATGCCACTGCCAGCACCAGTGGTCAGAGTACACATGTATTTTTATTTTATCACATCAGTGATACCAATTTGATAAAATTTTGTACAAAAGTACAAGGTCATGGCGTGACTTAAAGTCTATTTGGACTATTTGGTGTGATCTGAGGATAAGTGTATATGGACACATTCATGGCTATTTTGGGGCCAGAACGCCGTTCCTGAAGGTCTTTTCTAAAATGATGTCATCAGGAATGTTATTCCGGGATGTCTGCAGCCTAGCCTGCCCTGCTGTTGCCGCCATCACCGCTGCCGCCGCTTCCCATTTCTGATGTGAGGAGAGCGCAGCACATGTCTCTCCTACCCCTCACTGTGTCACTGTCTTCAGCGGCCATTTAAAATGTGGCTTGGCCATCAGCCAATGAGAGCTCATGGGCCGCCTTCTGATTGGCTGCCAGCCCACGAGCTTTGACTGGCTCACATGCCGGCGCCATATTTTAAATGGCCATCGGAGACGGGACACAGTGAGGGGCGGGACAGGTGTGAGTTGCGCTTTCCTCCCAACAGGCTCAGGAAGCTGTGGCAGCAGTTACAGCAGGAGGAGCAGCAGTGATAGCAGTAGCAAGAAGGAGGAGCGGTATCAGCTGGAGGAGTGGCAGCAGGGCCATTGTGTAACTGGTACAGCTAAGAGGCATTGTGTAACTGGCACTGCTAGGGGGCATTGTATAACTGGCACAGCTGAGGGGCTTTGTGTAAATGACACTGCTGGGGGCATTGTGTAACTGGCACTACTGGGGGCATTGTGTAACTGGCACTGATGGGGGACATTGTGTATCTGGCACTTCTGTAAGCATTGTGTATCTGGCACTACTGGGGCATTGTGTAACTGTCACTACTGGGGCTATTGGGGAATTTTTGTATCTGGCACTGCTGGGGGCATTATGTGAATATATGGCACTGCTAAGGGTATTATGTGTATATACTGCACTTCTGGGGGCATTGTGTATCTGGCATTACTGGGGCAATTTGTAACTGGCACTGATGGGGGCATTATGTGTATATATGGCACTGCTGAGGGCATTATGTGTATATATGGCACTGCTGAGGGCATTATGTGAATATATCGCACTGCTGAGGATATTATGTTTATATACGGCACAGCAAGGGGCATTATGTGTTAAAAAAGTTTATGCACCAATTTATGCCCCACCTCTCTAGTAGCTCCACCCAAATCACCACTCACTTCTGCCTTGCCCACAGTTCCTGAACCTTTTTTTCTACAAAATTAGCACTGGACACATCTATATAAGAAATTAGCTGTTTGGTTTGTATTGGTTTGGAATGGTTTTGACCTGGATCTGTTATTGGTTATCCGGCTATTGGTGGTCATTCCGAGTTGTTCACTAGCTGTTTTCGTTCGCATTGCAGCGATTAGGCAAAAAAGCAGCACTTCTGCGGATGCATATGCGGCGCAATGCGCACGCGCGATATACTTTCACAACAGCCGTAGTGCTTTCACACAAGGTCTAACAAAGCTTTTCAGTCGTTTCTAGGTGTGAACTGACCGTTTTCAGGAAGTGTGCTGAAAAACGCAGGTGTGTCAGATACAAACACAGGCATGCCAGGGAAAACGCAAGCATGGCTGGCCGAACGCAGGGCGTGTTTGTGACGTCAAAACAGGAACTATATGGTCTGAAGTGATCGCAAGCTAGAAGTAGGTCTGCAGCTACTCAGAAACTGCTTGAAAATATTTTGGTGCCACTCTGCGATCCTTTCATTCGCACTTCTGCTAAGCTAAGATACACTCCCAGAGGGCGTCAGCTTAGCGTTTGCACAGCTGCTAAAAGCAGCTAGCGAGCGAACAACTCGGAATGAGGGCCCTTGTGTGTTCTGGATAGCCAATAAGAAAGATCTGAACTTAGAATAATTTGGTGAAATATGGAGAAATCAATCAAACTGTGCATCTCTAATCTATATACAGTACCATCAAACCATACCTGTAGCCAATGTGATCACACACACTCATACCATATTGCACAGATCCCATTTTTGGTGGGCACTGAGTATTTAAGGATGCAGTCACCTGCAAGGCAACAATTTATCAACAAGATAAATACTTAGGTGCTTTATATGGGTAGTTTATCTATCATCTCTCCTTCAAACCATACAATCAGCACCTCTCACGAACCGGCCATTTTCATCTAAAAAATATTTCCACGATCAGACCCTTTCTGACCCAGGATGCTACTAAGACTCTTATCCACTCACTGATCATCTCCAGAGTGGACTACTGTAATTTCCTCCTGACTGGCATACCTGACAAATACCTTTCTCCACTCCAATCTATCCTCAATGCTGCTGCCCGGATCATCGTCCTCGCCAAACGCACTACGTCCACCTCTCCTCTCTTACTAGACCTTCACTGGCTCCCCTTCCCTTTCAGAATCCATTTCAAGCTTCTCACACTCGCTTACAAAGCCCTCACCCACTCCTCTCCCATCTGCATCTCTGACCTTATCTCCCTTTACACTCCCCCCCCATCCTATTCGCTCTAGTAATGCACGCCGACTCTCCTGCCTACGGATTACTTCCTACCACTCCTACCTCCAAGATTTTTAACGTGCTGCACCACTTCTCTGGAATTCCCTACCTCTCCCCCTCAGACTCTCCACCTCTCTACAAAACTTAAAACGGGCTCTCAAGACCCACTTCTTCACCAAACCCAGCCAAATCTCATCCTAACCCTCTGTTCCACGCTCTCTATGTACCCCATCTATCCTTCCTTACTTTTAATAATCTTCAACTGCACCAAATCCAGCAGTCTTCTGCCACCTGATACTTATTCCAGTGTCATCTGCTGATGTAACTATGTTTATTTACCCTGTACTTGTCCTATACTGTCATCAACTGTAAGTTGCTGTTTTACTGTTTGATTATTTGTTTATGTACTCTGTAATTGGGTGCTGCGAAACCCTTGTGGCGCCATATAAAAAAAGGATAATAATAAAAATAATCTGCTGCTTGTCTGAGTTGCGCAATGATCCCATCTCCAATAATGGGACAACATCTGGTGGCTGGTAAAGTCTTACAATCTGTAAGCATGTGAGTTCATAATAATGGAGATGTAGACACTTGCGATCTGTCAGTACCACTCTGTCACTCAATTATGGCTACTTTCCAGGTTATAGACCAACTGAGCCTTTCCTTGTTACTGCCCTGTTTGATTATTGCAATAGTCTTCTTACCGGTTTTGCCAAAAAGACTCTCACCACTAAAATCCATTCTGAATGCCGCTGCAAGGCTAATCTTCCTCGCTAGACATTCATTGCCTCCGGATCCACTCTTTCGACCCTCCATTGGTAACCTGTATTCTATCATATTCAATAATTACTCACACACAATGCTATTAACCAAACTACACCAATGTACATATCTTTGCTTATCACAAAATAATTCCACACCCAACCTCTTCGCTCTTCACAAGATCTATGTCACTCAACCGCACTCATTATTCATTCCCATTCATGATTGCAAGACTTTCTTTGGGACGCACCCATTCCGTGGAATACCCTCCCATGAATGGGAGGGCATTCAACAGTAAGTCTCCAAACCTTCAAGCGTTCCCTGAAAACTCCCCTCTTCAGCAAAGCTTATAAAATTATGGAACCGCCCGCATATCCTTCATAAAGTTTCCTATCCAATTGCATCCCCACTGTGCAGTCCAAATGTCCTCACATATTTTATCTTTATTCACTTTCCCATCCTCCTGACCCCAGGCCAACATTTTTATGTGACTATTGCATACAGCCCACCAAGAGTCTCTGTAATTTGGTGGACCATTATGCAATAACTAACATCCATCCTTGTGAATCCAGAGCCGGCCCTAGCTAATTTAATACCCTAGGCAAAATTTTGTCTGGTGCCCCCTAGCACCGCCGCTAGTTCTGCATCTGACCCAGCAACATTCAGGTAGTGGGGCCCACCGGGTGGTTACCCTGTGGGCCAATTCAACCCTGCATAATGCCACACAGTAGGGCCCATAATACACATAATTCCACACAGTAATGCACCTTACGCATATACCCCACATTAGTAATGCCCATTATACACATAATGCCACACAGTAATGCCCCTTACACATATGCCCCACAATTGTAATGCCCAAAGTACACATAATTCCACACAATAATGCACTTGACACATATGCCCCACATAAGTAATGCTAGTAGCTTTTTTTTTATCAAACTTATGACTGTATTTTGTAAGATGGGGTGGCAGGATGGGTGTGTGTGTGTGCTTGCGCTCACACCCGTTAAAGGGGCACCACAGGGTATGCCATCCTTTGAAAGCCTCACCCTATATTTTCGCTTGCTCATTGGAAACAGATAGCAGCAATGTCCAGATACTGCCACAGTTGCTGGTTATACAAAACGACCAGTATCAAACATGTAGCAACGGTCCATTCTCTTCACTGTTCAGTGTGTTTGCTGGTTGTTAGGCACCGGGGTCCGCAATGTCCGCGCGGCCCGGCGCCTAGCAACTAGGGACGCCGTGCGTGTTTAGCCGCCGGCTCCCTAGCAACGCTAGACGCCGGGTGCGGTGAGCCGCCCGGACCCTAGCAACGGGGACGCCACGGGCGGACCGCGTTCCCCGTTGCAGGGTCAAGTTACACACGCACACACACTTGTCTTCTGGCCGTGCAGCAAGGCAGCTGCACGGCATTGATACCAATCAGGCTCTGAACAGCTGATTGGAGGACCCCCTGCTAAATACCTTCTCAGTGCTTCTCTCAGACGCTGGTAATAGCTTCCTGCATGCTGCTTTGGTTTGCTGAGAGTCTGTTCCAGTCCTGCTGTATCCGGTCATTCCTGTCCTCAGAAGTCCTGTATCCGGGAGTTGTCATCTCTTCCCAGGAAGTCGTTTGGTTCCCAGTAGTCCTGACTGATCACCTTTGAATATCGAGTGGTGTTTCGTGAGTTGCGGCTCTGCCGTGTGTTGCGGCTCAGCCGCTTTATCTTTATAGATTCTGTCTTTGGAGCATTTGCGGAGGGTTCCGCTTCCACAAGTCCTCTCTGGAACTCGGCGGTAGGAGAAGTGGACAAGTGGATATTTTGGTTGTCCTTTTCCCTGGCGGTTTTTCCGCACATATTCTAGTTTTAAATTAGCTTGTAGCCCCTGGCCTGGTTGTTTAGTCAGAGGGCCCCTTGTTATCACCCTGTCTTGGATTTCCCTTTGTCTCTCATTAAGACCTGGGGGGGCATCGGAGTTAGGCAGACATAATCCGCCCTTCAAACGTGGCTGCCATGGGCTCAAGCAACCATAGTCTTGCAGGGGATTTCTGACAGCACGGGCGAGACAACGGAGTTAGGGCGCAAGGGGCTATTTTCCATTCCCGCTCCCTTCCCCAGCATTATGTTCCAGTGCTCCGGTCCTCGCAATAAGATCTCCTCAGACCAGAGTGCTGGAATCATAACACTGGTGTCCGTTACTCCCAGCAGCTGCATGCCCTTTATTTTATACTGTGGGAGCAATATGCTCTGCCCTCCAGTCTGACATGTCTGAAAGTCACGTTGCACTGATGTTTTATATAGAAATTGTGCAACGCAACTTACTGACCATGTTACAGTACTGGATGGCAGGGGAATTTTACAGCATGGACTGACTAGGAAATAAAGTGTGGGGAGAACACTGCCCATGTTATGTCCCTGCAGACACCTGGGGGTTTGCACAGGGAAAAGAGACACATACAGGATGGCAGGCCCCCCTTTCCCATGTGCACAAGCAGTATAGGTGATGTCAGATTTATGTGAAGCAGTCTTCAAAAATACACATGTGGTATCATAAGGAGCCATCTAGTAATAACCTTATATAGGCAGTGAAAATGTCACATGTTCAGGAATTGCAGTTACCAGGTTTCTTCTGTCTAATGTCTCACAAGTCAGGGGCATTCAAGCATGTCGGAGGGAGTTTAACAAACTTTAAGGGAAAGTGTGCATTCTATTTGACAAATGTAAACAACAGGGTATACAAGTACTGATTGAATACATTTGAAAAGTAACAGTTAGTTTGCAGACTGTCCCTCCTAGCATGAGATACTGCAGGGACATGCTTGGATGCCCCTAGACATGCTTGAATGCCCCAGGCAAATGCCTAGCATGCCTATAGCTAAGGCCGGCTCTGTTTGTATCAATGTTTCTTTCCCTATATAATGTAAGCTTGCAAACAGGGCCTTACTACCTCTGTGTCTCTCTGTTATTATCCAGTTTTGTTTTATCACTGTTGTTTCCAATTGTAAAGCTCAACAGAATTTGCTGCGCTATCTAAAGGCCCATACACACTTGACGATGCACACATCGTTAACGACCATCGTTAACGACTTCCCTTGAACTTCCCTTGAACAGCTGAGCAAATGACATGGGCATACACACTACCAACGACCAAAGACGAAAGACCAAAGACGAAAGACCAAAGACCATAGACCATTCATCGTTGAAGCATCCAAGCTGAACAGTTTATTAAAATAATAAGCTGGGAACAGGGCTGGTGAACAGTGGCTTGGTCGTTGGTCGTTGGTCTTTCACACCATACACATTCAACGACGTCTCTGGTCGGTAACGACCATAGTGGAAATTGAGCATACATGCTCCACAGATAAGCAAGGGTCGTTAACGTCCCGCGAGCCGCGCATCGGTGGTTGTCGGTGTTAGGGTCTCCTGCCCTGTGCTGCCACGTCGTCATGGCAACCGGGAGACAAGTGCTAGTGGAGTAACCTGAGCGCAGCTGATACTCCAGTTCGGGTCTTTTGCTGTGCAGTGGTTACAGGCAGGGGATCCGGTGCTGGTTTTTGTGCTCACAGTCTGTGAGGTCTGAGTGGGGCGTGGACAGCACCTGCTTTATAAGGCCTCTTCTCAGATTAAGCAGATGCTGCTGAATCTTTGTTGGTTGGTCAGTTCCTGAGAGTTAGCCAGTACTGTGTAGCTTTGTATTTGTTATTGCTTACTGCAAATAGGCCTGGAGATTTGGTACTACACTCTGCCAATCCAGACCTAGCAGTAAGACTGGAGTCAGTCGTTTAGCCTGCTGAAGTTCTTTTGCTATTCTGTGAACCCAGCAGGTTTGTGGCTGTACTTTCAGACCTGCATGCTTAATCCTCTCTCACTGTGCAGGGCGTCCATGTGTCAGTTTAGTGGCAGGAAGCTGAACCTGTGCCCTGCAAGTGAGAAATAGGATTGTGGAGACTCTCCTTGTGTCTACTATTCCATCTCTGACCAAGGAGTTTGCTGCCACACCCGTTGGTAACCCTTTAGGGTTTTGCTGTTGCCCTTAGCAACAGCATTTCGGGTTCTCTACGTATTAAAACACAACATCTTGCTTTTTCCATCTGAGCATTTGTAATACTAGGGAGACACCCAGTTTCTTAGCCTCTGGGCTTATCTGTTCACTTTGTGTTGGTTTTGTTACCCTATCACTTTCTGTGTACGTGATGTCATATTTCCCAGTCTGTCTGTTAGTTCATTTGTTTTGCATCCCTCTCTGTTCAGACACCAGTACATTCCTGCAGGCACTGGTGTGCATAACATATTCAGCAGCCCAATACTCCTGTTGAAATTTTGTGGGAATATGGAGCATACCCCTCAAAATACGTTGCAACAGGTGGTCGATCAGGTGCAGGTCCTGACTCGTCAATTTAGTGATTTGTCCATTAAAATGCACACCTCCCAGGCCGCTGGCGGAGCTCCCGCAGCAGCAGCACCTTCAGGGGTTAAGGAGCCGAAAGTAAATCTTCCGGATCGTTTTTCTGGAGATTGCTCGCAGTTCTTTTGTTTCAAGGAGAGCTGCAAGCTATATTTCCAGCTTAGGCCTCAGTCTTCTGGGTCAGAGATTCAGCGGGTGGGCATAGTGATTTCCTTGCTACAAGGAGACCCACAGGTCTGGGCATATGGGTTGCAGCCTGACTGTCCGTCGCTTAAAAGTGTTGATGCTTTTTTTACGGCACTGGGCATGTTGTATGATGACCCTGACAAGACGGCCTCAGCCGAGGCTCAGATTTCGATCCTTAAGCAAGGGCGAAGGCCAGTTGAGGTTTACTGTACGGAGTTTCGGAGGTTGGCCCATGATACCCAGTGGAATGACCCAGCCCTGAGACACCAGTACCGAAGAGGTCTTTCTAACCAGATAAAAGACCAACTGGTACAATATCCCTTGCCTGATAGCTTGGATCAGCTCATGCAGTTATCCATCCGGGTTGATAGACGGCTGAGAGAGCGTAGGCTTGAAAGGGAGACCGAGGTTTCCTTCTTTCCCAAGGGAACCTCAGACTCTGAGGAATTTTCCGAGGAGCCTATGCAGATTGGGGCTACCCGCCTCTCCTCGCGTGAGAAGACGCGGAGGAGACAGCAGGGGTTGTGTTTGTACTGTGGGAATAAGGGTCATGTGGTAGTATCATGCCCAGAAAAGCCGGAAAACTTCAGGGCCTGAGGGTGATGGGAAATATCCTGTCAGGCCAGAAGTCAGAATTTCCCAAGAAGACTTTTATCATTCCGGTGACCTTGAAGATCCTCGGTCAAACTGTCAAGACTGAGGCCTTTGTGGACAGTGGGGCCGACGGGGTTTTTATGGACCGCCAATTCGCCCTGAAACACTCTGTTTCCTTAGTACCCTTGGCGTCGGAAATTGAAATTTGTGGGTTAAACGGGGAACCATTATCCCAGGGTAAAATTACCTCTTGCACTAGCCAGATTTCTTTGTTTATTGGAGCCACACACTCTGAAAAATTGTCCTTTTATGTGACTGTCTGTACTTTTGCCCCAATGGTGTTGGGGTTACCCTGGTTAAGGGCCCACAATCCTCAATTTGACTGGGTCTCTGGGGAGATTCTTAGTTGGGGTACTGATTGTTTCAGGAGTTGCTTGAGCCTTCCAGTCAGGCTCTCGCAGCTAAGTTTGCCAGGATTGCCAGGGTGTTATGCAGATTTTGCGGACGTGTTCTCCAAAAAAGTTGCAGAGGTACTACCTCCCCATCGCCCCTATGACTGTGCCATTAATTTGTTGCCGAATGCTAAGCTTCCCAAGAGCAGGTTGTACTCCCTGTCACGTCCTGAGACTCAGGCTATGGCAGAGTACATTCAGGAGAACTTGGCTAAGGGATTTATCAGACCTTCACAGTCTCCAGTTGGGTCGGGGTTCTTCTTCATGGGTAAAAAGGATGGTTCATTGCGACCCTGCATCGACTTCAGGGAATTGAACCGTATCACGATTAAAAACTCATACCCACTGCCTCTCATTTCGGTCTTGTTTGACCAGCTTCGTACTGCCACCATTTTTTCTAAGATTGACCTACGCGGTGCGTACAATCTAATCCGAATAAGAGAGGGGGATGAATGGAAGACTGCCTTTAATACTCACTCAGGGCATTATGAATATTTGGTGATGCCTTTTGGGCTCTGTAATGCCCCGGCAGTCTTCCAGGATTTCATGAACGATGTGCTCAGGGAATATTTGGATAGATTCTTGGTCGTATACTTAGATGACATCCTAATCTTCTCCCATTCCCTGGAGGAACATCGGAAGCATGTACGCTTAGTCCTCCAGAAACTCAGAGACCACCGGCTTGGGGCGAAGCTGGAGAAGTGCGAATTTGAAGTTCAGCAAATCGCATTTCTAGGATATATTATCTCCCCAGAAGGTTTCCAAATGGAGGGTTCCAAGGTACAGGCAGTCCTGGATTGGGTGCAGCCCACTAGTTTGAAGGCGCTTCAGCGTTTCCTGGGCTTTGCAAATTTTTATAGACGATTTATCGCTGGATTTTCGTCTATAGTGGTGCCCTTGGTGGCACTCACTAAGAAAGGGGCGGATGTTGCTCACTGGTCTCGTGAGGCCAAATCGGCTTTTGCCCGTCTCAAAAGGGCATTTGTCTCGGCCAAAGTGCTGCGACACCCAGATCCAGAGCGTCCTTTTGTGGTGGAGGTGGATGCCTCTGAGATGGGTATTGGGGCAGTGCTCTCTCAGATGGGAGTGTCTGATAATCGCCTTCATCCCTGTGCTTACTTTTCCCGTAAATTTTCGCCTGCCGAGATGAATTATGACGTGGGTAACCGGGAATTGTTGGCTATTAAGGATGCACTCGAGGAGTGGAGACACTGGCTTGAGGGGGCTAAGTTTGTGGTCTCAATTCTCACCGACCATAAGAATTTGACATATTTAGAGTCAGCAAAGCGTCTCAATGCCAGGCAGGCACGATGGGCTTTGTTTTTTGCTCGCTTTAATTTTTTGATAACATATCGCCCTGGGTCAAAAAACATCAAGGCTGATGCGCTCTCGCGGAGTTTTGCTCCAATCCAAGAGACCACCGAGGAGCCGTTGCCCATTGTGTCCCCCTCATGTATTAAAGTGGGCATTACCCAGGACCTCTTGTCATTAGTCCTTAGAGCACAGGAGCAGGCTCCTCCAGACCTTCCGGTAGGTCTTTTGTTTGTGCCTCCTAGGTTAAGACAGCGAGTGTTCCTGGAATTCCATGCCAAGAAGTCGGCAGGTCACCCGGGTATTGCCAGAACTCGGGAGTTGCTATCTAGGGCGGTGTGGTGGCCCTCGGTGGCTAAGGATGTGGATCAGTGGGTTCGGGCATGTGACATCTGTGCCCGAAATAAGACTCCTAGAGGGGTTCCTGTTGGCCCATTGCATCCACTCTCTATTCCATCTAAGCCATGGACCCAAATTTCAATGGATTTTGTGGTGGACTTGCCCAAATCCTCGGGGATGACAGCCATCTGGGTTGTCGTTGACAGGTTTTCGAAGATGGCGCACTTCGTTCCACTGGTTGGGCTGCCATCGGCCAGACGCCTGTCTGAATTATTTATGCTGCATGTTGTGCGTCTCCACGGGTTGCCACTTGATGTGGTCTCTGACCGCGGATCCCAGTTTGTGGCCAAATTCTGGAGGGCATTTTGTTCCGATCTCCAGATTTCTGTCAGCTTGTCTTCAGGCTACCATCCGCAGTCTAATGGGCAGACTGAAAGGGTGAACCAGTCCTTGGAGCAGTTCCTCAGGTGTTATGTCTCCAAGTGTCAGACTGACTGGGTTGCTCATCTGTCCATGGCGGAGTTTGCCTATAACAACGCGGCTCACTCTGCTACAGGGATCTCTCCTTTCCTTTGTGTGTATGGGCATCATCCTAAGGCCAATTCTTTTGACCCCCTGGACTCCACGCCTGGTGGTTCCTCTGTCGTTTCGGTCCTTAGAGGTATTTGGAGGAAAGTGAAGAAAGCCCTTGTGTCTGTGTCATTAGTGACCAAAAGGGTTTTTGATAAGCGGAAAAGACCCTGCAGCTTCAAATTAGGAGACTTCGTCTGGTTGTCTACCAAGAATTTGAAGTTGAGACAGCCATCTCATAAGTTAGGCCCCCGGTTCATCGGCCCTTATAAGATCACCAGGGTTATCAATCCAGTGGCATTTCAGTTAGATCTGCCGCGTTCTTTGGGTATCAATAAAACATTTCATTGTTCCCTTTTAAAACGGGCGATTAGTAATCCTTCTTCCAGAGGAAGACCTTCCCCTCTTCTGATACGTGGCCAGAGGGAGTTTGTTGTTGAAAGGATTCTTGACTCCAAGATGGTTCGGGGTCGGCTGTCATTTTTGGTGCACTGGAAGGGGTATGGCCCGGAGGAGCGGTCGTGGGTGCGCAGTTGTGATCTTCATGCCCCCAGACTGATACGCTCTTTCTTCTCGCAGTTCCCCGATAAACCCGGTGGTAGGGGTTCTTTGACCCCTCGTCAGAGGGGGGGTACTGTTAGGGTCTCCTGCCCTGTGCTGCCACGTCGTCATGGCAACCGGGAGACAAGTGCTAGTGGAGTAACCTGAGCGCAGCTGATACTCCAGTTCGGGTCTTTTGCTGTGCAGTGGTTACAGGCAGGGGATCCGGTGCTGGTTTTTGTGCTCACAGTCTGTGAGGTCTGAGTGGGGCGTGGACAGCACCTGCTTTATAAGGCCTCTTCTCAGATTAAGCAGATGCTGCTGAATCTTTGTTGGTTGGTCAGTTCCTGAGAGTTAGCCAGTACTGTGTAGCTTTGTATTTGTTATTGCTTACTGCAAATAGGCCTGGAGATTTGGTACTACACTCTGCCAATCCAGACCTAGCAGTAAGACTGGAGTCAGTCGTTTAGCCTGCTGAAGTTCTTTTGCTATTCTGTGAACCCAGCAGGTTTGTGGCTGTACTTTCAGACCTGCATGCTTAATTCTCTCTCACTGTGCAGGGCGTCCATGTGTCAGTTTAGTGGCAGGAAGCTGAACCTGTGCCCTGCAAGTGAGAAATAGGATTGTGGAGACTCTCCTTGTGTCTACTATTCCATCTCTGACCAAGGAGTTTGCTGCCACACCCGTTGGTAACCCTTTAGGGTTTTGCTGTTGCCCTTAGCAACAGCATTTCGGGTTCTCTACGTATTAAAACACAACATCTTGCTTTTTCCATCTGAGCATTTGTAATACTAGGGAGACACCCAGTTTCTTAGCCTCTGGGGTTATCTGTTCACTTTGTGTTGGTTTTGTTACCCTATCACTTTCTGTGTACGTGATGTCATATTTCCCAGTCTGTCTGTTAGTTCATTTGTTTTGCATCCCTCTCTGTTCAGACACCAGTACATTCCTGCAGGCACTGGTGTGCATAACAGTCGGATGCATACACACTTGACGATATAATGAGCGACGTCGTTGATGAGGGCTAAAATGAATGACGTCGTTCATTTTATCGTCAAGTCTGTATGGGCCTTTAGAAACTGTTAATAAATAATAAATAAATAAATGTTGCCATAAGAATTACACACCAAACACACAAAAGTCTGTTATTCCCATTAGAGAAAGATAGGCTCATGAAGACAGATTTATGGGTTTGTTATACCTTTAAAGTATTCATTACCTCCCTTCATTTTATATCGGCACTGTAGAGACAGATTTTCATCCAGCATATGTCTTTGATCATGTTCCATTGGCTATTACTGCACAGAGCTGATTCTTAATTTGAACAAATGAAAAAGAGCTATTAACTTTGTATCTAAGAAAAACCATTTTGCAATGCAAGGGATAGAGATGCTTCAGTTGTACAGTATTTTCTTTTCTTGCATGCCGAATAAATACTGCTTCTACATGTAGTCCACAAATACTAGAAATCTTTATTTTTACAATGTGTTTCAGGTGGGTTAAGTTCGAGGAGACCCAGATGGGTGGGTTCCCAGAAAAATGCTTCAACAAATAACTTGAATGTATAAATATGAATTCGCTGTATACTTAGCTAAGGTCATTGATGAATTTATCAGATGTTTAATACAGCAATCACATCAGCAAATTCAGGAGCCCCACCCTCTGCGTCTAGAGGCTGAGTTATATTTAGATCATCCTGGCACTTCAGCAGTCAGTGGTTTCATGCAGGCATAAGGCTACTGTAACATGGACATATTCCAGTTTATATAGGGGTATATGCAATTCACTGCGAATCGCGGCAATTTTTCGCCGTTTTTTAATTCGACTCAATTCGACAGGTGAATTCCGGCAGGTGGCTGCCGGAATTCACCATATTCAATGAAAAACGGATTCGACAGACCCGCGGGCGAAAATCGGCCGATTTGGCGGATTTTGCCGCGATTTAAAAAAGCGGGGAAAAGCGGGAAAAACCCGGAAAAAAAAATGGCGTGGGGTCCCCCCTCCAAAGCATAACCAGCCTCGGGCTCTTCGAGCTGGTCCTGGTTCGAAAAATGCGGGGAAAAATTGGGCAGGAATCCCCCGTATTTTTAAAACCAGCACCGGGCTCTGCGCCTGGTGCTGGTGCCAAAAATACGGGGGACAAAAAGAGTAGGGGTCCCACATATTTTTAACACCAGCATCGGGCTCCACTAGCTGGACAGATAATGCCACAGTCGGGGGTCACTTTTATGCCATGCCCTGCGGCCGTGGCATTAACTACCCAACTAGTCACCCCTGGCCGGGGTACCCTGGGGGAGTGGGGACCCCTTCAATCAAGGGGTCCCCCCCCAGCCACCCAAGGGCCAGGGGTGAAGCCCGAGGCTGTCCCCCCCCATCCAATGTGCTGCGGATGGGGGGGCTGATAGCCTTTTGTGATAATAGAAAGATATTGTTTTTTCCAGTAGTACTACAAGTCCCAGCAAGCCTCCCCCGCAAGCTGGTACTTGGAGAACCACAAGTACCAGCATGCGGGAGAAAAACAGGCCCGCTGGTACCTGTAGTACTACTGAAAAAAAAATACCCAAATAAAAACAGTACACAGACACCTTGATAGTAAAACTTTATTACACACTACCGACACACACATACTTACCTATGTTGACACGCCGACTGCCACGGTCTCCGACGATCCGAGGTACCTGTGAAAAAATTATACTCACCTTCCAGCGTCCAGAGGTACATCCACGTCCAGATATAAATCCACGTACTTGTTAAAAAAACAAACCGAACACCCGCTCCATGCCGGACTGAAAGGGGTCCCATGCTTTCACATCAGACCCCTTTCTCCCGAATGCCGGGACATCACGTGACTCCTGTCACTGAAGTCCCTTCAGCCAATCAGGAAGCGCTACTTCCGTGGCGCTCACCTGATTGGCTGTGCGCTGTCTGTGCTGTGACAGCGCATCGCAAAGCCGCTCCAATAGTTTCAATGGTGGGAACTTTGCCGTCAGCGGTGGGGTTACCCGCAGTCAGCCGCTGACCGGCGGGTGACCTCACCGCTAGCCGCTAAGTTCCCACCATTGAATATAATGGACGGGGCTGTGCGATGCGCTGTCTGAGTTCAGACAGCGCACAGCCAATCAATTCCTGATTGGCTTTAGAGACCTATGTGTGACAGCTGTCACTGACAGGTCTCATTCGTGGAAAGGGGTCTCATGTGTCAGCATGGGACCCCTTTCAGTCCTTTGGCCCGTGTGTTCGTTTTCTTTTTTTGCCAAGTACGTGGATGTATCTCTGGACCATGGCTGAGGTGAGTATATTGATCTTTTATTTTCAGGTATCCGTGGATTCTACATGGAGAAGAGGACCGATGTCGGCGTGTGAACATAGGTAAGTATGTGTGTATCGACGTATGAAATGAAGTTTTACTGTCACGGTGTGTGTGTCCTGTTTTTATTTGGATATTTTTTTCCCAGTAGTACTACAGGTACCAGCGGGCCCGTTTTTCTCCCGCATGCTGGTACTTGTGGTTCTCCAAGTACCAGCTTGCGGGGGTGGCCCTTGGGTGGCTGGGGGGGACCCCTTGATTGAAGGGGTCCCCACTCCCCCAGGGTACCCCGGCCAGGGGTGACTAGTTGGATATTTAATGCCACGGCCGCAGGGCACGGCATAAAAGTGACCCCCGGCTGTGGCATTATCTGTCCAGCTAGTGGAGCCCGATGCTGGTGTGAAAAATACGGGGGACCCCTGCTCGTTTTGTCCCCCGTATTTTTGGCACCAGCACCAGGCGCAGAGCCCGAGGCTGGTTATGCTTTGGAGGGGGGACCCCACGCCATTTTTTTTTTATTTTACCGTTCCAGCAATAAAAAAAAAAAAAAATAATAATAATATTTTAAAAAATATATAAATAATATTTGTGCCTCCAAAAAAAAAAAAAAAAAAAAAGTACCTAATCCCTTCTAATATAAATAGATATGCTATTCCTAAAAAAAAAAACACCCAAAAAAAAAAGTTTAAATTTTTTTTTATTGTTTTCACCCTCCAAAGTGTGGCGGATTGAAAATGACGAATTTGCTGTCTAAAAGCACTGCTGTCGAATTTCCAAACTTGAATTGAATATGCTTTTGTCGAATTGCAGCACTTGTATCATTGCAGAAAAGTCGAATTTGCAAAAATTCGAATTTCAAAAAGTCGAATTTTGAAAGTCCGTTTTTTGGTCGGAAAGCACTGAATTGCATAGGCGAATTTTTTTTTGGGGCGAAAATGACCCGAAATTCGACAATTTCGGGAATTCGACCGCAATTGCATATATCCCATAGACTGGAAACTGGAAAACTCCGGAATAAGCAATTTCATAGGTACAGTATGAAGGCCAAATTAGGAAATATACATAAATGCAAAAACAGTAGGGAACACTATTACATTAATTTTGAGTATTAGAAATATTATCTAAATACAATGTATAACAAGGATTATACAGAGTTAAAACACAAGGTAAACAATATTGACCCAAGACTAAGAAGCAAGTATTCTAATGTTGACATATGTAGAACTCAAAACATTTGTCTTGTTTGGTTTCATCTAACCAGACAGTGTCCTTTGGCCTTTCTTGAGAAATACATCTCCGTCCGTCAGAAACACTTTAAATCAGCTTGAGATATATATATATATATATATATAGTATGTGTATGTATATATATATATATATATATATATATATATATATATATATATACTTATGAAGTAACCCCGGCACTCACTTGCTCCACAACGGGATGTATCTTGCTCCTGTGCCTTCCCCGTCCGCAGGTCCCCCTCCGGTGTATATGCACAAAGAAAAAAGAGGCGGCACTCGGAGACTGGATATTCAAAGTGTATTCACAAAAAGTGACATCAACGTTTCGGGGACCAATTCCCCTTCGTCAGGATAAAGTGACAGTGCATCAAACAGTTTACATAACATACCCCATTACTCACCCCATGTGCACGTGTGTTCAATCCTCTGCTTGTTACCAGCTGGCCACCCGTCGGAGCCTCCGCTCGGCGCTTCCGCTCGCGTCAGCGTGACCCGGAAGTGACGTTGCGGGACCCCTCCGATGTGTCCATGGTAACACTGTGTACAAAACATACGGATCATCAGTGTAAACAGCAAATGCAATCACACCTAACAACTTATTCTCTAAGTGCTTCAGTGCAAAACATTAAAACAGTGTTGTGCTTTACCATGATTATGCATGTGCTTTAAAACAAATTATTAAAACTTACAACTGTGATATCGTAAAATTCCATTTAAAAACAGTGAACCACATGTCAGACACCACTGTAGCCCTACTATTATTCTTGTGTTACACGCCAGACACGATCTGTCTGAGGTTAAATTAACCATGTGACATTACTGTTGCTACTGACCCCTAGTGAGCAGCTCATCAAGAGTGATGGACCTCAATACTAATCGTCATATATCACAATATTTACTAACACGACTAAGTTGGTACACAGTATAGGGACCACTTACTGGAAACTTAAATATATGGGTCTATCTACAAGACCTTGAAACAATTTTTTATAGAGGTGGAAATTATTTTTGTGCAAACAGAAAAAGTAAAAGGTTTCATTTATAGAAAGTTGATTAAGCCCAAATTGTCGTTAAGACCGTTTGGTTTCAACGTGTTAAGCCTGTGAATCCACATAGACTCCAGTTGTAAGAGTTTTTTGCCCCTATTGCCCCCCCGAACTGACTCTGGGATGTGGTCAATAATGCGATGTTTTAGGGTGGCCATACTATGACGATGTTCCACAAAGTGTTTGGCAACGGGCTGGTCCCCCCCCTCCCGTAGCCAAAGCATTTCTAATGGCCTGCCTGTGCTGTGCCATTCTGACCTTGAATTGGCACTCCGTTTTGCCAATATAGTAGCGCCCACAGGGGCACATAATAGCATATATCACAAATTTTGAGCTACAGGTTAATGGCCATTTGATTTTGTAACTCTTCCCTGAGCAGGGGTGGGCAATGGAATCGCCTGGTGACATGTAAGTGCAAGTTGTGCACCCGGAGCATTTAAAGCATCCATTTTTCCTTGTCATAAAATGGGTGGGTTTTGTTTTGAATTTGGACATATCGGTTTTGACCAGAAGGTCCTTGATGCTCCTGCCTTTTGTATGCCCTTTGGCCCATAGTGGCAAGTGACCCAGAGTTGGAGGTTCTTCGGGGTGTACGAGTGATGCCCAGCTATACAAAAGGCAGGAGCATCAAGGACCTTCTGGTCAAAACCGATATGTCCAAATTCAAAACAAAACCCACCCATTTTATGACAAGGAAAAATGGATGCTTTAAATGCTCCGGGTGCACAACTTGCACTTACATGTCACCAGGCGATTCCATTGCCCACCCCTGCTCAGGGAAGAGTTACAAAATCAAATGGCCATTAACCTGTAGTTCAAAATTTGTGATATATGCTATTATGTGCCCCTGTGGGCGCTACTATATTGGCAAAACGGAGTGCCAATTCAAGGTCAGAATGGCACAGCACAGGCAGGCCATTAGAA